>NC_141379.1:18759540-19422431 GCF_017979445.1 Akebia trifoliata
AGTTGGCAACTCCGCAAATTCCTCCACTCTTTTTTATTTTATTTTATTTATTTTATTTATTTATTTTTTTGTTTATTTATTTATTTACTTTTTATTTTTTGAAAACATTGATTGCCAAAATCCATTTTACTCAATTTGTCCCAAAACTTAGAATTTTCCTAAGGGTACCATCACCGTTTGATCAATAGTGAGCGGGCCCCTTTAAAAATGGACTGTCGAGTTCATTCAGTAGCGTTGAGTTCACTCGGATCCAGTAGCGTCGAGTTCACTCTGGTCCGTGTTAATGGCACGGATGTAATTTATTTTTTTGTTATCCGTGTTTTGGGCATGGATGAGACATTCTCTGTTTCAACCGTGCCTAAGACACGGATGAGACGCCCATTGTCTTAACCGTGTTCCCAACACGGATGACACACATTTTAGTCTATCCGTGTCATGGGCATGGACCAGAATGAAATCCAGTTTCTAGAATTTCACAGAACTATTTCTTTTTGCCCCTGTTTTCAATGTCCCCTCACTATTTTTGGATCTCTTGGCTCTCTGTTTTGTTTTTTTTTTTTGAACATGATGCAACAAGCATTCCCTCCCCTTTACCTAAGGGGATATAAATGGAAAGTAAAGCAAACCTATGATCTAATTGCCACCTTCGGGCTTACAATTTGGGCTTCAAGGCCCGACCACAACTTGTACAATTACAACATTGCTTGGGGGTCGATATAACATCCAAAATTTGTGTCCTAGCTCATCTAGCCGGGCATATGCATGAGTTTAATAGGTGGCTTCACGGCTACCCGATCTTCAAACCTCGATGCATACCGAAATACACACGTCGTTGGTTGGTGATCGGGTTTGATGTGTTCATTCCCGACACTTGAAATAACGATCTCAAGCCGTAGAACTACTAAGCATCGGGGCTATGTATATTGACGGTGGGGTGGCTTGGAAGTGTGGCTATGCTCGCAAGTGCACACGTGCCATTTTTTTTTTTATTTCTTTTCATCGAACCCCTTACAATAATACAAGCAACAAAAAATAAGTAAACAAAATCCTTTTTCTTTTTCTTTTTTTCAAAACAATCGAGTTGTCACGAGGGATGAGCCATGGTTCCCCAGTGGAGTCGCCAGCTGTAGCTACGTGGTTTCATCATTACGATGACCACATATACTACGATTTGGAGTTGCCACCATTCAAATTGTGAATGGGTGTGAATGGTCACCCGGTGCACATTTTTGGAAAGTTGCAATTTTTTAGCGTTAGTGACTCGCAACGGATAGGGAAATAATTCAACCTAGAAGTTCGGGCAAGCGGCTCGGTTGGAGAAAATGGAAGGGGTTAGGCACCCTTTTCTCCCTGCCAAGTGGCGGTAACCTCAACATAACTCGATCGTTTTGATTTAAAATAAATGATGAAAAGGAGCCACGTGAATGCATTTGTACCCTAGATGAGACTTGCTTTTGGCTCGATCATAGGATCATCTCATTGATGGAGATGATCCTTGTGAATCTAAGCCTTAAAGGCCATTCATTTAAAAAGATAAAATAAAATAGAAGAGGGAGAGGTTAGAAGAGGGTAGAGGAGAAGGTTAGAGAGAGAGAGAGATGGGTTAGATGAGTTGTTTAGAGGGTGGTGATGGGGGTAGGTAATTGGATGAGGGAGGTGAAGGTGGTGATGACAAGTGTCATCTTTTGATATTGAGGGGTTGATTGGTTGATGTGGGTAATGGGTAATGGGTAATGGGTTAAGTTTGTGGGTTAGATAATGAGTTGGGTATGGGTGATGGTTTATGGGCTTTTAAGTGTATTGGACTTGGGTTTAGGAGGTTGTGGGTTGTTTTGGATTGGGTAAGGCTTATTTTGGATTGGATTTTGAGAAGGTTGGTTGGTTTTAGGGTTTAGATGATATAGGATTAATTTTGGGTTAAGGGTAAGGTTAGAAATTAATTTGGAAATGGATTGAAGGTTTGTGGGCCTTGGATGGGCTTATGGTGTTTGGGGTTTCGGAGATAGGGTGGTGAAGGTAGATGAAGGATAGGTATCCCAAGTCTCACTTTTTCTATTTTTTAGGATTTTGTATTTCATTGATTTGATCAAAAGTATCACGTGTTGGCGAATCGGGCTTCTTGGCCCGTTTGAAGTATTTCCTCGATTTTTTGGATGTAAGCGTGGAGCGGTGATGTTGAACACATTTGTGATGGGTCACACCCCTTCTTGTGGGTCCCTTAGACCATTTGGTGGTCTTGGGGCCTTAAAAATTGCCATTTTATCATTTTGGGCCTTAGAGGCCCGTTGGCCTATTTTGTTGGAAAACCGATATTCCGAATAGCGTAAGGTGGACGGGAGCATGCCGAACCCTCTTAGTGGACCTACTAAACCATTGAGAGGCGTTAGAGGCTTTGATTCTGACGAAAATGTCATGTTTCGATGATTCGGGCCATCAAGGCCCATTGGCCAGATTTAATTGGAAAATTATTGTTTTTGGGCCCTTTCGAGTGAGGGCCCGTTCAAATTAAGGTGTCTACACAAGTCTCAACCCTTTTTTCTCGATATTTGAAACTCATATCCACGTCAAACGAGAACGATCTGAGCTTAGCCACAAGAAAGAAAGTTGTTCCTCTCGTCGAGGGTTACGTGTGGACGCAAAGAAATTCGATTTTGGTAGAAAAAAAAAATTTGGAGATTGGTCGGAGGCGATTTTAAACTCCGTTCAACCGTTGAATATAACTTGAGGTAGGTTGCCTTCCCTTCTACCTTCTAGTTATGCGATAATTTCATAGAAAATCCATGCTATCGTCGATAAATCGATCGTTTCATTAAGTTTATACATATTTGAACGATTTGAATTATGTTTGCATGCTTATTTATGATTGATTTTAGTTCATTTGATGTAATATAAACATTTTATAGTTGGTATAATATTTGGATCGATTTTGATCAAGTTTCGACGAAAAATCAACAATTCGGAAAGTATCCGAATGTTGAGTTTGGTTCTAATTTTTTTTGTGTTGCTTCCATATAGTATGTATACCCATTTCCTACCTTTATTTCATTAAAAACAGTTAAGTATTACTTTAAGTTCTTTAATAAATAAATAACCCATTTTAAATTTCGATTTTGAAAAATCATTTTTTCAATGCTTAGCCAAATTTTCACAGATTTTCAACTTTTACGTCTTATGGTTTTATCTTTGTTTCCGAGTCTTTCGACTCAACCAAAACAATCAAATGGAATTGGTTGATGCTCTCTGGATTTCGAATTTCTTTAAAGGTAAAATTACTTTGATAGATATGTAGAAAATTAGATGACAGATTGATCGATTTAATTGATGGATGGATAGAGAGAACGTATGTTCTCGACTAATTGATGGGACAGTGCCTCCAGTTCTACGTAGTGGTCATGTCACGTAAAACGTGATAGATAGATAAGAGGATGAGATGGTTGATGGATGGAAATGATAGATAACTGTCACTGGAGGACACTACTAGACTTTGTTTGTATTTTCAATTAAAAGAAATGATATATTATATACAAAATAAACTATTTTGTTTACCAGTAAAGTTTTGTAGAAAACCCATAAATAGTGACACGTATCTGTGTATCCAGAAGCGGTGCGTCAATCTAGGATAGCACTAGATGTCATATGCTTTTCGGTAGTATGGGATACCTTAGAACATATTACAGCTTATGAGATCCAAGAATTTCTCCAACTTATTTCCTGGGGAATGTTGTATATAAAGGCGATCTCTGTATAGTGTAGAGCTAGACGGGGTTCATATGCATTGCCTCTTGATAGGCTTCGAAGCGAGGGGTCTCCTGGGCTAGTTAGTAATCACTTCTAGTCTGTAGTCGTTAAATGGTCGACCTCACCGTTAGTTGAACTCAGTATTGGGTTCTTAGTCAACGGCCAATCTGAGCCGGATAAATTATCATCCAACCGTGATATGCTAGATCGGCCACAAAATCATATTATAACGATGGGATTTCACATCAGATTGGAAGTCTGGAATAACGAATTTTCATAGTCGAGGTAGTTATATCGACGTGTTCCTCTGCTCTTTTATCGATTACACCGCCGTGTTCTTATTATGTATCTTTTTTTTATTTTATAATAATTAATAGATGTTTTTATTTAAAAGATGTATATGCTACTTTAAATGATTGAAAATGATATATTAAAGTTATTATAACTGTTTACTGAGTATGCTTAGACATTTATCGTATGTTACATTATGAAAACTTGCATCATTTAATTGTTCTGATGATTACTCGTGCATGTATGACTCGGTGTTAGAACGACGTTCATCTTGCTGAGTAACATTCCCTTTTTACTTACCCTATCCTTCACATTTAAGATTTTTCAACTCTTGAGGAGCCGTTATTTGAGGAGTCTTTTGAGAAGGTCCCTGAGGAGGATCAGATTGATGTCTTGCCGCCGCCATATCTTTGAGGACTAGTAGAGGATCCTAGCGGTTTTTGGTTGTAGATAAGAAACATGTTAGTCTTAGAAATTTTTGTAATTCCATATATTATGAGACTGAGGACTTGGATGATATCAGTGTTTGATAATTGTTTCGGCTTACTCTAGACTCTCGTATAGATATTAGTTAAATGTTTATTCCGCTGCGTATATTTTTTTTCCATAAGGTGAATGTTCTAGCAGGTTGTGTGATTGATTACCTCACACCTCGAGATTTTGACTGATGAATCATAAGGATTCGTGTTGGGATTTTGGGACGTGACACACCTCACTTCTTATTCTCTCTCACACCCCATCACTTCGATTTAACTACACCATCACGCTCCCTTCTTCTTTCTCACATCCTCTTTTTAAACAATAATACCATCACACTCACAACACTCTCTCACACTCTTTCTACTTCCTTCACCATCGTCTTCATAGACCTACATCTTCTACCTTTTCACTTTATTTTCTTTGGACAATAACACCATAACGAGGTGAGATCGTTCTTTCTCTCTTGATCAGTTGGTTGGATCGTATGATCCAGCCACTTTATAAACCAATGACCCTTTCATATTTCCTTGGGCTTGACCAAGCTAGTCTTTCACCGTCTAGCTCTCAATAACAAGCATTCTAAAGGAATTCTCGCAATCAAAATATCTATCGTGTAACATGATATATGATTAAGGGTGGATTTCGCATCAACATAGCATTAGACAAATGGTTTGATGCACACCTAATGGGTCAAATCACTGATTTTGGAGGTTTTTTTTAGTTGAATTATGTTTAAAACAAAAACCGTTGAGTTGACTCATTATTTTAATGAATGCATGGAAATTGTTTTTTTTTTTTTTTAAAAAATTGGCACTTGAGTTAACTCATTGATTTTTTGTGCACATGGCATCTAAAATGCAAAATTCAATTTCTTAAAATTTGTACATGAGTTAACCTATTAATATTCGTGTACGTGGCATGCAAAATTGAATCTCGATTTGATAAAATGACACTAAGTTAACTCATTGATTTTGGACATGTGGCACCCCAAAACAAAAAATCAAATTTCAATTTCATAAAAATACATGTGGGTTGACTTGTCATTTCTTGTGTACGTTCAAATTAATTTCCTAATCAAATTGAATGATATTTGCCACTTGAATGTTGCTAAATTAGATGGAAATATGGTTTTTTCAAGATTCGTCTAATCCGAAACTTGAAAAGTGTGATAATTGTGTAATATTTGTGAGAATATTAGCCATAAGATTCGTTTAACACATCCGATATAAATTAATGATGATTAGACTCTAGTTTGATTTTAGTCTTTATCAGTTGACCTAGGATAGTTTGGATCGTAGTAGAGATTGATCATCCCGATCGGACGGGTTCGGTGCCTAACACATTCCAAAACACGTAATCACATCAATATAACTTAGAACATAACCAGTTCTTAACTTAAAATAAAATTAAAGAAAAAACAAACCAAGTTGAACATCTTTCTATTCTCAACAACTTCAAAGGGACCACACTCAGCTTTAACGTTTTTTCCTTTTTGCATGTGTAAAACCGTAAATCATTTATATTAACAACAAATAATTTTTTTACTATGATAGATACGAGTTCATGATATCCCATACCAATTTTCAAACATATTTTGTGCATGCATACAATTGCTATTATTTTCCATTTCAACAAGATATCGAGATTACGTGATGAAAACGTATATGGTTTGGGAATCTTCTGATACTCCAAAGAACATCTCTTTAACGTCTGCTTCGTTTTCTATATCTATCTCAACGAATGAAGGGATAGTTCTATATAAATATTTTAACTTTAAACAATCTCATATCGAATACATGCGGTGACTTCATACACTATGTCACTTAACATTTTAAATGAAATATTACATCTAGCATACTTATTCTTGCATTTACCACTGTACTTAAACCCACCAAATGGGTTTATGATATCTTCATTGTAAACTAATATCAAAAAAATCTTCTTTTTATCTATTTATTAAATTCTCTCTGCATATTGTATTTTCATACTAAGAGTGAGATTATTTGTGACCAAATGGGAAATCTATAAAAATACATGAAAAAATGGTATCCATTCTATCGAACCTGTAGACACCTCAATTTGAACGGGCCCTCACTCGAAGGGGCCCAAAAACAATAATGTTTCGATAAATTCGACCCACGGGCCTCAATGGTCCGAATCATCGAAAAATGATATTGTCACCGAAACCCAAGCCCTAACACCTCTCAATGGGTTAGTAGGCTCACCAAAAGGGTTTGGCACACTCCCATCTACCCCGCTCCATGCAAAATACCGATTTCCCAACAAAAGGGGGCCAACGGGCCACTAAGGCCCAAAACATCAAAAGTGGAAACTACGGTTAAATCAACACCCCTAAGACCACCCCGTGGTCTCGAGGACCCGGAAAAAAGGGTCGTGGCCCATCCTACAACTGTTCAACATCATCGCCCCGCGCTTACATACGAAAATCGATAAATTCCCCAACGGGCCCAAAAGCCCGATTCGCCAACACGTGGCATTTGTGATTAAATCAATGATTTCAAACAAAAAAAATTCAAAATAATAAAATGTGAGACTTGGGATGCCTACCCCTTCATCCAACCTTCACCGTTCCATCTCCAAATCCGATATCCAATCCAAAACAACCCACAACCCTTCTAAACCCAAGCCCAACACATTAAAAGCCCATAAACCACTATCCATACCCAATTCACTATCCGACCCATACCCATCAACCATTACCCACATCAACCAATCAACCCCTCAACATCAAAAGATGACACTTGTCATCACCATCCTTCACCTCCCTCATCCAATCACCCACTCCCATCATCAGGCTCTAAACAACTCATCTAACCCATCTCACCTCTCTCCAAAATCACCTCAACCCATACCCTACCCTAACCTAACCGATCCCCATCCTCTAACATCAACAACCAACCACACCTTCACCCATACCCTAACCCATCACCATTATCTAACATCACCAACCACCCACATCATCACCCATACCTCTACCCATCATCTTCCTTAAAACACTCTAATAAAATCAACTCAACCCATACTTCCTTCCTCATCAATCAACTAGCCCATTTCTCTCTCTCTAATCAAACAACCCCCATCAACCAATCAACCAATCTCATCACCTCACCCCCTCATCATGATTGCCACATGGCATCATCTCCTTTCTCCTCCCAAAAACCAACTTAACAACCTCTTACACAACCCATTCTCCTAAATCTACACACCTCACCTCATCAATCAACCTAACACTCATTCTCTAAACCACCCCCTTACACCTCCACTCCACCACCAACCATCACTTATGTCAACCCACCAAACACTCTACCCAAATGGATTTGGGTAGGATCCAACCCATTTGGATCTACACCTCACCCATTCTCACTCATTACATATTTACCCTCCATTTCACCTCAAATTTCACACCTTTTACTCCTCAATCCTATGTCATTACCCCTTCTCTCACATTTTAACCCCATTATACCCCCAAACCCCCTCCAAACACCTATAAATACCTCTCCTTTCATCCCAAAAAGGGTTACACCAAGTCTCACTAGGAAAAATACTTCCTCTACTTATCTCTACCACTCTCTCATACCATTTTCTAAAAAAATAATCACACTCTCATACTTCACTAAGGATTTAAGAAGCATAGAAGAAGAAGGAAGGGAAGAAAAGAAAGGAGAACCTTGAAGCTACAAGGTGGGTCTTAACCTCCCCCCCCCTTTTTCTCTCTCTCTAACCTTCTACTCTTCCCTCTTCTAACACCCCCTCTCTCTATTTTATTTTACCCCTTTTTATGATTGGACCCCAAGGCTAAGGTTCATGAGGGTCATTTCCATTAATGAAATGACCCTATGATCAAGCCAAAATTAAATCCCTACTTAGGAAACAAATGCACCCACGTGGTACAACTTTCACTTTCTTTTAAAAATCAAAGTAGCCGAGTTGTGTAGAGGTTACCGCCACGTGGCGGAGAGAAAAGGGTGCCTAACACCTTCCCTTTTCTCCAATCGAGCCGCTTACCCAAATCTCAAGGTTTGACCATCTTTTATCCATCGTGAGTCACTAAAGATGCCGAAATGTCATTTCTTGAAAAATGCCTCACGGGTGACCATTCACACCCACTTCCAACTTGAATGGTGGCGACTCCAATATTTAGTACTTGTGGTCGTCATAATGACGAAAACCACGTAGCTACAGAACCTTTAAGACGTAATACATCGAATACATTAAATGTAACACGATTATCAAGCTCTAAGACACTAACAATTACAGTTCTAACTCATGAGAAAAATATCATAAAAATATATCATCCAAAAAAATTCTATTAAATTTAAAGAATTTAATTTCAATAAAACTAAATAATGAAAAAATATCATTGTATTTCTTTAAACATTAAAACAACTCTAGAGAACCAAGAAATCCTTCCATGGTTGAACTTATCAAAACATAAAACCCTAATAAATCCAAATTAATGCAGAAAATTTGTCATTAAATCTTATAATGATGAAATTTCCATTGATCGTAAATTTTCAAAAAATTCAAATCCTAATTGTACTTAATCCAATTTACAATCTAGGGTTTAAATACCCCAAAACACATACACAAACATTTCGATGCAAGTTTCTCACGATCTCCACATTGGAGAGAGAGAGAGAGAGACTTGCATCAAAATTATTTCCATGATCTTCACAACGGAGATAAATAGAGAGAGAAACTTGTAAGTTTCTCACGATCTTCACAATGAAAAGAGACAGGGATAAGGAGAGAAACTTGCAAGTTTCTCACGATTTTCACAATGGAGAGAGAGAGAGAGAGAAAGAGAGCATACCTGAATTCGACTCCTTCAACCTTTGGTAGTTATTCGATGGAAAATCCAAATACAAATGACAAGAAGACAGAAATGTGAAAGAGGAGAGGAGAACTTTTTGGTAAGTTTAGTCAAAATAAGAAAAAGGTATTTTCGATATTAAAAAAAGTTATTTTAATATTTTTACAGATTTGGTAAAAAAAATATTTACGAAAACAATAAATTACCGTTTTCGAAATTAATTGCTACAGTGTACCAATTTGGTAAATAGTCAAAATTTCGTGCATATTTTGGTTAATTTTCCTAAAGTTTATACTGGAAGGTGTAAGGATATGAAGCGGTGATATTGATAGTGGAAACCCATCATATGGTAGCTGGCAGCAACCAAAGAAAAGAGGGGTTAAACTATCTTCACCAAGTTAGTAAGGTTTTCTTCCTTACTAAGGGTCATTGACCCCCCTGTGGCAGCAATTTTATTTTTTATATTTAAAAAAAAAAAAACAAAAACAAAAAAGAGAGTTTTGTTGTGTGGTGGCAACAAGAAGATGGTGGTCTATGTGTGTGTGATGACAACAATCGAAGAAAGTTAGATTGTGGGTATCCTGGCAGCAACATAAAAATTTGTGGCTTATAATTTTTTTTTTTTAAAATGGGCTAGTCTTACTAAGTTATTAAGTTCTCTTTCTTACTAAGGGTTATCAACCTCGCCACGTGGCATCCAAAAAGGTGATCTAATGCCACGTGTTTGTGGCGAACAAAATTCCATGAACTTTTAAAATAAATTTTCAATTTAAAAAAAAAATTAAATTTCATCTTAAACTTTGATTTGAGATTTCATAATCACTCATTTTCAAAACCTTGGACCTAAATTTCTCATTTTTAAAATTGATTTTTTTTTCTCCTTTTGGATCCAAATCTTTTCCAATCAAAATTGTAAAGGCCATGGAATTAGATTATCAATGAGGGAGCCATGTGGCCTAATGACCCTTAGTAATTTTGAAATCATAATGTGTTAGTCGAGATAACCTAAGTTCTCATTGAGAAATTTGTTGAGTCATAAATTCAAAAATGCAAAAAATTCCCAAAATTCCAAGAAAAAAAAAGTAAAAAAAAATAAAAAAATTGCGCTTGTTTCAATGTTGGATCTGATCGATTATTCTATGTTATGTTCATTGATTGATTATCTGAAATGCCATGATCTTAATTGATATATACATGAGATGTGCACGCTTTGATTTCGAATTGGATATTTTGGATATTTTTGTATTTTTGATCAATATTTATTTGATATCCATATGTTGATGGTTTGATGATCTGATCTGGCTCGTGGGCCCATCTATTTGAAAAGGCCCTGGGCACACCCCACCCTGTGTGCATACACCACTAGCGCGTTTATTTTGTTGCATTGTACGCTTGCATATCCCTATATAGCCAACGTGGCACTAGTGTGTGGTCCAATCTCTTCGGAGATGCGACGTCATTTATGAAAACCACAACTCCAGTTACGTACCTTAGGATATATCAAACTGGGGCATCAGTATCGTCTGACCAGATGATTCTGAAAGGTATATCGATGCACCCAGGCTGGAGCGACCTGAGCCTTTGACCTATTGTAAGCCATACGGTCACATGTCCCGTTTGCCAACGTAGTACTAGTACATGGTCGATCCCCTTGTGGGATGCCAAACCATTTATGAAAGCTAAAACTTTTGACTCGTACTCGTAGGTATGTTAAAGATGATCCAAGTACATCAGTTGTACTTCTTTGTCAAAATTAGTACCTAAGCGAGATCCTGCTCCGATGTACTACGGTACTAGGAGGATAGACTACGTCTATTCTAGAAAAGAGGTGATTTAAGAGTGCCTTTGCTCAAGCATCGCGCGCCACCTCTGATCTGGGGATTAAACTGGCTGCTTTTGGCTTCAGAGAAGTAAGTTGAAGTTTTAAATCATCACTTATATAGTATATCAAACCAAATCACCATGTATCGTCTGATTGAGTACGCTTGAAAGGTATATAGGTGTACTTGGGCAAGGGTGGCCAGATAAAAATGCATTGCACATAATAAGCTTAGAGTCTAGAAACCTCCCCTGTAGGTCACGACTCGAACTTATCATGGGTGTTCCCGAATTGTTTATTAAATGGGACCTTATGAATGATGAATGTATGTGAATGATGAGATTAGAATGTATGGTTGTCCTCAAGGATTAAAAATTTTGTTCTGAAATTAAATAGGTGCACCGACCCAATAGAGAATCAATTTTTAGTAATGATTCATAATAACCCAGTCCATCTCGATTCAACGATCATGAGGGATCGGACCATTAAAATCAAAATGGAAGTCAAAATCTATTCTTATTCGGTTTTCAACCCATCTTAAAAGAAGAAAAATATTTTCCAAAAGAAAAGAAAATCTATTTTTTAATGGACCTTGGAAAATTACTAAAATGTATTTTTCTAGAAAAAGAAAAAAATGATTTGCAAAAAAAAAATAGTTTAAATCAAATTTGTTGAAAGTTGTTATTCAGTGAAAATATTATTTGTTAATGATTTTCAATAATTTAATAAAATTATTTTTCTTTTTTAAAATAATTATTGCAATGAGTTGTTTAATGGATTGGTGTACAAAATTCAATAAAATCCCAGGGTTCATTTAAAATGTTATCAATGGGGTAACACTGAAATTGATAATCCACATTTGATGGGGTTACAAGGTTATCATTGTACCTAAGCTCAATCCTCCATCGTCTAGCTAGGGTTGTAAATCCAGTCAGTTAGAGTAAACGTCAATATCAAGTCAACAGTTCAAAATTACCCCAAAATTTCTCAAAATAACACAGTTATTCCCTGAAGATCACGGTGCCTCAGTTTTACCGATTGTAAGCAATATCTTGAGTCCATGGTCCCTATTCAAGTCCGTTGTGAGTAGTTGTCTTGATTTTTCATGAGTGATTTGGGTTAGCTTGAGTCCTTTTTTTTTCAGCAAGGTCATGTTTTCTTTAGATTGAGTCTACTCTTTTCTTGTTGAGTCTAGTTAGTTTATCGAGTCTATAGAGGTGTCTGTCGCCCCATTTGAAATTGATCGGATAAAAGAAATTTTTGAATACCTCGAGCGCATTAACGAATTAACTAATAATCTAGCTCCGAGGGTAGGAAGATAAAAGTTGGGCTCAACTTTTAATCAAAAAAGTAAAGGTCATTGACTTCGAGATAGAAAATAATTTCTAAAAGATATTAAAATAGAAACCATCTTATCCCTAGAAGAACATAAGGGGACAAGGAATTTACTCAAAAATTTCAAAAGAATTGTCGTGTGTTCTGATGAGGATATGTTTGGTGTAAGTTGGGTGTTTATTCAATACATGGAATAGATACTCGCTCGATGGAATGGAAATACCAATAGATCAAAGAAGAGGTTACAAAACGTATCAATGTTGTCCTCATTGCATTTCAAATTGTAAAGTTTATCAAAACAGATGTCATAAGTCGATACAGGGTACCTTTGGAAAGTCAAGGTTATCACTCTGTGTTCAAAGTTCAAGATTCAGCATCATAAGTCATCTCCTTACCGTTCTCAGACCAATGGAGCAGTTGAAGCGGCTAATAAGAGTCTGAAGACAATCATCAGGAAAATGTGTCAATTATATCGAGATTGGTCAGAAAAACAACCATTTGCACTATGGGCATATTGAACTCCAATTCGATCCTCTACGGGAGCTACTCCCTACTCCTTAGTGTATGGCATGGAAGTAGTCTTACCAGTCGAAATGGAAATTCCATCTCTGAGGGTCTTGTTGGAAAATCAGTTGTCAGAAGCATAGTGGGTTCATCAACGGTATGAAGAATTAAAATTGATTGAAGAAAAATGACTAAGAGCTTTGTACCATGTGCAGGAATATCAAATAAGAGTCGCCCGTGCATTTGACTAAAAGATTAAGGCCCGTCACTTACAAGTCGGGGATTTAGTACTCAAAGAGAATCGAGCACCTATCTTTGACCCTAGAGGGAAGTTCAAACCAAATTGGGGAGGACCGCTTATCATCAAGGAAATATTACCAAAAAAAGTTGTCAGACTTCAAGACCATGATGGAATTGAATTATCAGAGTCAACCAACCTTGACCAGATCAAGCGGTACTACATTTAAAGAGGCCACTTTCGACCGAATCAATTTCCTACTACCCATTTCAACATCTCTTTTCTCAGCCCTTTATAGTCTTTTTGAAAAAAAAATCTTTTTATTTCTCAGCCTGATCGCCCAACCTAGGGGAGGGAAAATTCGAACTACATTTTGGTCTAATCCCAAAATTCTAGGGTACGTAGGCAACCTGAGAAGTTACTTCAGGCCCGACCACATCAAAATAAAAAAAACAATAAAAAATTTCCCACAAATAAAATTCAAATATTGTCAAAATGGGGAACAAAATTCAAAGAAAATTTAAGAGAAAATACCACACAAGGGGCATTCGGGTTTTTTGAGCGTTAGAATTCCTTTCTTTTTATACCCAATCCTAAGCCTACCCGTAAAAGTCCTCCTAAGTACCGTGTGAAAAGTCAAGGAAAATAGTAAAGTATGATCAGACAATAATTCCAGAAGTTCAGAAAAAGGAAGAAAAGAAAAATGAGGCCTACTAAGTTGAAAACCCGAAAGGGCGACTTAGGCAAAAATTAAGGCAACCTTGCAACGTTGAAAATCCGAAAGGACAGTCTTGACAATAATTAGAAAAAAAAAACCTGCTAAGTTGAAAACCTGAAAAGAACGACTTAGGCAAAAATTAAGGCAAGCTCGCAAGGTTGAAAATCTGAAAGAACGACTTTGGCAATAATTAGAGCAAAGAAAAAAGCTCGTTAGATCAAAAACCTGAAAGGACGATCTAGGCAAAAGTTAGAGCATGCTCGCTAGTTTGAAAATCTGAAAGGAAAATCTAAGAAAAAGTTAGAGCAACAAAGAAAAATAGAAGAAAATCTCCATAGAGTTGAAAAACTAAAAGGCGGTTCGAGCTGAAACATCTGAAGTCTGAATAATCAAGTTCAATACCCAGCTTAAACCAAGCAAAGACTTAGAAATTACGAACATCATCTACGATTGATCTGAAATTTTTTTCTTCCCCAAGTGAATCAAAGGGGGAGAATGGTGAATTTCATGATGAGTCTCAAAAGGAAATATTTTACTTTCTTGAGCCTACTTAAAATCTTCAATATAAAAAATCAAAATTAAAAGTTCAATCTTTATTGCGCTTGTGGTAATCAAATATTTCAAACCTTCATACAAGAGGCATTTTCTTTCTTCTCTTATATGCAGCTTTTCCCTTATATTAGGGGTAATTTTTTATATGATATGTTCAGTTATCTCCAATGCCGTGTTTCCTGTCAAATTAGGGGCATTTTATTTTTAAGGTTGAGCAATGTTAATTCTAAAAGATAAAAGGAATCCCAAACTTAAGCTTACCCTCTTGATAATAATTTTTTGAAAACCCTTGAAGTTCAAAAGAAATAAAAACTCAGGTTTTAAATTCATAAAACTTTTGAAAAAAAAAATCTTGAGAGTCAAACAAAAGCGTTCCTAATCTCATATTTTGGTTTTTGCCCAAAAAATAAGTCATTTACCTAGAGTAGGAGATAGGGCATTATTTCGTTCCCAGATTCATTAATCATTTTCCAGATCCATTCATTCCTAGATTCGATCATTCTCTTCCAGATTCATTATCTTTCAGATTTATTCATTCGTTCCCCTATTCAATCGTTATTCTCCAGATTCATTTTAATCATTCTTCTCCAGATTCATTCATTCTTTCCCAAAATTCATTCATTCCTCAGCTAGTTTTACTCAGTTGCCGTCAAGGGCTAACTAGGATTTTGCTCAGATGCCGTTAAGGGTTATCTTGGATTTTACTCAGTTGCCGCCAAGGGTTAACTTGGAATTTGCTCAATTGTTGCCAAGAGTTAACTTGGAATTTGCTCAGTTGCCACCAAGGGTTATCTTGGATTTTGCTCAGATACCGCCGAGGGTTTCTCGGAATTATGCTCAGATACCATCGAGGGTTTTCTCGGAATTATGCTTAGATACCGCCGAGGGTTTCTTAGAATTATGCTCAGATACCGTCGAGGATTTTCTTTGAATTATGCTCAGATACCGTCGAGGGTTTTCTTGGAATTATGCTCAGATACTACCGAGGGTTTCTCAGAATTATGCTCAGATATCATCGAAGGTTTTCTCGAAATTATGCTCAGATACCGCTGAGGTTTCTTGGAATTATGCTCAGATACCGCTGAGGGTTTCTCAAAATTATGCCCAGATACCGTCGAGGGTTGCTCTGAGTTATGTTCAAATACTGTCGAGGGTTTCTCGGAATTATGCTCAGATACCACCGAGGGTTTTCTCGAAATTATGCTCAGATATCGTCGAGGGTTTTTGAAAGCGCCCTCGATCCGCGGGGTGCGCGGATCCGCTTTTGACCCTTGGGGTTTGGGAGTCGCCACCTAGTTATTACGGTCTAGGACCCAAATTGACCCTACAATGGATAAAAAGAACTAATCTACTATAGAAATCTGAATCCGGGGATCATGTTACGGGGTTGGAAGGTGTTAGGCACCAACCCCGCCCGGCCAATGCCGGTCTCTACTTATCCCAAATAGATCTACATTGCTAATGATAAACCTAGATTAAAAAAATAAAAAAATAAAAATTTACCTTTGATCTGCAAAAGTGTTATTCCCTCAGATCTGGTTAGAATGGCTCCTTGTACCGTATTCCTTACTTCGTTCTATCTCCGGATCTGATTCCTGATCTCCGAGGTAAGGTATCTCCTTCTTGGATCTGAGTGCTTCAAATTTGTTGTGGATTTTTGGGATGTTTTTGGGAGGTTTTTGGGTGTTTTTTAGGCTAAAATCGAAGTAGGGGTGTTAGGGAAGGAGTTGGGGCTCCAAAATTAGGGTTTTGGGGAGGCTATGGAGGCTTCTTTACTTACTTTTCCTAGGGTTTTTTCTTTGATACGAAAATAGGGTGTGGAGGCTCCTATTTATAAAGTTTTTAGAAGAATTTAGGGTTTGATTAGGGTTTCTTTTAGGGTTTCAATTAGGGTTTTGACTTAGTCTTTAGGGTTTTGACTTTAGTCTTATGAGATTGACTTGATTAGTTTTAGATTAGGGTTTGGATTTAGGGTTTTGACCTTAGTCTTATGAGATTGACTTGATTAGTTTAGATTAGGGTTTTGATTTAGGGTTTTGACCTTAGTCTTATGAGATTGACTCGATTAGTACCTTGACTTCAGTCTTGCTTGATTGACTTTAATTTTGGCTTCAGTTTCACTTGATTGACTTTAATACCTTGACTTCAGTCTTGCTTGATTTACTTTTAATTTTTGGAGAACCCCCTTCTATTATATCTTTAATTCTTTGGACCCCCAAATGGAGGGGTCCTTAAAGAAATATCCCACGAACCCTCAACAATTTTACCCGAAAGTCCGATTGATCAATTTTTTAGGTTCAAAATTTTAAATTAATTTCATTAATGGTTTACTTTAATTATTTAATGTTTTACTTTAATTATTTAATATTTTATTTATTAATTTCGAATTTTTTTAATTATGAAAATTGTGAAATTACCATTTTGCCCTCGGAGAGGATTTTTTACGTTTTAAGTCGTTTTTCAATGTTTCAGGAAGTTTTGGAATCAGTTTTTCATAAGGAATTTAATGGGAATGTTGGTTTTTGTCATTTATGAAGTTTTTGTATGAAATGATTGTGAACTTTATGAGGGGTATTTTCGTAATTTTATCAAATTTTGTAAAAATTGGCGAAATGGTTTACTTGGTTTCGATTTGTTGTTTAATGTGTTTGAGTGGATTTTCCTAAGCGTAATGCAGGCTCTAGGGTTGTTTTGATGTTAGGGGTAATTTGATAATTTTAGTAATTTTTATCGTGAAGCTTCTTTTTGGTTTGCAAGATGATGATTTCTATGTTTCTGGGGTCGTATTTTCCTAGCGTAGCGTGATTTCTAAGTTTTGTTAGTTCGAGATACCTCATCCGGATTTCTGAAACATATCTGGTAACAAAATAAAGCATTGGAATAGACATCCATCATTGGGAACCTTTGCGATCGGGTCGACGAGTTGATTAATCAGGCGAATGCAAAAAATTGGGTGTCTACAGTTTTCTCGAAATTATGCTAAGATACCGTTGAGGGTTTCTAGGAATTATGCTCAAATATCGCCGAGGGTTTTCTCGGAATTATGCTCAGATACCACCAAGGGTTTCTCAAAATTATGCTCAGATACCACTGAGGGTTTTCTCGGAATTATGCTCAGATGCCGTTGAGGGTTTTTCTCAGAATTATGCTTTGATACCGTCGAGGGTTTCTCAAAATTATGTTCAGATACCGCCGAGGATTTTCTCAGAATTATGCTCAATTTATGCTCAGTTTATGCCCAGTTTATGCTCAGATACCGTCGAGGGTTTTCTCGGAATTATGCTCAGTTTTATGCTCAGTTTATGCCTAGATTATGCTTAATTTTTACTCAGTTTCACACAGTACAACACTCACACTTGCACTTTTTAGTCAGAGAGAATTCTCTAAAATTCAAGGATCTGACGCCGTCAGTGGGAGCTTGAGCTTGAGAACCTAAAAACTTTTAGTTCGTGGATAGTTTTATCTTCAAGGATCTGAACATCCTGACGAATTACTAAATCAGGTTGCGAAATGAACGGTCACTAGCTTTGGCATTCGGATATCGCACTATCTACCAAAATAGATTTGCTATCTAGTTTACTTCAACCCCCTGCCAAAGAGGGGCATCTGTAGACACCCCATTTTTGCACTCGCCTGATTAATCAACTCGTCAACCCGATCGCAACGGTTCCCAATGACGGATGATTATTCCAATGCTATATTTTGTTGTTAGATATGTTTCAGAAATTTGGATGAGGTATTTCAAACTAACAAAACTGTAGAAATCACGCTACGCTATGAAAATATAACCCCAAAAAAACATAGAAATCATCATTTTTCAAACAAAAAGAAGCTTTACGATAAAAATCACTAGAAAAATGATCAAATTATCAAAATACCCCTAATCTCAAAACATTCTTAGAGCCTACATTACGCTTAGAAAAATCCTTTCAAACACATAAAACAACAAATCGAAATCAAAAAAATCATTTCGCTAATTTTCACAAAATTCGATAAAATTATGAAAATGCCTCTCATAAAGTTCACGACCATTTCGCACAAACTTTTTTATAAATGTCAAAAACCAATATTCCCATTGAATTCCTTATGAAAAATCGATTCCAAAACATCCTGGAACATTAAAAAAAGACTTAAAACACAAAAAATCCTTTCCGAGGGCAAAATGATAATTTTATAATTTTAATAATTAAAAATTCTGAAATTAATAATTAAAACACTAATTAATGTAAAGTGAAATCCTAATTAAAATTCAAGTCAATCAAGTAAGACTTAAGTTAAAATCCTAAAATCAAGTCAATCAAGTAAGATTTAAGTCAAAATCCTAAAGTCAAGTCAATCAAATGAGACTTAAGTCAAAACCCTAAATTATAGTCAATCAAGTAAGACTTAAGTCAAAATCCTAAATTCTATTCAATTAAGTGAGACTTAAGTCAAAACCTTAATCAATCTAATAAGATCAAAGTCAAAACCCTAATAGAATTCTAGTTAAACTCAAAAACTATCTAAAAGAATTCTAATTAAACTCTAAAACTATCTAAAAGAAACCTAATTAAACTCTAAAATTATATAATAGAATTCTAATTAAACTATAAAACTATATAATAGAATTCTAATTAAACTATAAAACTATATAATGTAATTCTAATTAAACACTAACTCTATTTAAAAATAATTCTAATTAAACACTAACTCTATCTAAAAAATACTTTAAAAAATCTATAAATAAGGGTCCCTACAACCTATTTTCTTATCAAAAAATAAACCCTAAGAAAAGTAGGTCAAGAAGCTTCCCTAGCCTCCCATAAATCCTAATTTTGAAACCCTAACTCTTTACCTAATATCCATACCCCAACTTTAGCTCAAAAACACCTAGAAACCTTTCAAAAATACTCAGAAATCGATAATAAATTAGAAAAATTTAGATTAAAGGAGGAGGTACTTCGTCTTGGAGATCTGAAGTGAATCTAGTGACAGAACAAAGCGATGAGTACTGTACGAGAAACTGTTCTATCAAATCTGAGGGAACAAAATCGTTGCTTTCGTAAAGGTAAATATTTCTTATTTTTTTAGTGGTTAGGACTTTTTTGTAATGTAATACTTTTGGAAATTAGTAGAGATCGGCGTTTGCCAGGCGGGGTTGGTGCCTAACACCTTCCAACCCCGTAACGTGATCCCCGGACTTAGTATTTTTTTTTAAGTAAATTAGTTCTTTTTATCCATTTTGAGTCGATGTTCGGTTCCTAGACTGTAATAACTAGGTGGCGACTCCAAAATCTCAAAAGTCAAAAGTGGATCTGCACACCCCGCGAATCGATGACACTTTCATATACTTTTCTCAAATATTTACATTCCAAATAATGGCCTAAATTCATAATAAAAATAAAATAAAACATTACCTTTGCTTGTACTCGAGTGATTACGAAGATAGATTCTCTAAAAAGCTGGCAGTGAGCATTTTTTGTGTTAATCCTCTCGTTTTATCTTTATTTTTAGAACTATTTTTAATCTTCAAGATGATACTTTCTTCTTCTAGACTTGGATGTTTCTATAACTTTTGTAGGGTGTTTTTAGGTTTTCTAGGTATTTTTAAGTTGAAAATTGGGACTTGGAGGTTAGGTATTGACTTGGGGTTCCAAATTTAAGGTTCTAAAAAGTATTTAAAAATTTTTTGACCTTTATTTCTTAGGATTTCTTTTGAGCTACAAAATTAAGTGGTGGAGCCTCCTTTTTAAAGAGCTTTGTTGATAAAATTAGAGTTTGATTAGAATTTTTTTATAGATAAGGTCTATCTCTAACTAATTTGTTAAATGGTTTAGATAAGATTTTAATTTTAGATTTTTAACTTATATAGAATGAGAATTTTTAAATTTTGGAGAACCCCCCAATGAAGGATTCTTTATTAAATTCTTTTAAAATCTTTGGGACCCTCGGTGGAAGGTTTTATATTAAATATTAGTTGGGTCCCACTTGAATAAATGGGTTACCACTTAAAAATTTGCCTATGGGCTAAATTAATTGAATTTATTTGTTCAAAAATTTTAATTTTATTTAATCTTTGTGTTGAGGCAAAGAGAAATCTATAGGCACTTCTTATTATTCTAGGATCAAGTTAGGTTTGTAAAAAGATGTCTCTTCTAGTCCGATCAGATGGATATAATAGGATCCTTTGGTACCTAGAATAGGGTAGTCAGTCATCCACCAAGGGCATCCCAAACCAATATGATAGGCGAGGCAAGAATCTAACAATTTGCTCCAAGCCTTAACTGAGTTGTGATGTACTAACAGATTTCTTCTGGAAAAATGTTTTGGCCCATACTCGAGGGTTAAAGGAACGTCCACAATTTTGAGACAAAAACAGGGGCTTCCTTTGAATTTTTTTCCCTCATCACTTTTCATTGCATCTAAATTTGAGAAGGTTTCAGCTAGACTGAGAGGTACAAGGTTGGCTTTTCCTGATAGTTGGGAGGCTTTGTCTATGAAGGACTTAGGGGCAGTTTGACCATCACTTTTGGAGGTTAGTATATGGCTAGGATTCCTAAGCACAATCGATTGTCTCTAGTGGCTTGCCAAGCTTCTAGTTTTATATTGATGGGATGACTACGGGAATGGTACGGGCCCGATAAAGGTACCAAATCTAATCTCCCGTTATTGACTAGGGTCTTGACTTCTTCTTTTGAGATGTCTAGTCCTGTGGCGAGTTTACGAGCATATCCTGTCTCCAATGAGGACCTAACTAAAGGTCCTGAAGTAGATATCCCCATGATGCCACAATATTCTTAATGAGTAGGACACAAGTGTATATGCCCAATATGGAATATATGGAGATGAGGGTTCCAACGCTTTACCATAGCGCGTAGAAGATTCCAATCTATCTTAAACTCGTGGAAACACAAGGCACATCTCAACGTGAATTTTCCAAAATTGATTTTCTCTACCGGGTGCATCCCTACAATGGTTGTTTTGATCAATTGGTCGATTGGGTTATTGCCTATGGCTAGCATCCTGATTTGACACAAAAGGGTATTTCATTATATTTCCAAGGTCCATGTAAAATATATTTTTGTAAGTCATTTTTCCATAAAAGAATAAATCTTTTGTAAATCATTTTTCTTTTCTTTTCTTTTGGAAAGCATTTTCTTTTCGAAAATATTTTTTCTGGAAAGTATTCTTCTTCTAGAAAATATTATTATTCTTTTAAAATTGGTTGAAACTCGAATTAGCAAAGAGTTTGAATTCCAATTTGGTATAAATGGTCCAGCCGTCATGATCGTTGGCTCAAGATGGACTAGGTCATTATGAACCATTGCTAAGTTTTTAAAATGGATTTTTTATTGGGTTGGTGCACCTTAGTAATACAGTAATTTTGAATCAGGTTAAAAAAATGATCATTGAGGACAAAACAGTATATTTCTGATCTCATCATTTGTAAGGTCCAATTCCAATAAGCAACACGGGAACACCCACGATGTTTGAGTCGTAACCTATAAGGAGGTTTCTAGACTCTAGGTTTACTATGTGCAATGCAATTTATCTATCCACCCTTGCCCAAGTGCACCTACATACCTCTCGAACGTACTCAATCAAACGGTACGTGGTGACTTGGTTTAATATACTGTATAAGTGATAATCTAAAACTCCAACTCAAATCTCTGAAGTCAAAAAGTAACCAGTTTAATCCTCAATTGAGAGGTGGCGCACGATGCTGGACAAGGACACTCTTAAGTCACCTCTCTTCTAGAATAGACATAGTCTATTCCCCTTGTACTGTAGTACATCGGGGCAGGATCTCGCTTAGGCACTTATTTTAACCAAGAAGTGTAGTTGATGAACTTAAATTAACTTTGATATACCGTATAAGTACGAGTCTAGGGTTGGTGATCGGGACATGTGACTTTGCGACTTATAATAGGACAAAGGCTCAGGTCGCTCCAGCCTGATTGCAACGATATACCTTTCAGTGTCACCTGATTGAACGGTATTGATGCCCCAATTTTATATATCATAAATGTACATGACTGGAGTTGTGGTTTTCATGAATAACATCGCATCTCACGAGGAGACCGGGCCATACACTAGTGCCACGTTAGCTATAAGGGACATGCAAGCGTGCAAAGCGATAAACGTGCTACTGGTGTGTGGAAAACAGGGTGGGGTGTGCCCGGGGCCTTCTTCAAATAAATAGGCTCATGGGCCAGATCAAACCATACAAGCAAGGATATCACATATATTAATCAAAACAATACAAATCCCATCACATCAACATTAAGATCAACGCAAGCACATTCAAATATATATTGAGATCATGCCATAATAGATGGGTAATCACAAAATATTCAATCAGATCCAAATTTGAAACATGCATAGAATGAACCAAAATAATTTTCTATTTTATTTTTATGGTCCAATCAAGGGTTATTTTGGGTGACCCTAAACAAGTTGATATTTCAAAGAATATTAAATTAAGAATGGGATGATAATTATCGAAATAATAAGTTATGATCACCCATCTTTTCTTTAAAAAAACAACCACTTATTATATTTTTTTCTTAAAAGAAAGGGAAATTCTCTTCCCTTTTTAAAAAAACAAAACTAAGAATTTCATCCTCTACGAGCCCATGGCATTAGAACATTTTTTTAAAATTTCATATGGCAAGATCAATGACCTTTAGTAAGCGTTGTAATCTTACTAATCTGGTGAGGATAGCCCTACCCTTTTTCATTTAACAAATTTTACTTTTCAAAACTTGATTCCCTTTAAACAAACATAGTATCAATTTGATCCCTTAATGATGTGGGTCATTTACCATGATCTGTTGGTGGTAACAAAACTTAAAAAGAAATTTTTTTTCATTTTCAAGAAAGGAGAAGAAAGAAAAAAAAACCAAGTGGTAATATCAGAAGTGATGAACACACGAGAGATATATTCATGATCGACATTTTAGTTTTCTATGAGGGGTATCTATTCTTCTTCAACCTGAAAGCCAACGACTGTTTGAAAGGAGACGACAGTCCCCTCTGATCTTGCACAAAGTGGACAAGGTGGATTGTGCTTGTGCAACTTAAGAGTTGTGTGATCCACAGCAAACGGCATGAAAATATGGCCAAATCTAGAAAAAAAAAAAAAAGAAACACAACTCATCCCCCATTAACGCTCTTGTTAGAGCTCAAACTCGAAACAAACAGTGTCCTCTCTAACGACTCCAGATCTCTCTAACTTCTCAACCTATCTCACTTACTCGAAAATCTTCGTGGCAAGGCTACCACAAATTCCAAAGCCACATTTTTCACTCATTCCCCCATTGTCGAGTCAACAATTATGAGATTGGTAGGTTCATTCAAGAACCCAAGACAATAGAATTCTTGATTTAAATCGAACTCCAAATCAGTTTTTTTTCTTTAAAAAAATCAATTGAGATCCTACCCTCACTCTGAATCAAGGCTTTCCTTCCTATTCAAACTATTAAAATTCTGTAGTTTTCTTCGATAGAAACAACGAGATAAAAAAACAAACCGATTTTCTTTAAAAAAACGTTCAAGATCGAATAAGTTTCATACAGAGCTGACGATTTCAAGCTATGTATCAAGGAAAATCGGCAACTTTCGTCGAGTGTTTGAGGTCTTAACAGATCGGGAATAAGGTTTTGATCGATCGGATAAAGAGATTGAACCGATCGATCTTTAATTCAAATTGGCTGATCCTTATTGAAGACAATGGAAGAAGACTAGTTTTTTTTTTTTTTTTTAAATCAATTAACAATAGCTTTAAATCGATGGGGCTGGTTTCAATCGATTGGATCGAGAGACTAAATCGGTCTCTGTTGAAAAAAAGAACGATGAAGCTGAGTAGAAAACCAATTAAGAAGATGAAGGTGTGAGTGTTAAAATATTTCGTTTTACTAATGACACACCTCCCTATTGAAAACAATGGGTTGCTATCGATAACAACCCAAAAAAATTTCTTTTTTTTTACGTTTTCTTTTTTTACTGTCAATGGATACATGCTTAAAATTAAAATAAAAAAATAAAAAAAATTAAACAATATTGCCAAAGGGCAGATTGACGCACAAATAAAAAACTAATAAAATTTTCTCCCTTTATGTACATTGTCAATGGACAAATTGGCACATACCTAGAAAATAAAAAATAAATAAATAAATAAAAATTTTCCAAAGGATAGATCTACACATGTGCCAAAAACTTTAAAACAAACTTCAAGGTCCAACAATCATTATATCATCCTCAGCAAAACTATCCCTTTGAAATTTAGCATTATTTAGGGTCATTCCAAATAACCTTTGATTGAACCATAGAAAACAATATGCTAGATCAAGGTACTCAATGTCGAACCAAATGATGTTAATAGAGGATAATACAAACCCAAAAATATCAAAGAAACAAAATGATAGAAATGGGTCGACAACCATTATTTCACACCATTACCCTTTGACATCCTGTATTATTTAGGGTCATTCTAAATGACCCTAGATTGAATCATAAAAAAAACGTGTCAAAACAAAATATTTATTATTCAAACCTGTGATCAATAATGGAGTAAAAAGAATGATAAAAAAAAAATAAATAAATAAAACTAAATAGATAAACTAAAATAAAAAAAAATATATCCTATTGGCAATGCTTCCCATACTTGGGGTTTTTAAAGTTTGATCCTCAATAATCCCCAGTGGAGTCGCCACTGAAAGCACCCTCAAACCGCGGGGTATCTGGATTCGCTTTTGATTTTTGAGGTTTGGGAGTCACCACCAAGTTATTATGGTCTATGAACCAAATATTGACTCTAATAGATAAAAACAACCAATCTACAAATAAAAAGAAAATATGGTCCGGGGATCATGTTACGGGGTTGGAAGGCGTTAGGCACCAACCCCGCCCGGCAAACGTCGATTTTTACTATTACCCAAAAAATTATTACATTGCTACAAAGACCTAAAACAAATAAATAAAACAAAAAAATATATCTAAACGTTGATCGTAACGACTTGTTCCCTCAGAATTGGTAGAATGGCTCTTCGTAAAATACTGCTTGCTTTATTTACGTTGCTCGGTCTACTTCGGATCTCAAAGATGAAGTACCTCCTCCTTAGATCTGAGTATTTTCTAAATTTTTTGATAAATTTCTGAATATTTTTTTGAGAGTTTTTAAAAGTTTTTCTACAAAACCTAGGGTTTGGATGATAAGTAGGGAGTTAGGGCTTCAAAATTAGGGTTTAGGGAAGGCTAGGGAGATTTTTTGACCTACTTTTTCTAGGATTTATTTTGACCTGCGAAATTAGGTTTTTGAGGCTCCTATTTATAGATTTTTTTAGAGGAATAAGGGTTTGACTAGGTCTCTTTTTAGATAAGATAAGGTTATTTAACTAGGGGTTTGACTTAAGTCTTATGAGATTGACTAGGTTTCTTTATATTAGGGTTTTAATTAGGGATTTGACTTAGGTCTCATGAAATTGACTTGGTCTTTTAAATTAGGTCTTTTAATCTTGCGTACAAATGAAATAATATATTTTTAAATTTTATGGAGAATCCCGTTATTATATCTTTAATTATTTGGACCCTCAGATGGAAGGGTCTTTTAATAAATATCAAGGGGGCTCCACTTAAATAAGTGGACAACCATCAATAATTTTGTCAGAGGGCTTGATTGATTAATTTTCTTGATTTAGATTTTAAATTAATTTTATTAAGGTTTCACTTTACGTTAATTAATATTTTATTTATTAATTTAAAATTTTAAAATTTTTAAAATTGAAAAATTATCGTTTTGCTCTTGAAGAGAACTTTTGCGTTTCAAGTCATTTTTCGATGTTTCATGATGTTTTGGAATCGACTTTTCGTAAGGAATTCAATGAGATTATGGGTTTGTGTTATTTACGAACTTTTTTGCATGAAACCATTATGAACCCCATACGGGGCATTTTCATAATTCTAACAAATTTGATGAAAATTGACGAAATGGTGTATTTGATTTCATTTTGTTATTTTATATGTTCGAAAGGGTTTTCCTAAGCATAAGAGTACTCTAAAGATGTTTTACTATTAGGGGTATTTTGATAATTTGATCATTTTTTAGTGATTTTTATCTTAAAACTTATTTTTATCTAAAAAATGTTGATTTCTATGTTTTTTGGGTTATATTTTCCTAGTGTAGCATGATTTCTATAGTTTTGTTAGTTTGAGATATCTCATCTGAATTTCTGAAACATATCTAATAACAAATAAAGCATTGGAATAAGTATCCATCATTGGGAAGCCTCGTAATCAGGCTGACGAGTTGATTAATTAGGTGAGTGCAAAAATAGGGTGTCTACAAACATAACCTCAAATGGAATGGTAAAATTTGGAGGTAAAATAATGGGTGCTGAGGTTAACTTGGAGATAAGCTATTTAAATGTAGAAAGACATGATTCTAAGAAGTTGAAAGGAACATCTTTGCTTAAAAATTCAAATAAAAGCTTTTAGATTTTTCCAAAATCTTTAATGAATCGACGGTAGAAACCTATATTTAGTTTAGAAATGACCTAATTTCTTTGACTATTCTAGGAGGTAGTAACTTTTCAATTAAACCTACTTTCACTTTATCTACTTCAATCCCTCTCGTAGAAACAATGTGCCCTAGCACAATTTCGACTATTACCATAAAATGACATTTTTTTCCAATTGAAGATTAGGTTGACTTCTTTGTAGCGCATAAGGACCAAAATTAAGGTTGGAGACATTTTTCAAAACTTGATCTGAAAACTAAAAAATTTTCCATAAACACTTCCAGATATCTTTCTATCATATCTGAATATATACTCATCAAATACTATTAGAAAGTATCTGGTACATTGCATAACCTAAAGGGCATGCGACAATACGGGAAAATCCAAAGGGACAAGTAAAAGTTGTTTTCTTTTGATTAGTGGGAGCGATAAGTATTTAGTTATGCTTAGAGTAACCATCCAAGAAGTAATAGTAGGAATATCCTGCTAAATATTCTAACATTTGATCAATGAAAGATAGCGAGAAGTAATTTTTGGGAGTCATTGAGTTGTGTTTCCTATAATTGATATACATTCTCCATTCGGTTTGGACTCGAGTGGGAATTAACTTATTGCCTTGGTTCACTTCCACAACGATACCAAATTTCTTAAGAATAACTTGAATGAAACTCACTCAATGATTGTCGAAAATGGGGTAAATGATACCTACATCTAATAATTTCATTACTTCACCCTAAATTACATTTTTCATGACAAGATTTAGCCGTCTCTAAGATCTAAGGAAGGTTTAGTGAAATCCTCTAGACAAATATGGTGCATCACCCCAAATAGACTAATTCTCTTATTATCAACTATGGTCCAACCAATAACTTCTTGATATTCTCTCAAAACTTTTAACAACTTTCTTCTTGAACTACACTAAAATGAGAGAAAATTATCACAGGCAAAGTTTGATTTTTGCTATGTAATGTGTATCTCAAATTCTTTAGAAGCACTTTTAGTTCTAATTTGGGAGACTCGATTTGGAAAGGAACAAGAGTAAAAGTACGAATAGGAAGAATTTTGACTTTTCCGTCCCAACATTGACTTTGCTTATGAACTCTTCTATGTCTATATCTTGACAAAGTGGGTAAAATATCTTTCTAAGGGATCAAAATACCCTAAATATTGACACATTCAATTGACTAACGCATCTATCATATTCACTTCCTCCACATTATCATCTACATCAATTCCTTGGAAATTGTGAAAAAAGTTCAATTTGACTTTCATATCCTTGAATGTCAAAGTCATAATCTAATTTTTAGAATGAATAACTAAGTCAAGAGTTGCTAAAAATGGATGTCTTAAGATTATAAGAACATGACTATGCATATTCCTAATTGGTTATGTGTCTAAGACAACAAATTAACTAAGAAATAGAAATCTTTGACTTCTACTACCACATCTTCAATTGTACCCTTAGGAACCTTAATAGACCTATCAGCTAAGCTTAACGTGATAACGATAGATTTCAAACTCCCAAACCTAGTTGTTTAAAAATTGAATAAGGTAAAAGGTACACATTTACCCCTGAGTTTAAAAGATATTTTTCAATCACTTGATCTCCAATGTGAGTGGAAAGTGTCAGACATCCAGGATTTTTTAATTTTGGTGCAACTTCTTGCTAAATGAGAGACGAAGCCTAGGCTGCCATGGTGGTTTCTAGAGGAAATGGAGATTTTCTCTTAGTTGTGGTCAAATATTTAAGGAATTTTGTATAAGAAGATATTTTCTGAGTGACATCTAAGAATAGAATACTGATGTGCACATTTTGGAAAATTTGAGAACACCCTCGAGTTGCTAACTCTTCTTACTGTCTTTAAGGCGATGGAAAAATAGAGGTTTTGGAATTGATAGAGCGATGTGAACTTTCTCCACATCTTCGCATTCTCCTTAGGAAATTCTGCGATTTCTTCTACTTACGCTTCATCCTTTTTTGAGGCATCATTTTCCTTGTCAGTAGGTTGGATCTTATTGTCCACCTTCTTTCCTGACCTCAAGGTGTAGATAGCTTGGACGGAATCTTGTGAATCTCTATAATGGCTTCCTATCCCGTATTGACCCTATGGTCCATTAGGAATGGTAGGTTTACCTTTAAGGTTAGGAACAGTTTGATTGAGAATTGACCTTTCTCTCTCTCCCTCCAAGGGAAAGAGTTGACTGACCCAATTGAACTTCTATCTTAGATATGGACTGAGTAGTGACTTGATTAATTTGAGTTAGGTTTTGATTGATCTTCTATTGAATTTGGATGAGTTGTTGATGTTTCATCAACTCTATCATCATAGTTTTAAAGATGACATTTGTTGGCCAGGTAGATTGTAATTGGACATAGAATCTGGAATTATAGCTCTATAGTCTATAGATTGCCAAGATTGATACGCTACTTGTGGAAAAATGGCTTGGTTTATAAATGGACTGGCTTGTTTAGGATAGCTTCTATTGTAACTTGGCAAACCACTAGATTCAATAGATTCGTTTTGTTTGTACGAAAAATTTGAATGGAACCTATTATCTAGTCGATATGTTTGGCTATAAGAATTTCGCATAGGTTTCTTAAAAATACTAAATCCATTAATAACATTGGCCTATTTGACCTTAATGCATGGCAAGTTGGGACAACATTCAACCAAATAGTCGTTGTCGTTGCACAAGACGCATAAAGAAATTTGTTTGATTGAAACTTACGACAGTGAGTGAGAATCATAGTTAGGGTTAGATGCTGACATAGTAAAAACATTTAGATTCTTTGTAAGATTGTACATACCACTCACTAGATTAGACATAAAGTTCTTAAGATTAGGGTCTACTTTCATCTCATACATTCCTAATTTCTTAATGAGATCTTCTTTACCAAACTCTCCATTGTTAGTGTTCTAATTTTGAGTACTCTCAGCTAGCTTAATTAGAAAATCTTACACTTGGTTAGTAGTGGGACTATCATTATTTTTCCCAACAGAGTTAATATTAATCTTACTTTTACCTTACTTGTGGGGCAAGTAGGAGATCGAACCCAAGCGAAAGGGGGAGTAGAGTTAAACTAAGAGGATAAAATTCAAATTAACCAAAAGGAATTAAAACTATTTTTCTTTGTATTTTTGAATTTATCAAGAAAATTTAAAGTTACTAGAGAATGAATCAAAGTAAATGAGGTTAAAAGCAAGTAAACTTATGAAATTAAAATATCATTTGAGGTGGATCTACCGAGAACATGTTGATGAGCAATTCCTAGTCTCTAGTCTTTTTATAACTTAATTGTAAAGGCTTAGTGTTTGCTCCTTAGATCGGAAAGTTTAGCAAATGAAATCAAATGAGGGAACATAAACAAAGTAGAATTCCTTGAACTTCCTACTACCAATTATCTAGTTTAAGCATACTTTATCTTGATATAATATAAGCATAAAATATCTATATTAAGAATAAAATGTGCAAGAAATCTTAAAGAGAATTTATGAGCATTTTAGATAAAAGAAAGGCATAAAACTAGAAATAACACAAGAACTTGCTTTAGGCTTTTCCACTCTCCAATGGAGGGGAACTTAGTCTAATGTCATTCCAAGACAGGGAAGATAAGAGATGAAAGAATTTTTCTTCATTTCATAGAGAAACTTACAAATTCTTCTTCTACTTCTTACAAGACTATTTAGTTAAAAAGAAATTAACTAGAAGATAAAAATACAAAAATATAAGAGAAGATGTTAAGTGCCTTAGATTAAAGGAATCTTGGATAAGAGAACCAAGAGGGAATAAGCTTTCTCTAGAGATTGAAGCTCTATTTATATAAAATAATGTGTATAGAACAGTCTAAACGTAGCCTTCACTTTTCTTGCACAAAAAGACAAAAGATTAAAACATGAGTTAAGGATTAGGACATTTCAAAGTGAGTCCAAATGCTTTTGCCTTGAGATTTTGATTCCAAAATGTTGATTTCCTGCACAAGAAACATACGTAATTAGATTTATCTAGTAAATAAATTTATTTATGTATAATTAAATCTAATTAACATGTAACATAATGTTCCAAGGCTTATCATAATTATTACCTTAATATAGAAAAATAGAGACAAAAATCAAGATAAATATCTGGAAAACGTGCGTATAATTCAGTGTTTTGAGACATTCATCACCCCCAAACTTATTTTTTTTTAGTCCCTAGAAATTAAAACTACCACTTTTGCAGGTACCTCGACTGCATTTAACGAATGCAACAAGCCCTTAAACCGCTAGGTTACCCCTACTGGAAGAATTTGACTCGTGAGGGTTTGCAGAAAATATACCCACAAAATTGAAAATAACTTTAAAGTAAAACAGTCAAAATCAAAACTTATATTGAAAAGTACAAGTCTTTTTTTTCAGTCAATTGGAAGCAATGCTTGGTATAGAATCCCAACCCTTATTTCTGTATGACAAAATTTAGATTTAAATTGACCTTGTAGACACCCTAATTTGCACGAACCCGTTTAGAAAATCTAAATTTCCTCGAATTGATTCCTATTTAGAATACAAGATTTTCGATGGACCCGCATTGCCACTTGGCATCATTTTCATGCATACATATGTGCATAATGTCATATAATTTTGTATGCTCAACCTTATCCCTAATCCACTCTAATTTCCTACCCCTTATCATGAACCAACCCAGATCCATATCCCTTCCCTATTAACCAATCCATCACCCATACCCTAACTATAGTCGACTTCCTAACCAAATCTAAGCCCAAGACAAAGTCCACCTTTTAATCAAAAATTCAAGTCCATTATCTAAACCTAATGCCATTCTAAACCCATAACTCAAATCCATTTCCTAGTCCAACCTAAGCCCAAGACAAAGCCCATTCTCTAAGCCCCATACCATACCCATTCCTTAAGCCCAATACCAAGCCTACTCTAAGCTCATTCTCTCACATCCCTTCAAAATGTGACACATGTTGATCTCCCACAAGCCCTCAATACCCAATGTATTATCTAATTGGAGAGTCAACTCCCCATTTGTGAAAACTTAAGAATGGCTTTCTCAAAAGGTGTGGCAAAATCAAAAAGATACTTTGGTCTTTGGTAATAATTCATAAAGTTGAGAGAACTTCCAATAATACCCTCAAAAGGTGGGAATTTTGAAGGTACATACATGAAGTTCTCTCATTAGTCATTTTTAAAATTATACTTCCACCCTTGCTTTATGTGTTATTTACAAATGAACCAAGATCTACTTTTCACCTACCACTTCACCTTTACACATGTCATTCTCCTACTCACCCTCCTAAAAGTATTTTTTCTCTCCCATTGGTCCATTTCAAAAACATACATCCACCCTTACTTTATGAGTTATTTACAAATGAACCAATGTCTACTTTTCACCTACCACTCCACCTTTACACATGTCACTCCCCTATTCATCTTTTCAAAAGTACTTTTTGTTCTCTCACCTTTATTTATCAAAAAAACAAAGATTAAAGAATATTTTTAGGATTTCTTCACAAATGTCATCTTTGCCCTCAAACAAATGAAAAATCCAAAAAGAAATAACCTAAACCTTATGTCCATTCCCATTACTTTTAGGGTTGGACCACTTTATCCCCAAAAGTTATCCAACTATAAATACCCTCATTTTCTAAGAACAAGGCATGCTCTCAAGCCCCATCTCTCAACCTAAAACTCTACCAAAATTCATATGCATTCTCTCATCTTCTAAACTTCAACTCACTCAACCCTCAACCATCTCACTCAAGTCTACTTTTCAAGGTTCAAGTTCATTAATGGAAAAGGTGGGGTTTAAGATGTAGTTTATTTATTTTAAAGTTTGCATCTTCTTCTTCTATTCCTCTCATTTTTTCTTTCTAAAAATCTTAGGATGTATATTGGACTAAGATTCGATCGAAATGATGGGGGTTGAAGTCCCCTTTACCTTAAACTCATGCATCATGTTGTACACATTGCACACACTTACCTATGCATGGCAATGATGAAGAAATGTGTCACCCTCTTGATGGGGGGAAACACTAAGTTTCTAGCCATACATACATGCATCAAGGTTATGGCCTCAAAAAAACTCCATCATGGAGTCTCGCTAAAGCTCAAACCTATATTTATATCCATAACAATAATGTGATTACATGGGTCATCCTTCTCCATAGGATGTCCCTAAGTTCACATTGAAATCAAAACCCCTCTCTAAGGGGATATTTTCACTCAATGCACACACCACCTTTGCATGCATCTTCATGCATTTTCTATCTATGTTCTTAAGTATTTTTTTTAAATGGCCAAGCAAGGTAACTACCTTTGGTGGAAAGGATGGGGTGCCTAACACCTTCCCCATCCTCTAATCGGACCTCCTTACCTAAATCTTAGGTAAACCTTGCCCTTTCCAACACATGAGAGTTACTATAATGCCATAAAAAAAATGGTTTTCAAAAAAATTGATTCGGGTGCCTATTCACACCCATTTCCAAAAAAGAATGGTAGCGACTCCAAATAATGTAGTATTGAGGTTCATGGTGAACATTCTGATGTCTACAGACCTTTAAGCGATAGTGGTTCTAGAATGAGTTTCAACCTTCTAACTACTCAAGAATAACTGGACTAACTTAAGGTTAAATTATAAACTTAGCATCCTGTTTGGGGTAGTGAGAAGTGTGATCATTCACTTTAATACCTCTAAGAGGCTTTATCTATGATATTACAATATACTCACATTTTTACACTTGATGGCTTTCACCCTACTGAAACTTTACATAAACTTTTGGATCTTTATTTATTTTATTTTTTACTTCTTCACTCTTTTTCTAAGAAAATTAGGTAGCCCTTTTCAAGGTACCCAATCTAATTCAATGGTTACTATACAAGGTGTATACAACCTAGTTCTGTTTTTCTTCTAATCAACCAACCAATTGAACAAGGAAGTCAAAGTTCATCAAACCTAGTTTTTTCCTTAAACTCTAGGTAGAAAGAAGGTAATAAGCTCTCTTAATACAATCTAGACTCTTGGTAACCTCATTAGAAGTGACTATAAATCAAAAGGTAACTTTGTTCTAACTTTTGCCTAAGAGAAACACAAATGGAAACTCTAGATCATAGCTTCAAATGAAAGACTGATTACAAATTTTTAACTAAGTGCTTAAAGATACAAGTTAAGATTTTGAGCAAAATACAACAAAGTCGCCAACCAAATATTTTTCAAAATGTTTTTTTTTTGTATAAAAGAAGAAAATAATTAATGGAAATCCGACCCATACACCCCCAAACTTAAATATTATATTGTCCTTAATATTTCACCGTATACATGCAAAGGTACAATTGAAATTTACAAAATGAAATGAAGTGGGTTAGATAGCACCTGAGAAAGACCCTATAGTCATGTTGATAGTTAACACAATGTCCCCTGAAGTGCGTGGGTTACCTCCTAGAAACGTTAAGTTTAACGTCTTTATCCAGATGAAAAGTTAGTTAATTTTGATAAACGGGGTCATCGAGGAGAAGAACTTCCTCCTACGGAACATACTCGAGAAAATGTTTGAGACGTTAGCTATTCACTTTGAAAGTGGATCCATTCTTAGGATTAAGGACTTCAAAAATACCATAGGGGTAAACTATTTGAATAATATATGGGCCAGTCCATCGAGACATGAGTTTTCCTGGAAAAAGGTGGAGTCTATTATCATACAACAAAACTCTTTGATTGGGAATGAAATTCCTCCTAAGAATGTGCTTATCGTGAAAAAATTTGATACGTTCTTTGTACCTTTTGGCACAATCATACAAGTCATTTCTAATCTCTTCTAACTCGTCTAGTTGTAACTTTCGCTTCTCACCGATTTTATCAAAATTAAAATTGAGGCGCTTGATCGCCCAATACGCACGATGCTCGAGTTCTACAGGGAGATGACAGGCCTTGTCAAAAACTAATCGGTAGGGAGACATCCCTATGGGTGTCTTGAATGCGGTCCTATAGGCCTAGAGTGAATCACTCAATCTCAAAGACCAATCTTTCCTTGAAGGATTGACTATTTTTTCTAAGATAGTCTTTATTTCCCTGTTAGAAATATGTATTTGCCCACTTATTTGTGGGTGGTAAGGTGTGGCAACCTTATGCGTTATGAGATATTTCTTCATCAATTCAGCAAAGATCTTGTTGTAAAAATACGAGCCACCATCACTTATGCTAACTCGCAGAATACCAAATCTGGAAAAGATCATCTGAATTTTATTACAACCTTGTGATCGTTAGTTCTACATGCCACCACTTCGACCCATTTTAACACGTAGTCAACGGCAACTAGGATGTATTAGTAACCCTAGGAAATAGGAAAGGGTCTCATGAAGTCTATACCCCATACGTCAAAAATTTCGATGATCAAGATAGGACTTTGAGGCATTTCATTTCTCTTGGAGATTTTTCCTAATCTCTGACATCTAGCACAAGGTTTACTAAACTCATGGGCATGAAGAAAAATACTAGGTCAGAAAAAACTACACTGTAAGATTTTCATAGCGGTCTTCATACCACTGAAGTGCCCTCTACAAGCATGATTATGTTAAACTTTAGGATATTGTCTTGCTAACAGGTTGGAATACAACGTCTAATGATTTGATCGGGACAATATTTAAATAAGTATGGTTCATCCCAGAAATACCATTTTATTTTCGACAGAAGACGAAGTTTCTCTTGACTAATCATTTCAACTGGGAATTAACCTATAACAAGGTAGTTGAGAATGTCCACATATCATGGAGCATTGGCTTGAGAGATTTGCATAAGTTGCTCATCAGGAAAGGATTCAGAAATGGGTAAGGACTCCTCCGATGGCGTAATAACTATCTTAGACAAGTGATCAACTACGACATTTTCTGCCCCTTTTTTGTCTCGGATCTCAAGATCAAACTCTTGTAGAAGTAGAATCTAACGGATGAGCCTTGCTTTATGCTCAGATGCCGCCAAGGGTTTTCTTGGAATTATGCTCAGATGCCGCCAAGGGTTTTCTTGGAACTATGCTCAGATGCCGCCGAGGGTTTTCTCGAAACTATGCTCAGATGCCGCCAAGGGTTTTCTTGGAATTATGCTCAGATACCGCCGAGGGTTTTCTCGGAACTATGCTCAGATGCCGCGAAGGGTTTTCTTGAAATTATGCTCAGATGCCGCCAAGGGTTTTCTTGGAATTATGCTCAGATGCCGCCGAGGGTTTTCTCGGAACTATGCTCAGATGCCGCCAAGGGTTTTCTTGGAATTATGCTCAGATGCCGCCAAGGGTTTTCTCGAAACTATGCTCAGTCAGATGCCGCCAAGGGTTTTCTAGAAACTATGCTCAGATGCCGCCAAGGGTTTTCTTAGAATTATTCTCAGATGCCGCCGAAGGTTTTCTCGGAACTATGCTCAGTTACCGCCGAGGGTTTTCTCGAAATTATGCTCAGTTTATGCTCAATTTATATTTACTTCATGCTCAGATTTGACTCATTTCCAACTCAAACTCTTTGAAATCTATCTCAGATTTTGAGCCCACACACTTGGACAGTTGTTACATCAGTCAAGGAGAATTTTCTAAAATTCAAGGATCTGACACTGTCAGTGAGCGCTCGCGCTCAAGGACCTGACATTTTTCTAGTTCGGGGAGAGTTTTACGCTCAAGGATCCGAACACCCCGACGAATTGCTAAATCAAGCTGCAAAATGAACTGTCACTAGCTTTGACATTCGGATATCGCACTATCTACCAAAATAGATTTGCTATCTAGTTTGCTTCAACCCTCTGCCAAAGAGAGGCATCTGTAGACACCCCATTTTTGCATCCGCCTGATTAATCAAGTCGTCAACCCGATCGCAAAGGTTCTCAATGATGGATGTGTATTCCAATGCTTTATTTTGTTACCAGATATGTTTCAGAAATTCGGATGAGGTATCTCGAACTAACAAAACTTAGAAACCACGCTACGCTAGGAAAATACTATCCCAGAAACATAGAAATCATCATCCTGCAAACCAAAAAGAAGTTTCACGATAAAAATCACTAAAAATGATCAAATTACCAAAATACCCCTAACATCAAAACAACCTTTGAGCCTACATTACGCTTAGGAAAATCCGTTCAAACACATAAAACAACAAATCGAAACCAAATAAATCATTTCACCAATTTTCACAAAATTTGACAAAATTATGAAAATACCCCTCATAAAATTCACGATCATTTCACACAAAAAATTTCATAAATGATAAAAATCAACTTTTTCATTGAATTCCTTACGAGAAACTGATTCCAAAACATCTTGGAACATTGAAAAACGACTTAAAACGTAAAAAATCCTCTCCGAGGGCAAAACGATAATTTCATAATTTTAATAATTAAAAATTTCGAAATTAATAAATAAATCATTAAATAATGTAAAGTGAAACATTAATAAAATTAATTATAAAATTTAAACAAAAAAAAATTGATCAATCAGGCTTTCAAGAAAAATTATTGATGGTTCGCAAGATATTTCTTTTAGGACCCCTCCATTTGGGGGTCCAAAGAATCAAAGATATAATAGAGGGGGGTTCTCCAAAAATTTAAAGTCAATCAAGCAAGACTAAAGTCAAGATATTAAAGTCAATCAAATAAGGCTAAAGTCAAAATTAAAGTCAATTAAGTAAGACTAGAGTCAAGTATTAAAGTCAATCTCATAAGACTAAGGTCAAAACCCTAAATCAAAACCCTAATCTAAACTAATCAAGTCAATCTCATAAGACTAAGGTCAAAACCCTAAATCAAAACCCTAATCTAAACTAATCAAGTCAATCTCATAAGACTAAAGTCAAAACCCTAAAACCCTAAAGACTAAGTCAAAACCCTAATTGAAACCCTAAAAGAAACCCTAATCAAACCCTAATGCTTCTAAAAACTTTATAAATATGAGCCTCCACACCCTATTTTCGTATCAAAGAAAAAACCCAAGAAAAAGTAGGTGAAGAAGCCTCCACAACCTCCCCAAAATCCTAATTTTGGAGCCCTAACTCCTTCTCTAACACCCCTACTTCGATTTTAGCCTAAAAAATACCCAAAAACCTCTCAAAAACATCCTAAAAATCTACAACAAATTCAAAGTACCCAGATCCAAGAAGGAGATACCTTACCTCGGAGATCAGGAATCAGATCCGGAGATAGAACGAAGTAAGGAATACGGTACAAGGAGCCGTTTTCGCCAGATCTGAGGGAATAACACTTTTGCAGATCGAAGGTAAGTTTTTTTTATTATTATTTTTTAATCTAGGTCTGTCATTAGCGATGTAGATTTATTTGGGATAAGTAGAGACCGGCAATGGCCGGGCGGGGTTGGTGCCTAACACCTTCCAACCCCGTAACATGATCCCCGGATTCAGATTTTCTGTAGTAGATTAGTTTTTTATCCATTTTAGAGTCAGTTTGGTTCCTAGACCATAATAACTAGGTGGCGACTCCCAAACCTCAAGGGTCAAAAGCGGATCCGTGCACCCCGCGGATCGAGGGCGCTTTCAACTACTGCTAGCATTTCCTTCTCTGTTGTAGAGTAGTTAAGTTGAGCATTATTAAGGGTTTTACTAGCATATTGGATAACATGAGGTTGTTTTTTATTCGTTGACCCAAAACAACACCTATTGCATAATCCAAAGCATCGCACCTAACTTCAAATGGAATGCTCCAGTTTGGAGGCTGAATAATGGGTGTCGACGTTAACTCCGACTTAAGCTTGTTGAACGCAAAGAGAAATGACTTTGAAAAGTCAAAAGGAACATCCTTTCCCAATAGTTCACATAAAGACTTCAAGAAATCTTTAATAAATGTACGATAGAAACCCGCATGGCCTAGGAATGACCTAATTTCTTTGACCGTTCTAGGAGGTGGTAGACCTACCTTTACCTTATCTACCTCAATCCCCTTAGTAGAAATAATGTGCCCTAACACAATCCCCAATGTTACCATGAAATTGCATTTTTCCCAATTGATGACTAGATTGATCTCTTTGCAACGTACAAGGACCAAAGTCAAGTAATGGAGACATTCCTCAAAACTTGATCCGAAAATTGAAAAATTATCCATAAACACTTCAAGATATCTTTCTAGTATGTCGGAAAATATACTCATCATGCACCGCTGAAAAGTAGAGGGTGCAATGCACAATCCAAAAGACATGCGACGATATGCAAAAGTTCCGAAAGGGCAAGTGAAAATTATTTTCTCTTAATCGACTCAAGCAACGGATATCTGGCTATACTCGGAATAATCATCTAAGAAGTAATAGTAAGAATGTCTTGTTAGATGCTCTAACATTTGATCAATGAAAAGTAAGGGAAAATGATCCTTAGGAGTCATCAAGTTGAGTTTCCTATAATCGATACACTCTCCATCCATTTTGGACTCGAGTGGGGATTAATTTGTTGTCTTAATTCACTACCATAGTGATACCAAAATTCTTAGGAACTACTTGTATATGACTCACCCAACGAATGTCAGAGATGGGATAGATAATACCCACATCTAACAATTTCATCACTTCCATCTGAATCACATCTTTCATAATAAGATTTAACCATCTTTGAGATTCTAAGGAAGGCTTAGCGAAATCCTCTAGACGAATATGGTGCATCACCATATATAGACTAATTCCCTTTATGTCAGTTATTGTTTAATCAATAGCTTCTTGATGTTCTCTTAATACTCCTAACAATTTTTCCTATTGGACTTCATTGAGGTGAGAGGAAATGATCACAGGCAAGGTTTGATTCTTGTCAAGAAATGCAGATCTTAAGGTTTCTGGAAGCGACTTGAGTTCTAATTTTGGAGGCTCGACATGAGAAGGAATAAGATTGGATGTGCGCACAAGAAGACTTTTAGCTTTTACGTGACACCACACAGAATTTAAGAGTGGAATGGATTCAAGAAAAGCATTGACTTTGCTTATAGACTCTTCTACGTCCAAGTCAAGGCCAAAGTAAGCCAAACATTTCGTTAGGGGATCAAAGTACTCTAACTCTTGATACGTTTGATTGACTAGCGTATCTATCATATTCACTTCTTCCATACCGTCATCTACATCAATTCATTAAAAATTGTGGAAGACATTCAATTTCACTTTCATATCCCTAAATTCTAAGTTTATAATCTCGTTTCTACAACGAATGACTGCATCAAACTTGGCTAAGAATGGACGTCCTAAGATGATAGGAATATGATTGTTCGAATTGATGACTGGTTCTGTGTCTAAGATAACAAAGTCAATAGGAAAATAGAAATCTTTGACTTTAACTATCACGTCCTCAACTATACCCTTTGGAATTTTTATGGACATATCGGCTAAACTTGAAAATACGTGCTTCGTACCATATCTAGTCCTAGAGGGGGGTGAATAGGATAATTAAAATTTCTTTCGATTTATCCAATTTTAACTTAAATTGATAATTTGACTATGTGTTCTAAGTCATTCACCTAGCCTCGATTTGGCACTTATGTCTCTAAAATGCATTTAATGAAAATACACTTAAAATTTAATCATTCATTTAACCATGTCATTAATGACACATTCATATACGATTTACCTATTCAGCATTTTATAGTATCGCATGACATTCAAAACATTCAAGTGTAAATTGTGGAATTATAAACACATGCACAAAACATACGTCATCTAATGGATCGACAATGTGCTTACATCCATTCTTATGGCAAGTCTCTAGTTTGTAATGCAATTGAAATTTTCTTAGAATATAAACATTCATCGTATGACATACTTAACATCGTATTCATTCATAGCATACATTCATCTAAGTATAAACTAATAGAAGCATTTTCACAAACACGAGACAAGCGTTTTATAGTGGTTGGACAACATGCCTACATCCACTCCCAAGGTTCCTACCTAGGAATTTGGTGTTCACTATCAAAGGGGTTTATGGTTCACCTCAAACCTTTTACATAGAATTTTTATACATAGGCTAAATTCTAAAACCTTAAGATCGAGATAACGCATTCTCTCGAAATTGTGAGTTTTGTTCCTCGGAAACTCACAAACCTCTACTCTTGTCAAGAATCCTCGATTCTAATCAAGAGCTTGATTTTTGAGGGTTGAACCAAGTAACCACATACATATATTTTTAAAATTAAAAACAAAATCAAAGACTCACTCAACTTCAAAAGATATTTCAATGGAGATCTTGAGTTCTTGGAGTCCTTGAGCTTACAAGTACGTCTAGACGGTTGGATCTTCCAATCAAGCTTTCGAGTTCGTCGGCTACTTGTAATTACTCCTACCATCATCTCCTTTTTGCTCCTTGCTCTATGAATGTACCAATGTGTGTGCAAGGTGACGTTTGATGGGCAGAGAGGGATCAAATGAGAAGTCTAGGAATGTTGAAGGGTTCACCTAAGTTAGACTCTCATGAAAATAGAGAAGTCTCTCAAAATGTGGAGAGAGGAGAGAAAATCTTCTCTAGGATTGATCCAAAGGAAGGGCAAAGGGTCAAAAGGATTTTCAATGAAGTTTGAGCCCTTCCATGGCTAGAGAGAGGGTTAAAAGTATGTAGAAATGAAGGATTTACTTCTCTCAAGCTTCAACCAACCCAAATGAAAGAGTTGGAGTTGTTATATATGAGAAGAGAGCAAATTCGTGGCTCAACAGTTATAAATATGACCGTTTGAGCGCTTGCTGTCGGTGGCACCGTCAGCCACAAGTGAGGCACATCAGTAAATTATCAAAATGCCCCCACAGAGTGTTTTTACCATAACTTTCAAACGGTACCTCCGTTTTGTATGCCGTTCGGGGAGTTGATAGATATTACTATTTAGAATATCCCCAAATTTAGACTAAGGGGTAGGTCATGATAAAAATGTGTAAAATGACCAAAATACCCTTTTTATCCTTTTTTGTCAAAATGAGCTTTCGGGAAGTCCAACGTCGAAATGGTTCGAAGGTGTGCTAGATTTTACCTATATAATAATACCTATAATGTACCAAGGATAGAAAATGATTTTAGGGTGGTCAAATCTTTAATGTCCCCTCTATGTCCATATTTGATTTCCGAAAGGTCCGATGAGCGAACGAGTCAAGAAAGAGTGTTCCTAGTTACTACGGGTCGACCTATCAATCATCTAGGTGTTGGAGAATGGTATTAGGTAGTCTCATTACCTCTTAGGCTTTGTGCACACACATGGGAGGATTTTTGTCGAGGCGTGTACGGTTGAACAGCTTTAACGGAGTCTTCATATGTCTTTAATAGCAAATTGATCCGACACTCAACATGTGTCTCGGGATTGACAAAACATGGAACTTACAATCTCCCCCTTTGTCAATTATGAGACAAAATCCTAACTAGATCAAAAAAGGCTGGGAAACATTCCTGGAATGACCAACACAACTTACATCCGATTAGAATCTTACAAAAATGTTTAAATTAAAAACCTAAGATTCTAACTATTTTGCTCCCCCTTTGGTACTGCTCCCCCTGAATGCTTTACCTATAAAATTCAACTGAGACAGGACACACGGGTGGAAAGTACATTCTCCCCCTTTTTGTCAGTATTTGACAAAGGGCGTAATCAACCCAATGTCTATACAGAATATATACCAATAAACACAGGGGAATAGTACACATGTACGCAATTAGTATCACTATCAGAGCGAAATGCATGATGGAAGCAAACAAGGACGTGTCAAAAAAAAAATATAACTATGAGGCATAGGCATGGCATGGTGATTGGCACAAAGAAAATATAACTAAATAAAGCAGTGTCAGACCATGCAAATAAGCGTGCATAATTTAAATGATATGCCAATAATTGATCAAATGCACACAAAATATAACAAAATGTTTTACTATTAAGCATTGGCATGGCATGATAAACGACACATAAAAATATGACTTAATGACTCATGGTCGTAACATGCCAACATGTGCAAAATAATAGAAGATATGCAAATGAGCAATCGAATGCACACGTGACAGTTGTAAATGATGTTACTATTAAGGGACAACTGTATGAAAAATAAATGCCAAAATGATTTAACTATTGAAATATTGGCATAGTATGCTAGTAAGATAATAAAGTATGCAAATAAAAGTATAGGAGTTGTAGCATAATAAACGTGTGATCAGATTTAAAGAATTACCAATTTGAATACTCACACGAAGCAGTTAAATGCATGAATTGTGCCACGTGACCACATTTGATTATTATGCTCACCAAATAATTAAAATATGAGGAATATTTGTAAGAGAATTAAGTTTGGGAGCCCAAAAGTGGAACAAAATATATTTGCCATTTTTGGCTCAAATTTGGTGGACCAACGGAGTTCCGTGGTGCACACAAGCATCTAATCAATGTTTGACGCGGAACAAGGAGGCTTGAAATCCTCAAATATACTAATAGACACACGAAAGTGGTTTTCACTCAAGATTTACAAGGTTGATGTAAAAATTGAGAGTCAAAAATTGTCTATCATATGTATGTTCACTTGGGCAATGGTTGACGGGAAGCAATGAGGCTCCATCATCCTTAAATAGTCTCATTTTAAGAACAATATGAGGATACATGTATCCAAATTTACCAATAAACAACAACATGTTCTTGAAATAAGATGGATTTTGGATAATGTGGCCACACTGACTCCAACAATGTGAAAATTTCTAAAAAGAAGAAATTCACGGAAATGAGGTTTGAACCTCAAATATACCAATACAAGTACACATACTCGAGAGTCTCGAACTCAAACCAAGTTTAATGTTAGGGAGAAAAAAGTATTTTCAATCATTGAATGAGTCTATTTTAGAACAAATATGGGTCTATGATCCCAAATTTTCTTAAAAGAACTCGTTCGAACAATAGAACATAAGTTTGGGAGAATAACACACACTACTCACTCAAATTTATCAGTTTGGATCAACTTGTGAGTTTTTGGACTCAAGAGTGAATGTCTCCAATAACTATGAGATTTTGGCACGAGAGATGGGGATGACGACAGGAAAGAGATCGGAAATATCTTCTCACCATTTATCGTCGAATCAGTAGAACATATGTCCTTCATTGGTTGATCGTCAACCACAACATCTATTGACTATTGAATGGAGTAAGTTCTCTGATTGGAGATTCAATAAAGACCACTATGAATATATCAACATATAGTCTTGTCATTTCTCAAGTCAATATTTCTCAGGTTTTCAATTAATATCTGAGATCTTACACACCTGGTAGTTGAAACTCACCGATTGTTCTCTGTCGCACATTTGAGATGTGCTGAGGAAGTTATATATCAAACCATCCACACAAAAAACAATTTCAACCTTGGGCATTGCTGATCCATTGACCATATCACCCAACAATCCTACCGATACAACAATCACCAAAGGTGACAAAACCTCCATTAAAATTTGCCAAGAGACTGAATCAACTTTGGCACTGGTCTTGTGTTTGGAGTCACCACTATCCAAATACCATTTTGTGAAATATCTTACCTTAAGAAGGGTGTGAATCACGTGGTACTGGTTATCCATTGATTTAACTTTTCAGTTTAAAACACATTCTTTGGGATGGAGGATTGATTTTAGGAAGATAAGGGATTTACCTATAAAGTTCAGATTTCAACTTCCTTAGTGAGTATTAAGTGGGGGACCTACTTTTCTTTGGTGATCTTAAACTTGAATAAGTCCCTCATAAAATTGTTCACTTTAGGAGGTGAAGAATACCACACTCTCGTGGACGTAGATGACTTTTCTTATTCTACAGATGATCCAACTTTCTGTAAGGGAGTTATCCTAACCCATGCAACTTTTACTCTACCACTGAAGATATACCAATAGAGATTAGGGTGGTTCTGGAGTAAATGGTCTTCAATTCAATTTTAATGTGACCAATTTATCTAGAGAAATTGCAGGTGCCTTTCTCGACTTCTTCATCAGAAAAAGAGGCTACTTGAGGACAAGATTGATTTACCAATATCTATTCATCCCCAACTTCATCCAGAAAAAGGATGGAGACTGTGGTGGATGCCATATGGATCCTGATTTGTTACAGTCTTCAAATTTTGAAGATGCTTGTTCAACACCCTCTGACTCATTTGAGTCAACCCACATAGTTTGTGTAGCCAGTTGTTCAGTTGAACCTAGATATTTGGAAATCGATTGTTCTAGGCTTCGAGAAAGAAACTGTGGAAAAGTAGCCAATACCTCCACAGTGATAGCATTCAGTATCATCATTTGACATATATGGAGGTCTACCAATGGATCGCCTTCCGTTATCAGAATAACTCATTCTACTGAAACTATGTGAACCTCTCTTCATATGGACAAAATTTGTCCCCATCAAAGTCATGACCTCAACATCTAGATTACTCTCACTATTTTTCTCAAGGATGGAAAAAAGAATGAGATGACATGAAATTTACCTATTTAGAAGATAGCTTTGTTAAGGAGTTGTTGATCAAGAGCGAAGAAGCCAAGTGCTTCTAATTTATAGAAATTGCATTTCAACTGCTTCCTGTCGGTGGCACCTGAATCCCGTCGGTGGCACCAACCAAAAATAACGGTTGAAAATCTTACCGTTGAACACTATCGAAAGCACTGTCGGTGGAACCTCCAAGGGTTATCGGTGGGACCGATGAGCATTATAACGGTGGAATCGGTAGAACTATGCTTCTGCTACCGAAGGATGATTTCTCAATTAGTTCTAGTGGTGGATGGCGGTGGGACCGACAAGTTATTCATTGGTGGAACCGATGACTATTCTGTCGGTGGAACCGACGAGTTAGAGCTTCTGCTACCGATAAAGGTTTACCCATTCTGATCTGTCGGTAGATGACGGTTGGACCGATAAGTTGTTCATCGATGGAACCGATGACCATTCTGTCGGTGGGACCGACAGTGTTAAGCTTCTGCTACCGACAAGCTGACTTCCAGTTTGTGCTGTTGGTGGCTAACGGTGGATCCTCCACTTCTGCCGACAGCCTCAATTTCACTTGAAATCGAGCCATTCTGGGGTGAGCTTTGAACACAAAGTGATGTACAATACTGGCATGTTCTAAAGCTCCACTTATATGTATAAGTGATTTCGATGATGGTCCATGTCTTTGATTGGGTTTGACACACGAATGATTTGTCGCTAGGTTGTTTCGTGACGATGTGTCTCCATATGGCTTGAACATGGTTTACCAATGATTGCAACTCGACAACATATGACTAACTCGGGATTGACAAAACGAGGTACTAACAAGGACCACCGTCTACCCCTTTTAGGAAGGACTTCAAGATGGAACTTAACCATGGTGAGCAAACCAAGGAGTTCTTCAATACTCATGGTTCACATCTCGGAACTATATTCGAGGTCGCAATAGGACCAAACCTCCTAGGAAGGGACCTAAGAATTTTCATATAAATTCTTCCTTCCGGAACAAGCTATCTTAGGAAGTACATGGAAATACAACAGTCTTTAAGTTTTACATAAAGTTCTCAGACAAAATTGTTTTATTCCATCCTAATATTCTCAAAACAATTTGTAAACATTTGAAGTTTGAAGTTTTAACAACGTAGGTTTCTAAGGAAGCCAAGCTTGTTTAGCCGGTTGATATGTGACAATATGTTTGAGTTCACTTGGGGCAATGCCAACGTGTATAGAATTTAGTATTCACATATCATGACAAATATCAATTTTTAATTGTTTGGGTGGCTCATACCCTTCCTCTACTAAGAATAAAAAATCACAACTCAAGGGAATTGATGAAGATCATCATCCTCATTTACATATATGCATAACGGAGCTGATGGATGGATGGAGGTCTAGAGGATGACCATTGACAGACTTAAACATGGTTCAAAGACTTGGGATCAACTCTAGGATGTTAAGCCTATTAAGAGTAACCCGCTCTGATACCAATTGAAAATACGTGCTTCGTACCATATCTAGTCCTAGAGGGGGGGTGAATAGGATAATTAAAATTTCTTTCGATTTATCCAATTTTAACTTAAATTGATAATTTGACTATGTGTTCTAAGTCATTCACCTAGCCTCGATTTGGCACTTATGTCTCTAAGATGCATTTAATGAAAATACACTTGAAATTTAATCATTCATTTAACCATGTCATTCAATGACACATTCATATACGATTTCCCTATTCGGCATTTTATAGTATCGCATGACATTCAAAACATTCAAGTGTAAATTGTGGAATTATAAACACATGCACAAAACATACGTCATCTAATGGATCGACAATGTGCTTACATCCATTCTTATGGCAAGTCTCTAGTTTGTAATGCAATTGAAATTTTCTTAGAATATAAACATTCATCGTATGACATACTTAGCATCGTATTCATTAATAACATACATTCATCTAAGTATAAACTAATAGAAGCATTTTCACAAACACGAGACAAGCGTTTTATAGTGGTTCGGCAACATGCCTACATCCACTCCCAAGGTTCCTACGTAGGAACTTGGTGTTCACTATCAAAGGGGTTTATGGTTCACCTCAAACCTTTTACATATAATTTTTATACATAGGCTAAATTCTAAAACCTTAAGATCGACAAAACGCATTCTCTCAAAATTGTGAGTTTTGTTCCTCGGAAACTCACAAACCTCTACTCTTGTCAAGAATCCTCGATTCTAATCAAGAGCTTGATTTTGAGGGTTGAACCAAGTAACCACATACATATATTTTTAAAATTAAAAACAAAATCAAAGACTCACTCAACTTCAAAAGATTTGTCAATGGAGATCTTGAGTTCTTGGAGTCCTTGAGCTTACAAGTACGTCTCGACGGTTGGATATTCCAATCAAGCTTTCGAGTTCGTCGGCTACTTGTAATTACTCCTACCATCATCTCCTTTTTGCTCCTTGCTCTATGAATGTACCAATGTGTGTGCAAGGTGACGTTTGATGGGCAGAGAGGGATCAAATGAGAAGTCTAGGAATGTTGAAGGGTTCACCTAATTAGACTCTCATGAAAGTAGAGAAGACTCTCAAAATGTGGAGAGAGGAGAGAAAATCTTCTCTAGGATTGATCCAAAGGAAGGGCAAAGGGTCAAAAGGATTTTCAATGAAGTTTGAGCCCTTCCATGTCTAGAGAGAGGGTTAAAAGTATGTAGAAATGAAGGATTTACTTCTCTCAAGCTTCAACCAACCCAAATGAAAGAGTTGGAGTTGTTATATATGAGAAGAGAGCAAATTCGTGGCTCAACGGTCATAAATATGACCGTTTGAGCGCTTGCTGTCGGTGGCACCGTCAGGACTGTCGGTGGCACCGTCAGCCACAAGTGAGGCACATCAGTAAATTACCAAAATGCCCCCACAGAGTGTTTTTACCATAACTTTCAAACGGTACCTCCGTTTTGTATGCCGTTCGGGGAGCTGATAGATATTATTATTTAGAATATCCCCAAATTGCTACCAAGGGGTGGGTCATGATAAAAATGGGTAAAATGACCAAAATACTCTTTTTATCATTTTTGGTCAAAACGAGCTTTCGGGAAGTCCGACGTCGAAATGGTTCGAAGGTGTGCTATATTTTATCTATATAATGACACCTACAAAGTACCAAGGATAGAAAATGATTTTAGGGTGGTCAAATCTTTAATGTCCCCTCTATGTCCATATTTGATTTTCGAAAGGTCCGATGAGCGAACGGGTCAAGGAAAGAGTTTTCCTAGTTACTACAGGTCGACCTATCAATCATCTAAGTGTTGGAGAATGGTATTAGGTAGTCTCATTACCTCTTAGGCTTTGTGCACACACATGGGAGGATTTTTATCGAGGCGTGTACGGTTGAACAGCTTTAACGGAGTCTTCATATGTCTTTAATAGCAAATCGATCCGACACTCAACATGTGTCTCGGGATTGACAAAACATGGAACTTACAAAACTCAGTGGGTTTCAAAATCTCAAACCTAATTGTTTATAAACCGAATATGGTAAGAGGTTCACATTGGCCCCTAAGTCTAAGAGAAATTTTTTGACTACTTGTTTTTCAATGTGAATGGAAATTGTCAGACATCTAGGATCCTTAAATTTTGGTGCAATTTTTTGTTATATAAGCAACAAAGCTTGGGCTGCCATGATGAGTTCCTGAGGAAACGGTGTTTTCTTTTTAACTGTAGTCAAATCCTTTATGAATTTTGCATAAGAAGGTATCTGCTTAATGACATTTAAGAATGGGATATTGATATGCACATTTTGAAAGACTTCTAAGACACCCTCAAACTATTTATCTTTTTTGGAATCTCTAAGGCGATAGGGAAATAGAGCATTTGGAATTGACAAGATGATGGGAGGATTTTCCAAATTTTTTTCCTTCTCTTTTGGAGACTCTATGACTTCTTTTTGAACTTTGTCATTCTCTAGGACTTTTTCTCCCTTGTCAATAGGTTGGACCTTGTTGTCCACCTTCTTTCCCAAATGCAAAGTGTGGATAGCCTGAACTAAGTCTTGTGGAGCTCCAGAATGGCTTCCTACTTTGTATTGACCCTTCAATTCATTTGAAATCGAAGGTTGACCTCTAGGATTAGGGATAGTCTGACTAGAAAATTGACATTTCTCTCTCCCACTTAAGGAGAGAGCTAACTGTCCTAACTGAACTTTCATCTTAGTTATGGATTGCGCAGTGACCTGGTTAATCTGAGTTTGATTTTGATGAGTTTGTTGTTGAGTTTGGATGAACTGCTGTTGTTGCCTCATCAACTCGATAATCATAGATTCTAAGGACTGCTGTTGTTGGGCAGGCTATTGGCAATTTGTCATGGGATCTGGTATGATGGCTCTACAATCTGTAGATTGTTGGGGTTGATAAAGAACTTGAGGAACAATGACATGGTTTGTGGAAGAATTAGATTACCTAGGAAAACTCCTATTGTAACTTGACGGACCACTAGATTGAATAGGTTCGTTCTGTCTGTACGAGAAATTAGGATGGAACCTATTATCTGAGTGATACATTTGGCTAAAAGAGTTCGAAGTTGACTTTCTAAAAGTACTATAGCCATTAATCGCATTTGTTTATTTAGCTTTGATTTGAGGCAAGTTGGGACAATACTCGACCAAATAGTCATTGCCATCGCATATGTCGCACAAAGAACTCAGTTCAACGGTCACTTGTGAAACTATACGAGGGTTTAGGTGAGGTTTGGAAGCTGAGATGGTAAAGGCATCTAACTTCTTCGTGAGACTATTCATTCCACTCACTAGACTAAACATGACATTTTTTAGATCAGGACCTGCCTTCATCTCATACATGCTTGTCTTTCTAATCGAATCGTCTCTATTAAACTATTCTTGGTTAGTGCTCCAATTTTGAGCACTCTCAACTAACTCTACAAGGAAATCGCACCCTTGGTTGGAAGTCTGGTTCATGAACTGACCCTTATGAATTGACTTGACTAAGGTATGTTGATTCATTGTTAATCCTCTATAAAAACTTTGTACCAACTGTGCTTTGTCAATGCCATGGTGTGGGCACTTGACCAATAAATCATTAAATCTTTCCCAAGTTTGGGAAAATTCATCATCAGGATGGGCTCTTAAATTTCTAATGGAGTCCTTCATTTTCTCAGTTTTTATCACGGAGTAGAATTTGGCTATAAATTTCTTGGATAGAACATCCCAGGTGGCTATGAAATTGGGTGTTAGGAAGTTCAACCACACAGCTGCATGGTCTTCTAGTGATAACAGAAATTGAATAAGCTTGACACTCTCCTCATTTAGATTCTGATTTCTAAAAGTTTGACATATAGTCAAAAATCGATTAAGGTGGGTGTAAGGTTGTTCACGCTCTAAATCGTGAAACTTAGGGAGCATATTGACGGTGGCAGCCCTAATTTCAAACTGAGGTGCATTGTTCAATGGTAACACAATGCATGTAAGAAGAGATGAGAAAGGTAGAGCGAAGAGCTCATTGAGAGTTCGCTCTAGATTTTCCATCATAACTTTGGATGGTGTCTTGCGTATCCTATTAATGGTATGTTCGATCTTAGAATCAAATGATTCTAATACATTTTTTTGTAAACGTCTACCAAGCATACAAATCACACAGTCGATCAAACAATCACGAAAAGAAAAGACTGGACCTAGATGGTTGCCTAAAGCTAAACAACTCCTAACTAGGTGGAAATAGCACAACTAGCCTTCCAACTCAATTTTATGAAGTCAATTTTGAATCATTCGAATCTCCATATCGGAGGTGGCACACAATGCATAAGCAAGGACACTCTTAAATCACCTTCATTTCTTGAATAGACTGAGTCTATCCCCTCAAAGGGCGAGATCTTATTAGATACAAAAGATGATCAAGAAGCGCAATTGGCACAACTTGAAGTGGAATTTCTCCTATTGAGCTCGTGGGCCCTATAATCAAGTCTAATTGATTTTATTTAATTTGATTGGATGACTAGTGAGTTGATTATCCTAATTAGAGCAAGGAATTGGTAATAACTTCCAATCTTTATCTTATCATGCCATTCCTAGGAGAGGGGTGCTCTTTACTACTTAATTAACTATTCCACGTGTGTGTAAATTAGAAAAATAACACACAAAAGCATGGAGTAATCCATTAGCATAGAGTGGCATGGGTGTTTCGGGATTATCTCCTATGCTAGACGGGGTGAAGACGATTTGAGTCGACTTAGGCCACCAATTCCAATTTTTGGTGTGCAAACCTAAGGAGTCGTGATGGTATTGTCCACCTGTCGTCCTTCCTTAGTCTATTACAATTCAAACCTTCTTAGATAATTAAAAAAATTACAAGGAATCATATACAAGAGTTTCTAAAACAGAAAAATAAATCTAACTAAAGATTAAAAGAAATTGAAAGAAAAAAAAGAAAAAAAAATATTCACCTACAATGCGCAAAACAAAAATGTTAGAAGAAATGATAATAAACGGAATCAAAAATAGATTTTGACTTATCAAAATCTTGCTGACTTTGTCACATTTGATAGAAAATTTCGTTATATCCCAAATTATTATACTGTAATAGTTAATCGGAGATTAGAGCAGAAAGTTACAGTCAGTTTAAGTTATGCTGTTTAGGGTGAAAAAGAAAAAATGGGAATGACTTTTTTTTTCAATTTTTGTTCTTCTTTCTTCTCTCTTAAACCCTCAATAACACTTGAAATTACAGAAAGAAACCAAAAGAAAAATAAAATAAAATAAAATAAAAATAAAATAAATGAATTTTAAATCAAAACTTACTATTACCTTTACCTTTCCCCGACAGTGGCACCAAAATTCTAGTGGGACTATCGTTGTTCTTCCCATCGGAATTAATATTAATCTTACTTTTACCTTACTTGTAGGGCAAGTAGGGGGATTGAACCCAAGAGAAAGGGGGGGTAGAGTTAAGCTCAAATGATAAAATTCAAATTAACCAAAAGGAATTAAAACTATTTTTCTTTGCATTTTTGAATTTATCAAGAAAATTTAAAGTTACTAGAAAATGAACCAAAGTAAATAAAGTTAAAAACAAGTAAACTTATGAAATTAAAGTACTATTGGAAGTGGATCTACCTAGAATATGTTGATGAGCAATTCCTAGTCTCTAACCTTTTTATACCTCAATCATAAGGGCTTGGTGTTAACTCCTTAGATCGAAAAGTTTAACAAATGAAATCAAATGAGAGAACATAAACAAAGTAGAATTCCTTGAACTTCCTACTACCAATTATCTAGTTTAAGTATATTTTATCTTGATCTAATCTAAGTATAACGTATCTATATTAAGAATAAAAGGTGCAAGAAATCTTAAAGAGAATTCATAAGTATTTTAGATAAAAAAAAAGCATAAAACTAGAAACAACACAAGAACTTGCTCTAGGCTTTTCCACTCTCCAATGGAGGGGAACTTAGCCTAATGTCATTACAAGAGAGGGAAGATAAGAGATGAAAGAACTTTTCTTCATTTCATGAAAAACTTACAAAATCTTCTTCTTCTACTCTTTACATGACTATTTAGCCAAAAAGAAATTAACTAGAAGATAAAAATACAAAAATATAAGAGAAGAGGTTAAGAGCCTTAGATCAAAGGAATCTTGGATAAGAGAACCAAGAGGAAGTAAGCTTTCTTTAGAGAGTGAAGCTCTATTTATAGAGAAAAATATGTGTAGAAGAGTCTAAAAGTAGCCTGCACTTTTCTTTGCATAAAAAGACAAAAGAGGAGAACATGAGTTAAGGATTAGGGCATTCCAAATGGGCCCAAATGCTTTTGTCTTGAGATTTTGATTCAAAAATGTTGATTTTCTGCACAAGAAACACACGTAATTAGATTTATCTAGTAAATGAATTTATTTATGTATAATTAAGTCTAATTAACATGCAACATAATGTTTAGAGGCTTATCATGATTATTACCTTAATATAGAGAAATATAGACAAAATCAAGATAAATGTCTGGGAAACATGCATATAATTCAGTATTTTGAGACACTCATCAGTTGGGAGTTTGGTTCATGAATTGACCTTTATGCATAAACTCAACTAAGGTACGTTGATTCATTGTTAATATTCAATAGAAATATTATACCAACTATTCTTTGTTAAGGCCATTGTGTGGGCATTTGACTAACAAATCATTGAATCTCTCCCCAAGTTTGGGAGAATTGTTCATCTGGACGTCTTCTAAAATTCCTAATTATGTCCTTCATTTTCTCAGTTTTGGTCACGAGATAAAATTTGGTCATGAATTTCTTTGATAGAACATATTATGAAGTTATGGAATTGTGAGCTAGGGAGTTCAACTACACAGCTACATGATCCTCCAAGGATAATGGAAACAGAATGAGCTTAATACTTTCCTCATCTAAATTTTTGTTTCTAAAGATTTGACATAAGGTCAAGAATCAACCGAGGTGGGTGTAAGGCTGTTCATGTTTTAAATCATGAAATTTAGGGAGCATGCTTATGGTGACTGCCCTAATTTCGAATTGAGGTGTAACGTTTAATGGTAAAACAATGCACATATGTGGGATAGTGAAAACTTGAGTGAAGAGCTCATTTAGAGTTTGCTCTTGATCACCCATCATATTTAATGAGGGTTTCTCAAGAATTCTGTTAATGGTATGCTCGATCTCAAGATCAAATCGTTATAATATGTTACTTCTAGATTGTATACTAAGCATGCAAATCACAAATTATTTCAAACAACCATGAAAAAATAACTAAACTTAGATAGGTTTCCTAACTCAAGATAACTCATAACTGGTTAGAAATTGCTCCATTAGCCTTCCGACTTGGTTCTATGAAATCAAATTCAGATCATTCGGATCTCTTGATCGGAGCTGGCGCACAATACATGAGCATGGGCACTCTTAAATCACCTTCCATTCATGAATTAACTAAATCTAACCCTTTAAAAGGACCAGATCTTACTAGATGCCAAATATGAGTAAGAAGTGCAACTGGAGACACCCCATTTTTGCATCTACCTAATTCGACAATTTGTCACCCAATTGTTATGAATTCTTAATGATGATCGTAAAGAACTTGAAGGCTTATGAGTACGGTTCTTAAGACTCTTTCGTTTCTTTCTTTCCATCTCCTTACTCGTCACGACTCAACATAGAAATTTACGCACGCATAGGATTATTATACCATACACATGATTTAGCAAGTACGTATGCTTTAGGTTCGCTACACAGTTCGATAACTTAGAGACCTTGCTACGCTAGGAAAATACGATCTCGAAACTTAAAAATATACGATCTCGAAACTTAAAAATAACCACATGGGGACTAAAAGAAATCTCACGCTAAAATTCGTAAAAATCTATAAAAATGGACAAAATGACTATAATATCTCTCATGAATTTCGGACCTTCGAAAAGTCTCGAAAATACCTCCATCGCACTCGGAATATGATTTCGAGTCTAATAGAACCCAAGTTGACGAAAATAGAGAAATTTATGATAAATCACAAAAAATGACTGAAATACCCCTCAATGTCCAACTTTGACTTAGAAACTTGATTCTTAGGAAAACATGATAAAAAATAAAATAAAATCAAAATCAATTTGAAAATCTAAGGAAAATCAAAGTCAAATTAAAAATCAAGATCCAATTAAAATTCAAAATTTAAAATCAATTTAAAATTGAAAATCAAATTAAATTTCAATTAAGAAACTAATTAAAATGCAAAATGAAAATTAAGTTTAAATTAAAAATCAAGAAACCAATTAAAATACAAATTAAAAATCAAATTAAAAATCAATCAATCAATTAAAATGCAAAAGTAAAATTAAAATTAAAATACAATCAACAAATTAAATCCAATCAACGAATCTACCCGACCAAATACAATAAAAAATCGATCAATCGAATTTAAGATCAATCAAATTCAAAATTAAAATCGACCAATCGAATTTAAGATTAAAATCGATCAACCAAATTCAAAATTAAAATCGATTTATCCATGTGAGACCATTAAGGCAAATAACATGGGATCACCACGACCCCCCCCCCCCCCCATTCTTAAAAAAAAATGGTTTGAAAAAAGAAAAAAAAATGTGGGCAGACCCACATCCCTCCCACTTCTTCTCCAACGAGAATGGCTCTCTCTCTTCTCTGCATCCTCCACCATCTCTTACATACCTCTCTATTTTTAGCCTCTCATCAGATTTTTGAAAGAGGAGAAAGAACCAAAAAAAAGGAAAGAAAGAAATAAAGCAACTTTCCTCCACAGCAACCACGTTCTCCACCTTCTCAAGGTCCTGAACCCTTTCTCCAGATCTCCCTCTCTTCTCCCCACATTTCTATTCTCTCTATAAAAACTTATTACTGGCCCACGTTTTGAGGGAAAAAAGAATAGAGCTCTGTCATGTTTTAATCTCCTTGGAATACACAACAACAACAACCCCAACCTTGAACACTTTTCACCATTAAAACATGCAGTCACTCTTACCCATTCATCACATTTTTGCAATCCCAAACATCACTTATTCATCACGTTTTTTTACTACCCCAAAAATCACCCATTCATCATGTTTTTTACAGTCCCAAACATCACCCATTCATCACGTTTTTGCAGCCCCAAATATCACCCATTCATCATGTTTTTACAGCCCCAAATTCCAACCCTTTGCTATCCCTTTGGCTCCACTAAACTTGTAACTTCACTTACCAAGACAACCATTTACCTCCATAAAAAAAAGTAATAACCCCCTTTTCTCCCGCACCCTTCTTAAAAAAAAAAAAAATTAACAGCAACTTCTCTCTCTCGTTGGCGTCCTCTACTCAGCGAGAATGCTCTCTCTAATTTATTGGACATCCCACAATGGTCATCATCGCCTCCTCTTCTTACACCCTTTGGCGTCACACGCTATTTCAAGGTTTTTTTTTTTGAAGGAATCCAAGCATCCGAATATATTCGGTGAAGGTAATCTTTTCTTCTTTTTTAATTTTTTATTTCTTATTTTTATTTTATTTTATTTTATTGATTCTTGGTTTCGTGTTTTTTTTATGCATTTGATTTGATTCACCGATTGTTTGGTATACGTGGCACTAACTGCAATTTTGTATTTTCCAAAATTAGTAGATAGATTCATTGATTTTTAATGTTGATAGATCGATTGAGTTAATTTTTATACAGAATTAGTGAGCCAACTCATTGATTGATAATTTAATCGGATCGACTCATTGATTTTGTGATATTAATGGATCAACTCATTGACAGATAATTTAATCGGGTTGACTCATTGATTTTATGATACTATCAGATCAACTCATTGATTGGTAATATTATCGGATCAAACTTCTTTGATTAAAAATGTGTGGGATTAACTCACTGATTTTGATACACATGGCAATTTAAAATCAAATTTCATTGATTAAAATTGTTGAGTCGACTCACTAATTTTAGTATACGTAGCATTAAAAATCGATTTCATATTTTTCAAGATGAAAATGGTGCATGTGACGATTTAAAAAATCAAATTTCATTGATTAATTAACTCATTGATTTTAATGTACGTGACATTAAAAAATCAATTTCATACTTTTTAAGATGAAAAGGGGCGTACGTAGTGATTTAAAAAATCAAATATCTTTGATTAAAATTGTTGAGTCGACTCACTGATTTGAATGCATGTGACGATTTAAAAAAATCAAATTTCTTTGATTAAAAATGTGTGAGCTAACTCACTGATTTTGGCGCATGTGGTGATTTAAAAAATCAAATTTATTAGATTAAAATGGATGAGTTGATTCATTGATTTTTGTGCACATGGCATTAAAAATTGAATTCATACTTTTCAAAATGTGACTGAATTGATCCACTAATTTTTGATACCACGTAAGCCTTATCAATCGTAGGATTCCACTATGTGAAATTCGAAGAAGTCACGAGTTAAAGATAAGTTTGGAAAAATCATAGTTTACATGAATTTGGAGATTCATGTAAACTCAAATTTTTCATTGATTTGGTGAGCTTTCTAAAATCATGTAATATTTGGTTAAATTTTAATCATGAGATTCATCTAGCACCTTTGATATAAATTGATGATGATAGCCCCTTACCAACCCGATCCATTTTGGAGTTATCTTTGGTTCCTAGTCCTAAACTAGGTGGTGACTCTCTATTCTTCAAAAATCAATAATTTACTAATCAAACCTTAGTTTCTATTTAGAGGAAAGTGGATCGAGACAATTTCAGTGATGATTCCACTAGGGATAACAGGGTTAAACTTGACCCGATTCAAGACTATCCTTAGGTTAACTTTTCACTCGAGTCAACCTAGTTGACTCAAAGAGACTATTAGATTAGGCTAGATTTTGTCATTTTTTTATTGGCATGAAGAAATAAAGAATCAAAGATTCAAAGCTTATAAGTTTAGAGTTTCAGTAGGGTGAAAGCCGTCAAGTGTAAAAACGTGAGTACACTGGAATATCACAGATAAATCTCTTTATAGGTATTAAAGTTTACATCCACACTTCTCACTGTCACAAATAGGATATTCAGTTTTGAATTAAACCTTAAGTTAATCTAACTATTCCTGGATAAATTAATGATTTTTTTCGAACCCACTCTAGAAAATCTAATCTCTAAAGTTTTAAGTTGAAAATTACTATTTCTTAAAGGTCAATTTAAGTCTAAGTTTTGTCATAGATAAATAAGAATTGGGACCCATACCAATATTACATCCAAATGACTTACAAACCATAATTGACCGGTGTTTATCAATATAAGTTTTGATTTTAATCATTTTTACTTCAAAATTATTTTAAATATTGTGGGTATATTCTCTATAAACCCTCATGAGTCAAACTCGTCCACTAGGGGTAACCTCGAAGTTTAAGGATGTGTTGCATTCGTTAAATGTAATCGAGATACTTGTGAAAATAGTAGTTTTATTTTTTAAGGACTAAAAAAATATAAGTTTGGGGGTGTGATCAATGTCTCAAAACACTAATTTATCTGTACTTTTTCATGGCATTTATCTCAGTTTTTATCCCTATTTCTCTATACTAAGTAAATAATCATGTTAAGCCTCGAAATATCATGTTACATATTATTTCATAGTAATTAGACTTAATTATACATAAATAATTGCATTTGTCAAAAAATCATGATTACGCATGTTCATTGTGCAGATCAAAAGTCAAACTATCAAATTAGGCCCCAAAATAAAAAACTATATAATGCAATCTAAAAAATCAATCAAGCATCATTGCTTAATTTTGAGACAAAAATTTTCAATCCAAGCATGGCACGGTGAACCTTGATTGGAATGTCATAAAATTGTGCAAGTGTGCTTTGCATGTGATCTTATTCGCAATAGCTAAGGCAGTTAATAATGAATCTTTCTAGAACCTATAATTTCTATAAATAGTGCATTTCTCAATGTAGAAATGACCCATTTTTGGCCCCTTCTTGAGTCCCTCTTGGCTTATTATTTTTCTTCTTTAAACCAAGGTTCTTGGCCTTTTCTCTTGTATTTTATATTTTTAACTTAGGTTTTTCATTAATTTATGTAATTTTTTGTAAGTGAGAGAATGAGGAAAGATTGTAATTAGCTTTATATAATAAAGCAAGGTCTGTTCTTCTACATCTATCTTTCTCTATCACTTACAATGACCTTAAGCTAATCTCCCATCCATTGGAGAGTGGAGAAGCCTAGAGCAAGATTACTTTGATGTATTCTATTTCTTTCCCTGTTAATTTTCTTTAATGTTCATGAGTCCCTCTTCAACGTTTGTCCACTCCTATGGATTAAGACTAGAGATGAACTCTTACATCTTTTATGCTTAACCTAGGTGCTTTATTCTTAGATTAGCTCAAGATGTAACATGCTTAATCTAGATTTTTGGTAGTAAGAGATTCACATATTAGAGAGTGAATGAATTCTATTTTTATGTTCTTTAAATCTGATTTTATCTTGCTAAATCTTCTAATCTAAGGAGCTAACACCAAGCCCTTATGATTGAATTATCAAAGAGGTTAGAAACTAAATTTTGGCTTAATAATATGCTTTAAGTGGATCATTTTCCAATGGTATTTCCCTCCATAATTTTTTCTTTAATTTAATTTTTATTAGTTTAACTTTTCAGCAACTTTTATTTTCTTTTGGTAACTTCAAAAATACAAAAACATTTTTAATAATTTTGTTTAGATTCGATTCCATTATCTTAGCTTAACTCTCTTTCTCTTGGGTTCGATCCCTTTACTTGCCCCACAAGTCAAAGAAAATTACATTTATATTAATTTTTATGGGAAGGACAATCATAGTCACGTCAAGTCATGACAGAGAATAAAAATTATCTCCTTAAAAGGAACACTCTCTTTAAAAGCCAGAATGGAAGACTAATGCTGTAAGCGAAAGTCAATTCAAACTCTTGGTGGTAAAACTCAAATCATGATTTTACACATTGAAATATGTTCAAGTGCCACCAAGGAAAGTCCAAGTCCAGCTGTAGTGGACTATTTGTATGAAAGAGACCTTACAAGGCTAAGCAATCAACCAATATTGACCATATTAAGTGGTATCTCTTATCAAATGACGTCTTTCCTTGGTCGATTTATCTTCCCAATCCTACCATTTTCAAAATTGATCCTTTGTTAATCCCTCGTATCTTATATGGAAAGATAATTTTTTTTATTTCTAAACCACACCAACCTAACCAAAGGAAGGGTAATTTTGGTGAAACTACATTCAAACCTAATCCCAAAAAAGAAAAGGAAAGTTGGGGTACCTAAGCAAGCTAAGAAGTTACTTCCAACCAGGTCTAAAAGAAAAATAAAAAAAAAATCAACTCTAAAAAAATTTGTTCAAAAGAAAGGAAAATCGTAAGTCTTCGAAGAATCATTGATTTTATGAAGAAGATGCAAACTAGGGGCATTTGGGGAGTTTGAATAATCAAGTCCATAAAAAATTTACGAAAGTAGGAAAATTTTATTTTAAGAAATCATCGAATCTATTAGAAAATGCCAAACTAGGGGAATTTTGGGAAAATCTGAGCCTTTTTCCCCTTTCTTTCTAAACCCTATCCTAAGCCGACCTACAAAGTGCTCTTAAGTATCATCTGATTTGATCAAGGTAGAAGAATTCAAAATGTTGTCAAATAAGATCTCTTATCCTCAATGTAGAAGAGCTGCCCGTTAGGTTGAAAACTCGAAAGTGCAGTATAAGCTAAAGTTAGGGCATGTGAAAACCCGTTAGGTTTAAAACTCGAAAGTTGAAGAACACTCAAAAGTCATCTCAAATCTTTAAAAGTATTTTCATTTAACTAAATAATCTGAAAGGGAAGAGGCAGATTAGTTTTAATCCTCAAAAAGGAAAATCTGATTCTTCAATTTTTGTCAAATTCCAAGACCATCTCGAATTTTTTTTGTAAATAAAAATTACTTCAGTTACACATACGATCCTTCTAATATTCTCAAAATTTCAAAAAAGATGCTATGTCTTGAGTTAGATGTATTTGTGTATCATTTTCTGTCAATCAAAGTTTCACCTCATATTAGGGGAATTTTTTAAGAAAAAATTCATTTTACCTCAGTCGCAAAAGTCTTTGTTATGTCTCAAAAGTTTTGGGGTGTTCAAGTTGTCTAAATAAGCCATCTCGACCTCCTAAAAATTGATCGTATCAACAAGTCCAAATATTTTGAAATTATGTTTGTCAAAAGGATCGAAACTAAGAAAGATCAAACCATCTTTTTCTACTATCAAAGGCATGTCTTTTCCTACAACCTTTATGCATCTTACTTTCAACTAGTCCCGTGTTGATGAACCTACAACTCTATACTGATGCCAGCTCCATGTAGATGAACTTATCTCTTTTTAAAAAAATTTCAACTTCATGTTAATAAACCTTTAACTCTGTGTTGATGCCAGCTTTGTACTAATGCCAGTTCTATGCTGATGAACTAACCTCCTTTTCAAAATTTTCCAACTCCTTACTGATGAACCTCCAACTCTATGTTGATGGACTTAAATCTTTTTTGAATTTTCTTTCAATTGCGCGTTGATGCTAGCTCCGAGTTAATGCTAGCACCGTTTAGATGCCTGCTTCGTGCTTATTAACTTATCTCTTTTTCAAAATTTTCTAGTTTTGTGCTGATAAACCTTCAGCTCTGTATTGATCCCAACTCCATACTGATGAACTATTTTAACAAATCTTGTTTCAAAAACACTTCCAGCTTCGTGTTGATATTAGTTCCATATTGAGGTTGCCCAATTTTTAACCATCATTATTTCACCTTGAGTAAGCAGAGTGAAACACCCTATTATTTCACTATATCATTGCATCATTGCACACACATGCACCTTTTACACATCATCTTTATCTATCAGGGAGAATTTTCAAAATTCAAATATCTGACACCCTCATTCTTAACAAGAGCCCATGCTCAAGGATATGACTCTTTTTAATCGAGTAGATTTTACGCTCAAGGATCTGATTGATGTTCAAGGCATTACACCATCATATGCTACATTCTGATTTTATCGAAGTTTAGTATGTTTTATCATCTTATTGTCAACGAGACCTCGCGTTCCAAGGCCTTACACATTTTAAGTTCGAAGAGAGCTTTACCCTAAAGGATCCAAACGCCTTGACGAATTGTTGAATCAGGCTGCAAAATGAAATGTCACTATTTTGGAATTCAGATGCCGCACTATTTATCAAATAGATTTTTCATCTAGTTTGCTTACACCCTTTACTAAAGAGAGGCATTTGTAAATACTCAATTTTGTGACCGCCTAATCTGACAATCTGTTACCTGGTTGTTATGGATCCCTAATGATGAGCGTAAGATACATGTGAAGGGTTGAAAACTAATAAGATGTCATTTTCTATTTCCTAGTCAGTCATTCGCCATTCTTTTTCTTTTTTGCTAGCTTAACTAAAAATTACACATGCTTAGGATCGTCAACATTTATACTTAATATAGAAAATAGAAATGGTTAGGTTCACTATATGTTGACCTAGAGACCTCACAATACTAGGAAAATAAGATTTTAAAACTTAGAAATGATCATACTACGACCAAACGAAGCCATTCGCCAAATTTTTTAAAAATTGACAAAATGACAAAAAAAAATACCCCTCATTGGTCATACATGTCTGAAATATCTCGAAAGTACTTTTATTGTTCTCAAAATGAGATTTCAAGTCTAACGAGGCTAAAATTAGTAAAAATGAACAAATTTACGAAGAATTGAAAAAATAACCAAAATGCTCGTAAACATTCAACTCTTACTTAGAAACCTCGATTCTTAAGAAAACATAACTTTGGGGCTAGAAAATAAACATTTCGACAATATTCATGCAAATCGATCAAACTTAGAAATCATGTTCTTAAGAAGACCACAAATTTTCACATGAAATGAAAATTTTTCACATAGTAACAAATTTTTACACGTGGAATGACAACCTTCGATTGCAAATCGATCAGAAAATTGAAATTGAAAATCTTAAAATAATAATAATAAATCTGTAATTGAATATTAGATTTTTTTTATTAAAATTAAAATTTTACTTAATATACCCCAATTAAAAATGAAATGTTAAATTAATCAAGCCAATCATTTGAGATCAATGACAATTTTAAAACCATTTATTAACCAACCCGAGTAAAATATCTTTGAATAATTGAACCAATCAAAATCAATAATAATGCAATCCTAGTGTTGAAATGAACATGGTGTTCATCTCAATCTCTTTCATGGGGGTTTCATTTGTGAAATTTATTCCCTCTACCATTGGGAATACTCTCTGATGGTCACTTTGGGTTTCCTTGTCATTTTAGCCACACCCCGCCTGTCCATCGCAACATTGATATTGAACCTATAGTTGCTCATAAAGATGTTTGCTAACTCTCTCTAACTTTTGATCTTACTATGGTCCAGTTACGTAAACCATTTCTATGCTAACCAAATTAAACTCCTTTGAACCATCTATATTAACAACTTATCATTTCTTCAAAATTTGAATATGGTGCCACATTACAACTTGAGGTGAGTGAGAGGGCATCCAATGCAATTGTATTTCTCAAACTTCGAGTACTTGATTTCCATTAGTGGCACGAAGTACAGGTAAAAGCATAGGTCCTTAAACCTAAAATTTTCTTGGGAATCACCCCCTTTAGATGGCTTAAGTACTTCATAATCGAGTCCATACGAATCAATAACTTTTCCTTAGCATAATTCTTATATGGCATTCTAATCCAGCTCAATTCTTTCCCATATGCTACATTGGCATGTTATAGAGGTGGACATTGGGTAAAGATGAAGGGAGGGATGTTTGCGGCTTGATTTGGTGCTAGTACATTTTTTTGAGCTTGCGTTGATGTGGAATCGAGTATTGGTGCCATTGGAGGAGGTACTACTATTGGGTTAGTTATAATAAGGGTTTCTTGACCTTAATGTTTTGAACTAGTTGCATGATTCTAGATAGCTTGGGTCTAGGGATTTAAACCAAGGCATATAGCATATTCCCAATTGTTGCCTCTTGATCGAGCTTCTTCAATAATCGAACGATTGCCAATCTGACTATTTGTAGCAAATGGATTTTTACGAGTAGAGGTTATGTTAAATCTGTTGGCTCCACAGTAGTAGTTCTAGACTTGAAAAGATAATGACTCTGTGTTGTAGCCCCTTTTCTCTGTCCCTTGTTCCTTGGATGCCCAATGTTTGCCCCTTTTGGTATAATAAGCTCGCTTGAAGCATAGGTACCTTGATAAAGAAAAAGATAAAAATATTCGATTTTAGTAACATGGGAATAATGACTATTATTATATTTTTAGATAAAAAACAAGCCCCTCTCATGGCAGAATCGAGAGTAACCCTAGAACGCTAGGAAGAAAGAATAATTCAGTTGTGACCCTTTCTTTCTTGAATACTCAAAGGAATGCAGAAGGACTAACTTAAAAAAATCTAAGACATTCTATTATAGATCCCTTAAGTGATAAAAGGAATGAAAATGAAATAAATATATGCTAAGGTTTCCTTTAAGAGGTACAAAGATTTTTAAGAAATCCAATTCTACGAAATAAAAATGCTCTACGTTGACCTTAAAAGATTCAAAACTACTAAATAAAAGATAATTGAAGTTGACCTTTAAGAGGTCCAGAGAACTTTAAGAGATTTGAAACTACTAAATGAAAGATAGTCTAAGTTTACCTTTAAGAGGTCCAAATATCTTTAAGATATCTGATTCTACGAAGTAAAAGTGTTCTAAATGGACCTTTAAAAAGTCCAAATATCTTTAAGAGATTCGATTTGCAAAATAAAAATGCTCTAAGTTGACCCTTAAGAAGTATAAAGATCTTGAAGAGATCTGAAACTACTAAATGAAGGACAATCTAAGTTGGCCTTTAAGAGGTCCAAAGATTTTTAAGAGATCCAAACCACGATTTTAGAGTGACCTTTTAGAGGTCGAGAATCCTTAAAAGATCTAGATCTATAAGAGATAGAGAAAGGTCTTGGCCCAAGCCTTCTAGAATTGAATACTTGATCTAAAGTGGTCTTTAAGGTTGAAGATTTGAAAAATAGAGAAAGGTCATTGCCTGAACCTTTTAGAATTTGGGAGTCGATCTAAAATGACATTTAATAAGTCAAGAATTTTAAGAAATTAAGAACTATTTGAAATGAAGACAGGTCCCTGCCCAGACCTTCTAACATTAGAATGCTCGAACTAGAATGACCTTTAAGAGGTCGAGGATCTTTTAGAGATCTAGATTTGTGAGAGATGAGATAACGATCCTTGCTTAGATCTTCTAATGATTGTGGTGCCTCAAATGTAGGAGACACAAGAGGAAAAGGTTCGTTATATGGGTGTTATGCCCAAACCTTTACAGTGGGTACCTCGAGTGTATCAGACAAATCCCAAAAAACTTAGATGAGGCTCGTTGTATAAGGTCGCCTTGACCTTGAACCTTGGAAGTGAGTATTTCGGATGTATGAGATTTGAACTCAAAATGATTGAATGAGGTTTGTTGTATATGGTCACCTTGCCCTTGAACCTTAGAAGTAGGTTTCTTGGATGTATAAGATTTGAACCCTTGAATATGGACCTTGGAAAAGGTCTTGGATTTAAATATGTTGCAATGTCCTAGCTGATGAAGAGTATGAAAGTGACCCAAAAATGGGGTCGAGCTTGAATGTTCTAACAAACCTAAATTAAGTGTAGACTAATCGCGTGCACAACTTTTGACAAAGAACGTTGTATTGGCTTACGAGTGGGGTCGAGCTAGAAAGTTCTAACAAATCAAAAATTGACAAGGATTGATTGCATGCACATGAAAATTCCAGGCTTCGTACCATGTTTAGTCCTAGATAGGGGTGAATAGGATAATTAAAATTTCTTTCAATTTATCCAATTTTAACTTAAATTGATAATTTGATTATGTATTCTAAGTCATTCACCTAGCCTCGATTTTGAATTCATGTTTCTAATTTGCATTTAATGAAAATACACTTGAAATTTAAATATTCATTTAACCATGTTATTCAATGACACATTCAAATACAATTTACCTATACGACATTCGTGGCATCTCATGACATTTAAAACATTCAAGTGTAAATTGTAGAATTATGAAAACATGCACTGTCGACAATAAATTTCAATAGATCTACCTCGAGATTCGTAAAATAAAATCACAAATGATTTTATTGATTTTTGATAAAAAGGAGATACAGATCTCAGTGTTTCCTCTGATTAACAGTCAAATACAAAAAAATGATGGGGACATATGTAGCTTTTCTTCTCTCTGAGCTTCGCGCTTTATCAACTGAGAAAGATGCTTTGACGATGTATTTGCTTTATGATTGATCTTCTGTAGAGACTTCTGTAGATCTTCTGTAGATCTTCTTCTCTCCGAACTTCACGCTTTATCGGTTGAGAATGTTATCTTGACTTCTGGAGGAGGGCTTTATGCTTGATCTTCTCTTTAGTCGGAGTCTGGATCTCTGAAGAACCTTGCTTTGTCTCTAAAGGAGGGCTTGAGAGTTTCTTCTTCTCTAGAGGGAGAGCTTCTTTCTTCTGAGAGAAAGTGATCCAGATCCCCTCTCAATGAGAGAGGCTCTTGTATTTATAGACTTAAAGGTAATTTAGCTTTCCAATTATACCCCAACTTAAAGAGATTTAATTGATTTGTTTAAAAAGCTAAATTTGTCCAAATCCAATTTTAAGGATTCTATGGATCATTATTAGGCCAAAACTCATTTATTTGGTATAAGGCCCAATATTTAATATGGATAACTTGATTTTTATTTAGATCATGAGCTTTATCTACGAAAGCCCAAAACCCAAGCTTGTAGGGGGCACGTTCCAAGTTAATGGACTCAATTGCGAAGCCCATTTATAACTTTAGAGACTTCATTTTTATTTATAAAATTTGTAAAGGCCTCCTCAAAATTTTGGTGCCTACAAATGCCCCCTCAAGGATCCGTTGTCGGATGCATAGCTAACGATGATATTTCCTTGATCATGTTGTAAGGAGTGTAAATGCTTTAGTGAAAAATAACCTTTAGACATTTTCATCTGATCTCCTTGTAATGTTTTTTTAGTTCTTTTTTCTTTCAAGCTATTAAAGCCTAGTGAAGGTCTTCAATTTTAAGATCGATCGCACTTCGCTTTCTTGAGAACTTGTTGTTAGAGAAAACAATTGGGGTGAACTTCCTTTGTCTTTTCGACTGGATTTACTTGACGAATTCGTTAGATTTACTTAGAAAATTACAAGTACTTGAGCTTGGAGGAGTTGGTAACACACAACCTCAATTTGCAATCATGCAAGAAGCAACCTTTTGAAAACTCTCAAGAAAATATTTTCCTTGAATTATTTGCAAAATATATCTTTTTTTATTTCAATAATTTTTTTTTTTACACCGATTGAACAAGAGGAAAAAATTAGATCATTGGCATTATGTTAGTCACGATTGATAGGTGGGATTTGGCTTAAAAGAAACCAAGTTACATTGGAATTTTGTGTACTTGAGATGTATGATATCAAACTAAGTATTCCAAGTCAACTTCCAACTTCATCCAAAACACTTTTCCTATGTGTTTGAGGTCACTCCCGTACTATTCAAAGAGAAATTGTAGTGGTTTGGTAATTGGAGTTTTACATTACCAATATGAGGCGCACGAGTACAATTTTGTTTTCTTTGGTAACTGATGCCATGGCACAAATGGAGTAGAATTAGATAGAAGTTAGGCTCCAATGTAAATAAGAAATCAAATTCAACTCAAACTGAAGGTGAAGCTTTAACAAAAACCCAACTCTTATATGAATCTTGTTTCTGACGGCTGCAATTTGGACGCTTAACACCATTGATTTCATATTGGATTGGTGTGAATGATAAACGATTTTTATTTATTTATTTATCTTTTTTTTTATCATCTTCATCTCGCCCATCTCCATCCCCATCTCAATGTGGTGTTAAATTGCCCAACGTGGTAATTTATGTGACAGCCAACACCCTTAGTAAGAATTAGCAACTTATTTGGTGTGAGGCTAGTCTTACTCATGAAGAGTATGAATGAAACTCATTTTTTTTAATCTCTTTCAATCCGTCTCCAAACACCTACAGTGTGTTCAAGAAGGACTCTTTCTTCAACAAACTGATCCAATCGGTTCGATGAAGCTCTTTCAATCCATCTCAAACACCAACAATCGAATCTAAGAAGGACTCTCCTCCTATAAACATAACACACGACTGCTGCAGTTAATGGCTGATTTTTGAAGGGAAGTTGCACCAACATATTGGTTTTTGGAGTGCTGCATGCCTGCTATTAATATCTGATTCTTAAAGGGATGTTGTAGCAACACATTGGTTCTTGGAATGCTACATGCCTACAGGTACCCTTCTCTCCTTCTCCTTCTTCTTCTTTCAATATATATATATATATATATTGTGCATAAACAGGGGCTACGACCTCTACCCACAAAACGAACCATTGTTGGGTTTGTTTGAATCTGATCCAGGAAGGGAGAGATTAAGAAATGTTCGTGGATCATTAGTTGAGTACAAAGTTTCAATGATGAAGAAAAGATCGAAACTGGGTTCTTTTAAAAAAAAATTTGGTTGCCAAAACAGGGGCATACGACTTGATCTTGCGTTCTACCCTATGGTGTTGCTACTGTGGAGGTAAACTTCTCATTCTCTTCTTCATCTTGCTGTCCAAACTCAGAACATGCTCAACAGGTATATCTTCTCTCCTCTTCGTCTGCTACTAAGGCAACATTGTTGCAAGGATAAACGTAAGTAGACAGATAACCTTCTTATCTTTTTTTTTTTTTTTTAATTTCAACTTTCCACCACATTTTCTTTTAGGCGTTGAAACGGACAATATGTTAGCCAAAGCAGACTAGCTTGGTAAAACAGGGAACTATTATTTATCTGAATAGCTATATTTGAAGCTCAAGTGAAAATTGTGGAGCCAAGCCAAGCCATGTCTTACTTTCCTCCAACTTAGTAGGAGCTGTAGTAAAGTTGCTTAGTTGGTATGGTACTCTTGCACCAATCCTATCTTTTCTCTTTGCCATGAATCGATGAAGAGAAGCTTTTCTTGCAATTGGAAGATCTGAAACATTAACTTCAAGAGGCCTTTGAAGATGACTCTCTTGGGTTGAATTGATTCTAAAATCAAAAATCAAATTCATACCCAAGGCAGCAACATTACTAGAATTGAGTTGTTCAGTTTCAGAAGTCGAAGTGAAGCTGCTTCTACTGCTTGCAAAGATTATTATTTCTTGTGCCTTCTCTACTCCAAAGTTGTTGAACACAAGTACTTTTCTAGCATACAATATCGTCACTTGGGTGGATTTTGGATCCATTTCATATCTAAAATCAGCCTTCTTTGGAACGTCTTCCATAGGGATGGATTAATCAAAATTGGAATTTTAAGGAAACAAATCCATGGCCTTCAAGACCGCAGCATTTCGGTCTGATACTTGTCCTGCTCTTTCCGTGTTCAGTGTCTGTTTTGACTGAGGTGCCACACCTCTCTTCTTTAATATGTAGCATCTTCAGTAGCATTAGTTCATGGATGCAAATCAAGATGGCATTGAGGGTGGAGCAAAAGCAGAGAAGATTGCAATGCTCAATCGTAATCATCATCATTCGACAATTATTAGTTGAGTGATGGTAACGAGCAAAAAGAATGAAAAGAGGTTCCAAGCAGTTGAAGCTGATGCAACCACAATGCGTTTCTTCTTATTCACCTTTCCACTTTCCTTTTTTTTATAACTAAAATAGAGGCTATGTATGCCCCCACACACTCTCACACACAACACTCTCTTTCTTATCAACTATTTTTTTTGCAGTGAGTTTATTGAACACTTGTCAGGTGATGCATTCATGATGTAGACAACTCTTCACAGTTGGGCGATCCTTTAGAAGTACCCACTTTATCTTATTTATCAATGGCATCATGAAGAGGCTCAGGTTGTAGTGCTTGAGCGGTGATACCATCACCCATGCTCGACTTCTTCTTGGAAGCATACCCATTAGATAGCAGACCAGACTCTATGTCAACATCCTCACCCTCACAGGGAACCTTCTTAAAGACCATTATGTAAGAGGGTGCAACATCATGCTTATCGACCTAAAGACTCCTCAAGCGCATAGACTCCCCACATTGTACATGAGCAACACAACATCTCCTGTCTCCTCACCAACATCGAATGGGGACGCCTCATTGATGCATTCCTCGGACAATTGTTTGCTAGGACTCTGATCTGCTTCAGGACAAGAATGATCAATGCATGCATTCTCACTTAAAACTTGGTGAGAAGATTGAATTTCACCATTCTCCCCAGCTTCAAAGCTTACATGCTAGGCAATAGTTTCATCTGAAAGAGCATAAACATTCACCAATATTGGAAGCTCCAAAGTATCTTCAACAACAGCAGAAATAACAGCTCCCGCATCGGAGCTGATTTTTTCTTGATTATGGAATAATTTTGTTTCTTTTAATAGGTTTAGAGGATTATCAATATTTAAAGAAGGATCCATTTTTTTTTATGGAAAATTCTCTAGGGGTTGTGCATGCACCCAACTTATGCTCCTCTCTGTTTGATTTTATCATCTCAAAGCGAAGATTATGTTCTCTAGTCTTCTTTAGAATCCAGTTGATTCTTGTGGAAAGCAAGTAAAGGCACTTCTCTCCAGTTCAAATGTCAGACAGGACACACGAGTTTCCCATTCTTTCTCATGTGCGACGCTATGCAAGGGAAGTGAAAAGTGTGTGAACACTCTGTTGTGAAGATGGCTGATCATCGACCCGTCTTCATGCTCTTTAAACAGATTCCACAGTTATTTTTGGATAAACGAAGACTTGCTTCGAAGAGAGAAATTGCGAAGGGGATCTTGATGAAGATGGATTTGAACTCTAGAACAAACTTAGACTCTTAATTCTGAGATTATCATGTGTCGACTTGATTCTAGGGCTATTGTGGATTGATGGTGGTATTGGCACATTTGAAGTTGTTCGACATTGTAAACTTGAACTCAAAATTGGTTGAGATTGTAACCTTGGTGTTGAAGGGTTACCGTTACCTCCATTAAAAAAAAGAACCCAAATTTGGTACAACTTCTTGGACTTGGGTTTTGATCTTTTTCTGTAACTGTGGTTCCTGGGTCTCGAGGGATTGATGTATAGAAGGCTCTTCGTCAACTAGTCCCCATATTTGAAACTCTCTTTCTTTACTCCTTACTTCCATAATGTGATATTCATTATTTGACCGTGAGGTTTGTGATTGACGCCAATAGGATGGGCCTACGTGCTGATTTTAGAAGACACACATGTAAGCCATAGACGCCGAAAAGGGATGTTCCATTCCAAAAATGGGCCACTGCTCCAAGTTGCATTGAGGTGGTGAATTGGCAATGGTGTAGTAGCCATAAATGGATGATAACGCAGATCGATCACTAAATAAGAAATGTCATGATGGTGGTGGCTAGAACTACTCTCACTGTCAATTTTTGTTCGAATTTTTTAATATTTTTTTTTTGGTTTGCAAAGAACATTTTGACATGCATGAGCTCTTTATATGCTAGCTTGTGTCATGAAGAAGTCAGGGTATATTTTTTTTCTTTTCCTTGATAAATGTTTTTTGCAGGGGCCTTAGACTTGTAGCTAGAAGAGGCCATGGGTGTGCTGCAAGGAGTGCCTTGAGCCACCTAGAAATAATGTTTTGATGGGAGCTTGCAACCATGATTTGCATTTATGGTGGTGCATCAAATGATGGTTCAAGGATGCTTGAACAACTTTGGATCGTTGATGAAGAGGTGCTTGATAACTTTGGTTGGATTCGCCAAAGGAGATAGGGATTACATTTACATGGGGGCAGATCACACTAACTTGCCAGAAGTACCATGTGAAGAAAGATTTATACATGTCGGATGGCCAATCTCCAAAGAAGCTATTTATCAGAGGTGTTTGGGGCGGACAACACCAGCTGATTAGAAGAACCATGTAAAGAGATATTTGTACACGTCGATTGGCCAATCTTTAAAACAGCTATTTATCAATGGTGCTCGGGGGTGGACAATACTAATTGGCTAGAAGAACCACGTGAAGAGAGATTTGTACACACCGATTAGCCAGTCTCCATAGCAATTATTTATCAATGTTGCTCGGGGGTAGATAATGCCAACTGACTAGAAGAACCACATGATGAGAGACATCGATATGCTGATTGGTCAGTCTCCAAAGCAGCTGTTTATCAGTAGTGCTCGGGGGCGGACAAGCCAACTGGTTAGAGATGCTGTGTGATGAGGAGCGTTGCCGAACAATTTAGGCTCGTGTTGATGAACATCACCAATAGTTTAAGCTCGTGTCAAAGAGCATTGTCAAACAATTTAGGCTTGTGCCGAGGAGTTTTGTCAAACAGTTTATGCTCGTGCCGAGGAACTTTGTCAAACAGTTTAGACTCGTGCTGGGGAGCATTGTCAAATAGTTTAGGCTCGTGCTGGGGAGCAACATCTTTTAAGCATAGTATCGTTTGAGGAATTTACTGTTGATTGGACCAAGACGTAATCTTTCCGGTGTTACAAGAAGGTATGGATGAGGAGCGTTGCCGAACAATTTAGGCTCGTGTTGATGAACATCACCAATAGTTTAAGCTCGTGTCAAAGAGCATTGTCAAACAATTTAGGCTTGTGCCGAGGAGTTTTGTCAAACAGTTTATGCTCGTGCCGAGGAACTTTGTCAAACAGTTTAGACTCGTGCTGGGGAGCATTGTCAAATAGTTTAGGCTCGTGCTGGGGAGCTACATTCTTTTAAGCATAGTATCGTTTGAGGAATTTACTGTTGATTGGACCAAGACGTAATCTTTCCGGTGTTACAAGAAGGTATGCACCATTAGTGTATACTTCTTTCACTGTATGAGGTCCATCCCATTTTGGATCAAACTTCTTTCCAGAACGGTGTAAGAGGACGATTGGTCATTGTATGGCTAGGACTAGATCACCGACTTGAAAGGGACGTGGTCGAACTTTCTTATTGAATGCACGTGATAGACGAGCTTGGTAACACTCTAATCGTTGTTCTGCTTCCAATCTCTTTTCGTCTAATGCATCGAGTTCAGCTAGACGTAATTTGGCATTCTCTTCACAAGTTAAACCTTCTTGGATTGCAATCCTTAATGAAGGTATCTGACATTCCAAAGGGAGTACAGCTTCAACTCCATAAACCAATGAGTAAGGTGTGGCTTGCATGGGGGTGCAATATGTGGTTCTATATGCCCATAATGCTTTTCCAATTCATTCATGCCAATCTTTTTTTGATTTTGAAACAACCTTCTCAAGAAGCTTACAAAGAGTTTTGTTGAAGGCTTCGGTGAGTCAATTTGCTGTAGCGTTGTACATTGTAAAACATCTCTGCTTAATATTAAATTTCATGCAGAATTGATCCACCAGCGTATTGCTAAAAGATTTCTCATTAACTATCATGATATATCGTGGAATGCCATAACGAAAGACGATATTATTTTTGATGAAGTCGACTACTGTTTCTTTCTTGACCTCTCGAAGGGGAACTACTTCAGCCCACTTAGAAAAGTAATATGTTGCGGCAAGGATATAAAGATGTTGTCTTGAAGATTTTGGGAGTGGTCCAACGACATCAAGTCCCCACCCGTCAAAGGGCCAAGATGCGATTGTAGGATACAATGGCTCCGGTGATTGACGAATGTAATCCCCATGAAATTGTCAAGCTTTACATGGTCTAAAGAATCTTTCACCATAGTAAGCCAGTAAAATCCCATCCTCTTTAGACTATGATGGAGTTTCAGCCCTGACTGATGTGAACCACACACTCCAGAGTATGCTTCTTCTAAAGCATCTTGGATTTCATTATCTCCGAGACATCTCATTAAGATGTCATCGAAAGAGCGACGATATAACTTATCGTTGAAATATAAAAATCGAGGTGCCCTATGACGTATTTCAATTTTGTGCTTTAGGTTGTCTGGCAGCTTCCCATGATGTAGAAAGTCGATAAGTGACTGTCTCCAATATTTTACTTCGACTATTTCGACGGTGTTTGCTTCGTGCGATTCGTAATTTTCATCTATCAAAAGAGGTAGTACCCACCTATGACAGTTAGGGATACTCATTGTCTCTTCCTCTGGCATAGTCAAACTTGTAGCAAGACTAGCTAAAGTGTCAGCCTGCTTGTTTTCAACTCTCGGTATATGCCTGATGATGACGTCTTCGAACTGACTTATAAGTTGTACAGCATAGTAGTGATAAGACACTAACTCATGCTTTCGAACGTCATACTCTGTTGAGAGTTGGTTAATGACAAGTTGTGAGTGCCCATATAAGTTGGTGTAACTTCATCTCTAGCCCGAGTTCTAAACCAATGATCAGAGATTGGTATTCTGCAACATTGTTTGAACATAGTTTCGTCAAGGCAAACGAGAATGGCAATACTTCATTTTGTGGGGTGATAACAATTACACCTGCCCCCGCTCCATCTTTTCTAACAGTCCCATCAAAAAACATTCTCTAAGCTGAAAGTACATCAATAGAGAATATTTCTTTGTCAGGCAATCGTGAGACAATTCCTATTCAGTTGGAATAGGATGATCAACAAGAAAGTCAGCTAACGCTTGCCTTTTTACAGCCTTTTGAGGGATGTAAATAATCTCGAATTCTGATAAGAGAAGGGCTCATTTAGCTAGTCTTCCTGACAAGACTGACCTTATCATGATGTACTTGAGTGGATCAGCTCGCGTAGTGAGTCAGATTGTGTGCGATTACATGTAATGTCGGAGTTTCTTTGTGGCAAAGATGAGCGCTAAACATGTATTCTCGATGGGAGAATAATTTACTTCTGCTCCAACAAGAGTTCGATTCAAGTAGTAGAGTGCACATTCTTTTCCTTCGTCATTTTCTTGAGCCAACAATACTCCTAGTGACATTTCTTATGCACTAATATAGAGAATCAGTGGTTTTTCAGGAATTGGTACAGAAAGAACAGGAGGCTTGAAAAGATACTCCTTGATGCTTTTCAGATCATTCTCATAAGCTTCATCCCATTCAAATGATGTATCTTTCTTCATCAATCGACTGAAGGGATGAAAACGCCCAGCTAAGTTTCAAATGAACCTACGAATGTAAGCAAGTCGACCTTGTAGACTTTTGAGTTGATGAATGTTTTTTGGTGATGACATTCTTTGAATGGCTTCAATCTTGTTTCGATCGATTTCAATACCGCGATGCCGAACCACAAATCTTAAAAATTTATCCGAGGTAACTCCAAAAATGCATTTTAATGGATTCATCTTGAGCTGGTACCTTCGTGATCTGTCGAAGGTATTACGTAGATGTTGTAAGTGATCTTCTCTTTTCCTTTCATGTAGCATGTCATCAAAGATTTTCTGCATAGCTCGCTGGTAAGTGGCACCAGCATTCTTAAGTTCAAAAGGCATAACTTTGTAACAAAATATATTTTTTAGGGTACAAAAGGTTGTAAGCTCCTCGTCTTTTGCCGACATTCGAATTTGATTGTAACTGGAAGATTCATCCATGAAAGACAAAGCTTCATGTCCTGTAGTCGCATCAACCATAAGTTCTATGATTGGGAGCGAAAAATCATCTTTTGGACATGCGTTATTCAAGTCACGAAAATCGACACAAACTCGAATCTGTCCATTCTACTTTCTTACCGGAACTATGTTAGAAATCCAGGTTAGATACTTTACGTCTCAGATGAAGCTAGCTTCTATCAACTTGTTGACCTCTGTCTCAATCTGTGGTATCAACTCTGGCCAAAAACGACGTTGTGCCTGTTTTATTGGGCGAACTTCGTGTTTAAATGCGAGCTGATGAACAGTGATCTTCGGGTCAAGTCTTGGCATTTCTTTATAAGTCCAAGCAAATACATCTTTGTATTCTTATAGCAACTTAAGGTACTAGAATTCTTCATGCTGGTTTAGAAGAGTGCTGACGAACGTGGGTCGCGGTTCTTCAATTGTCCCAAGATTTATTTCTTTCAAGTCGTCGACAGTGGCTTGTCCGCCTTCTTCAAAGATCGGTAAAGCATTTTCGAGTTCTTCATCTGACGACGTAAAATCTTCTTCAAGGAACTCCTCAATGGTAATATGATTTACCGAAACGATATCTTCAGAATTGTCTGTTCTAACAGTTGAAGCTTGGCTGATGCTCGTTTGATTTGTGAGAATGATGGTGCGTCGCTTCACAACCAATGCATCTGATTCAAAACTTCCAAAGTTGCTTGTTGTTTCATGCGAGATGGAATAATGCTATGCAAGCCACTACTATTTTTATGCTCCACATGTTTATTTCTTTGCTTAGGTCGACGTCGTGATTCTCTTCGTATTTTTACTCCAACATTAAGACCAAGTCTAGATAGAGCAGACGCACGGGATTTATGAATTTGTACATCATGATGATCATCTAAAGCACCCAATCGATCAAATATTGACGTGGTCGAGATGTGGCTACCAATTCGATCAAAGATCGATGTCCATGGAACTGGTGTTTTTACAGACTCATCAATGATTTCTGCTATAGTATGTTGTGAAGTAGTCGTCTTCATCTTAGAAATTTTGATTGGAGCTTCTGGCGTATACCCTAAACCCACTCGCGTGAATGAAACTCTTTCTCCAGCTCGAATGAGTTTCACTTGTGTTGTAGTTAAACCATGAATTTGATCAATTGGTAGTAGTTCACCCAATCGTACAGGTTCACCTTTTTCGTAACAGGCAATTTCGAATAACTTTGAAGTTTTATGACCGAACCAACTTTCAGACTCAACCTTTGCGATGTTGTCCTTACGACGTAAGATTTCTGAAGTGGTGTAACTGGTAGGGTTAACTCTTCTTTCAATATCTCCAATTCGACTTTAGAAACAGAAGGCTTGGTCTTCGAAGAAATCTCTTCGAAACGTGATTGTCCCGGCTTTCGTCACGATTGTGGCATGTAGCGAAGCATTGGGGTTGGCAACACAACTGTGGATGACGCGTCCACTATTGATTGACTTACCTTGATCCGTTGAGTTTCTAGTTCTTGTTTCTTTACTTGTTCTTTCTAAAGCTGAGGACCAGAAATCTTATCGGCATCATTCATAATATGCTTTCCTTATCAGGTTTTTGCTTACTAAAAGGGGGTATTGAAATTGGAAGTGCTTCTTGAATGAGGTTGCCTCCGATGAGATGCCAACTTATTTCATAGTACAAATTGGCATGATGTTGACCGTAGAGCCACAATCCAGGAGGATTATTTGAATTTTAGTTTCCCTCACATAACCTGTAACATAAAGAGGCCTATTGTGAGGTTGAGACCCCATTTGGAGATCCTCGTCAATGAAGGTGATTATGGTCATGCACAGACCGTCTTCTCGTGGATCTATGTTGGGTTGAACTTCCTACTTTGATTCAGTTGAGCTTTGCTTTAAAACATACTAAACCTTTTGGAGTTCATTGGAGAAATCCAAGTCAACCTGCAAATCTTTCATTTTCGAGGTGATATTGTCTTTCTCAAGTTTCTAATCTCCATCACTGGAAGTTGTAGGATGTTCTTCTGACCTACTATCGGTATCATCTTCTAGTACCTCCGCTTCCACTTGGTGACATGAAATCGTGTAGGCTTCCTTCAAAGCTTCCTTGGTAAGAATTCTAAAAGAGTAACCGACACACGGAGAGGTTGTTGAAAGATGTTTTCAGGGTCTACGGGCAGAACTCGGAAAGCCTTCTTCCTTGTTGCTATTTTCGTTTCTTTGACCCTGTACTTGGTTTTGACTTTCTTTTCTTTCTCTTTGACTTCGAAATAAAAGGAGTTGGCACATATGTAGGGCGTCCTTTTTGACGAGTGACAACTGTCCACCCTTCGTCATCAATTAAAACAGACTCTGAGATGTCTGACTTTAAATTTGAAGCCGAATGAGATTGTGATCCTTGTTGAAATGAAGTGGGAATGGTGATGATTTTTCTTTGATTTGGCCTTGCCCCCAGTGTGGGATGGGCATTTTCAACATCGGAATGTACGGATATGATTGTGATGGCTTAGGTAAAACTTTGGTGATCTGAGGAGATGAAGTCTGTGTAGCATACTGACTTGCCAAAAGTATTGGATCAAAATCCAAAAGTGACAGAGGTCATGTTGGAAGTAGCAACATTTTCGATACAGTCAAGTTCAATTTTCCCTTGACGTGCCAAATCCATAATCTTCTCTTTGAAGACGAAGCCTTTTTCAATTGGGTGACTAATCACCCTATGATAGCGACAATATTTCGGATCATTGTCGCGACCTACTTTCTCGGGTCGTTTGAGCACTGGGAGTTCAATGAGCTTTAATTTCATCAACTCTTCAAACATGCCCAAGACATCAGCATCAAGAACAGGGTACTCTTTTGCCTCAAGCTCTTTAAGAGTTTTTCAAGCTTTTCCTTTTTCTTGTGTTGAATCAGCTCGTGACTGATCTTCTCTTCTTTTACCTGTGATTTTGACAGGTTTGCTGGTGGTAATAGATAAGACTTCTTTACTTCTTTAGTTTTGAAGGACTTGCCATCCTTCTTTTCTTGTCTTTGAGACTCGCTTGGTCATGGAGTCTGATGCACAGCTATACTTTTCTCCATGTCGTGGGCTCGAGTGGCTAGCTCTTCAAAAGTGTGTGGCTTGATTCCTTTCGAGATGTAAAGGAGTTGCCAGTGCATCCCTTGAACACACATCTCAATAGTAGAAGATTGAGAGAGTCGATCCATGCAGTTGAAGGAAAGATTTCTCCATCACTTGATGTACTCGATAACCGGTTCGTTCTTCCTTTATTTGACGGCGGCGAGTTCCACCATACTCACTGTTCTTCTAGTGCTGTAGAAATGGCCAAGGAACACTCTTTCAAGTTGATCCCAACTGTCTATTGAGTTGGATTCCAAGTCAGTGTACCAATCGAATGCATTGCCGTGGAGGGAGCGAACGAATTGTTTCACTATGAAATCACCGAATGTACCGTCGTTGTTGCAAGTTTCGATGAAGTGGGCAATATGCTGTTTTGGATTGCCTTTTCCTTCAAACTGTTGGAATTTTGATGGTTGATATCCTGTCGGAAGACGCATTTGTTCGATGCGTTGAGTGTAGGGTTTGGAGTAGAACAATGAGGACTGTGGCATACCCCCATACTAAGCACGAATGGTGTCAGTAATCATTGTTTGCAGTCGTTGAACAGAAAGCGAAGCAACAGATCCCTGTGGTAGATCTCGAATAGCTTTTCATGAACCAGAATAGTCTACTCATTGTTCTTCTTCGTGCGAAGCTGCGTACGCTTCAGGGGTGAATCCTGGAGGATGTGAGGGTCCAGCACTCGATTCATTCTTTTTATCTTTCTGCTCCAAACAGCTGACGAGAGTTGCAATTTGGATATATTGTCTTCCATTACTTTTGTTAACTTATTGATGGTGTCTGCCATCTGAGCAACTTGTTCCTCCATCGTTAGCACTCCAGCTGTCATCACTGCTCTGATGAATGTGTAAGTTTGTGACGGAGAAGTGATCGATAAAGATCTAGATGGTCCCTCGCTTGACTTCGAATCAAATCCAGAATCTGATGAGTCGTTTTCTACTACGTCTGCCCATGATTCCTTCGTGGTAAGTACCGTTTTTGTAACACGTTTCTTGGAGTGATGCTGGAGAGGCTCCACTAGCTTGGATCCACTAGTCTTTGTCATTATTCGTGTCACATGATGATCACGACTAATAACCTGAGCAGATTCAAGATTGGAAGAAAGGATTTTCTTACCTTTCTCAGCAACGGCAGATGTGATAGCGTTGACGTTGCGAGATGTCATCGATGTTTTAATTGATGTTTTTACAGTTGACTAAAAGATGAGAGGTTGAAATCGTCCCACCGGACGTGCCAGAAATTTATCGACAATAAATTTCAACAGATCTACCTCGAGATTCATGAAATAAAATCTCAAATGATTTTATTAATTTTTTATAAAAAGGAGATACAGATCTCAGTATTTTCTCTGATTAACAGTCAAATACAAAAAGATGATGGGGACATATATAGCTTTTCTTCTCTCCGAGCTTCGCGCTTTATCGGCTGAGAAAGATGTTTTAACGATGTCTTTGCTTTGTGATTGATCTTCTGTAGATCTTCTTCTCTCCGAGCTTCGCGCTTTATTGGTTGAGAATATTTTCTTGGCTTTCGAAAAAGGGCTTTATGCTTGATCTTCTCTTTAGTCAGAGTCTGGATCAATGAAGAACCTTGTTTTGTCTCTAGAGGAGGGCTTGAGAGCTTCTTCTTCTCTAGAGGGAGAGATTCTGTCTTCTAAGAGAAAGTGATCCAGATCCCCTCTCAATGAGAGAAGCTCTTGTATTTATAGACTTAAAGGTAATTTAGCTTTTCAATTATACCCCAACTTAAAGAGATTTAATTGATTTGTTTAAAAGGCTAAATTTGTCCAAATCCAATTTTAAGGATTCTATGGATCATTATTGGGCCAAAATTCATTTATTTGGGTATAAGGCCCAATATTTAATATGGATAACTTGATTTTTATTTAGATCATGAGCTTTATCTACGAAAGTCCAAAACCCAAGCTTGTAAGGGGCACGTTCCAAGTTAATGAACTCAATTGCGAAGCCCATTTATAACTTTAGGGACTTCATTTTTATTTATAAAATTTGTAAAGGCCTCCTCAAAATTTTGGTGCCTACATGCACGAGACATAAGACATCTAATGGATCAGCAATATACCTACATCCATTCTCACCGATAATCTCTAGTTTGCAATGCAATTGAAGTTCACTTAGAATCTAAATATTCATGGCATGACATACATAGCATAGTGTTCATTCATAGCATGCATTCATCTAAGTATAAATTGATAGAAGCATTTTCACAAACAGGAGACAAGCATTTTATAGTGGTTCAGAACAAAACGTGCCTACATCCACTTCCAAGGTTCCTACCTACGAACTTGGTGTTCAATATCAAAGAGGTTTTGATTCACCTCAAACCTTTTACATAGAATTTTTATACCTAGGTTAAATTCTCACCGATAATCTCTAGTTTGCAATGCAATTGAAGTTCACTTAGAATCTAAATATTCATGGCATGACATACATAGCATAGTGTTCATTCATAGCATGCATTCATCTAAGTATAAATTGATTGAAGCATTTTCACAAACACGAGACAAGCATTTTATAGTGATTCAGAAACGTGCCTACATCCACTTCCAAGGTTCCTACCTACGAACTTGGTGTTCAATATCAAAGAGATTTGTGATTCACCTCAAACCTTTTACATAGAATTTTTATACCTAGGTTAAATTCTAAAATCTTAAGATCGAGAAAACGCGTCTTCTCAAAATTATGAGTTTTGTTCCTCAGAAACTCATGAACCTCTACTCTTGTCAAGAATCCTTGATTCAAACAATAGCTTGATTTTTTAGGACTAAACAAGTAACCACATACATATGTTTTTAAAAATAAAAATAAAATCAAAGACTCACTCAACTCTATAAGGTTTGTCAAAGGCAATCTTAAGTTTTTCGAGTCCTTGAGCTCACAAGTACATCTCGACAGTTGGATCTTCCAATCAAGTTTTTGACTTTATCAACTCCTTGTGATTATTCCTACTATCATCTCCTTTTGCTCATTTCTCCATGAATGTACCATGTGTACAAAGTGAGGTTTGATGGTTGGAGAGGGATCAAATGAGAAGTCTAGGAAGATTGAAGGGGTTCACCTAGGCTAGACTCTCATGACAGTAGAGAAGACTCTCAAAATGTGGAGATAGGAGAGGCAATCTTCTCTAGAAATTGATCCAAAAAAAAGGCATGGGTTTAGAGAATTTTCAACTAACTTTGAGGCTTTCCATGGTGAAAGTGCCCTCAATCCACGGGGTGTGTGGATCCGCTTTTGATTTTTAAGGTTTGGAACTCTCCACCTAGTTATTATGGTCTAGGAATCAAATATTGACTCTAACAGATAAAACACTAATTTACAAAGAGAACAGGTCTAGGGATCACGTTACAGGGTTGGAAGGTATTAGGCACCAACCCCGTCCGACAAACACTGGTCTCTACTATTTTCCAAAAAAGATTACATTACTAAAAGACCTAAAATAAATAAATAGAACAAATAAAAAAGTAAAAAAAAAAAATATACCTAGATGATCGCAATGATTTGTTCCCTCAATACTAACGAGGAGCGTCCTTGTACAAGTTTCCTTACTTTTCCTCCGTCACTGGATCTACTTCAGATCTCCAAGTTGAGGTGTCTTCTTCTTAGATCTGAGTATTTTTTATATTTTTTGAAGGATTTCTGGGTGTTTTTCGACCTATTTTTTTTTAGGATTTATTTTGATCTACGAGATTGGGTTGTGGAGGCTCCTATTTATATATTCTTTTTGAAAGAATTAGGATTTAACTAGGTCTCCTTTCAGATAAGATAAGTTTGTTTAATTAAGGTTTTGACTTAAGTCTTATTTTATTGACTAGATTTCTTTAGATTAAGGTTTTAATTAGGATTTTGACTTAAGTCTTATTTGATTGACTAGGTTTCTTTTGAATCAGGTTTTTTAATCTTTGCGTACAATAAAAGAATATATTTTTAAGTTTTGTGGAGAATCTCTTTAATTATATTTTAATTCTTTAGGCCCCTAGATGGAGGGTTTTTTTAGTAAATATCAGGGAGCTCCACTTAAATAAGTGGGCAACCATCAACAATTTTGCCTGAAGACTTGATTGATTAATTTTCTTGGTTTAGATTTTTAAACTAATTTTATTATGGCTTCACTTTACGTTAATTAATTTTTTAATTATTAATTTCAAAATTTTAAATTGTTAAAATTGAAAAATTATTGTTTTGCCCTTGAATAGAACTTTTGCGATTCAAGTCGTTTTTCAATGTTCCGGGATGTTTTTGGAATCGATTTTTCGTAAAGAATTCAATGGGATTATCGATTTGTATCCTTTACGAATTTTTTGCATGAAACAATTGTGAACCCTATGAGGGGCATTTTTATAATTTTATTGAATTTAGTGAAAATTGGCGAAATGATTTATTTGGTTTCACTTTGTTATTTTATGTGTTCGAAAGGATTTTCCTAAGCATAAGGGGGGACTCTAAGGATGTTTTGAGGTGATGAGTATTTTGGTAATTTGATCATTTTTTAGTGATTTTTATTGTAAAGTTTCTTTTTGTCTGCAAAATGATGATTTCTATGTTTTTGGGGTTATATTTTCCTAGCGTAGCGTGGTCTCTACAATTTTGTTACTTTAAGATACCTCATCCGAATTTCTGAAATATACTTAGCAACAAAATAAAGCATTAGAATATTCATCCATTATTGGGAACTGTCACAATCAGATTGACGAGTTAATTAATCAGGCGAGTGCAAAAATGGGATGTCTACACCTGGCTAGAGAGAGGGTTAAAAATGTGTAAAAATGGAAAACTTTCTTCTCTCTAGCTTCAACTAACCCAAAGAAGTAAAGAAGAAAAGGGATCAATTTCGTGCCTCAATAATAAAAAATATGACCGTTGAGTGCTTGTTGATGGTGGCACCGTCAGAGGCAAGAGAGGCACATTAGTAAATTACGAAAATGCCCCCACAAAGTAGTTTTGGCCATAACTTTCAAACGGTAACTCCATTTTGCATGCCATTCGGGGGTGTTGATAGATCTTACTATGCAGAATATCCCCAAACTTCCATCAAGGGGTAAGCCATGATAAAATTAGGTGAAATGATTAAAATACCCTTTTATCATTTTTGGTCAAAACGAGTTTTCGGGAAATCCGGTGTCTAAATAGTTCAAAGGTGTGCTAGATTTTACCTATTTAATGACACAAAAAAAAAAACCAAGGAGAATGATTTTAGGGTGGTCAAATCTTTAATGTCCCCTCTATGACCATTTTCGATTTTCGAAAGGTCCGATGAGTGAATGGATCGAAGAAAAGAGTTTTCCTAATTGCTACCGGGTCAATCTATCAATCATCTAAGTGTTGGAAACTGGATTTAAGTAGTCTCATTACCTCTAAGACTTTGTACACACACATAAGGGCTTTTTGTCTAAGCGCGTATGCTTAAGCAACTTTTCGAAGTCTTCATATGTCTTCAATGACAAATCGATCTGATGCGCAACATGTTTCTCGGGATTGATAAAATATAGAACTTACAGCACAGTCCTTGCTGATGAGTAAAATTGGAGTGACCCACGAGTGGGGTTGATTTTGAGAGGTTCTCACAAACCTAAAATATGTGCGGATTGGTTATATAGGGTTCTCTTAGGATTTTCTAAAAACTTAAGGGAATGATTAGATGATCCTTAAAAAATGAACACAAAGTGACGGGGTGGAAAACCTTATACTCTCCTTAGATTAAAGGATATTTGATTGGAAAAATCTTATTTGAGCTTACGGGTTTAGTCACACTTGGTAACACCTAGACCTTGTGAGTCGAGTAAACTTTGAACATCACACTTAGGTCTAGAAATTTGATGTATACTCTAATGGATGAACTTTTAAGCTTGGATACTATCACTAACTCTAGATTCAAGTTTGACCCTAAACACTAATAGGAATAAAATCTTGAGTGTACTAAGAATGGTAAGGTTACGAGAGTCAAGTGGGAAACCTTAGGTTCATGGAATTCAGGATAGGGGTATACAAGTCCTAAAAGGTTAAAATCATTTTCAAAAAAATACGCCCTATAGTTAGGAAACTCCTAAGGGAATACCATTATCGAAACACAAGACGATCTCACCCTAACCTATACTCTAGGGTACCTATGGGAAAGTGTGAGTTTAGGATCGAATTTGAGATCTAAATCGAGTAAACGGACACCTAAAAGATCTAAGACTTTGGAGTGAACCACCATAGAAGTTGCAAGAGGATAGAGAGTATGTACTATACCATGAAAAAACAACAACAGGGCCAACAAAAATGGTCTGGCCATTTTGACCATGTGGCCAAGAAAAAATAGCCTTAAATATCTAAGCCCTTATCTATGAAAGGTCAAGTCAAATTATGCACAACTCCATGAGCATTTTTTCTTCTAAGAAATTTTTTACACTAGATTTGCGACTAGGAGCTTTTCCATTGGAAACTAACTAACTTTGAAAAATGTCCCACAAAAGAAAAAGACTTGATAAAGGTTTGGAAGTAGAGTCCCACTCCATACCAAGGGTGGGGTATTGTAGACACCCCATTTTTACAATCCGCCTGATTATCAACTCGTCAACCCGATCTCGCATGATTCCCAATGAGGATGTGTATTCCGTTGCTTTATTGTGTTACTAGATTGTTTCAGAAATCCAGATGAGGTATCTCAATTGACAAAACCTTAGAAACCACGCTACGGCTAGGAAAGTACGACCCCAAAACATAGAAATCATCATCTTGCAGACCAAAAAAGCTTCACGATAAAAATCACTAAAAATTACCAAATTACCAAATACCCTTAACCTCAAAAACAACCTTAGAGCCTACGTTACGCTTAGGAAAACCCATTCGAACACATAAAATGACAAATTGGAACCAAATAAATCATTTCACCAAAATTTTAACAAATTTGACAAAATTACGAAAATGCCCCTCATAAAGTTCACAATCATTTCACACAAAAAATTTCATAAATAACAAAAACTAATATTTCCATTGAATTCCTTACGAAAAACCGATTCTAAAACATCCTATAACATTAAAAACCGACTTAAACGTGAAAAGTCCTCTCCGGGGGCAAAACGGTAATTTCACAATTTTCATAATTAAAAAATTCGAAATTAATAAATAAAATATTAAATAATTAAATTTAAACATTAATGAAATTAATTTAAAATTTTGAACCTAAAAAATCGATTAATCGGACTCTCAGGCAAAATTGTTGAGGGTTCGTGGGATATTTCTTTAAGGACCCCTCCATTGGGGGTCCAAAGAATAAAATATTTTAATGAAGGGACCTTCTCCAAAATTTAAAGTAAATCAAGCAAGACTGAAGTCAAGGTATTAAAGTCAATCGAGTGAGACTACAGTCAAAATTAAAGTCAATTAAGCAAGACTAAAGTCAAGATATTAAAGTCAATCAATTAAGACTAAAGTCAAAACATTAAAAGTCAATCAATAAGACCAAAAGTCATAATAGAATTATAATTGATTAATAACTCTATCTAATAGAGTTCTAACTTAAAAAATATTATACCTAAAACAATTCTAATTAAAACATAATTCTACCTAAAACAAGTCAAATTAAAACACAACTCTAATTAAAAGATCTCTAATTAAATACTAACTCTATCCAAATCAACCCCTAAAAACATCTATAAATAGAGGTGCTCACTCCCTATTTTCGTATCAAATATAAAACCCTAAGAGAAGTAGGTCCAGAAGCTCCCCTAGCCCCCCATAAACCCTATTTTTGGAGCCCCAACTCCTTAGCTAACATCCCTCCTTCAATTTTAGTCTAGAAAACACCCAAAAGCCTTCTAAAAACAACCCCAAATCCTCAACGAACTTGAAGAGTTTAGATTCAAAAACAAGGAGATACCTTGCCTCGGAGATCCGAAGTCAAATCCGGAACAGAACGAAGCAAGGGAGCACGGTACAAGGAGCTCTTTTTGTCAGATCTGAGGAACCAAGTCCTTGCCATCGGAAAGGTAAATTTTTATTTTTATTTATTTTTTTATCTAGGTTTTAGCAGTAATTTACTTGGGAATTTAGTAGAGACCGGCTTGGCCGGGCGGGGTTGGTGCCTAACACCTTCCAACCACCCCGTAACTTGATCTCCGAATTCAATTTTTTTTGGTTTTAGATTAATTTTTATCCGTTTAGAGTCATTGATCGGTTCCTAGACCGTAATAACTAGGTGGCGACTCCCAAACCTCAAGGGTCAAAAGCGGATCCGCGCACCCCGCGGATCGAGGGCGCTTTCAGTGGCGACTCCGCTGGGGACATTGAGGATCAGACTTGAAAAGCCCAAGTATGGAGTATTACTAAAATTACCTAGAATGTTTTAGTTATTTTGTTCGTTCATTGGTTATTTGTTAGCTTATTTGCATCTTTGATTTTTTTTTATTTGATTATTGAGTATGCGTTTGGACTGGACTCGAATGTTTGATATTTTGGGCATATTATTATCTTTGTGGTTCAATTGAGGATTGTTTAAGGTGACCTTAAATAAAGCAAAATTTTGAAAGTGGGTGTTATTAAGAATGGATTAATGTTTATTAGAATAGGGAGATCTTCGATTTTTTATTTTTTTAATTAGGCATACGTTGATCTATTCTGGGTGCTTTTTGAAGGGAGAACGATTTGATTTTATTTTATTTGTAGGTTGGGTGTGTCGATCTTTTGGTCGATAGTTTTTTAATTTTAATTTAATTTTTTTATTTTTATTTTTTATGATCGATTTGTGTTGATGAGGATGCTGTCCGTTGACAGCAAGGGAGATTAAAAAAAAAAAAAAAAAAAAAAAAAAAAAATTTCTGAGTGCTGTGGGCGACAGCAAGGGTAATGTGTCAAGGCAGTTTTTTTTTTTAAAAGAAAAAAAAGAAAAAAATTTTGAATGCTGTGGGCGACAGCAGGGTAATAGAAGCGGGTGCGCTAAGTAAAAAAGGGTTTTTATTCTTAAAACCTTTTACTGTTAAAAGAGATTTTTCTCTTCTCTTCGTTCTCAACCAAGCGGATCAGAGAAAACGACCGAAACCAAATCGATCGGCGATTGTTCGATGATGATCGATTTCCGATCTGAGAAATTATCGTTTTTTTTTTCGGTGATTAGGCACGAAGCTTAAGATCGATGACCTCCAAAGATTCACTTAGATTTGTCTTCGACTTCAACAGGGACCATTGGTTCAGATCTAAATCCCACCGGTTTAGTCTCTCTGCTCTCTTATTCCTCTTCGACTTCGACTTCACAGGGACCATTGGTTCAGATCTAAATCCCACCGGTTTAGTCTCTCTGCTCTCTTATTCCAATCGGTTAAGACCATCAAATTCGATCGATGTCTTCTAAGGTAGAAGCACACAGTCCCTAATTGGCAGCCAATGTTGAAACCCGATCGTTCGTCTTAAATTATCTCTTTCATCTATCGAAGAAGATTTTAGAGGTGGTGGGTCAGATCAGAGACCTTTGATTCAAATATGAGTCTCGTTGGAAATCGTTTTTTTTTTTTTTATTCTGTTAGTTCTGTTCGAAATCTGCTGAATCTTCGACTGAAAATTGTGTCTTTAGTCGGTTTGAAACTTGGTTTTTAATAGAAATAAGGCTGATCTCGACGCTGTTAAGGTGGATCTCGACGCTGTTAAGTTGATCTCTACGCTTTTAAAGGCTGTCTCGAACGCCGATATACTGTTAGGCTGATCTCGACGATTAGCCTGCTGTTATGAGTTGACCTCGACGTTAACCTTCTGATCTCGACGACTAACCTGCTGATCTCGACGTTAAGCTGACGTTGATCTGGACGTGTAACCTGCTGATCTCGACGTTAGCTGATGATCTCGACGTTAAGCTCGACGTTATTATCTTGGTTTTTTAAGACCGATTTATTTTCTAAAAAAGGGGGAATTAATTTGTTTCACAAAAGGGGAAAATCAAAAATAAAAGAAAAAGAGTAGAAAGTTTTTTTTTTTTAAAAAAGGAAGTTTAAAAAATACCGAAATCAAATTTTTAAATGTTGCTAATGGGCGACATATGCTCAAGTTTGTTTTCGTTTTTTTTTTTTTTGAATGTCCTTGATTGGGCTCAATTTATTTTAAAAAAAAAATAAAAATGGTGAACAAACCATCCTCTTTATTTCATGATTATTATTATACCCTTAATTCGAAATTTTAGAAATTTTGAATTATTTTTGGTCGCCCCAAAACACCCTTGATTGACTATAAAATTTATCAAAATATTGTGATGATCGGTACTATAAACTACCATGATTGGTATATGAAGGTGAATGTGCATGCTTATTTCCATGGTTCGACACGCATATTATTATTTGTGATAATTGCCTATTAATGTGCCATAATACATTGGGAATGCATGTTTGATGTTGGTCATAATGTTGATCATGATTAAATGTGTTTATGTGATTGGAGATGCTTAGATCCATATAATTCATGTTATAATGATTGGTTTGATTGGGCCATGGGCCCATTTGTTTGGAAAAGGCCCCGGGCACACCCCCCTTACTTCGGCACACACCACATGCACGTTTAACCCGCTTTACGCACTTACACGTCCCATTTAGCCAACGTGGCACTAGTGCGTGGCCCGGTCTCTTCGGAGATGCAACGTCATTCATGAACCCACAACTCCAGTCACGTACCTTAGGGTATATCGAACTGGGGCATCAATACCGTCTGATCAGGGTGATTCTGAGAGACATATTGATGCACCCATGCTGGGGTGACCTGAGCCTTTGTCCTAATTGTAAGCCACACACGTCACATGTCCCGATTGCCAACGTAGTACTAGTACGTGGTCGGTCCCCTCGTGGGATGCCAAACCATTTACGAAAGCTACAAAACTCTTGACTCGTACCCGTAGGTATAAAAGGTAATCTAAGTATATCAATTGCACTTCTTGGTCAAAACCGGTGCCTAAGCAAGATCTTGCCCCGCTGTACCCTACTGTACGAGGGGGATAGACTACGTCTATTCTAGACGAGAGGTATTTAAGTGGGCCCTTGCTCAGCATTGTGCGCGACCACTCTCAACTGGAGATCAAACTGGCTGTTTTTGGCTTCAGAGAAGTGAATTGAGGTTTTAGATTATCACCTATACGGTATATCAAACCAAGTCACCACGTATCGAAAGGTATATAGGTGTGCTTGGGCAAGGGTGGCCAGATAAAAATGCATTGCATGTAGTAAGCCTAGAGTCCTAGAAACCGTCCCCATAGGTCACGACTCGAACTTATCGTGGGTGTTCCCGGGTTGTTTATTGAATGAATGGCTGTTGTTTGGATGAATGTTTTTGTGAGTGATATGAATGTTGAGATCAAAGTGCATGATGAGTGTCCTCAAGGATCAAAGAAATTTTATTTTTTGAAAATTAAAAATGGGTGCATCGACCCAGTAAAGAGTTCATTCTTTTACAATAATGACCCAGTCCATCCCGATCCAACAATCATGATGGACCGGGGCCAGTTAAATCAAAATGGAAATCGAATTTTCAAAAGAAAAAGAAAATATTTTTTCAAAAAAAAAGAGATTATTTTCCAAAAGAAGGCTTCTTAGAAGAAACATTTTTCAGAAAATATATTTTCCGAATAAAATATGTTCCAAAAGAAGTGTTTTCCAGAAAAAGTGTTATTCTCTAGAAAAAATATTTTCTAAAAAAAAAAATGTTTTCCAAAAAAAGAAAGGAAAAAGGAAAATTTGCAAAGATCTATTTTTGCATGAAAAGTTTTTTATGGACCTTGAAAAACTACCAAAAAATTTGCAAAAATAATCAGATTTGGTGAAATAAAAACATTATTTCCAATATTTTTCAAGAGTGCAACATATTATTTTTCTTCTGAATAATCATTGAATGGATGAATTTTTTAATGGATTGGTGCACCAAATTCTATAAAAGCTCAGGTGCATTTAAAATGTTATCAAGGGGGTGACACTGAAATTGGTTAAATTCACCTTCAAAGAGGGTTTAAGGGTTGTCATTGTATCTAAGCTCAATCTTCTATCGTCTAACTAGGGTTGTAAATCCGATCAGTTAGAGTAAACGTCAATATCAAGTCAACAGTCAAAATGACCTCAAAATTTCTCAACATCATCCAGTTGTTCTTTGAAGATCATAGTGCTTCAATCCTATCGGTTATAAGCAATATCTCAGTCCTCAATCGTTCAACTCGTGTGGGTACTTGTCTTGAGTTTTCATGAGTCATTTGGGTTAGCTCGAGTCCTTTTTTTCCAACAAGGTCATGTCTTCCTTATATTGAGTCTACTCTTTCCTATTGAGTCAAGTTAGTTCATCGAGTCTATAGAGGTGTCTGTTGCCCCATCTGAATTTGATTGGATAAAGGAAATTTTGGAATACCTCGGTGCATTAACGAATTAACTACTGATCTGGCTTTAAGGATAGATTTTTCTCCTGACAAAAGATAAGAGTCGGGCTCAAGAGAGTAAAGGTCATTGACCTCGGAACATAATTCCTAAAGAGATGCAATAGAAACCATCTTATCTCTCGAGGAACACAAGGGGATGTTGTGAATTTTCTCAGAAATTTCAAAAGACTTGTTCGTGTGATCATATGAGGGTATGTTAGGTACAAGCTTGAGTCTTGTTCGACATGGACTAGATACTCGTCTATATCGATGGAATCAAAGAAGATTTTATAAAATGTATCAGCACTATCCTTACTACATCTTGAGTTGCAAATCACATATTATCAGTCGATATGAGGATACCCTCGGATAATGGGTCGTACTTCAAAGTAGAAGTCATTATTCTGTGTAGCAGTTCAAAATCGGCATCGCAGATCATACACTCTACCTTCCTCAGATTAATGGAGCAGTTGAAGCAGTTCGTAAGAGTTTCAAGATAATCACAAGAAAATGTGTTAATCACACTGGGATTAGTTAGAAAACTACCATTCACACTAGGGCACATTATACTTCAATGCAGTCCTCTATTGGAGATATTCCCTACTCTCTAGTATATGATAGGGAAGCAGTTTTGCTAGTTTAAATTGGAAATCCTGTATGTTCAAAGTCTTGATGGAAAGTCAGTTGTCAGAAGCAGACTGAGTTCGCCAACGGTATGAAAAGTTAAATTTGATCGAAGAAAACGAGTTAAAGTCCTATACCATGTGCAAGTTTATCTAAGAAAGAGTCACCCGTGCATTGGACAAAAATGTCAAAGCTCATCATTTACAAGTCAAGGATTTAACTGTTAGACTTCAAAGAAAATTGACACTCCTCCTCGACTATAGAGAAAGTCTGAACGTAATTGGAGAAATTCTTCATTAAGGAAATATTGTCTGGAAAAGTCGTCAGACTTCAAGATCATGATGGAAGTGAACTACCAGAGTCAACTACCTTGATCGAATCAAATGGTACTAACATTTAAGGAGGCCATCTTTGGCCGAATCAATTTCCTGCTACCGCCAGTTTCATTATCTCCTTTCTCTCAGCCCTTTGCAGCAGCCTTTTAAAAAAAACAATGCCCTTTTCTTTCTCAGCCCGATCACCTAACCTAGGGAGGGCATTTCGAACTACGTTTTGGTCTGATCCCAAAATTCTGGGGTACGTAGGCAACCTGAGAAGTTTCCCACACAAAAAATCAAAAAATCAAAAAAAATTCAAAAAAAAAAATTCAAAAGAAAAAGAAATTCAAAGTGGGAAAGAAAATTTAAAGAAAAAGAAATAATTTAAAATGAAATGCCACACAAGGGGCATTTGGGTTTTTGAGCCTCAAAATCCATCTCTTTTTTATACCCAGTCCTAAGCCTACCTATAAAAGTCCTCCTAAGTATCGTGCGAAAAGTCAAGGAAGATATCAAAGCATGATCAGACAGCGACTCCAGAAGTTCAGAAGAGAAGAAAAAGATAAAAAATGATGAAGCCTGCTAAGTTGAAAATCCGAAAAGGGCGACTTAGGCAAAAATTAAGGCAAGCTCGCAAGGTTGAAAATCTGAAAGGACAACATTGGCAACAATCAGAGCCAAGAAGAAAAAAAAGCTCGCTAGATCGAAAACCTGAAAAGGCGATCTAGGCAAAAGTTAGAGCAACAAAGAAAAATAGAAAAAGATCCCAAGCTGAGAGCGGTCCGAGCTGAAACATTAGAAGTCCGAATAACCAAGTTCAATACTTAGCTTAAGCCAGGCATAGACTCAGAAGCCACAAGTATCTTGTTTACGATCGATCTGAAAATGTTTACTACCCCAAGTGAACCAAGGGAGATAAAGGTGAATTCTATGATGAGTCTCAAAAGGAAATAATTTTGTACTCTTGAGCCTGACTCAAAACCTTCAATAAAATTAATCAAAATTAAAAGTTGAGTCTTTATTGCGCTTGTGGTAATCAATTATTTCAAACCTTCATACAAAGGGCATTTTCTTTCTTTTTTAATGTAACTTTTCCCCCTTATACTAGGGGCATTTTTTTTTTTTTTTTTTTATGATGTGTTTCAATTATTTTCAAGGCCATGGCCACTGTCAAACTAGAGGATTTTGCTTTTGAGCAGTGTTAATCCTAAGATATAATGACAACCCCAAATTTAAGGTAACCCTCTTGATACAGTTTTTCAAAAACTCTTGAAGTTCGAAAGAAATAAAAATTCAGGTTTTAAAACTTTTTGATAAATCGTTTGAGGTTCAAACAAAAGCATTTCGGATCTCACATAGGAGATATAACATTCTTTCAGTCTCCAGATTCTTTTCCAGATTCAATCATTCTTGGAATCAATCATTTCTCTTTTCCAGATTCATTATCTTCAGATTTATTTTCGTTCGCCGGTTTGTTCTAATCAGTTTTTCTCCAAAATTCATTCATTCCTCTACCAATTTTGCTCAGTCTCCCGCCAAGGGTTAACTTGGATTTTGCTCAGTTGCCGCCAAGGGTTATCTTGGATTTTGCTCAGATTCCGCCAAGGGTTATCTTGGATTTTGCTCAGTTGCCGCCAAGGGTTATCTTGGATTTTGCTCAGTCTCCGTGTGTCCAAGGGTTATCTTGGATTTTGCTCAGTTGCCGCCAAGGTTATCTTGGATTTTGCTCAGTTGTCGCCAAGGGTTATCTTGGATTTTGCTCAGTCTCCGCCAAGGGTTATCTTGGATTTTGCTCAGTTGCCGCCAAGGGTTATCTTGGATTTTGCTCAGATTCCGCCAAGGGTTATCTTGGATTTTGCTCAGTTGCCGCCAAGGGTTATCTTGGATTTTGCTCAGTTGCCGCCAAGGGTTATCTTGGATTTTGCTCAGATTCCGCCAAGGGTATCTTGGGATTTTGCTCAGTCTCCGCCAAGGGTTATCTTGGATTTTGCTCAGTCTCCGCCAAGGGTTATCTTGGATTTTGCTCAGTTGCCGCCAAGGGTTATCTTGGATTTTGCTCAGTTGCCGCCAAGGGTTATCTTGGATTTTGCTCAGTCTCCGCCAAGGGTTATCTTGGATTTTGCTCAGTTGCCGCCAAGGGTTATCTTGGATTTTGCTCAGATTCCGCCAAGGGTTATCTTGGATTTTGCTCAGTTGCCGCCAAGGTTTATCTTGGATTTTGCTCAGTCTCCGCCAAGGGTTATCTTGGATTTTGCTCAGTTTCCGCCAAGGGTTATCTTGGATTTTGCTCAGTCTCCGCCAAGGGTTTATCTTGGATTTTGCTCAGTTGCCGCCAAGGGTTATCTTGGATTTTGCTCAGTCTCCGCCAAGGGTTATCTTGGATTTTGCTCAGTCTCCGCCAAGGGTTATCTTGGATTTTGCTCAGTTGCCGCCAAGGGTTATCTTGGAATTATGCTCAGATACCGCCGAGGGTTTTCTCGGATTATGCTCAGATACCGCCGAGGGTTTTCTCGGAACTATGCTCAGATACCGCCGAGGGTTTTTCTCGGAATTATGCTCAGATACCGCCGAGGGTTTTCTCGGAACTATGCTCAGATACCGCCGAGGGTTTTCTCGGAATTATGCTCAGATACCCGCCGAGGGTTTTCTCGGAACTATGCTCAGATACCGCCGAGGGTTTTCTCGGAATTATGCTCAGATACCGCCGAGGGTTTTTCTCGGAATTATGCTCAGATACCGCCGAGGGTTTTCTCGGAACTATGCTCAGATATCGCCGGGGTTTTCTTGGAATTATGCTCAGATACCGCCGAGGGTTTTTCTCGGAACTATGCTCAGATTATATTCAAATTATGCTCAGTTTATATTCAAATTATGCTCAGTTTATACTCAGATTATGCTAAATTTATGCTCAGGTTTTACTCAGTTTCACACAGTGCACACACTTGCACATTTGCATTTTTTAGTCAGGGAGAATTCTCTAAAATTCAAGGATCTGACACCGTCAGTGAGAGTTTGCGCTCAAGGACCTGACAACCTTTTGATTCGGGGAGAGCTTTATTCTCAAGGATCCGAACACCTTGACGAATTGCTAAATCAGGCTGCAAAATGAACTGTCACTAGCTTTGGCATTCGGATATCGCACTATCTACCAAAATAGATTTGCTATCCAGTTTGCTTCAACCCTCTGCCAAAGAGGGGCATCTGTAGACACCCCATTTTTACATCCGCCTGATTAATCAACTCGTCAACCCGATCGCAAGGATTCCCAATGATGGATGTGTATTCCGTTGCTTTATTTTGTTACTAGATTTGTTTCAGAAATCCAGATGAGGTATCTCAAATTGACAAAACCTTAGAAACCACGCTACGCTAGGAAAGTACGACCCCAGAAACATAGAAATCATCATCTTGCAGACCAAAAAGAAGCTTCACGATAAAAATCACTAAAAATTACCAAATTACCAAAATACCCTTAACCTCAAAACAACCTTAGAGCCTACGTTACGCTTAGGAAAACCCATTCGAACACATAAAATGACAAATTGGAACCAAATAAATCATTTCACCAATTTTAACAGAATTTGACAAAATTACGAAAATGCCCCTCATAAAGTTCACAATCATTTCACACAAAAAATTTCATAAATAACAAAAACTAATATTTCCATTGAATTCCTTACGAAAAACCGATTCTAAAACATCCTATAACATTAAAAACCGACTTAAAACGTGAAAAGTCCTCTCCGGGGGCAAAACGGTAATTTCACAATTTTCATAATTAAAAAATTCGAAATTAATAAATAAAATATTAAATAATTAAATTTAAACATTAATGAAATTAATTTAAAATTTTGAACCTAAAAAATCGATTAATCGGACTCTCAGGCAAAATTGTTGAGGGTTCGTGGGATATTTCTTTAAGGACCCCTCCATTTGGGGGTCCAAAGAATTAAAAATATTTTAATGGAGGGACCTTCTCCAAAAATTTAAAGTAAATCAAGCAAGACTGAAGTCAAGGTATTAAAGTCAATCGAGTGAGACTACAGTCAAAATTAAAGTCAATTAAGCAAGACTAAAGTCAAGATATTAAAAGTCAATCAATTAAGACTAAAGTCAAAACATTAAAAGTCAATCAAATAAGACCAAAAGTCATAATAGAATTATAATTGATTAATAACTCTATCTAATAGAGTTCTAACTTAAAAATAATTATACCTAAAACAATTCTAATTAAAACATAATTCTACCTAAAACAAGTCAAATTAAAACACAACTCTAATTAAAAGATCTCTAATTAAATACTAACTCTATCCAAATCAACCCCTAAAAACATCTATAAATAGAGGTGCTCACTCCCTATTTTCGTATCAAATAATAAAACCCTAAGAGAAGTAGGTCCAGAAGCTCCCCTAGCCCCCCATAAACCCTAGTTTTGGAGCCCCAACTCCTTAGCTAACATCTCTCCTTCAATTTTAGTCTAGAAAACACCCAAAAGCCTTCTAAAAACACCCCCAAATCCTCAACGAACTTGAAGAGTTTAGATTCAAAAACAAGGAGATACCTTGCCTCGGAGATCCGAAGTCAAATCCGGAAACAGAACGAAGCAAGGGAGCACGGTACAAGGAGCTCTTTTTGTCAGATCTGAGGGAACCAAGTCCTTGCCATCGGAAAGGTAAATTTTTATTTTTATTTATTTTTTATCTAGGTTTTAGCAATGTAATTTACTTGGGAATTTAGTAGAGACCGGCTTTGGCCGGGCGGGGTTGGTGCCTAACACCTTCCAACCCCGTAACTTGATCTCCGAATTCAGTTTTTTTTGATTTTAGATTAGTTTTTATCCGTTTAGAGTCATTGATCGGTTCCTAGACCGTAATAACTAGGTGGCGACTCCCAAACCTCAAGGGTCAAAAGCGGATCCGCGCACCCCGCGGATCGAGGGCGCTTTCAGGTATCCTAATCTAGAACAAAGGTTTGGAAGTAGAAGTTGCAAGAGGATAGAGAGTATGTACTATACAATTCAAAGAACACTCACTATTTTTTTATGTCCTAAGATCTCTATCACAAGGTAAAGCAGGATTATAGGTGGGATATAAATGTAACTTACTTTCAAACATCCATGGAAGCCAAAGCAGGCACTTCATCAATTGGTGATAAGGTGGATGTTTTCATCTCTGTGTCCCAAAGTGAGCGATCTTGAGGCATGAGGTTACTTACATCTGGGGTTTGATATTTTGATTGGGGTGGGGGGTGGTTTGTGCAATGGGCTTCATTCACGGGTGTACGTGCAATTACATCGGAGATGTGCCATAAAAAAAATAAGCAAAACTTTCAATCCCAACGTAATATAAACATTCCCATGCAAGAATAACAAAGGGATAGTATGAAACACAAATGAAGTTACTGTTGTTCTTTATTTCTGCTTCAAAAATGGTCAAACGAAGGCTGTTTGAACCCGTTAAGCGTTTCCCAGTGGAGTCGCAAAGTTGTAGATATATGGGCTTCAAAACACTTTTGTAGGTTTGAGCTCATTTATGTGGATTTTGGAGTCGCCACCGTTCAAAGAGTTTGGGTATGAATGGACACCACTAAAATAGGTTTTAAAATTCATTTTTGATTTTTAGTGACTCACTTTCAATGGTAAGTTTAAAGCTTACCTAGAGAACTAACTAAGGAAGTTTTGTTAAAGGATAAGGAAGGTGTTAGGCACCTTGTCCCTCTCATCCATTGATGAATATCAAAACAACCATAGGTTGAAGCTTTAAAACTATTTTTTTGTCTTTTTTATAGTAGAAGAGATGATAAAAGTTAAAGAGAAAATTGGTTATAATTTAGTTTGCAAAATGAACAAAAAGAGACAATGAGCAAGCTAAAAATAGAAAGGGGTACTTGTTGGAATCTTTTGTAAACCTAGGATTTTGATGCGAATCTACATAGATTCCAGCATTTTGGATCCTAAAGCCCTTTTAGAGGGTTATGTGCTCATTAGAGAACATTTTTTGGTTGGTTTAGTTTTTAAGAAGTATCTATGAGTTAGACACCATCATTGCAAGACTAAGGACTTTTGATGTATGATTTGTGTTCCCATGGAACTGTTTTGTGTTGGTTTAGAGAGTTAGGCAGGGATCTAGAGATATTACTATCTTTGAATCTAAATCTTTTTGAAGAATAAAAGGTGGTGTGTGCAAGTGTGTATGCTTGTGATGGACTTATCAAGAGAAGATCACCTCCAAAGAGGGTTTACCTTTTAGCTCTATTACCATCAACAAAATAAAAAATGAATAACTAATCTAGATATTTAAATTCCAACGAATTTAGAGACATTTATACTAGGAAATTAAATTGCATGAAAGTAAATAATGTAAGAACATCTATGCTAGTGCTCACAAAGAGTTTATTAAGAACTTATTGGGGGGAGGCTACCTCAAAGACGAACTACTTTTTATCCCCAAACCTTTAGGCTAGGAACTAAGATAACTACTTTGTTAAACTAGAAAAGCTTGTAAGTAAAGAAATTTGCTTAAAAATAAAAAGGGAGATGATGAGAATAGGGGGATTTGAGGGATTTTCTTGGCCCCACCTTGGTCTTTTTCTTCTTCCTTCTTCTTCTTAGTCTCTTCTTTCTATGAAATTGAGAGAAGTTTGAGAGAATTAGAAGGCTAGAAAGCTTTGAGAAGAGATTTGGGCATAATTTTATATCATACTTGAGCTCCTCCTTTTTGCCTTAGATGGGTTTCCTATCTATAAGATTTTGAGAGACCTTTGGGGATAGTTTGATCCTAAAACATAAACCTCCCTATATTCTCACTAAAATCTTAACGAAAGACACTAAATACCCTCCATGAAAATGTCTTTAATAGTCTTTTACACCTCTATAAGTCTAGCTAATCATGATCATCAGTAAGTCAAGGTGTAATTGTACTCAAAGTTCTAGAGAATTCTAAATGAGGGATAGAAGTATCCTAATCCCTTGACTTGGTGTCAATTCCTAGAGACCTAGGCTAGATGGAATGTAAATTGGTGCTGGGATTTTGCACAATTTAGATTTTGTATCTAGCTAGACCTCTAACAATCTAGGACTAAGAGAGTCTTTGCACACTAGAACTTTCTTGAGAGTGGACAAAATGGTCATATGTCCTAGAATTAGGTCATTTTGCATAGAATGCCATGGAATCTCTTTGATTTTTGAAGAAAGGTATAAGGGTGAATTGCTCTTAATGAGTCTCAACAAATTGTGGTTAGATGAGGTAAATCACCTTAATTGGGAACCAAGAACGACCTTAGATCAAGATTAGGATACAATGAAGATTACCAAAAGGTTTAGGTGTTGAGAAATTTGAAGGGTTAAGGCATGGTTAATGATGGAATTTACAAGTGATTAATTGGAGGAAAATCCAACTTAAGAGGGCTTGTGAGATCATTTGCTGGAGAGAGTCTCTTGCACACATGGGCTCTCGAACTACCTAACTAAATTGGCCATATGCAAAGAACGGCAAAAAGAATTTAACCTTGGATGTATGTGGAGAAGGGCCAGTGCATTTTATACCTGTGCACAACACAACAAGAGGTTAGAAGAAAAAATGGCCTAGCCATAAGTGCCAAACAGTCAGGCTATGCCTATGCTTGGCTGTTTGGTACTAAAAGTCAGGCAAATATCACTTTTTTTTACTATTTGTTTGATTTGAGTGGATCCCACTTGATTGATCGAAATTATGTCAATTTGATCCTTACCACTAGATTTGATTGAGCTCTCAGGCTTGTCCGATCAAATTGGGGTGTCTAAAACTTCAATCCAACCTAGTTAATTGGATATCCAAAGATCTAAGTTTAAATGGGTAAACTAATTGGCCATGATTTAAAGAAAAGCACTAAATGGAACATATATGTATGTTCCAAGTCCATTCCTATAAAGTAATTGTACTTTTTGTAAAAGAAGAAACGTTGAATTATAACTTTTTAATATTGTCTATATTTGCAAAAGTGGAATATATGATACTTCTCAACGGCACATCTAAATGAGCTTAGAAATGGACTATTTCTATGAGACTTTGGATTAAAAGCTCTCTAAAGTACTAATGAAAACAAGATACTAATCAGGACCCAACTGAAAATAATGAAAAACTTGACTATTGGCCTAGTGGCAAACCGAAGGGTGTTGATTACTCACAATAAGAAAAAAAATCTATTATCATGGTTTATAGTAAAAGTTGGCAGTTCAAGACTTAAAGTTCACTGACCTACTAGTAAACCAAATAGATTTATACTAGGTAAAGTTTAAATCCAAAAAACACACGGTTCATCAAATTTGTTCTTCACAGTTTTTTTTTATATTATATTATCAGTGTTTTGTATTTTCTAAATTTGACGGGGGGATTGTTGAAGATATATGAGTTATATATTTATTTATAAGGTGAATGTAGTTAACCCTTTTGAAAAACCCATTTGTTTAAGTATGATTTTTCGTTTGTTCTCTTGTTTTGTCTAGTCCGACATTGGAAAAAAAAAAAAACCAAAGAACTGGAAACCAACTCTTACATTGTTTTTGCATTTACTAGCCCTGGAGTTAAGAGAGATAGTAGGTAGGACCGTGCGCACATGGGGGTCCATGAGGGAAATCCAATCGTTTCACTGGGATTTGGGTCAAGCTTCAAAAAACTTTAATGCGTGCACACGGGCGATACATATCACACACACACGCACTGGGCTCAGATTTGGATTTGGGTTTGGGTTTTAATTTTCTAATATTTTTTAACTTAAATTCGTTTTGAAAAATCTAACCATTTTTCATGCATTGAAAAATCAGGCGCAATCCATTGATATCTCTTCAAAATCTCGTTGGTGTCCTTACAATTTCTTCTCTGTTCATCTTTTGTTCTGAACTAGAGCAATTCCGTGGATGTTTCTTCCCTATTTATATCAATCAATTTATTCATCTCTCCACACTAGTTTTCACGACATCTACTCTCTATCTTAGACAGATTAATCACCATTCTACTTTATTAATATATTCCCTTGGAAGAGCACTTAATTCGTCAAGTTTATTGTAACATTCCAATTAAAGTAGCCCCTTGGAGCGTGGTTGGTTATATCCTGGAAAGTGAACACTTATAGAACTATGGTACCATAGAAAGGGAAAATTTTATTCAGAACAGTTGTGTTGACACATGCCTCGACCAATCAATTAAGATTAAGTATTGTATTTTCCATTACATTCAATCCGAAATTTTAAGTGTTCTCAATCTTCTACACTCACTTTTCTTAAAATCAGTACTAATTTTCCAACAATAACAACTCTTGGACCTCATCGCCTTGACTTATTCACTCATTAATCAACAAAATGTAGCCTCAATGCTTTGGCATACCAAAGTTTACATTTGTGGACATGTTCAACCATATTGGGGGTACAGTAGCCTGATCGTCAGTCTTGCCAACCAACTTGGGGCTGATCACGCTTGGGAGCTTCTAGATCCCACGTCAAAACCTTGGAGTCAACAATATGCTCATACCACTCGTTCCTTTGTCCCAACTCTACGAGCACCTTTGGGCTTTGACTGCACTTTGGACCTGCTCTTAACCCCGACTCTTCCTCCAACTATTGTCAACATTTCTCATTCTCCTAAACTCTTCTTCCTTTTTGTCCTTTCCTTATTCCATCTCCACTTGCGTCAACATTTTCTCCATTGGATTCTTTGGTTGGCGTGTCCTCTTGAGTTGTCCTTGTCAAAAGTATAAATGAGTTTTTTGTTACGAGAAATCCCATAGACCACCAAATTGTGGATCAATCTTCATGATATCTTTGATCCTACACGATCCCGGTGCAAAGCACATTGGATTACATACTTATGAACAACTTCGATAAATCTGTGTCCCGGCTCAGATCTCAAAGTAACACATCATTCTAATAGTCCCAACAGATTTTTAATGCATGTTACCGTAAAGGTTTAGGCATGATATGGATATTATGGTAGCCAATCTAGAGGTCCTCAATGGCAGTTGGCAATGGAATGAATACACTTGCCTGTGCAGACACAGCTTTAGTACCATATTTTTCTTTTCTTTTTTCTGAACTTCTGCCCTATTGGCACCTCCCCCTTGTATATGCACACACGTTCCAGATACTGCATGCCTTCCAAAGCTTAGCTTAAACCATACTTTCTGGAACGAAATATCACAGGGCTAATGGAAACACCACCATGTATAAATATAGCTGATCTACAATACAGGTTAAGAGTACCGACATTGCACACCCTGCCTTGTTCATTGGATCGAAGATGAACAAGTAATTGTCCTAAAATATGGATATATTGGCTCAACTTACAGCATTCGTTGGATTCTTATCAATGCAATCTCAACATGAGAAAAAAGTTGACTGGCCCGTATAACTACCAATTAAATCACCAAAAAAGCAAATTGGTTAGACAAAAATAGATATGCATCAACAATGAATAAGCTGAAACAAGCCCTCAAACATGGTTTGATAAGTACATACAGGAACCGCTATAAGCTGAAAAATAAGTTTTCAACAAATGGATAATCAATTTAATGATTTGATGAGATCTTTCCCATAGAGCTTACACCTAAAATAAATAAAATACAACAAACTGAATAGTTAAATTGATAAACAACTATAATCTAAATTATGTCTCACATGAAAATTTTTCTAAATTGTGATTAACTGAAATTTGCAGAATAGAAGTAAAGTGGGAGCCCAGATGCTGACAGACAAATGTTGCGACCTCACAGATCCACCACTGAAATTGTTATGAAGGGGATCTGTATGGAAGCCAAGATATGAGGCCCACAAACAGCTTTACTTTTGATAAAGGCTTTGGGACTAATAAGGAGAACCTCTAATATGCAGATCACCGCATTACTGATTCTTTCACGAAAGATCGACCTCCAGACCTACAAAAACAAAGTTCAGAGAGAGAAAACAATGTCAAGCTAGTACAGTAAGAGGATAATGTGTAATAGAGTTGGCTTATGAAAACAGAATATAGGAACTCACGCATATTCTAGGTGAATATTTAAGAACCGCGCATTTTCCTTGCTCTGTGATAGCGTTATAGAGCCTTCAATGACTTGATCTTGCTTCACCTCTATAGGGTCATAAAAATAGAGCAAAGTCTGCAAGATTCATTGGTGAATGAGAGGAAATGTCTAAAACTGTAATGCAGTAAAATCTCAGCATGGGGTGAACCATTCAATATCTCTACCTCGGATATTATCTTACTGATAGATATAACGATGCAGGACTATAAACTTAACTGAGACGAGGGTTCTGAGGACAAATAGAATTACCAAGAACAATAAAGACAGTCAAATACTAGATTCTATTGTAAAGTGTCCAGTTTCTTGTAATTCCAAGAAAGGCATTTTTCTCTCACAAAGGAAGTATGCCTTGGATCTCATACATGAGATTGAGGATGATCTTCTTCCTGATCCACATACCTATCAGCGACTTGTAGGCCGGCTGATTTATCTCACCCTCACCCGACCAGATATTGCCTTTGCTGTGAGTATGGTTAGTCAGTTCATGCATGCTCCTCGTCCTACCCATCTCGCAGCAGTTCATCGTATTCTCCGTTTTATCAAGTCTAGTCCGAGCCGTGGACTTGTATATCGTTCGCATGGTCATCTGGATCTCACCGCTTTTACTGATGCAGATTGGGCAGGATCTGCTTCTGATCGTCGTTCGACCTCAGGATACTGTGCCTTTCTAGGAGGCAATTTGGTTGCATGGAAGAGTAAAAAGCAACCAGTGGTATCTCGCTCGAGTGCTGAAGCTGAGTATAGGGCTATTGCTCATGGTACATGTGAGCTTTTTCGATCTCTTCTAGATGAGTTAGGATTTCCTATCAAGAGATCTATGCCGTTATATTGTGACAATCAAGAAGCGGAGAAGATAGCCTCTAATTCTATTCTTCAAGAGTGAACCAAGCATATCGAAGTTGATATACACTTTGTCCACGAAAAGGTTCAAGATGGTTTCCTTAAGTTGCAACATGTCTCTTCCTCTTATCATCTCACCAATATATTCACTAAAGTTGTCGAACCATCCATCCTTCAAGATGTCACAATAAAGTTGGGTATGTTTGATGTTTATGCTCCAGCTTGAGGAGTGTTGTAAAATGCCTAGTTTCTTACGTGTGTATTTGTATTATTTTTTTACATGTGTATGTATGAGGATATATTGGTAAATCTGTAATCTTGCCTTCATCTTAATATACAAAGGCTTGTAGGTATTTAAAATAATGTAGTTTCCTAGTTTTTTATTATTAGTTTTCTATTATTTCTATGTAAGGGCATTTATGTCCATTCACTCATTTATTATTATAAATATCTACCAAGCTCTCATTATGAGACTTGACAATTCTTCTTGGTATCAGAACCTCTAGAGAACCCATCAAATTTTTTTCTTTGTTCTTGGGCTCTTGAATCTCCACCGCCATCACCACCCTTCTTCTCTTCTCCTTTCTATTCTTTAGATCTTGCGACCAACCAAACCTAACAACAAGTTCGTGTGGGTGCTTCCCCGTCGGGGGGAAGGGTTCTTTCTTTGATTAGTTTTGGCCCTAGATACCCTAATCGCATGTTGTGATAGGTTGTCTTCTGCACTGTAGGGTTGCGATAAGAATGTTATGGGGATGCTTCCTGCGATGATGCTGTCTTTTGCACTGTGTTGCGTGCAATGAGGTTGCTACTATGATAGGGCTCTTATTTCGACAGCACTGTTGTGGTAAGGTTGCTGTGTTGGTTGCGACTTGATTGTTGCGGGTCGCTCTACAGTACTGTTTTGTGAATGGAATAGTGTTGTTTTCTTTGCTCCCCCCCTCTTAATGAATGCACTTGCACATTGGATTTAGGTTTGTGAAGGACTTTCCTTCAAGCCAAATATTCAACCTAATAATTTGTTCTTCGAGTTTACGGAGAACCACCTTTTTTATGTGAGGCTGCTATGAGTACCTAGATCTCCATTTTTCTTTCTATTTTCTCCAAAATTCTCGTAATCTCTTGGAACCTTCCTACCTTTGATTCTTGTTCTATTGTTTTTTATCCCTTTGCCTTGTGAGTTATGGCATCAAATCAAGAGAACAAGGAATCTCATACTTGTTTTGGGCACAACTCTTCGGCCCAACATATTACGAGTGCTCTATTGGATAGTCTCAATTTCTAGTCTCGATTTGTAAAACTCTACTTGGGCAGTCCGAGGCAAATTTGGATGGCTTTTGGGCATATAGTTAATAAGCCTCCCACAACTGGTCCCAAATTTGAATGGGAGATCAACAATTGCACCATTCTTGGATGGTTGTTTAATTCCATGGATCAACGCATCTATACTATGTTTATATACCATGAGACTGTTTCATCTTTGTGATCAGCTCTCACTTAGATCTATGCTCATGCTAGGAATGATTCAAGGATTTATGAGCTCACTTAGGGGACTCAAAGTGTGACCGATTATTTTGGATTTTTTTAGTCTCGATGGGAGTTCTCTCATTATGTGTCTATGGTCAAGTTATCAGCGGAGGCAGTCAAGCATGTGGTTGAGAGGATTGCTCGCCTCAGACATACCAGTTTCTCATGGATTTATGACCTGAGTTTAAGGCACTATAGACCCAAATTCTCAACGCATCTCCTTTGCTGTCCTTAATTGAAACCTTTGCGATTATTGATGGGGATGAGAATCGTCATCGTATAGTTCATTCTTAGACTAAGGAACCAGGTATTCTTTTTTGCTCCAGCGATAGATCAGATGATTTTAGTCAATTCAGGTTTTTCTGACTCTCGTACCTAAGGATCTAGGAGTTGTGGCCGAGGAAGCCGTGGTTGAGGAAGTAACCTTATTTGCAATCACTGTGGGAAGACTAGCCATTAGAAGGCACAATGTTTTTAGCGTTATCCTCATTTATTGCGATCTACAACCACTCCTTTGGGGCATTCTGCTCCCTGTGCTACCACTATTGATTCATCACCAGTTTCCACCATTAACTCTCCTGGTACTATTGATTTGCAACAATTTCAGTCCTAGATTACCACTATTGTACAGGATCAGAACTATGCTCATACTCACTCATCTCCGACTGTGGCTTCAATTACCACACCTCCAAGTACATCTTTTGCACTTCATGTCACTCAATTTGGTTCTGTTCCCTTGACATGGGTAATTGATTTTGGTGCCTTCGATCACATGACTAGTGAATCTAGCCATTTTACTTCTATTTCTCCTACTACTCATAAGAAGGTTCACTTTGCCTATGGATCCCTTACCCTATCCACAACAAAGGTACCATCCTTTTATCCTCTGATTTTTTCTTTGATTTTGTACTTCATGTTTCTCACCTATTTCTTAACTTTTTGTCTATGAGTAGTATTATAAAATCGTTAAATTGCTCAATAACATTTTTCCTACTCATTGTATTTTTCAAAACCTGACTTCAAGGACTTTTGGCAAAGGGTATGAGAGGGATGGGTTGTACTTGTTTGGATCTCAACCTATTGCTACTCCGACTTCTATACTTCCACTCTCTAGGAGGCAAATTCTCTTCTTAGTATTTAGATTTGTGACAAGCTTACTAAGGACATGTTAATTTTCAGCACTTATGTTATTTATTTCCTGTTTTAAAAATTCTTGTAGTGAACGCAAATTTCAATACTCTATGTGAGCTTTCTAAACACACACATACTGTAATACCCCGAATTCTAATTAGTATCTCAGGAAAATAAAATAATGAAATTTGAAGAAATTCTAACATAGGGACTTAAGGTAGAATACTCAGATTTTATTCTGTCCACCTTTAACGAAATTTGAGTTCGCCATTAGTTTCAAAATGATCAAAAAACATAATTTACCTTATAAACACGTTTGAATTAGATTTCGGACGAAAAAGTTACAAAATCCTCGAGTTTCGCATTAGATATTTACCAAATAGGTAAATGACACTTTAGAAAAATAATTTGAGGAATCCGATCATACCATTAGGTTCGTATCGAAAAATAACTCGAAATAGAGTATAAGATTATCTAAATCGGCATTCGGGAAAAACAACTCCCGAAATGACACTTACGTCCCACTTAAATTACAAATATCTAAATTCTATTAGAAAAATCTGATTTCTTATTCTCCTCTCCAAACAAAACTCATCCTTTTTTTCTCAAAATTTGCAACTCAGATCTATACCAAACTAGAACGATTCAAACTTTGCCACAAGAAGGAAAGTCGTGCACGTCGTCAAGGACTACGCGTGGACACAAAGAAATTCGATTTTCGCAGGAGGAAAAATTTGGAGATTGGCCGGAGGCGATCTTAAACTTCGTTCAATCATCGAATATAGCTCAAAGTAGTTTGCCCTCCCTTCTACCTTCTAGTTATGCAATAATTTCATAGAAAATCCATGCGATCTTCGATAGATCAATTATTTCATCACATTTATACATATTTAAACGTATTGGATCATGTTTGCATGACTATTTTTTATTCATTTTAGTTCATTTGATTTATTTGATGTATTTTATTAGTATAAGGTTTGGATCGATTATGGTCGAGTTTCGACGAAAAAAATCAGTAATCCGGAAAGTATCCGAATGTTGAGTTTGATTCCAATTTTTTTGTGTTACTTCTATATAGTATGTATACCCATTTCCTACCTTCATTTCATTAAAAACAGTAAAGTATTACTTTAAATTCTTTAATAAAATGAAGATTTTAACCTTCCCATTTCGAAACGTTGGGAATGGTTGTATAAAATAAAAATAAAAAGAAATAACCCGTTTTCAATTTCGACTTTGAAAAATCATGTTTTCAACACTTAGCCAAATTTTCATAGATTTTCAGCTTTTACGTCTTATGGTTTTATCTTTGTTTACGAGTTTTTCGACTCAACCAAAACCATCGAATGGAATTGGTTGATGCTCTATGGATTTCAAATTACTTTAAAGGTGAAATTACTTTGATAGATATGGAAGAAATTAGATGATAGATTGATCGATTTAATTGATAAATGGATAGAGAGAATGTATGTTCTCGATTGATTGATGGGACAGTGCCTCCAGTTCTACGTAGTGGCCATGCCACGTAAAACATGATAGATAGATAAAGGGATGAGATGGTTGATGGATGGAAATGACAGATAACATCACTGGAGGGTACTACCAGACTTTTTTTGTATTTTCGATTAAAAAAAATGATATACTATATACAAAATAAACTATTTTGTTTACCAGAAAAGGTTCATAGAAAACCCATAAAGAGTGACGCGTTGCTGTGTATCCGGAAGCGGCGAGTCAATCTAGGATAGTGCTACATGTCATGCTCTTCGGTAGTATAGAATACCTTAAAGCATATTACAGTTTATGAGATCCGAAAATTTCTCCTACTTATTTCTTGGGGAACGTTATATGTAAAGGCGGTCTCTGTATAGTGTAGAGGTAGGTGGGGTTCACATGCATTGCCTCTTGATAGGCTTCGACGCGAAGGGTCTCCTGGACTAGTTAGTGATCACTGTTAGTCTGTAGTCGTCAAACGGTCGATCTCACCATTAGTTGAACTCAGTATTGGGTTCTTGGTCAACGGCCAGTCTGAGCCAGATAAATGGTCATCCTACTGTGGTATGCTAGACCTGCCACAAAATCATATTATAACAATAGGATTCCACGTCGGATTGGAAGTCTGAAATAACGAATTGCCATAGCCGAGGCGGTTATATCGGCGTGTTCCTCTGCTCTCTTATCGACTATACCGCCATGTTCTTATTATGTACTTTTTTTCCTTATTTTGTGATGTTTGATAGATGTTTTTATTTGAAAGATACATAGGTTACTTTAAATGATAGAAATGATTGGTTGAAATTATTTAACTGTTTATTGAGTATGCTTAGACATTTATCGTATGTTACATTATGAAAAACTTGCATTATTTAACTGTTCAAATGATTACTCGTGCATGTATGACTCGTTGTTAGAACGGCATTCATCCTGCTAAGTAACATTCCCCTGTTACTCACCCTATCCTTCCCCTTTCAGATTATTCAGCTTTTGAAGAGCCGTTCTTTGAGGAGGTCCTCGAGGAGGATCAAATTGATGTCTTGCCGCCACCATGTCATTGAGGATTAGTAGAGGATCCTAGCGGTTTTTGCTTGTAGATAAGAAACATGTTAGTTTAGAAATTTTTGTAACTTGATGTATTATGAGATTGAGGATCTTATATCAGTGTTTGTCAATTTCTTCCGCTTATTCTAAACTCTCGTATAGATGTTAGTTAAATGTTTATTCCGCTGCGTATATTTTCTTTTCTATAAGTATTATTATTTGTGAATGTTCTATTAGGTTGTGTGATTGATTACCTCACACCTCGAGATTCTGACCGATGAATCATAGGAATTCGTGTTAGGATTTCGGGGCGTGACATATACTTCATATATTTCTCGTATGGATCGGTTTAGTGCAATGTTTGATTTAGTTCACTATGATGTGTGGGGGCCTTCTCATGTTACTGTTTTTACTGGTCATCGATATTATGTTACATTTATAGATGACTATTCTCGTTGTACTTGGATTTATCTCATGCGTTCTCGTTCTGAGGTGCTACTTATTTTTTTTAATTTTCTTAAAATGATTCAGAATCAGTACATCACTATAAAATCTCTTAAGTCTAACAATGGAAGGGAATATTTCTGATGGAATTTGTTTTCACCTCTATGAACATGGTATGCTTTACCAATTGACTTGTCTTTACATTCCTGAGCAAAACGGAGTGACGGAACGAAAGAACCACCACCTGATGAATATTGTTTATTACCTTCTTCGAGGAATGCATGTTCCTAAGTTATATTAGAATATGGCAATCCTTCCTACAACTTTCCTACTTAACTGGGTTTTGAGTTATACCTTAGGGGGACAGGTGCCTTTTCATGTTCTTCGCCTTGAGAGCACTCTCTACCCTCATTACACTCAAGGTCTTTGGGGGCATTTGTTTTACTCAAGATAGGCCCCTCATTGCACAAAATTAATGACAAAGCCAGTCGGTGTGTTTTCTTGAATTACTCGTCTTTGTCAAAGGGGTATCGATGTTATAATCTCATTTCTAATTGTCATGCATTCTCTGGATATCACATTTTTGAAAATGTTCCCTACTTTCGTACAACATCTTTGTAGGACTATTTTCCTTTGCAGGATCCTTCTCCTATAGTGTTACCCTCTCCAGTCTTCTCTCCATCTCCGTCGAAGCATCAGGTTTACTCTCGTCACCATCACCCCTCTCCAACCTAGCCAGCCTCTTCCTTGAACTCAGGTATATCTTCTTTTACACCTCTTATCCCGTCTATTTCTGACTTACTTGCGTATTGCACTTCGCAAAGATAAGCAGGGGTGTATTACTGATCATCTTATTGCCCAGTTTGTTTCCAATCAAGGACTCTTCTTCTTATCAGGCCTACCTTGCCACCGCTGATTTTATTCGAGTTCCTCGATTTGTATCATAGGTTTTATGAGATCTTCAGTGGACTGAAGCCATGACTACTAAGATGGATGCTTTGCAGAATATCTCACGGATGGTACACTTGACCGGTACAAAGCACGTCTAGTTGTTAAGGGGTTTATACTCTTAGAAAGGACTTTGGCACTACTTTTGCCCATCGCTAAACTTTCGATTGTTCACATCCTCATTTCTCTACCTGCATGTCACTAATGGCCTCCTCACCAACACAATGTGGAAAATGCTTTTCTGAATGGTGATCTGACTAAAATTATCTACATGGACCCCCCTCCTGAGTTTTATCTTCAGAAGGAGTACTCTAAGAAGGTATGTCGCCTTCTCAAATCTTTGTATGGCCTAAAGCAATCTCCGCGAGCCTGGTTTTAGCGCTTTTCTGAGGTCATCATAAATATGGAGTTTTTCAAATGCCACTTAGATCATACTTGTTTTAGTCGAGAATTGGATGGCCGTTGCGCCATAGTTCTGGTTTTATGTGGATGATATTATCTTGACTGAAGATTATGTTGAATAGATTGACAAAGTAAAGATGATATTGGGCCATGCTTTTGAGGTTGAGGACTTGGGTCCCCTCAAGTACTTCTTGAGGATAAAATTAATTCGTTATTTTTGTGATATTTTTCTATCTCAGTACAAATACACATTGGATCCTCTTCAGGATACTAGTATGCTTGGTTGTCGTCCTACTTCCTCTCCAATGGATCATCATCATCGCCTTCATGCCGAATCTGGTGATCTATTATCTGATCCTTCTTATTGTCGACCGTCTGATTTATCTGACTAGCATTATATCAGATTTGACTTTTGCAATTAATGTGGTCAATTAGTTCATGCATGCTCCGCGCATTTCTCATTTTGATGCTGATTATCACATTCTTCGCTACTTGAGGTCACATCCTAGTCTTGGGTTATTCTATTAGTCCACTACTCAATCGCATTTGTCCTGCTTTATTGATGTTGATTATGCTGGTTCGATTATAGATAGGAGATCTACCTCTAGTATTAAGAATGAAAATCATCCACATGCCTCAACTCATAAAATTCATGACTCAAACTCAGAATGGTGCCAACTCAGCTGCTACCTCTTCAATGCAAGACAACGTACTACACAAGACTTTCCTACCCTACAAGTCTTCACCAGCTCATTTTTCCTTATCCAATCAATCAAAGCATCAATGCAAAATTCTCTAAAAGGAAAAAAGTCTACATCAATGATAAATTTGTGCACAATATTCTCTAAAAGGAAATATGCTAAATCAATGACAAATCTTGGAAATCTCTCCAGAAATTTCTGTAGGAGGAAATTTCTATTTTCTCTAAATTCCAGATTTAGAAGGAGATAATATTTGATTATAATATTCTGTTTATATAATTTTAAAAAGACTAATTTCAGTTTCCTTTTTTATGTAAACTGATTCATTATTAATTGATTGCCTATGTGAAAGAATTACTTAGAGCTTCCATAGTTGGGTCCTCTCTCTCTCTCTCTCTCTCTCTCACACACACATTTTCCTTTCATGGTATCAGAGCTGCAACCATCCTTGGGCAGCCTTTGTTATTGAATAGCCACACTCCTCTGCTCATCTCTTATTCTTGTCTCTTTATCATCTCCTTCCATGGATAATCAACTTATTCCACTACCCATCAATGGACCTTCTTTGTCTCTCTTCTATGAAAAATATGATTTCCATTAAGTTAATGGCAAACTATTATCTCTTGTGGAAAAATCAATTCATATCTCTCCTTGGAAGCCAGGAGCACAATTCTCCCTCCTTCTCCCACAGTGGCTCAACCTGAAGGCATAGTGAACCCCAATCCAAATAGTTGAAAATGGAAGATAAAAGACCAATTTGTCACTAGTTTAATTAATGCCTCTCTCTCTCTCTCTCTCTCTCTCTCTGAAGAAGTCATGAGTGAAGTTATGAGACTAACCACTTCCCACGAAATTTGGACAGCTTTAGAAGAATCATTCTCTCATAAGTCAAAAACGAGAGAATTACAACTTCGCAAAGAACTTCAACTTCTCAAAAAGGGCACATCTACTATTTCAGAACATGCTCGTAAATTCAAGGCTATCTGTGATCAACTTGCAGCCATTGGAAGCATGGTTCATGATGCAGAAAAAGTGTTTTGGTTCCTAAGGGGACTAGGAACTAAATATCACACATTTGTTTCTTTTGTCCTTGCAAAACCTTCCATTGCCTCATTCAAGGAAGTCACTTCACTCCTCAGTCATGAACTTCTCCTCAAAAGCCTTACATCACATCCAACCCCTTATGAATCAGCTTTTTCTGTCCAAAGGGGAGGACATTCTGGAAGGAATGGTACAGGTGTGGCAGAAATTTCAGAGGAAGATATCATGGAAAGAACTTCTCAAAAAGGTATCTATACACAACGATCTCAACAAAGCCTATTGGGTCCTTCCACTTCACTCCCACATCTGTCTATCAGATATGTGGAAAAGGAGGTCATTCTGCTCTAGAGTGCTATAATAGGTTCGATCATGCATACTAGGCAGCTCAGATTCCAGAAGCCTCCACCTCCCTCACTATTCATGTTCCTCAAGACCCAGAATGGTATCTTGATAGTGGTGCCACCACACATGACACACACACACACAGAAGGTAATCTTGTTCATAAGAGAGCTTATAAGGGTTCTGATCGTGTTCTAGTCGGCAATGGGTCATCTATACCCGTATCTCATACAGGAACAGTTTCATTAAATACCCACTCTGGCTCTTTACATTTGAAAAATACTCTTTTTGTTCCTCACATTAAAAAGAACCTTCTTTCGGTCAGTCAGTTTACCAAAGATAATAATTGTTCATTTGTTTTCAACCCTAATGGCTTTGTCACATAGGAACAGGGAATGAAGAGACTGTTGAGGACAGGCAGTAAAAGAGTTGGATTATACACCCTTGATTGAGTAGACTTATCCTTGTCTTCCACATATTCTCCATCAGTCAAGGGCTCTTCAAATCTTTGGCATCCATGCCTAGGTCACCCTACTCAAAGAGTTTTAGAGTTATTAAATAAGTATGGAGATATTAAAATTGCAGATCCCAATAAATTAAGTCCTTCCATTTGTTATAGTTGTCAAATGGGTAAGAGCCATCGTCTTCCATTTCAGTTGAACAATGAACGATGTAGTGAACCTCTTCATCTAATACACGTGGACATTTGGGGCCCTTCTCCCGTTCTATCTGCTTCTGGATTCAAATATTATGTTATTTTTGTTGACAATTATAGTCGGTTTACATGGTTTTATCCAATGAAATTGAAATCAGACTTCTTTTCCATCTCTCTTCAATTTCAAAAATTAGTTGAAAATCAATTTGACCGAAAAATCAAATATTTTCAATGTGATGGTGGTCTGGAATTCTCCAAAAATGAATTCTTAACACGTTTGTCCAACTGTGGGATTACAAAAAGGGTTTCATGTCCTCACACTCGGTCCCAAAATGGTCGAGAAGTACGTAAACATCGTCATATCACTGAAACAGGTCTTACTCTCCTTTTTCACAGCCAAGCTCCTACTCGTCTTTGGGTGGATGCCTTTGCAACAGCCGTCTACATAATTAACAGACTTCCCAACTGCTGTTCTCAAACACTCTTCTTCATACTCTACTGTTTTTGGTAAGGCACCATGTGACTCAATGTTTCGAACCTTTGGATGCCTTTGTTTTCCTTACCTTCGTGATTATTTTCATCACAAACTTTCTTCAAAAAGTATTCCTTGTACTTTCATTGGATATAGCAATATTCACAAAGGTTTTAGGTGTCTTGACATATCTACTCATCGAGTTTATATCTCAAGACATGTAGTGTTTTTTTATGAATCTGTTTTTCCTTTCTCAGACACAGTCCTTGGTTCTTCATCCTTGAAAGATTTTATCACATTCCAAGAACTAGAACATGCATCAGAACCAAGTTTAAGCCACAAGGATCACTATCTTTGACACCGCGAGTGGAGCTTCCTCTTTTTGGGATGCCTCAACTGCAAGCCCCAAAGTCTCAACCAATCTTGGTCAAGGATGCCCATACCAATGATACTATCAATGGTCAGTATACATCCGTTGAAACAATGCCCCAAGAAATCTTAGATTCCACCCACGCTCTAGGCGGCTCTACTGCTACTGATTTACCTATTAGATTGGATACTCCTTATGTTACTGCTAAAGTTCATCATATGATTATATGAGCAAGAGCAAAATCAAATAATCATCATAATGCCTTGAACATGGAAACAAGCTGTCATCATGGTACCCTGAAGAGATCTATCTCATTTCAATCAACACACAGCAATTTCATAATGCTCTCATAGCCATTAACGAGGCCAAAGGGTACAAGTCACCTGTAAATTTCCTCATAGGGTGAAATCTAAGAATGACGAAATACAGGCTCTTCACCAAAATCAGAGTTGGATACTAACATCACGCACTCCTGAAATGAATGTAGTGGGGTGTCATTGGATTATTAAAACCAAACTCAAGTCATATGGTTCGATTGAGCGTTATAAAGCGAGATTAGTGGCAAAAGGGTATGCTCAAATGCATGAATTGGATTATGATGAGACCTTTAGTCCAGTAGTGAAACCAACTACAATTAGGTTGGTTCTTTCTCTTGCTACGATATGAGGATGGGAAATACGTCAGTTGGATGTAAAACATGCTTTCCTCCATGGCTACCTTTCATGAGGAAGTATTTATAGAACAACCTCCAGGGTTTGAAGATCCCTTATAACCTCATCCCGTTTGTCGTCTTCACAAGGCAATATATGGCCTCAAACAAGCACCACGAGCCTGGTTTGAACGGTTCAGCACGTTTATATCACACGTTGCTTCTATTGTAACAAATCAGACTCCTCAAAGTATGTCTATCAACATCCAGAGGGCATTTTGATTCTCTTACTTTATGCGGACGATATTATCAGTTTTGATCATCTTAATAACAAGTTGAGCATGTGTAATATCTTCACACCAGCCTGAAAGGGGGTGTTATAAACTATATTTATGTTTGTTTGACTCTTATGTCCTTGTACGCCTTTCTTTATTTATCGTATCTCTAATATAAACAAGAATGAAAGGAATAAAGAGAACATATGTGTCTTCTTCTCTTCTCCCCTCTCTTTTTTATCTTCTCTAAACTCTAAATTACTTTTTTATAGTAGTAACGCTTCGGTTGGGCTGAAAGAGGTAGTAAAAGGATCCGGCTAAGTGTTATTGGGGTTTGGGACTATGGGCATAAGTATGGTAGGGTTAGCAGAGGTTTTTGGAAGTTCAACTAGAAGGTAGGGCTCCAAAATAGGGATCGGTTTGGGACTGGTTCCATGCTTAGAAAACAGAAAAATAAATGAAGGATTGGGAAGAAGTGTATATAGAAATTATACTTGTAAACCAAGAAGTAGATAGAAGAGATTAACGTTACCTTGATCACCAAGATGAATGCACCATCATTCAAAGAAGAAATACAGAAAATTCTGATAAATTTTTTTTTTCATTTTTATTTAATTTTCTTTTTGGTAAAACCCTTCTTTTAAATAGTAATTTTGAAACCTAGAACCAAAGGACTCCTAATTTCTAATAACGTGTATAACAAGTTACTTGTGAAGCAAGTAACTATTAAAAAAACAATCAAGTTAAGAGTTGTTCGACAAAGTCGAATAATGGGGTGCCAAACTCCCTTGTAGGGCCCACAATAGTTAACTAGTTGCTACACTTATTAATTAAAATAAAAGACCTTCTTGGGCCCATGTCCTAATAACTAAAAACCACAAAATAGCCCTCCGTAAAAGTCCAAAACAAAAATATAAAAATTGAAATCTAAACATTCTTAAAGCTATGACCATTGAAGGCCATTTTAGTCAATCCAATGGCTCCTCCTTGATTCAAATGCAACTTACATGCACTCTCCAATGTAGATTCATCAATAAGCATTGCACATGGATTCTTCCAGCTCTCTATGTAACCATTATCTATCCACAAAGAAACTGGTGGTTTCCTCCTCCTATGATAATATCTAATAGGTAATTTTACAAAGTCCCCATAATCAAATCAAGGTCCAAAGTTTCAATCCATTTTGGATTGTTTTACCAAAAACATTTTAGGTTTTCACATACCGAAATGAAATATTTTCATACAACGTTTTAGATTGTTTGGGGAGACCTACCAAAAATAAACATTATGTAAAGAATGTTCTTTTACTGAAATTTTGAATGTATTACAAACTCGCAATGTTTTGAAATGTTTCCCACATGTCCAATTCCAGAGATCATGGGTCGGGGAAAGAAAAACAAAAAAGCAAAGACTTACCTATTATCTATGGGAAGCATTTGGAGGACCCAAAGAAAGCCAAACATTTTCAAAATATGGGTTAGAAGTTTCGGAATGGGCTGATTTCTTGTGAGGATGATCTCTATGGTGAGGAGATCATCCTAAAAAAAATCAGCCCATTTTGAAACTTCTAACCCTAGTTTACAAATTGAAGAAACATGAACTGTCAATTATTTGTAAACCACTTTTGATGGGGATAGAAGTTTCAGAATGGGCTGATTTTTTGTGACGATGATCTCCTCACCATAGAGATCATACTTACAAAAAATCAGCCCATTCTGAAACTTCGAACCCATATTTCGAAAATATGTTTGGCACAATGTTTGGCTCTCTTTAGGGCCTCTGAACGCCCCCCATTATCTATTTAAGGAAGAGAGAAGGACCAAAACAACCAAACAAAGAGTGTGTGTGTGTGTGTGTGTGTGTGTGTGTACATATATATATATATGAGATTGGGTCGCAATAACCGAATGACAACCATATATACACTATGCATCCACATAGAACCCAAAAACATGATCAAGTGCCATGTGGATAGAGAGCACAAAGAACTCAAAAATAACTAAATAAATTTAAACGACATTTTTCTAGCATTGGCTAAAGAGATTTTTAAATTTTGGAGTTAAATGGCCTTCCATTTTCGAAGCCTTTGACCAAGAGGAAAAAAAAATTTATGAATTTTTAAAACCTAATCTAAACCATGACCTTAGAGGGGTTGAGATATCAGTGGCCCAAATGAGGACTTTGGTCCACGGTTTCTATATGGTCCTTCTGTCCAAATGTGTATAGATATGAAACAATTGTGGAAAAAAATTCTATGGTTCATTTGCTCACTTAAAAGTTTTAATTCTAACATTATTCATGCATAAATGTAATGTTTTGACGTACGGGGTGTGGAAAGGTATCCTTAGAAGACTTCCGTTTTTTAAGAAAAAAGTGAAATGTAAGGTGGGGAGGGGAAATAAGGTGAGATTTTGGGAGGATTGGTAGGACGGGAATGGTCCGCTTAAAGACCTATTTCCGGAAATCTATGTTTTGTCGATAAAAAAGAACCAAGCTATCTCACATTTCAGAAGTTCTGAGAATGGGGTGTATAATTGGGACTTTGGGTTTAGAAGATCTTTTAATGATTGGGAGGTGGATAATATTGGGAGGTTAACTTCCTTGATGGAAAGTAGTAGCATGGAGAATTCCTCGAAAATCAGAGAGTGTGGGGAGGCACTAGGGATGGGAGATTTACGGTGAAGTCTTTGTATGAAGGTATTGCTCCTAGCAGTGTAACGTCTTTTCCGTGCTCGTTTGTCTAGGGTGGTAAGATTCCTCCATCGATCTCGACTTTTCTCTGAATGACGGCCTTAGGGAAACTTGCTACTATGGATCAATTGATAAAAAATGGCTTTATTTCGCCGAATCCGTGTTGCATCTGTAGAGCCCAGGCGAAAACGGTGGATCACTTACTCATTCATTGTCAGGCAACTTACCACATTTGGTTGCACTTCTTATCTTTGTTTGGCATTGTGGGTTGTTTTCCTAGATCAGTTAAGTCGGCTTTGGAGTCTTGGCTGTCGTGGGGAGGGTCCTTCTCGTCTTCGAAACGGATTCTTTGGTTCTTGGTTCCTTTCACAGTTTGTTGGGGCATTTGGAAATATCGCAACCGATCCATTTTTGAAGGGAAAGAGACAACGATGGAAGTAGTAATTCTTTCGATTTTGGAACTTTTGTTATCTTGGAGTAAACTTTATAAGCAATTTAAGGGGGTCTTCTTCGAAGATTTTGTTGTCATATGAGATAGGGTTTGCTCGTTGTCATGAGAGTCTTGCATTTTGCTTGGTCCTTGTTTGCTTTTTCTTTTCTTGTTTCTGTTTTGTTCTGGGTTGGTCCTCTCAACCCCCCTTGTATTTCTTCTTTTAATAAAATTATCTATATTAATAATAATAAAAAGAATATTTTACTCCATGTTTCATAATATTTTCCCAACATTTTTAATGCGTATCAACATGGAAAAGTGTAATTTGTTTTTCAAATTTTCCAACTAGGTGAGTTGGTAAAGTCTGTGAATAGTAATACAACGGACATGGGGTCAAAATCCCTCCACCCCCTCTTATCTAGTAAAAATATTAATCTTTAAATTAATCATTTAAAAATATGTTTCGATATTTATTCATGAATAAGAACTAGTTTTTAAGGAAATGTTTTGGTTTCAATTATCAATTTTCAAATAATAAGACATCATGACCGCAATCGTCCATTGATCAACTTATTTTGGACCTTCATATTCATTATCTTGTGCAAGTAATTGTGACAGATTTGGGCCCTGCTTGTTTGCACCGTGAAATGCCGCAAAAAGCCGGAAACAAAGTTTTCCATGCTATTACATTTTCTGTTTGCTTGGTTGTAGAAATCATAAGTAGGTCCCACAATATTCTTCCATTAAATCCCGCAAAACACAAAACATAAAACATCTCTCACAAATAAATCCGAACAACAAACCTCCACATTTATTTGTGGAACTAAAAAAACCATCCTTCAAATTTCCTGAAAATTTCAGACAGAGCTCTCACTCCCTGTTCCTTTATCAGTCAAACAAACCATCATAGAATCTCTCTAAACCATGAAACCAAAACCCACCACAAAATTCACCTCCCCAATTCCTGTTTTCTTTCAAAGCTTTTGCTTTTTTGGCGAAATCGTGAATTTTTGTTGAGTTATGCATTTGAAAGATTGAGGCAATTTTTTTCTTCTAAAGAAAGATCAGTCAGTAATACATCTACAATTGAGGTTTGTATTGTGGGTTTTCTTAATTGTTCCTGAATTTGGGTTTAATTGTGAAATTGGGTTATTTTTTCCATGCTTTTGAGAAATTGGGACTGTTATACTGGTGTTATTTATTGAAGACATTGAGCACTAGATATTGTTGTTCCTGAATTGTTGGACCATCTTACGATCATCCTGTTGGTTTATCGTAGTTGAAGTGTAAGAGATTATCAAATATGAACCAAATATATGCTGGACATGTCTAAAGGATCCTTAACAAGGTAAAACCAAGAAGGTTAAGTGTAAGAGAATAACAAATATGAACCAATTGAATGGTGTGGATGAGTATTATAGGTGGTCCAGGTCCAGTCTATGTGCACAACATTCAGGTTGTGCATTCCATAGATGAAAAAGTTCAACCTACTGTTCCAAACAAACATTCAAAGTTTAAAGTTTGTTCAGTGTAGGTTGGAACATTCACGGCGCAAACAAGTAGGGCCTAGGTGGTAAGATTATATGACCAAGTCAGTTTTGACAAGGATCCCAGTCGGCATCATAAAAAACGGTGATTACCCAACATGTATGTGTGCAAAGTTGCATGAAGCATGTTATATAAATCAAGCATGCCCAGTCTAAATCAATACATACATCCGCGTTATTTGTGTATAAATGTATTCACAGGCTTGCCAACAGCCTCAAATCTATTAAAATTAAAAATAAAAACTATTAACAAATTGGATATAAGAAGTATTACCTGTTGCCAGTGTGTCGGAGGATCCTCAGGTGCAGTAGACAGAACGAGTGCTTCATTTGATTTTACTCTTTTTTTCCTCTGACTAGAACCTGGAGAGTAGATTTCAGATGTGGTACTGCTAGGTGGGGATTGTGCATTGTTATTTGTTGGGAAATTCTCAGGCCCACTGAACTCAACATCAAACCAGAATGCAAACCCATGAAGTGGGGCTGAAAGCAAAGGAAGAAAATATTTTAGCACCTAAAAAAATCATAAAAATAAAGAAATATTTTAATCAAGTTTCATTTTTTTGCATAATGATAATGAAAAGATCTCCTTTCTAATCTTCTTGGGATATCAGAATATGCTCCCCAGAGTACAATACATTGGACCAACTCTAGAAGTTGAGCGAAAAGAACAACTATCAAGCATAAATAATAAAGATAACGAAATCAAACAGCTAAAAGAAGTAAAAACCTTGAAAAATATAACAATAAATAAAATAATGGTAAAATTCTACCTGTAAGCATAGATATAAATCTATATCTTTCTGTAATAGATTCGAGCTCCTTAATTGTGACTGTGTAGCAGTCCACATGCTTTATCTATTCACCAAGTAAATACATGGAATCAATTTCCAACACTCTGTTTGAAGAAAAAAGAATTGATAGATAATTAACAGTTAAATACCATATTTTTATGAACAGTAACATAGATTTGAAGGGATAATTTTTTATAAATAATGACAAGCTAACTTCCATTCCCAAGATATTAAAGAGAAAATTGGAAATGTTTCTCCAAAAAAAATTGAAACCTTGAATAAAATACAAAGCAAAGAAAAAAAATCTAACAGAACGCAACCAAACCCATTCTGTCATCTGAAAATATCTATTGAATAGGTTTGTTTTAGCTTAACGAGAGCTGTTGGAGCGCAGGCAATATGCAATTGATAGGCCCTAGCCCAGGTTGTGACAATGTTGGCAAATAGCTTTTTTTGAGCTGATCAGGCAGGCTTTCAGTATCCTGATCCATGATATCGACAGGCCAAAGGCTATCTATGTAGATCCTATCAATGATGATCTTTTTTAAGTCCAATTTATGAATTGGTCGGGCACTTTTTTGAGTATCTGCCAATGCTTGCCATGCACTGCTTCAGAACATCTCTTCGCTACACTTTAAGCAACTATGCCTTGCTCAGACTACAGCTACCGAGAAAACTCATAAAGGGGTAAACAATCAAGCTATCTAAGACTATGGCCACTCCATTAGATACCCTTAGTCTCAACATTTGGGCTATGTTTAAATAAGGTGACCACTCCCTTAGAAAGGTCACTTGTATCCTATAGTGTGTTAGAATCTTTCAATATGGTTTAGTTGCCTCTATTTAGTTAAGTTACCTTACTCAAGTTCTTTCTGCTCGCTCCATTATTCAAGCAAGAAAAACATACAAAGCGAGAGTACACCTAGCGAACAGTTTTTTTAAGGAACATAGGTTTAAAAGAATGTTTCATTCCGGAATCCAGCTTTTTGAAAAACCAAAAACATTTTAAAACATTGTCTTTAATCAATAAAAATTAGTTTCATGCATGAAAGTCGAAAACTGATTTTTAATTTTTCATAAAAAAATTGGTAGTTAGAATTAAAGAAAACATTTTTTTCACATTGTTGCACAGCAGAGAAATGTTACAAAACAAACGTAAGTACCTCAAACATTGCATTTGATGCATACACAAACCAGATTTACTTGATTAAAGAACTTATAAGTTATGTTTGTGTAGTGAGTATTGATACTTGTGGCCTAGTGCTAACATATAATTTTCTGTAGGTGGCAATATATCTAGAAATGTTTTGCGAAACATTGTGCTGCATTTAAAATTTTGAAACAGAGAGCAACCTTTTATCTGTTTTATCAAAAAATTGGAATCCTTCATCTAAAAACATTCCGGAACGGAACAGAACTTTGAACCAGATAGGAGCTATTATATTTTGATCATACTCTGCACTTTATGTATTTTAATATACTTGCATGCACAAACTACTTACTCCTGATTGTGGGACCCATAAAAATGTTAAGTTGGACAATCAATCCATTTAGAGACTTGTTCAAATAGTGTAGCGTGTTGACCACTCTCACAAAAGTAGCCAATTCTGATATTCCTAATCTCATGAGAAGTTGAGAAATGGTAAATTTTAAATGGTCCAGTTGGACTATTAAAGGTCAAGTTTTCAAATGATTGGCAATGCCCAAATGGATGATCATCCAGTGAGAATAACTCTCTATGCAGTTGAATCACCAAACATGACATCCTTGAGGTTCCCATAAATAGTAGGTCAAATAGAAAGTAAGCACAAAGATCATGGGCACGTTAGCATCCTCCACAACTTTCATTTTCCAAAAAATACCCTTGAGAAAAAAAAAATTATTGTCTTTTAGTGCAAAAAGTAAGGGTTATGTTGGTACTAGTACAATTTATTTATTTTAATAACTGAAATTTTATTAATAGGAGGACAAGGTGTCCTCAAAGAAAAGAAACAAAACTACAATCTCCCACTACAAACATTATCCCACTTAAAAGGAATCCTTGAACCGCTTACACCAAACCAACAACAAACCAACAATATTAAAAATTAACTCCTACAAAAAACTTTCATTCACATCAAACGTATGTCAAGTCCTTTATTTCCACAAGCACCAACAAATCGCAAAGGACAAGAAATTCCACAGAATCTTCAACTTACCAGAAAAGATGTTGGACTTCCAACTAAACAAAAGGGATATAACCGAGTGGGGATGACACCAAGAAACCTTGAAGAGAGTAAGAAAATTGGACCACACACTATGAGCCACCACACAATGAATAAGGATGTGATCCACGGACTCTCCACACGCTTTACATAAACAACAAAAGTCCATTAAGACAAGACCCTTACGCCTAAGGAGATCAGTTGTACGAAGTTTATTGAAAGTCACCAACCAAATGAAAACAGAGATTTTGGTAGGCACATTAAAAGACCAAACAAAGGAGTCCGGAAAACAAGGATCTTGATCTCCTATTAGCAACGATTAGAATGACTTAACCAAGAAAATCCCGTCACGACTACCCTTCCAAATTGGACAATTTGCCTTATCAAGGGAAGGTCCCGTGGAGGCTAGCAAATCAATGATAGAGGCCATGTCTCCAATCTCCCAATCGTTCAATCTTCTTTTATACCCAAAATCCAAAGATGCACCCATTTCATCTAGAACCAAAAAGGCAGAGGCAGATTCTTTTCCTCACAGACAAGGAGTACAACCCAGGAAACAACTTTGCAGTGGGCCTCACTAAACTAGTAATCCTCCCAAAAACGAATATGATCCCCTCTCCCCACCACAAAGCAGGTTTGCCACCCTAAACAAGAACTCATACTAGAAATACCTCTCCATACTCCACACCCATATGAATATAATAAACATCAATGGCATTTTTTGTAAAATTATTTATTACATTTATTGCAATAGCATTTTTGTAAAAGCATTTATTGCATAAGGACCAAAATATCTTTTTCACTAAAAGACAATAATAAATTCATTTCAAAGCAATTTTTAGAAAACGATGCTAAAGTACCCATGAAGCTGATTATGGGTCAGGATCTGGCGACTCATTAGAAAATACATGATCTCACCCATGTAAACATGAAATCCAACAATCTGGATTCATACAAATCCATATAACACGAATTTCAAGTTCATCTATTTTGAGGATAAATCTCAAACATTGGATTTTATGTTTAACCAGTTGGGATCATGTGTTTTTTCCATGAGTCATTCCTATATGTATGGGTGGCATTCGGAGACCCTAAAGAGAGCCAAACATTTTTTCAATTATGGGTTAGAAGTTTCGGAACAGGCTGATTTTTTTTTTTTTTTTGGATGATCTCTACGATGAGGAGATCATCCTCACAAAAAATCAGCCCATTCCGAAACTTTTAACCCCATCAAAAGTGGTTTACAAAAAATGGACAGTCCACGGTTTTTTAACTTGTAAACTAGGGTTAGAAGTTTTGGAATGAGCTGATTTTTAGTGAGGATGATCTCTTCACCATAGAGATCATACTCACAAAAAATCAGCTCATTCTGAAACCTGTAACCCCTATTTTGAAAAATGTTTGGCACAGTGTTTGGCTCTTTTTAGGGCCTCCGAACACTCCCATATATATATATTATAGATGGTCTGTAAGCTCCACATAGAAATGAGTTGAAGGCTGATAAGAATCAGCTCACCAAGAAACTCCTAACTCTACCAACTTTCGGTTCAAGTTTTTTGGGAGATTGACAATCCAAATTGTTTTAAATTCTAAAAACTGTATTGATGAGTTTAGAAGTGCATAATTAGCTGATTATTGGTGAGGATGGTCATCAACAAAATCAGACACTCGTATAGCCATGTAAAAGTCATGTACAAATCAGGTTGCATGTGTGCAAGGATACGTGCATTTGTGTATTGTATAACTACAAAGCTTCATTTACGTGGGTTTGTGGGACCTACCTGGACATGAATTGGGAACCAATTATGATAATATCACCAAATATCAGCCATCCCAAAAAATTTAAACCTATGAAAATGGACTTCTTAATGGCAAGATGAATATTCCAGAATGTTTCAACTTTTCATCCATTTTTTATAGCATTAGAAGATTCAAGCAGGTTATTGGGGATGATAATCTCCACATGAAGAGATCACCTTACCAAATATTCCTCTTCTCTCAACTCATCTCTATGTGAGCCTCATAGACAGGTGTTACCAAGATGCTAGCAAGTTCCTTTAAGCAAATCAACGTCGTATATAGCAAGAGAGACTCACCACATGTGGCCATGTCAAGACATTCTCACCGGTTATTGTCTCCACACTTGGCTCCTCAAATGCACACTGTTTTGCCAGCGGCAACATAGCAGACACTGCAACCAGAAAAAGTTTTCACTCACCATAAAAGTCAAGACTTAACTAACCGAAACAGACAAAGATCATTTAGAATTAGTTTAATAATACTAAAAAATGTGTTATGATAAGAACATCAAAAAGATCCCTAAAGACAAATCCAGATAGACCAACAATCCTAATTGATCAACCAATTGCATTCTATTCTTTTGGATTGTAATGAGCCTATGTCAAGACACTCCATTTATCAAATATTTTACATGTCAGCAATGTCGGATACATGTCGAGACACTTTTACTATCAAATACTTAAAAAAAAATTTGATTTCAAATATTGTTTATATGTTTTAACATATATGAAACTATCGATGGGATACTTGACATGGAAGGGACTGTAATAAAAATTACATTTCTCAACACATGGAAGTGATTGTACAGACATGTCAGCATATAGAGTTTGTAGAAGTTAGTGCATCCAACACTTTGTGTCGGTCTAGAATACACAAGCTTATGTCTGTGTTATATCAATATGATCTGTTTCTTTGCTTGTATCTCCCAATTTTATTTTTTAGCTAGGGAATCTATAGGCCTATTGGTCGGATAAGTACAATTTGCATCACAAAGTGTTACCTTGATAAGTGGCATGCATGCCAAGTACCAAGGAGTCCAACACGGCAATCTCCGAAGTGGATTACAGTGACATGGCTGTACAAATATTAACTTGTGGTATAACGAATTTTCTAGGTAGATGTAATTCTAGTAATTCATGAAACATGGAATAAACTTGGAGTTGGATAGCTACCCAAGTTACTTGAGTATACACAATTCCACACAAATAATGTTGATTCATTTGAAAAGGAAAAGAAAATAAAAGGGGGGGGGGACTGGTTCCACTATAGACATAGCATGGGCTGCCTAGAGGCATGAAGTGTTGTGCCATGTCAGCATGCTGACATGACAAAACATGGAAAAAAATTTTAAACTGACATCACATTTTGTAATGCTTATGATTCAAAATAATTCAGATCACATTCCGCTAGCATGAATGTTATCCACTCAAAATAATTCAGATCTAGTTCTTACTTACTATCAATCCCATAAACGTTGCGCCAGAAATCAATGCTTTCACCGTATCTCTCAGGATGTGTTACAGGAGCCATGTATAACTGCAAAAATTAAAAAAGAAAGTTAATGCTAGATAATTTCTTTCATCCAACAACTGCAAGATTAATTAAGAATGACAAATGATTCTTAAAAAAAAAAAAAAAAAAATTGTATAATCTAGCAGAATTATATGTGTTCAAGAATAACCACATTAATTAAAAGCTGCATTTTGCTAAATCATTATAAATGGGGAATCTGATCCACATAAAATACATCTTTACTAAATAAGGCTGCAACATAAGGTCATAAAACGAAGAGCAGTAGAAGTATAGGAGAAACTGGTTTTCTAACACAAGTGTTACCGTGGCATGTGAGGGAAGAATAAGCCCTCCAGGTTTAAGCCAACGATCCCTTGCAGTAATTACACTCCCTAGCATGCTCTACATGAAAATTCGAAAAAAGAGAAAAAACAACAATAATCAAAGCAATCAGCTTAACAAACTAGTCATTAAGTTAATAAAGAGCATTTGAAGTTGATAACAAGGCACTAAAATCAACACGCCATATAAACACCTCAAGAAGTTCCAGATACTACTCTTAGACTGTTGTAATAATAATTTTGACTCAATTTCAAATGAAGCTGACATAAAATACCTCATACAGGAGCATATAGCCCATCCATTCTGAAATTATAACATCAACCTCCTCCTCGATTTCTACATCCTGCAATGACCAGCAGCACAACAAATATTGGATAGATGAATAATGGATTAAGCATCACACCATACTCATTAGTTTTCTTCAATCACATGGAATTTTTAGCCCAAATGTTTAGAGATGCCACTTTCTCTTGCTACCAATTCCATTCGACCTGAGAACACTGTCATTAGATGGAAACAATTATTGACGTAAAGTTGTGTCGCCCCTGAGAGTCAACTACCACTTTTGACACACTTGACATGCCATATGACACCCCAAATCAATAAGTCCAAGCTGTCAACACGCTCATATCAATGATATGGAGTTGAAGTGTGCCTTCATTGATGTTGGCACTTCGTTGAACAAACTCCTGCTGATAGCTCTCGATGCCATTGGTATGCATCATAAAAAATCAATCATTTCCCAATCAATATTCCGGTTTAGAGGCCAAAACCAAACTACCATGGGCTAAAGCTCACACTCAAGATTGTATATAGATGGAGCATTATTGTGAGGGGGTGGTTAGTGATTTCTCTATTGTAATACTCTTTGTTCTAGGAAAAAAGTTATTTTTCGCTAGTAACATTGTCTAATAAAATCTCTGAACATACCCCCCGAAAAAAGGAATTAAAAAAAAAAAAAAAAAAATTGTCCAAAGTTTTATTAGGAAGTCGAGTGATGATCTTGTTGATATCCCAATATGCAAAGAATATGCCTCATTTCTCCCTCGAAAGGGTTTGTTGGGGAATATAAATGTTTTTTTTTCCATGATGGACTAACAAATAAATAAATCAAAAGTAGTTATTTCCTTAACAATAACTTTACAAGTAATTGGATTGAAGGTAAGTGACAATAATACTCTAATGGCACAAAGAAAATAAGATAGACAAAAAAGAAGCATGTCTATAAACATTAGTAAGTAATATATATAATGCATTAGGACTAATTGTACCCATAGCTGGATTCTTTGGAACCGCAAGAATCCTTAGAATGGGATTCCAACTCAGCACCTTTAGAGATTTTGAGAAGATCCAACAACTACAGATAGAATAACAAATGCACCTACTAGAAACCTAGAAATTTGTAAATCAGAGCAGCACCCAATAGCTACTGTCCATCATAATATTTATGCAACAGATATTATCTTAGTTGATTTCATATCATGAAAAAAGAATATTAAAATCAAACCCATACAAATAGGAGAACTGCTTTAGCCAAATGCAGTCTTAACACAGAAATGTTGTATATTAGATAGCATATAGAAACTTACCTCAACTCGCCCAAGTAAAACAATGATTTTGTCAGATAAGTTATTCGCTTTCACAACTTCGTTTGCCTAGTGTAACATTACAAAAGATTTGATCAAAATACAACACTAAAGAGAGAAGAAACATATAGCATCTAAATTTCAGAAGCTGGCAAGATTAATGATCTAAAAGGATTGAAAGAATCCTAATAATTGTTCAATAATATTATTGCCTTTAAGTTACTCTTGACCAAGAAGAAGAATACACGTAACATACAAATTTTTGTTTATAGCTGAAAATGCCAATTAACGAACATTAAACCAAAAGGATTACTAAGAAAATATTTCAGAGGTACTCCATAAGCTTCACCTTCCAACCCCACCCTCCCCTACTTAAATTTGAGAGGAATCTTCTTTCTTCAATCTGCATAAGTCCATTATTGATTTAAAAAAGAAGAGCCACATGGAAGAATGGCCCAAAGAGTAGAAGAAAAGAAACTAAGGAATTCATCATTAGGATGACTTCAGAGAATATCAACTGAAAGAAGGGTTCCAATCCAATATTCTGCCCCATCTTATCAAAAAGAGACTATGAATCTGGTTCCTTAAAAATACCCTTAGTCACTTAGTTGCCAAGCTAACAACCATTCCTCTGGGTTGCTGATAGAGTGGCTCCCCTGTGGCCTCCACAGCTAGTCTGGAGAAAATAAAGACCTAAAAGCAGAAATTTAATCTAAGTATCCAGCTGCAATAGCCAAGGCTCGCATCACTAGTACCACCAACCCAAGCCTGTACTATTCCCATATATGAAGAGTATCCTGCATGAAAAGCAAGAATTTATAGTTTCTATGTTTCATGAACACATGGAATGCTTCCTTCAAAATGAGTAAAAGAGCAATATCCTTAAGACCACCGGCCTATAGCTATTTTGTTTCATTATTAGGAGTCTTATTTTGTAAACATTACAAGCTCTCTCACGCTGACTGAAAGAAAATTCAAGTATTATGATAATGAGCTTTATAATAAAGAGACTATAAAACCATTCCCAGGTAGCGTCAAGTATTGCCAAGATAACCAAGTTGGGCTCACTAGAAGATGAAGTATTGCCTACTTAAAGCCAATGCTTCAAGCAATGGGGAAGAACGAGGAAGGCCATACCTAACAGTCAAAGGATCCCCATAATGTTCTATACCAAGTGAACTAAATCATAACAACCTTTCTCTCCTCCCACACAGCTAAGAACCGATGAAAAAAAGCAGTATCCTAAAATAACACCTAATTGAACATGTGACTACATGAGTGAGTGAAAGCCATAACACATGCATATGGCACTCTTTCATTCACTTTTGCATGAAATGGGAACTAGAATAGCTGTAAACTTAGGATTATGGAATATCTTGTTCTCAAAAAAATCAAGAAGTAGGAGCAGTTGGAACCATACACAAAAATAATATAACCAGCCTAGATCATTCAGGACGGTGAGGGAAGAAGAGGAAATATAGGGGATAGGGAATGTGGTTTAGGATTGGGTTGAGGATTTGGGCTACAATAGGCTAAATCAAAAGAATTTGGGTTACGACCGCAATCCCAATGGTTGTATGTGAAAAGTTAAAAAATGCAAAATTTTACAATTACGACATTTTCAATAGGGTAAATGAAGGGATTAAGGTTTGGAGGTTAAGAATATTTGTAAACTTAGGATTATAGAATATCTTGTTCTCAAAAAAATCAAGAAGTAGGAGCAATTGGAACCATACACAAAAATAATATAACCAGCCTAGATCATTCAGGACGGTAAGGGAAGAAGAGGAAATATGGGGGATAGGGAATGTGGTTTAGGATTGGGTTGAGGATTTGGGCTACAATAGGCTAAATCTAAAGAATTTGGGTCACGACCACAATCCCAAAGGTTGTATGTGGAAAGTTAAAAAATGCAAAATTTTACAACTACGACTTTTTCAATAGGGTAAATGAAGGGATTAAGGTTTGGAGGTTAAGAATTAAGGGCTTTGTTTTTATAGTATAGCGTTAGTGGTTAGCATATGAAGTTGGGTTCAATGGGGTTTGAACCTAGGATGTGAGAGCAACACTCCGCACGTCTTACCACGGCACTTCAAGTTCAAGGTTCGTGAATTTAAGAATCAAAATTCAAGAATTCAATAATTCAATAATTAAAGAATTCAAGATTTGTAAAATCAAGAAAACAATTAAAAATGGAAAAAGTGATGAGAGAATATAGTACCTTGGAATCACACCAAGGGTTCTTGGAATCGCACCAAGAATGATGGAGAACTCGCACCAAGAAACTCCATTGAAAGAAACATTATTTATTCATAAACTCTCTTTGTTAAAAAAATCCTAATACAATTTATATATAAAGAAACTAAATCTAAGAAACCTAATAAAACTAAAATACTAAAAAAATAACCTAGTTTTTATAACTTTCTCTCTCCTAAATGTTTAACCCTAATAAACTTAAATAAGATACAAAGTAAGTTTACCAAACTACCCCTAAATGTCATACTTAGACCATGGGCTAATAAAACAAGAAAATAAGCCCAAAAAACATAAAATAAAAGTTCAAAACATGAAAAAAAAAAATAATCATAAATTTACTCTTCATTTGATGTCCCCTCATCACTAGATCTTCTAATATATATTTGCAATCAACATATTATCAAGATACACTAATCTACAACATCAAAAAAACATATATCCATTTATAAGTGCTTTTAGTATAGCTTTCAAGAAACAAAAATATGATATAGTATAAATCAAGGGGGATCCCCTATCTCTTTTGTTGTTTGTAATTGTGGTGGAGGTGCTAGGTCGTTTTCTTAAGAGAGCCACCGGCTTAAATTTATTTTTGAGTTTTGCTAAAGGGGGGGAAGACTAAAGTTTTCGCTCCTTCAATTTGTTGATACTCCAGTCTTTTTGGACGCCTCAAATGATCAAGTGAGGTACTAGAGAGGAGTGCTTTGCTGTTTCGAAGCAGTGTCTAGGTTGAGAATCAACTTTAGAAAAAGTAAAATGTTCGGAGTCGGGTGCAAGGCGAGGGTGGATAGATAGGCTGCCATGTTTGCGTGCAAGAGGGAGAATCTTCCCTCAACATATCTAAGGCTCCCCCTCACTATGGAGTGTAGGAGTAAGACCATTTGGGATTAGATGATTGAGCGTATGGAAAAAAGGTTGTGCACTTGGAAGGCAAGATATTTATCGAAAGGTGTCAAACTCACCTTGATTAAGAGCTTGCTTACTAGCATCCTCGTGGAACATCTCGTTTTGTTTTCAATAACGAAAGTCGAAGCAAGATTGGACAAATTGGTTAGACTTTCTATGGAAAGACAAGAATGAAGTCAGGAAAATTCATCTAGTGAACTGGAAAGTGCTTTGTGAGCCTAAATAAAATGGTGGTCTAGGCATTAGGGGCTTCAAAGTTGCTAATAAAGCGTTGCTAGGGAAGTGCCTCTGAAGGTATGGCACATACAACTCTAGCTTGTGGAGGAAAGTTATCAGAGCAAAGTATGGGGAATTGTGGAACAGCTGGGAGAGTAAGGAAGTGAAAACATCATACGAGTGTAGTGTGTAGAGAAGTATCAGAGCAAAGTATTAGAGACTTTCTATGGAAAGACAAGAATGAAGTCAGGAAAATTCATCTAGTGAACTGGAAAGTGCTTTGTGAGCCTAAACAAAATTGGTGGTCTAGGCATTAGGGGCTTCAGAGTTGCTAATAGAGCATTGTTAGGGAAGTGACTTTGAGTTTTGCTATAAGGGGGGAAGGATTGCTGGTGTGGTGACACGGCTCTTTGCAATCTTTCCCCTATCTATTCAACCTTTCCTTAAAGAAAGGTTTGCCATGTGCAGACTTCTTGAACCTCGAAGGTAGTGAGCCTGCGTTGAATTTGGGATTCAGACGAGGTTTCAATGATGGGAAAGTCCAAGACCTTGCAAATCTAATGTCCTACCTTGATAACGCTCAATGGGACACCTCAAAAGACGACAATGTAGAAAATATGAATTTTATTGATAATTCTTGGAAGAATATTACAAAAACCCCAATAGGGTATTTATAGGCATTACATCAACCAAGATATATGAAAACTACCTAATATAAATATTCTAGAATATCCTAATTGATATATTCTAAATATCAATATATATTCTAGAATATCCTTCATCACAACCTTCCATTTGTGTGAGATACACTAACAATGATACATGTATCCATACATTTTAATAGAGTGCATCTTATTCTCTAACATCCTTCCGCAATTGCATGGTCCTTTGAAAAAGGAATATGCAATTGGTTTTGTTGAATAATTGCTTGATCTCAATAATGGATATGTTCATTGATCGTCGAAGTGCCAATCGTGCTTGCTGGTGGTCACCGTATGTCTATGAAGTCCATCACTGTCGCATCCTGCTCTTTTTGAGTCTGTTGGAGCTGGTGGCTTATTAGACCAGATCTGTCATGATCTCTCCTAGAAGTATAAAAAAGTAGGATTGTGCCATTTAAATGAAAGAACTCTCATTGGAGAGATTTTAGATGGAAAAAAAAAATTGAGATCGTGTAGCATGAATGTGTGAAATTGGGAGATTTGTAGAGATATAAAAGAAATTGAGATTCTTATTGGAAAAAAAAAAAAAAAAAACTAAATAATAGCAAAGAAGAAAATAAGATATCTAGATCCAAAACATAAAGAAAGATGGTATTTTTATTGAAAAAAAAATACTAATAAGGTAAATAAAATGATTAAGGTTCGGCGATGGCAGTGGCACCATCGCTGAAGAACGGCGCACCAAGATCGATGTGCTCAATAGAGCTTGAGCTCTGATACCATGTAGAAAATATGAATTTTATTGATAATTCTTGGAAGAATATTACAAAAACCCCAATAGGGTATTTATAGGCATTACATCACCAAGATATATGAAAACTACCTAATATAAATATTCTAGAATATCCTAATTGATATATTCTAAATATCAATATATATATTCTAGAATATCCTTCATCACAACCTTCCATTTGTGTGAGATACACTAATAAAGATACAATGTATCTCATGCATTTTAATAGAGTGCATCTTATTTTCTAACAGACAAGAGGGAGTGAACTCTTACCAAAAGTACAAACTTCATTGTTAACTCCTTCACTCAAAGGATCAACAAAGTCTTCCAACACAATTGAGCATTTTCCTTCGTCGATCATGTAATGTACGAAAGTCCCCTCCAAGGTAGGTTTCTTTGTTTGGTTATCTATCTTGAATAGATTACCAACACTTGATATTCTAAGCAAGAGAGGCATTGTAACACCCAATTCTTGCAAACTTTGCATATCGAGTGTAGAGTGAGCCAATTGCAATCCTCTTCATTGTGGATGCTCTACCCCCATTTGGCATCATTTCTTTGATCTATTCAGGATTCCTTGGGTCCTCCCAAATTCGGTTTTATCTTTATTTCAGAGTTAGGATCGATCTTTCTTTTATGGGAGATTGAATACCTAGTAGAGGCTACTTTTGTTTGCTATTTGTTGGGGTTTATGGTTGGAAAGGAATGGGAGAATTTTCAAAGGTGAAGTTCCAACATGCCAGGACATGGTATTGAAAATTTTAGGTCTTTTGTTCTTTTGGTGTAAGTTTTGCCCAGACTTTAAGGACGTCTTTTTTGAAGATTTTGTGTTTCTAGCTAGGTGCCTCTTTTCTTGGTTGGCATCTCAACTGCCTTGTATTCTTGTACTTGTTTTCGCTTGTTTTAATAAATTCTATACTTAATCCAAAAAATATATATATATATATGATTTCATGGAATCTTGATAGTGGTAGCCTTGCAAACCAAAGGTAGCACCCTAAGGTAGAAGAAAGTTTTTTTTAGCTAAGCTTGGGACATTCACTAACAATAGGAATGGCATATCCATAGTGGTCCATCATAATGTTACTATCAAGTTACTATAAGGACCAACCACACAGATATGTTTTATAAAGGTTGGCTTGATCACTTATGGTGTACTAGTTTTCAGCCAAAAAAAAAGTTTCACGACATCTCAATTCTTATGGAAGGAGGGAAAGTCCATTCACATCCAGGGTTCCTAGTCAAGAGGGGGTGAGCTAATTGAGAATCATGAGACCTCTAGCATTAGTCTCAAAAGATACAATCCCGGATATGAAAAAAAAGTGTCAGGCTGGCTTGATTAAAGAAGTAAGGAGGCTAGAAGCAGATTTATTGGAATATCCAATGAAGTCTATTGACAGGAGTAGGATGTTATCAAATAGAGATTATTTTTATTTTACTATGTTCATGTCCTTTTTAGTCTTTTCCTATTTATTATGTATCTCTATAAATAGGATTGAAATAATAAAGAGATTTCTCTGGAATTTTGTTCGTCTCCTCTCTCTCCCTTTTCTTTCTTTATCTTCTCTAAACCCTAGATTAATTTTTACATAGGCATGAGGCAGTTTCTCAAATTAATGATGATCAAAATCATCTTCTAAAATGTTTGTTGAGAGATACAAGCAAGTGAACAGTCATCAAATCAATTATTAGATCGGGGAAGCCATACATTATGGTCCTTCAGGAAACAAAACTTGATCAAGTAAATGATAGTTTAATTGTCAATTATGGGACTCAAAGAATAAATGATGGCCTACAATTGTCTACAATTACAAAGTGAACATAGAAAAAGCTTATGATCATGTCAATTGAAATTTCCTCTTATATCTCTTAGACAGCATGCATTTTGGAAGGAAATGGATTGCCTAGATGAGCAAGTGTGTATCTTCGACATCTATTTCTATTTTGGTCAATGGGAGTTCAACTGGGTTTTTTAATAGCATAAGAGGCTTGAGACAAGGTGATCCACTCTCCCTATTTCTTTTCAATATTGTGGTGAAAGCTTTTGGAAGAGTTTCTTGAAAGCCACTTCCTTGGGGACCTTACCTGGGTTTGGAGTTTCTAAAGAGTGGCCAAAAGTATCACAACTCAAGTTTGCAGGAGATATTCTAGTTTTCTTGGAGGCAGTAACGAGTAAGGCGTGTTAAATTAGCGGGTGTCTATGTTGGTTAGAGGTGGTGTCTGGCCTTCTAATAAATTTGAGGAAGAGTAAGATCTACGCTAGGTTCTTGACATCGAGGCTTGGGCTGAATTTATGGGATGTCAAGTTAGTGCTTTACCTTATTCTTATTTGGTGTTTTACCTTGTTCTTATGTGGCGCTTACATTGGGAGCAGTGTACAGATCAACAACAATCTAGGAGCCTTTGGTGGAGAGGTTTAGGAAGAGGTGGGGCTCATGGAAAGCAAAGTATCTTTCTAAGGGTGGAAAGTTGATACTAACTAGGAGCACTTTGTCTAGCATCCCTACTCATTTCTTATCTTTGTTCTCAATGCGATGCCGAATAATCTAGAAAAAGAGTGTCATCCGCAAACTGAAGGTGAGATATTATTCGATGCCCCTGACTTCCCGCTTTGACCTCGACAAACTACCATTCTGAACTGCTTTCGATATCATTCTACTAAGAGCTACCATTACTAACAAGAACAAATGGATGATAATAGATCCCCTTGTCTTAAACCTCTAGAACTCTTAAAATACCATTCGGGATATCCATTCACCAAAATTGAAAAGGAAGGAGAAGTGATGCATTTTATCACCCAATTGATCCATAAATTGTCAAACCCCATCCTTCAAACAAAACAGTCTTTCTATATTTTTCCCAAATAGTAGTTTCAGTTAACTTCCACTAGGATTTGGTCCAATACTAAAATGATTTTTCTATATTTAACTACACATTTTTAAAATCCAACAGTCCCATACTAAAATTATTTTTCTATATTTAACTACACATTTTTAAAACGCAAGGTGTTGGACAGAAATTTCTGGTCAATCCAATGATTGGACTGATTTGAAGCCTTTTTTCATAGATTTATGTGCGGAACGAAGTCCTAATCAAAACTAGAAAAAAAGGATTCTGTGAATCCTTTTTCCATTACTTTTGGTTGGGTTACAATTTCGGCATGTTGTGGTTTGCAAAAAGTTCTCTGCTACAACTTCAACGGTAGCTACCGTTTTTGTTTTCTCAATCGTACCCTTTGAGTGAATTTTTTTGTATAACTCTTGAAAACAAATCTTTTTTTTTATTTTTCCCCAAAAATGTGGGAAGTCGGTTTTCCATAGGATTTGGCCCCATTCTATTTTGTTCTGAATTTTTGATTTTATAGAAAAGGATTAGTATTCTAAGGTCAAGTTATCCACGTAATGTGATGTGTCTAGAATTGTGGTAGTATGGAATGGTTTGACCTAGTCAACATCGAAATTGAGTCATGAAGGGTTCTTTAGAGTTGTAATACACCTCACCCCCGATTTTGGGCCGTGGGACTTCATTCATGGATCAGGTTGTGGGTCAAAAAAACTAGGGCATGTCAAAACAATATATAAAAGGCCATGTGACTTGTAACGAGGAGGTTTCCTCCAAAATTTTGAAGCAGTCTGGCCACTTCAAAATCGGACTCGTTTCTAGAAGGGTCAAAACTAGAGTAAATGGGTAGCATAGGTCATGGGAAAGTTCAGACTAGATTTAAGGGATTTTTAGGCAATTTTTTAGGTCCAAAAGGGGTTTTGAACTTTTGGTCAACCTATAGGTGTTGTATTTTTGGGGCGGCGGGTAGCTTGAGATTTAGGAAAGATATGATTTGTTTTGGGGTGGGAATCAATGATTCTGCCAGTAAAAAGGGTGCTGTATTTTTAATGGCAACAGGGTATGATGTTAAGATAAATTGAAAAGCTAAAGAAAAGAAAAGGAGATGAGATAGGTGATCTCTTACCTTGGAATCACACCAAAGGTCGTTGATCGAGCTCTTGGCTTCACACCAAAGCAATCGTGGCTTTAAACTATCGACTCCATTCACAAAAGCTTTAAAACCTGTAATTTCTACAATCTCATTCATTCATTCACTAGGAAAAAATTACAACACTAAACGTCTATTTATAAAGTTCGCTAAACCCTAAATCTAATCCCAACCATCGTACTAATAACAAGATTTAATAGTTGTACATAATACTTAAAACAACTTAAATATAACAAGACCAAAACTACCATATATCCCAATCCCGTAGCTTCATTCCTCTTAAATATTTAGCCTAAGAAAACCCACTAGAAAGATATGATAAAGTTACCAAACTACCCCCAAACATCTATACTAAGATCATGGATGAATAAAAACATAAAAATAAGCCTAAATACTAATCTTAATCACTAAAATAGACCCTCATAAAAAAAATATTAAGTATAACTAATGGCACATTGGAAAAGACCCATGATCTCTGATGACCTCATCACACAAAAAAACAAAATTCCTCCACTTGATGACAGATAGCCACAAGAAGTCAAACTTCATTTCCAGGCTCAAATCGATGGCATCTCATTGGAAGGAGAAGACAATACATATTAGGGATGCAGTTGATTATGATAAGACATTGTATTTTAAGGATTTCAATTTCTTCCATCCCTTGATAATCTTGAGTTTGATTTCATGTCTACAGAACGGCAATAGAGGCTTGAGAGACCTTTTGACGAGGATGAAGTATTTCAAACCATTTGTATGATGAATAAGGGTAAAGCCTCGAGGCCTGAAGACTTCTCTATGGCCTACTTTAAGTGAGTGGGGATAATTTGTCTAGGTTTTTTCAGTCTCGGAAGAAGTTTAATGATTGGTAGATCCAATGCATTTCTTCTCTTATTAACTAGTTCTTTAGCATCCCTATCTTTCTATGGGTAAAGACTGTCAGGTATGAGTTGGGCAGTTTTAGATTAGTTCCTTTTTATCATTCTTTGTTCAGTCCCTCTCCTTGCTCCTTCGCAATTTCTTGTAGTTAAATGGGGCCTATCAATCATTTCCTAATTCACTATAATTTCACCCATGCTTTTTGAACCCATTTTCTCAGTTTATATAATCTGAATTGGTGGTGTTTCCCAAATTCAATTTCAATTGTTCTTTGAAGTGTAGCAATCCATGGCCTTGAGCTATAGAGAAAGGATATTTTGGATTTTGACCCCTTTTGCGGTCTGTTGGGGTTTTTGGAAGGAAAGGAATAGCCAGACCTCTGATGGAGTTAAGCACAAAATTTAGGAGATTATAATATCAATCCTTGAGTTAATTTACTTTGGTATAAAGTTTTTAAGGAGATTAAGAGTCTTTTTTAAGACTTCTTGTTTAGGTTTTGGCTGTCCAAGAGCAAGTTCTCTTGTTGTTTCCTCTTCTTTTCACTCCTTTTCCATTTTTACTTCTTTTCTATCTTTGGACTTGTAGAATGGTCTGTACAACCTCCTTTTGTTGCTTTCTTGCTTGTCTATAAAATTTCTACACCAAAAAACAAAAATAAAAATGTGTGACTATTACAATACTGTCAATAGGTGACCATTTTTGGATAAAAACAGTTAGCCTAAAACCTAGGGCTACAGTGCTAAAAACAAGGCATACAATATAGTAAAGGAACAAAAGAATACTACAGTAGTAGGGGTGATTCTTGAGCTAACCAACAATAGTAGCCAACCACAACTAGAAAAATTTTAGAATCCAAAAATGATGAAAGAGCCTAAGACTGAATAATTGAAAATGCACTAAACATAAGCAATTAAAAATGGTTTCCAAAGCAAGAAAGTACCTGCACTGCAATTTCACTTGCATCTACTGCATAAACCTGGCAGCAAAATAGTGTCTTGAGAACATTACGTGAATTAAAATTCAATTGATAAAAAAAGTACACATTTACTCAGAAAAAACAAAGAGAGGAAGGAGGAATTTATTATCTAGGGAGTTCAGTACATTAGAGGTCTAGGCCAAAATAATCCATCAAATAATCCCAAGAATCTAAGCCATTAGAATGCTTCTAATGGTCACAGAAAATTTCATGGATGATAAAAAACAAATTGTTCGTACCATTTACAGTAAGGATCATCCTATCCAGATGATTTTTTACCCCGAAAAGAAATGGTTGTAAACATAAGAAAAGTGTGAAATTTGGTCATCTTTTTGTTATTTTTGAGTTGCATAACAAAAATGTACACAAATGTCTTCGTGCTTTGCGAGCCGTTGGATGTAGCATTTCGAGTAGGAAAGCTTGTGTTTCTTTCGATGGGCATCAGGAGGGTCATGACGTATCGCACATGTCGGGCTCAATGGATTCCTCGAATAGAGAGACCACGGATGCTAGTCTTGCTCCCATTCTAAGGAAGTATGTCTGCTCTCAGATATATATCATCTCTTGCAAACCTCAAGTTTCTTGTACGGCCCTCAGTTGATAATTTCAAAGAATAACTCCACCACAGTTATGTAGTACCATCTCCACCTTAAACACACCCAACATTATCTAAATCTGTGGTTTTTCTTTCTCTACTTTGTGCCAACTTGTAGAAAAAAAATTCTCACATTTTGTAGTGCCCGAATTGTAATATAGATCATCTAATGCCCTTATATTTAACTTTATTTACCACTTGCTTTGCTTATTTTTAGCATTTTAATATTTTTTAAGTTTTCTTCAATAGTAGTTATTTTTCACAACTTGTGATGAATCATTTTTTCCTTTCTCTAATGACCTTTTAAACATCATCACCTTTTTTTTGGATTAAGTTAAAAAAAAAAAAAAATTATTGAAAAAAAATGAAGATGAGATGACCCTAGGGTCACAAAAACTTATCAAAAAGAGCAAAGGAAAGAACCCTAAGTGGCGGCCCCTACATTACAAATATGTGTGATTTTTCCAATTGACTTCCTAAGAAACTCTTTCGCTACTCTTTTAATATTGTTATTTACTTCATTACACATTATTATAGGCTCTACCTCTAAGTTCCGTACTTCTTCCTATTGGAAATATTAGAATAGTCAGTTTTAATTTGACTATTATTAGTTTATTTTATTTTATTTCTTATTTCTTTGTAAGGGCATTTATGTCCATTCCATTTTTATTGATTATAAATATATGCCAAGCTCTCATTATGAGACTTGACTTTTCTCTTCTAAAACTCTTCTTGGTATCAGAGCTGAAAAAACCTTTCACCCTCCATCTTCGTTTTTCCTCAAAAAAATTTTCTCACCTAGCGATAGCCTCATCTAGAGTTTCTCCCCTTCGGGGGCTCTTCATCGCATGTTGCGATAGAGAATTTATTAACTCTTCACATGCTACAATAGAGTTTTGCGCTGTGATTTTTGCCCTACGTTAGGGCTTCTCTTTTAGAAGGATTTTATCAACCCTTTGAGTTGTTAGGTGAACTTCGATCAGCCCAACAAACTCAATCCAACTTGCGACAGCAGCAGGCAACAACAACGTGTTGTTGTATACATCCTGATCAGACCTAAAGGACCTAAACGAGCCTGTGATCAGTTTATATGCCCTAAATAGACTTGCAATCAAACCCACAGACCTTAAATAGCCCTGCGACAGCAACTGCTAGTGGTGGGGAGCCCTGCGATAAGTGTATAATCCTTGGAACAGCCCTACGACAGCAACAATAGGTAGTTGGATGTCTTACGATCAAATTTACAGGCTTGAAACAGCCCTACGATCAAATCTAATACCACCTACAGGTAACTTACAACAGCCCTGCGATCAGATCTGATACCACCTACAGGCTTTGAACAGCCCTACGACAGCAGCAACCTCTAGTTGGAAGTCTTGCGATCAGTCTAAAAGGTTCTTAACTATCCTGCGATCAATTCTACAGTAGATCTAAGGTGGTACGAAGACCTACACCACCAGTAAAGGTTGTCTCTGTGACCTACGATAATAGTTTGGGGCTTCAACAGCAGCAGAAAGATATATATATATATATATATATATATATATATATATATATATATATATAGAGTTTGGGGCTTCTACAGCAGCAGAAAGATATATAATTTTTTTGTGTGACATTCTTCGACAGCAACACAATCAATAGCATTATTTGACCTTCGATAATACTAACACGGGAGATCTTCCTTCAATCCAAAATTTCCTTCTGTTCATAGTGTGCAATGACGATGACTCACGAGACTAAGGACTCTACCACTAGCCTTGGGGCTAATTTCTCAATCCAGCGCATAACCAATGCCCTACTAGATGGTCGTAACTTTCAGTCCTGGTCTCGATCAGTGCGATTTTATTTGGGTAGTAGAGGAAAATCTGGTTGGCTGTCAGGCATTGTTCCTAAGCCACCCATCACTGATCCAAATTTGAACAATGGGAAATTGATAATTACACCATTCTTGGGTGGTTATTTAACTCCATGGAGCAACGCATCTACACTATGTTTATGTATCATGAGACTGTCTCTTCTTTGTGGTCTGCTCTTACTCAGACATTTACACATGCTCGCAATGGCTCGAGGATCTATGAACTTTACCGCGATATTGCTCAGGCTACACAAGGAAATCAGAGTGTTGCAGCTTACTTTGAAATCCTTCAATCCCATTAGGAAGAGCTCTCGCACTATGAGTCTATGGCTAAGTTTTCTGCCGAAGCAGCCAGGTATGTAGTTAAGAGGATTGCTCGACATCAGACATATCAGTTTCTCATGGGTCTACGCCCTGAGTTTGAGGCACCACGAATCCAAATCCTTAATACCACTCCTCTACCTTCCTTATTTGAGACATTTGCGACTATTGATAGCGATGAGCATCGTCACCATATAATTCCCTCCCAGTCTCAGCCTCTTGTCATTATCTCTGCTCCAGATACAGATCAGATGGCTCTTGCAGCCACCTCCCGTACTCAAGGATCTGGGAATCGAGGTTGTGGAAGCCATGGACATGGTAAAGGTAGTGGCCTTACGTGTTGCCACTGTGGGAAGATTGGCCATAAGAAGGCCCGCTGCTTTCAAGTCTATCCCCACCTGTTAAGATCTTCTGGGGGACAGTCCCGTGCTGTTGTTGTGGAATCTAACTCTGTTGATCCTGCATCCTTTGGACCTATTGATTTGCAACATCTACAGACGCAAATTACAACTATTGTACAGGATCAACTCCAGGCTCAAACTCCCTCATCCTCGACTATTGCATCTGTTACCACACCTCCAGGTACCTCTTCTACATTTCATGCCTCTCAGTCTGGCTCTGCTCCTCTAACTTGGATAATTGATTCTGGTGCCTCTGATCACATGGCCATGAGTTTACTCATTTTATTTCTTCCATTTTTCCTACTACTCATAAGGAGGTTCGCCTTGCTGATGGGTCTCTTACCACTATTCACAACAAGGGTACTATCTCCTTAACCCTGAGTTTTTCTCTTGATTCTGTTCTCCATGTCTATGAGTAGTATAACAAAATCTCTAAACTGTTCTATAACATTTTTTCCTGTTCACTGTGTCTTTCAGGACCTGACTTCGAGGAGGATTTTGGCAAGGGGTATGAGAGGGAAAGGTTGAACCTGTTTGGCACTCCACCTACTGCTGCTCCAGCTTCCGTCCTCCCACTCACTAGGAATCATACTTTTTCTTCCCAGACTTTAGACTTATGGCATGCTCGCTTGGGACATGCTAATTTCCAGCACTTATGTTCATTATTTCCTGCTTTAAAAAATTCTTATAGTGGACACAAATTTCAGTGCTCTGTGTGTGAGCTTTCTAAACACACATACATCTTATATTCCTCACATGCATCGATTTAATGCTATTTTTTATTTAGTTCATTCTGATGTGTGGGGGGCCTTCTCCTGTTACTGCTTTTAATGGTCATAGATATTATATTACATTTATTAATGACTATTCTCTTTGTACTTGGGTTTATTTAATGCGTTCTCGCTCTGAGGTGCTCTTTATTTTTGTTAATTTCCTTAAAATGATTCAGACTCAGTACAACATTACTATCAAATCACTTAGAACAGATAATGGAAGGGAATATATTTCTGATAGGATTCGATCCCATCTCCATGAGCATGGTATGCTTCATCAGTTAACTTACCCATACACTCCTAAGCAAAACGGGGTGGCGGAACGTAAGAACCGCCACCTCATGAACATCGTCTGTTGCCTTCTGCGAAGGATGCATGTTCCCAAATCATATTGGAATATGGCAGTTCTTACTGCTATTTTCCTACTAAATCGTGTTCTGAGCCGTACTTTAGGGGGACAGGTGCCTCTTCATGTTCTTCGACCTGATAGCACCCTCTTCCCCATTACACCAAGAGTCTTTGGGTGTACCTGTTTTGTTCAGGATAAAACTCCCCATCGCACCAAACTCGATGACAAAGCTCTTCGTTGTGTTTTCTTGGGTTACTCATCTATGTCAAAGGGGTATCGGTGTCATAATCCACTCACTCATCATATTATTCATTCCTTGGATGTCACATTTTTTGAAAATGTTCCATTTTTTCGTGCTTCATCTTCTTTGCAGGACTCTTTTCCTTTGCAGAATCACTCTCTTATAGTGTTACCGTCTCCAGTTTTCTCTCCACCTTCATCTTCACCACCGCTGCAGGTTTACTCTTGTCGCCCCCCCCCCCCTCTCAAACCTTGCCAACCTCTTCCTTGAACTCAGGTATACCTCCTTCTACATTTACTCTTGTTCCTTTCATTTCTAACTCTTACTTACCTATTGCACTTCGCAAGGGTAAGCGAGGGTGTGTTACTGATCACCTTATTGCCCAGTTTGTTTCCTATCAGGGTCTCTCTTCTTCTTATCGAGCCTATCTTGCTACCACAGACTCTATTCGGGTTCCTCGATCTATATCTGAGGCTTTACATAATCCTAAGTGGACTCAAGCCATGACTACTTAGATGGATGCATTGCAAAAGAATCATACCTGGGAACTTGTTTCTCTTCCCTCTAGGGAGCGCACTATTGGCTGTAAATGAGTTTTCACTGTCAAGTATCTCGCAGACGGTACTGTTGATCGCTACAAGGCCCGCCTTGTCACTAAGGGATTCATGCAGACTCCGGGAAAGGACTTTGGTGCCATGTTTGCCCCTGTAGCCAAACTTTCTACTGTCCATCTTCTTATCTCTTTACCGGCATGTCATTCATGACCTCTTCACCAGCTTGATGTGAAGAACACATTTCTAAACGGGGATTTGACAGAGGTCATTTATATGGACCCCCTCCTAAGTTTAGTATTCAGGGGGAGTATTCTGGGAAAATATGTCACCTTCTCAAATCTCTGTATGGCCTAAAGCAGTCTCCGCGAGCTTGGTTCCAGCGTTTCTCTGAGGTCATTTTATCTATGGGATTTTCTAGATGCCACTCTGACCATACTTGCTTTATTCGATAAGGGATAGATGATCGCAAAACCATTGTCTTGATATATGTGGATGATATTATAGTAACTGGAAATGATGCATAGTGGATTGACAAGGTTAAGAGACAATTGGGTAATGTTTTTGAGGTTAAGGACTTAGGTCCCCTCAAGTATTTTTTGGGGATAGAGGTAGCCCGCTCACATCGTGGTATTTCGTTATCTCAACGCAAATACACATTGGATCTTCTTCAGGACACTGGTATACTTAATTGTCGTCCTGCCTCTTCCCCAATGAATCAGACTCATCGTCTTCATGTTGAATCTGGGGAACTTTTATCTGATCCTTCATCTTACCAAAGACTTGTAGGCTGTTTGATTTATCTGACTAACATTAGACCGGATTTGACCTTTGCAGTTAGTGTAGTCAGTTAGTTTATGCATGCTCCGCGTACCTCTTATCTTGACGTTGTGTATTGTATCATTCGCTACTTGAAGTTTCGTCCTGGTCTAGGCCTATTTTATTCGACTACTACTCAGCCACATTTGTCATGTTTTACTGATACTGATTATACGGGTTCTCTTACAGATAAGAGATCTACAACTGATTTCTGTACTTTCTATGGTGGTAACCTTATTTCGTGGAAAAGTAAGAAACAGAGTGTGGTTTCTCGTTCGTCTGCTGAAGCTGAGTATCGTATTATGGCTCTTGGCACATGTGAGCTTCTTTGGCTTAGATCTTTACTGACAGAGTTGGGATTTCCTATTGTTAGTTCTTCATTGCTATTCTATGACAACAAGTCTGCTATCATGCTTGCATCTGACTCAGTCATTCACGCAAGGACTAAGCACATCAAGGTTGATATTCACTTTCTCAGGGAGAAAGTTCGATTTGTTCCTTCTTCAGATCAATTGGCCGATATGCTTACAAAGTCTGTTGGACCTTCTGTGACTAACTCTCACCTAGCCAAGCTGGGCCTAGTTGATATATTTGCCCCAGCTTGATAGGGAGTATTGGAAATATTAGAATAGTCAGTTTTAGTTTGACTATTATTAGTTTATTTCATTTTATTTCTTATTTCTTTGTAAGGGCATTTATGTCCATTCCATTATTATTGATTATAAATATATGCCAAGCTTTCATTATGAGACTTGACTTTTCTCTTCTAAAACTCTTCTCTTCCTTTATCAAATTATTTGTAAAAGCCAACGATTTTTCTCCTTCTAGATTCCACCACCTAATTCCTCGACATCCTTAATTTCACCTCTTTTATTCAATTTTTTTATGTAAACATTACCCACTAACCCCTATTATTAAATTAATTTATGCCGGAGATAACCAGAGACTGCATATCGACTGCACATTTCTCCTAAATAGGAAAAGGGTGTGGGGGGGGCATCTAGCTTTTATCGGTTTTGTTCTTAAAAGTAACTAAATGTTTCTCCTTCTTGAAGTTTGTGTTTACTATTGCAAGGATATATGCTGTCGCAAATTCAAGTATCAGTTTTCCTATCTCATTTCTTTCACCAAACCCAAATCCTCGAAGTACCCTCTTGTATCCTCTTACTTTTTTATACAACCATTTAAGTCTCCTATAAATATTATATCTCCACCAAGAATTCTTTGAATGAGTTCCTCCATGTCTTCCAAGAATTCTCTTTCGATGATTTCTTCTTACCTAACTTGGGGTGCATAAGTACAAAATGCAGCTTTCTGGCATGGTCAATGCCTCTAGAGACAAAAAAGGATGGTTTTCTCTTTGAGGCTTTATGGAGGTACTGATTCAAGTGAAGCAAAAGGTAGAACTCTAATAAAAGGCAGAAACTAGGTTTATGCAAACTTACCTACAAGATCTAGGAGATAAAATATTTAAATGCTTGTTCTAGTTAGTATCTTAAATAAGGTAAATACTGAATCATTCTTGCAATATTTGGAGACTAGTCATCCCTTGTGCAGTCTTTTATGTACTAAAATATTTCCTTTCAACAGGTGAAATTTTTTTGTTGATAGGTTCACAGGTGCAATTATTCCTTTCCAAAGTTTCTCTTTTGCAAAACTCCAAGGGGGCATGATTAGTCACAATTTGTAGGAAACAAAAAAAAATCAAAACATCTAATTGCCTATTAACTGCATTGGCAGATTAAAAGTACAACATACACAATTAGCACTATGGTCCTACATATCGTCTTCTGAATGAAGACTGAGTAATCAGAAGAAGATCTCTGAAACCCATAATCCAACACCACAGAGCTGAACTTGTCAAACCAAGCTCTGGGAGGTTGCTTCAGTCCATGTACATCTCCTCTCATAGTTACAGAAACCAAACATTTATTTACTAAACAAAATTCAGCATACCAAAAAAGATTTTGATAATTCTAAATGTAATAGACATAAATTTCAACATGTCTTACTCGCTTTGCACCAGCAAGAGCACAAAATATAGAAAGAATTCCAGTGCCACATCCAACATCAACTACAACCTGCAAACATGAATTCAAAAGTAAATGCAGAAGCAAACAAGCTATAACATTCTTTATGTAGCCTATTTGCATGGATTCTTCAAAATGGTGGACTACCCATATTAGAGCCATGTAGGATTTGGCAAGTATTCCTTTTTGAACCCAACTCAACTCTTCCTTAACGGAGTTTTCAGCCAACTAAGAAACGTTTGATTGTAGGATAGCATTGCCAGTTAGCAGCAAATAGGAGAAGGCTTCCTACTAAATCCCATTGTGCAAATTGTATTCACCAAAACCAAAAGAAAATAATAGGGATTTTAATATTTTTAATGAGGCAGATGATTCACTGTGGTGTATGTTGCTCGTGGAAGGAGAAAAATGTCCATACGTTCTAGAAAAAAAAACTCTATTTCTAACGTTATTGGCCACAAGTCTTTAAGGGCCTTTTGTTCAGATGGGAGCAAGTGTGTTCTAATAGCTCCGAGAGTCATGTGTAAGCTGTTTTGGGCTGTATTTGTTTTGGGATTTTAATATTTTTAACGAGGCAGATGATTCACAGTGCTGTATGTTGCTCATGGAAGGAGAAAAATGTCCATCCGTTTTAGGAAAAGAACTCTATTTCTAATGTTATTCTCCATAAGTTTTTAAGGGCTTATTGTTCAGATGGGAGCACGTCTGTTCTAATAGCTCTGAGAGTCACTTGTAAGCTGTTTTGGGCTGTATTTGTTTGGCTTTTCTGTTCTCTTTAGGTCGGTCTTCTCGACCACCTGTGTTTCTGTGCTTTTTCATCAATGAATTTTACTTATTAGAAAAAAAAATGAAGCAGGTGATCCAAACCAAAAAATTAAAGTAGTGCAATCTGTGAATTAGACCAGGACAGGATTAGCCTAAATAATTTGTTATGGGTCAGGAAAACTAAGATTCAAAGCACTAAATTGTCCTCCAAAATTAATGTAAGGTCTTGTTTTGGAATTTTCAGATAAATGGTGTAACCCTGGTGTACTGGAGTGAAGCCTCAAGTTTTTTATTTAAAGCATCAACAGAGAAAAAAATAGAACCCTACTATATTTTAAAATTATTAAATATTTTGTTTTGTAATCATAATTCATCTGAGCTACGGTTATTACATTGCCATAATCCAACACTCATACCCATTCTTTTGGAACATGGCTATGCAAGTTCTCCAAATAAAATCTTCCAATATAAAATAAAATATCTCAAAGAATGTCACATAGATTTTCCGAGAAAACACAAAGACACGCATGGAAAAGATTTATAACTCCCTATAGAGATCAAATATATGATGTCTCCAGATTTGAGGAACTGCCACATATAGATGGGCAGAGAGTGAATATTCCTCTCAAGCCTCCTTGGTGGCTCTTGAATGTAGAGAGATCAAAAGTTTTCTCCACACATGCATTGAAAATAACATTACCTTGCCGGCGATCGAATTTTGATGTTGTAAAATAGCGGATCTATAAGTTTCAGTGCGCACACGATCCTGTAAAATTGAAGCAAAATTTCAGTCAAACAACAAAGAGGGTGAAAAGAGCGCTCAAATTTAAGTCCCCGCACAATCCTCTCGCTCTTTTAAGTTGAAAGGTCCTAACAAAGTGAGAGGAAGACCAAAAAGGACATGGATCGAGGCAATAAGAGTGGATATGAACATAGTAGAATTTAGTAGAAGATTATGAGCTTTTTTCCATTGGGTCATCGGATTCTATGTTTTATTTAGTTTTATGTTTAAGAGAGTCTATTTAATGATTAAGATTAGTATTGGGCTTATTTTTATGTTTACTAGCCCATGGTCTAAGTATAGATATTTGAGGGTAATTTTGTATTTTTATTAAGTTTATAGAGCCGGAAATTTAAGGGAGATAAAGTTACGTAAATTAGGGTATTTTTGTAATTTTCTTATTTAAGTTAAGGTCAGTTTAACTAATTTTCTTCTTTGATTTTTTCTTAAAGAGATCTTTATATTATTTTAGAAGAGCTTTTGAATAAAATTTACATAATTTTCTGAATCTTTCCTTGAATGTTTGGGGCATTCAACTTGGAAATGTCATGGAAATCATTAGAGGAGCTCCAAGGTAAATCCATAATATTTTCTTTTTTTTTTTTTTTAATTTCTTTTTGTTGTTTTCCAAATGGCCTTTATTGAAACCTGTAGAAATCTAGGTTACTAGAGAAGAGAAAAAGAAAAATAGAGGAGAAGAGATTTTGGAGAGAGGCCTCCTCTCTCCCTATTAATATTAAATTTTGGTCAAAAGACTAATATGCCCTTTTTACAATAATATAAATTCTAACACTCCCCCTCAAGCTGAAGCATATAAATCAAACATACCCAACTTGTTACAAAACTTAGAAAATAACCCTTAGACAAAGCTTTGGTGAAGATATCACCAATTTGACTATCCGACCTTAAGTACAGAGTAGAAATATGATGACTCTTAACCAAGTCTCTAAAGAAATGACAATCCACTTCAATATACTTAGTCCTCTCATGAAACACTGAATTATTGGATATGAAGATATCAGCTTGGTTATCATAGAAGATATGCATAGGTGTAGGCACAGAAAACCCCATCTCTTGAAGCAATGACCTAACCCATATCATCTCAGTTGCAGTATAAGTCATGGCTCTATACTCGGCTTCAGCACTAAAATGAGCTACTACATTCTACTTCTTTCGAGGTCATCAAATAGCTCTCCTTGTTCACATCAAGCTTGACCGAGCTATTCATAAGAGTATCCACATGCCTAGAACCAAGCATACCAATCTCAGACAACAAATCCAACACACATTTTCTTTAAGAGAGATTTAGATCTAGAAACCTCAATACCCAAGAAATATTGAAGGACCCCCAAGTCCTTAGTATGAAAATACTTAGCAAGATGAGTTTTCAACTCAACTATCCCTGCAGAGTTACTACCAGAAATGATTATGTCATCAACATATCATAAATGGACTTCTTCAGTTTGCATACCAATTCTAACTTCCTAAGAACTACATATCATGGGGGTTGGTCCATATAAACTTTTTGCAGATCTCCATGAAAAAATGCATTGTTAATATCTAATTAATAAAGAGGCCAATCACAACATATGGCCACAGATATAGTATTCTAACTGAGTTGAGACGAGCTACTAGGGAAAAAGTCTCCATGTAATCAACTCCACAAGTCTGAGTGCAGCCTTTAACTACTAACCTTGCCTTTAGCTTTTCAACTAACCCATCTTGGAGATATTTAATGACATAGACCAATCTACAATCCAATGTTCTCTTAGTAGGAGGTAGAGATGCAAGCTCCCATATCTGACTGTCCTATAATGCCTTCATCTCATCATCCATAGCCAACTTCCAACCATGTGAAGCCAATGCATCTATATAAGAGGAGGGAATAGAAACAAACAAGGCAAAGGACTTCATCATGGATGAGATTCGATGAAGAGACACAACGTTATTTATAGGATGTTTAGTGCATTCCTGAGTTCCTTTTCTATGAGCAATTGACTAGTCTAAATCAGCTGGTCTCAAAGCCTTAAGACTAGAAGACGTTGGATGTGGGGTTGGTATCCCTAGTATTGTTTTTCTCATATTGTTTTGTCTATAAACCTGCAACGGAGACAGAACATCATCTATAGATAAGGGAATAACTAGAATAGGGGTAGATTGAAGAATCCCCCCTTGACTCGAAGAGACCAATCTGATTTTAAAAAAATTTCCCCTTTTTTAGAAAAGAAAGGTGTTGACTCAGAGAAAGAAACAACTGCACTCACATAGAACTAACGATGTTCTGGACTATAGCACTGATACCCCTTTTGAGTGTAAGAATAGCCCAGAAATACACATTTGATAGCCCGAAGAGCCAACATATCTCAACTTGGTTCCAAATTGTGAACAAAGACACACAACCAAACACACGTGGTGGATGATGAAAGGTTAACCAGAAGGATATAACACAAAAAATGGTGCCTGACCCTTAAAAATAGTAAATGGCATACATTTAATTAGGAAACAAGCAATGAAGATAGCATCAGACCAATAAGTTTTGAGCACATTTATGTTAAACATAAGTGATGCTTACACTCAGCCACCCCATTTTGTTGGGATGTATGAGCACACGAGGTTTGATGAATAATGTCATAGGCTGAACTGAAATCTGCATGCATTCATGGGCTTTGTCAGAATGAAAAATTGTATTGATGTACCAAGCTAAAGTCGAATTTCATTGTAAACTGTAGTAAGAACATGATGAAATTCAGATCTGTCATTTAATAAAAATAACCCCGTCATGCGAGAGAAATCATCCACAAAGATAAAAAAAGTAAGAGAAATCAGAAATACTTTTATTCACAAAAGTCCCCAAATATCCAAATGGACTACATCAAATTTATTCAATTAACAACTCTCAACTCTAAAAGGAAAAGAACCACGGTAATACTTGCCGAATTGGCAAGCCTCACATTCAAGACTCGATAGCTGCTTAAAATTAGGAAACAATTGACGCAACTTAACTAAAAACAAATGACCCAAATGATAATGCCACTGCAATGGGGAGACATGTGCTCAATGTCAATTCAGTCTTTCCCATAACTAGATAATATAGACCCAATAGTTTCATACTCCAATCCAATCATCCTCTTCGTCTTGAGATCCTGGATAACACAAGAAGATGGAAGGAATGTCATAGAATAATTAAGGGATTTAATAAATTGACTCGCAGATAACAAATTAAAAGGAAAATCAGGTACATATACAAGCTAGATGACAGTGATATAGATGGGGTGGGATGGATGATTCCCACTCCAGAAACAAGTTTAGTAGAGCCATCAACTAGGAAAATATTAAACTTAGAAGAACGAAACTAGGAAAAGAGAGAAGGTATACCAAACATATAGACACTAGCTCCTAAGTCAATCACCCAAGAAGATGTTGACTGGGCTTTATTCGTTAGACAAGCGTGCCTATTACAGCGCCTCTACCACAAGAGTAGAATTAGACTTAGAAATGGGATGGATGGTTCCCACTCTAGAAACAAGTCTAGTAAAGCCATCAACTAGGAAAATATTAGACTTAGATGAACGAAACTGGGAAAAGAGAGAAGGTATACCAGACATATGGACACTATCTCCTGAGTCAATTACCCAGGTAGATAGTGACTGGGCAACCATAAGAGCAGAATTACCTGTGTTGGCAAGCGTGACTATATAGAATGTACTAGATGACACAAAGAAACTCTAAAGAAGCTCAGCCATCTGGGCAATTACATCTTCTTGAAATTGTGCACCAGCAGATACTTCATATTAAACCGGCACAAATGGAGTAGCAGACTCTCCAATCTGTTGAGACTCTTCAGTAGCTTGATTGGCCCAAGCAAGCCTACCACACTTCTCCCAACAAAAATCGTCAATATGACCATTGAAACCACAACATATGCACTTCATATTACTGTTAGTGTCTCTACTACCATTATCACCACTACTACCACCACGACCTCTACGACCACGACAACTAGGATTATCACATCCACCACCACCAACGTGGGGCTGCTTGTGGTGAGAGTGGAGGACTCTTTACCAGCTGGAGATAAAGAACACAAAGCCACAGATGAGATAGGTGCAGCCCGTACAACTCAAGAAAAGGCATTGACAATTGTAGGTAAAGTTTCGCTAGCCAATATTTGACCCTTTATAGGTTCAAATTCAGCATTCACTCCAAACAGAAATTTTGTACTATAAAATTCTTCATGATATCATTTTGTGTTTCTAAACTAGTGGTGAGAGGTTAATACTTAGCTAACTCTTCCCAAAGTCCCCCCTGAAGAGTGTTGTAATACTCACTAACATGCTTCCCGTTCTGTTTTAGGGTAAAGATAGATTCCCATATCTCAAAATTTGGAGACATTTCGTCCATTAGAATACATCTCCTTTGCAGAATCCCAGATAACCTTAGTTGAAGACAACAATACCATGTTGGCATTGATCACTAGATCCATACTAGCCAAAAGCCAACTCATAACCAAAGCTTCTTCACTCATCCAGCCTTCATAAGATTTATCATCTGTGGTTGAAGGATCATAAGTGATATGTTTTAGTTTCTTCTTTGCGGTTATCACAATCATCATGGAGAAAGACCAATGAAAATAATTAGTGGCATTCAATTTAACTACTATCACATAGGCACCAACACCATCCCATGACTGTTTACCCTTACCAAAAGTAGTAGATGCCAAAAGAAATTACTCAACTCACAAACCACAATTCGTCGAAACCGAAACCCGAAAAAAAATTGAAAACTTATCCGAATATCAAACAAACAAAATAATGGTGGACGATGATAAGGAATAACCCTATGAGTGGTGCGGTTTGGGTAAGGATGCCTATATGTGAGTAGTTGTGAAGAAAATCAAAAACCCAAAAGTTCGGGATTTGGCATCTAAACTTTGAACTAGCTCCAATCGCATTGAAACTTCAAACCAACACTAACAAACCTTAGATATACATCTAGATTTGAAACAAACACCAATAAACCCTAGAACACGGGGTTTTGTTCACACCAAGTGGAGAAAACAAGAGGAAAAAAAATTGAAGGAAGAACCCTAGATCTCTATCTTAGATTAGTGCTCTGATACCATGTAAAAATCTAGGTTAATAAAGAAGAGGAGAGAAGAAGAAGAAAAATAGAGGAAAAGAGATTTTGGAGAGAAGCCTCCTCTCATCCTATTTATATTAAATTTGGTCAAAAGACCAATAGGCTCTTCTTACAATAATATAAATTCTAACAAAACCTATCATAATGGCTGATAAAACCTCTTAAGCCTAGAACCTTTTCTGGAAACCCCTTTCCCTCAACCCTTAACCATTTCTTTTATCCTATAAACCTAAATCCCTAATCATAATTACAAAACGATGTAATTAAATCCCACAATACAAGCCCTTGTTAGGTTTACCCTAAAACTTTTACAATAACCGCATTGTAGCTCAACTCTTTAACCCACTCCCAAACCAAATCCCCTACCTTGTATTACATGTTTCCTTCCATCCTGCATCAATTTCGCATCAAAGCATAGGTTCAAGCAAAACGAATCAGCAGATCGCATTGAGGAAAGATGGAACTGACAGGTATGTTCTTAAAGGAGCTAACAAATATGCCGTAAAACTTTGTTGAGCGCGCCACTCTGGAGCATACTTCTGCTATGTCCATGACTGTTTTTATACAAGACGACGAAGATCGCATGCAACTACATGAACAACTGGATGAAGAGTTCAAGCAACAAAATTTATGTTGCAAAGTAGAACCGTTTTGGACACTATAAATTGGAGGTTGTCATACTAAAGTTCCAAATAATGAAAATGATAGCTATGAGATATTTTTATTCGATTAGCATGTCATCTCTAAGATTGTCACACTAAAGTTCCACAGAGCTCTCATATTCTGTTCTTTAAAACCCTTGGTTTCTAATTCTATTCAACTTTTCAATAAGTTTAGCTTTGTGGAAATGATGGTAAGGATCAAATTCAACTCACTGCATAGTTTAATTATATAACAAGAATTCTGTGGTTCCTACTTCCCACCACCATATATAATTTCTCCAAACATATTAAAATCAAAATTGTAATAACAATATATAAATAAACATTTACAGAAGCAAATTTAATACTTGTTTGAAAAGAATTAGTGATTTAAAAATCAGCTCAGAAGGTAACAATAACTCCATGTTTTACTTTCAGCCAAGCACAGGTTAACAACACAAAAAAATTTGCAAAAAAATAAAATAAAATAAGGGGAAGGAAGGAAGAAACAGATTGAGATAGTAAATGAACTCAAGAACCTTGATCATTTCTTCGTGGATTCCTACATGAGAATAAGACTGAAAATACGCCTTGTCAAACTCCGTACAACGAGGCCTCTCCGTCCCAGAAACCCTAACCCCATTCCCATCAATTCTCAAATCCCTCGAGTTCCGATTCCCTCTTCGGAATCGCTCCCTCTGACTCTGCCCGAGTCGCTTCCCTGAAGAACAGTGTTGCAGGTTGCCATTACTGTAGGAAGAACTCGGTAACATCTCGGCGAAGGCAGGGGAGAGCGGCAAAATCGAAATTTGAGAAACCTCTCTCTCTCTCTCTCTCTCTCTCTCTCTCTCTCGCATGCGCAGCAAAACAACTTAGGCCTTCTCTTCTCTTCTCAGGAAAAGTGACTACTTTATTCTCTCATACGAGTTCAGATGACAAATGTCAAACTTACGATTGAGATGGAAGTAAATTTAGGTTTCCCAGTAATCAACACGTAGGAAATGAAATGGGTCGGAGTCGAACTATCAGTCAGCATTTTCATTGGAAAAAGGGTTCGTTTGTATATATATAATTTGTCAAACAAACACACTATATAAAGGCACAAATGGTCTGAGACTTGTTCGAAATTTGCTTTAAACAAATGAATTTAGCAGCTTCGAATCCTTTAGACAATATCTGGATCAAAATGGGTTGATATATGACTAGACACTTGGATCTGAGTCCAGTACAGATATATCCATATTCTCCCTGGATCCGAATATATATCTTTAAGTTTTAAAAAAAAAAAAAATTTCTACTACTTTTGTTTGAAAAATCTATGAATATCATCATATATATATCCATCACTTCCTCGCTTGGGGGAGCATTTTCTAAGGAAAAAGGGTTTATTTGTTTAGATATAATGCATAAAATGAGTTGAAATTATTCCAAATTTAATTAAAAAATTGTCATAGCAATCCTTGGAGTAGATCTAAATCAAAAATGGGCTAAATATGGTTTAATAATGTTGCAGTTACGATATCTTTGATCTATTCATGATGTGTGCACAATTTCCACGTTTTCACCCTATATTGGCGTTGTGTCATCACTCCTCAATATCTTCTTCCAATAGAAGGGTGCCAAGTGGAACATTTTTCTTCCTTTGATCGATTTGCTCTTGGTGTCTACTATGATCATTAAAGGGACGCCTAGTCAACGTTGATTATTCAACCTTCCTGATTTACCCATTATTTATATTTGTAATTATCATCCACTAACATCTTTATGAAAAGACCTTATCCAAGTGTGACGGCAACCCTCATTTTTCACGCGTGTACGGACGGCTGACGACTACCATCATTGAGAGGCATTATTGCCTTCATGATTGGTGCCTTCTCATATAAAATGAGGGGGCATTCCAACCACTTCTCTTGCTCACAAACCCTCTGCCAACTCCTCACTTCTTTCCTTCAAGAAATCTTGCAATTCTTCTTTTTCTTAAGACTAACCAATGGCGAGCAGAGGACAAACCTTGCAAGCATTGAAAGACGGCCACCGTGAGAACCAAGCCAAGGACATTGTAACTAAGATGCTTCTTAAAAGGCCTAGAGATTTGCCTTGTACAAAGGATAACTTTTATCCATGAGACCATAGACGTCGACTACCCTCTGGTCCCTCAGGGTTATGAGTGGACCTTTTTGTGGCATGAAGGGAAAGCGACGAGTGTGCGAACCCTGATGGTACCTTTAGGTTTCCTTTGGAAAAGGGTGTTGTGATGCCTTCGCACAACAAGTTCGACAACCATGCCTCTCCTTCTAACATTTGGGTCGAGTGGTTTAGAGAGACATAATTGGATGCAGCCGTAAGTAAGTTAAAAGATGCAAGAATATACAATGCCATGTATATTTTTACAAGATTAAAGATTAAGAAAGACGTTGCTAGCCTCGTAGGTCTCACTAGTCGTTGGTGTAGTGATATCATACCTTTATTTTTCACATGGGATGAATTGACAATCACGTTTGAAGATGTCTTTATGTTGATGGGCTTCCTTGTCACTAGAAAGGTTGGGAAGGCGAAGCTAGCTCTTGACTCCTGAAAACTCATCATTAGAGATTCCCTTACCAAGGCACAGTTTTCCTCAAAGGTGACTCACGATCCTTCCCTAGACCCCCTAACTAAGTTGACAAGTTCAAAAAGAGTGAATTTTGCAGGATGGGTGAGGTATTTTTGGGGACAGAAGGCTGATGATCAATTTATTGAAGGTTATGGGTCGCCTTACAAGTTAGAAGCTTTGATAGCATATTGGCTATCCCACCACGTGATTGAATGTGAACTGCATGAAAAGGTCCAACCATTTTTTGCTTCCACTGGCTATTAAACTCACAGTAGGCTTGCATTTTCTATTTGGCGTTATCTTTTGTGGTAACTTGTACAAATACCTTTACACTCTTGAAAGCGACTTGAAGATGTCGTGTGGCAACTTTTTGGTTTATTCTCTGTTTCATGCAAGTTTCCTTTAGATCTAGATATGAAATACTTTAGTTTTACAACACCTAGACCCGTGCTTTTTCCACCTATGATAAAAAGTTGGTAATCTTTTGAAGAATGGACTTGAGGCTGGAAGTAGACACGTTTTCTAGTGCTTCACACGTTTGCCCGGTGCCAAGGAAAATCGGTTATAGATCTTACCATGGTAATATATTCCTTGCCATATGTTAGTTTATGACATTATACTTACGTCCCTAGCGGTGTGTCCCAAAACCTTACTTTTTTTTCAAAATGATGATATTGGGCTACTTTTGGCGCATATCTTGTAATGGCTACCTGGCCAAGTCATGGCTCCAATGAACACCACACCAGGTTTTATCGTTAACCTTGGAGGATGTTGAGGATCTAAGAATATAACATGACCATTGTGTCCGTTGATGCTCTTTTTATCAGGTTGTGCCCTACAACCATAATGATCATCCGCCCTCTTCTGAGGCACTTGACTATTTCATCGAGACTTCTAAATTGAAAGCTCACCCAATCGACATCAAAGACCACCCTTGACACGCTTAGCAAGACCCAAGCCAATCATACTCCTGAATAATCATTTTTGGATGAAACCCCTCTGTTTGACATGAAGTATTCATCACGAAGGGCTAAAGCATCGACAAATGAAGTTCGAGCTGAGCTTTTAGGGCTTATAAATATTGACTCTCAAGTGCTACCAGACATACTTGGGAAAATAGATTTGGAAGTTCACTTATCAGATCAATACGTCGGTAGAGGTGACTCTATCCAAGTTGAGTCTAATCACGTCGTGATTGAGATAACGGTTGATGAAAGAGAAAAGAAAAGGGAAGAACATATTGAAGGTTTTGAGAATGAGAGTCATGAGAAACCTATTGGGGGTTCTAAGAGTAGAAGTCATGACAATCCATCTAAAACATTATGAATCTTGATGAACCTTTCCAGTAAGGCCTAAGAGGTCATAGAGTATGGAAGTTGTAGGTAAACAAGTTTGGGTAAAAATTACTGTATCGAAAGATTTGTCAAAAAAATTGAATTTGAAAGAATTTATGGAAAAACGAATGTAAGTAGGAAAGCATCATAAGGATGAAGTATAAGGGAAACGTAGTTTAAAAAAGACAAATGTATCATTGGATGGATCTCAAAAAGATAATTGAAATGATATATCCACAAGTCGAAGTCCGAAGAGGATGGAATCTAGTCAAGGGATTCGAAGATGAATTTCCAAAATTGGTCAACCGAGTCAACATAAGTTGACCAAAGTCAAATATATTTATAAGATATTGATTTATTACATCTTAGTGGGACCTACCACTAAACTTAAATAATTAAGTCAAACCCATGATCAGTTGACCTAGTCAACTAGTGTTGACTTTGGTCAAGATGGTTGATAACCTTGACACCTAATCACTTGCTTGTCATCTAGCATGTATTCTAGGGTCATTAGCATGACACCACCAACTGACCATCAATGCCAAAGTGGCAGCTTATGGGCATGATAGGAGTTGATCAAACCATGGTTAAAAGTAACCATAATTGGACCTTTTTTATTAGTATGTGTGTGTGTGTGTGTGTGTGTATTGCCTTTAGGAGAAATACTTGATCTTTTAATCCTCAGCTATAGTTTACAACAATATTGAATTCCTTATACTACCTCGTAAATTCAATTATGTTGTACCCAAGAAGAAAAACTGGTAAACTTCAACCTTCAGACTTCTTACGTGAAGCTGGAACATTTAGTTACGAGGAAGTAATATATATGTAAAGGAGTTAGACAAATTTGAAGGAATTGGAAGTGTAGGAACATCGATTTAGCCAAGGTAGAATTATTTCCCTCTCGGTTTAATCGAGAATTCACAACTATGTTGTAGCTATTTTTCATCCTTAAGCATGATACACTAGTATTCCTTTATAAAAAGTCTTTATTTATACTACCATGACAGTAAAATATTTTCATTTTCGAATCCTTTCGATAAAATTCACTATATGAGTGTGGCATATATTTTGTTCATAAAAAATATGTATGATATCTTTTTCTTGAATTAATTTTATTTAAATATTTATAATTGTATGATTGTAATCACGAATTTATGATTTCACTTGGTAGATGTGCTTGATTATTTTAAAAGTAGGATTTTAAACTCGAGTGGTCTACTATTATTATAATAGCAAAAAATTATTGACAAATAATGCGAAGAATACAAATAAAATAAATACGAATCAAACCTACGGAAAACAACACTCACTATACAAGTCTGAGACTGCACGGTAGAAACCAAGGTGGGAGTCACGGTGTATGACGGCCATACATTCTGTCACCTAGAGTTAGGTGTAAGTTTGCCCCAGAGTCACTTGGGAGCACCAATGTAACACTATGTAAGGCTCAATATGAAACCATATCAGCCCCATGCTAGGGCATATCTATTAGCTTAATGGCATTTTAGTAATAAGAGAGTATGATCGGCCTCCACTTTTAATGTTTCCTTCTGGAAACTTAGGAAAGACTTAGCGTACTCTTTGTAGGAAGGGTGTCTAGTACTTTCCAATCCCCAACTTACACCCACGTTGACTGAAGCCCTCTCGCCAAGCTACGTGGAAGTCCCACATGTCATAGGATCATCTATTGCTTATAACACACCTATTGTTTTTGTAACGTGTTACACCGTGTAATATCAATATTATATCAACAAAGTTGCCTTCGGGCTTTTCCTCATGTTGTCCCGTTATCTTTTTTGCTTGCTACGTTTGTGTTGTACGATCATTTTTACAAGTTTGCTTGTAGATTAGCACCCCCTTGCGCCGTACGACCTCGCTTCAAAAGAACACGGCCATAAAAATTGGTATCAGAGCTCTGTTATTAGAGTATAGTTGGTAACCAAACCATATTGGTTCAGGTTCACATTGGTTTCATCACCAAGCTCTTCCCCCAATTTCCATTTAGTTTACACGAACAATTGCAAGAAGAGAGAAAAGTACCACAGACCAACCTACTCCAACCACACCACCACCACGTACAAATAAAAAACGTATTGAGCTACTCGAAGATAAGATGGCCTAGTTATCGAATCTCGTTAATGGTATTGCACAATTAGATGGTCGTCAAAACATGTTGGAAGAAGGATCCGTGACCCTAAAAATTAGAGTAGTTGACCTCGAGGAAGATACTCGAGGATCCCTAGCCAACTTACAAGAATAGATCATGGAGCTCAATGTGAAGGTAGGTCTCCTTGTTAAAACTGTCAGTAATGCCTACCAGTAGTGATGCTTCTCCCTCACGTTTACGAGTCCTCGAGCCACACACTTTTAATGGTGTTCGCAATACGAAAAAGCTCAAAAGGTAACAATAACTCCATATTTTACTTTCAACCAAGCACAGGTTAACAACACAAAAAAATTTGCAAAAAAATAAAATAAAATAAGGGGAAGGAAAGAAGAAACAAATTGAGATAGTAAATAAACTCAAGAACCTTAATCATTTCTTCGAGGATTCCTGCATGAGAATAAGACTGAAAATACGCCTTGTTAAACTCCGTACAACAAGGCCTCTCCGTCCCAGAAACCCTAACCCCATTCCTGTCAATTCTCAAATCTCTCGAGTTCCGATTCCCTTTTCGAAATTGCTTCCTCTGACTCTGCCCGAGTTGCTTCCCTGAATAACAGTGTTGCAAGTTGCCATTACTGTAGGAAGAACTCGGTAACATCTTGGCGCAGGGAGGGGAGAGCAGCAAAATCAAAATTTAAAAAACCTCTCTCTCTCTTGCATGTGCAGTAAAACAACTTAGGCCCTTCTTTTCTTTTTTCAGGAAAAGTGACTACTTTATTCTCTCATACGAGTTCAGATGACAAATGTCAAACTTACGATTGGGACGGAAGTTTAGGTTTCCTAGTAATCAACACGTAGGAAATGAAATGGGTTGGAGTTGAACTATCAGTCTGCATTTTCATTGGAAAAAGGGTTTGTTTGTATATACAGTTTGGCAAACAAACACACTTTATATAAAGGCACAAATGGGTCTTAGACTTGTTCGAAATTTGCTTTAAACAAATGAATTTCGCAACTTCGAATCCTTTAGACAATATCTGAATCAAAATGGGTTGATATATGACCAGACACTTGGATCTGAGTCAGGTACAGATCTATCCATATCCCCCCTAGATCCAAATATATATCTTTAAGTTTTAAAAAAAATTCTTTTCTACTACTTTTGTTTGAAAAATCTATGAATATTATCATATATAATCCATCACTACCTCGCTTGGGGGAGCATTTTATAGGGAAAAAGGGTTTATTTGTTTAGATATAAGGCATAAAATGGGTTGGAATTATTCAAAATTTAATTAAAAAATTGTCATAGCAATCCTTGGAGTATATCTAAATAAAAAATGGGCTAAATATGGTTTAATAATGTCCCTTGTCCCCTTCCTAACAACTTAGGATTGTAGTTACAATATCATTGATCCATTCATGATGTGTGCACAATTTCCACGTTTTCACCCTATATTGGCGTTGTGTCATCACTCCTCAATATCTTCTTCTAATAGAAGGGTGCCATGTGGAACATTTTCTTTTCCTTTGATCGATTTGCTCTTGGTGTCTATTATGATCATCAAAGGGACGACTAGTCAGCATTGACTATTCAACCTTCCTGATTTCAATTTCTTACATTTAGCCCCTGCATGTCCGAGGTGATAGCGTCGACATCACGTTGGGGCCTTCCTTGGACCTAAAATCATCAACGGCGCCTATCTTGTGAAGCCATTAATGCGTTATACTGAAGCGATGGCCCATTGTGTTGCATCGATTTACCCATTATCTATATTTGTAATTATCAGCCACTAACATCCTTATGATCAGACCTTATCTAAGTGTGACGGCAGCACTCATTTTTCACACATGTATGGATGGCTAACGACTACCAACATTGAGAGGCATTATTGCCTTCATGATTGGTGCCTTCTCATATAAAAGGAGGTGGCATTTCAACCACTTCTCTTGCTCACAAACCCTCTGCCAACTCCTCACTTCTTTCCTTCAAGAAATCTTGCAATTCTTCTTTTTCTTAAGAATAGCCAATGGTAAGTAGAGAACAAACCTTGCAAGCATTGAAAAACGGCCACCGTGAACACCAAGCCAAGGACATTGTAACCAAGACACTTCTTAAAAGGCCTCGAGATTTACCTTGTACAAAGGATAACTTTTATCCATGAGACCATAGACGTCAACTACCCTCTGGTCCCTGAGGGTTATGAGTGGACCTTTTTGTGGCATGAAGGGAAGGCGACAAGTGTGCGAACCCTGATGGTACCTTTAAGTTTCCTTTGGAAAAGGGTGTTGTGATGCCTTCGCACAACAAGTTCGACAACCATGCCTCTCCTTCTAACATTTGGGTCGAGTGGTTTAGAGAGACATAATTGGATGCAGCCGTAAGTAAGTTAAAAGATGCAAGAATATACGATGCCATGTATATTTTTACAAGATTAAAGATTAAGAAAGACGTTGCTAGCCTCGTAGGTCTCACTAGTCGTTGGTATAGTGATATCATACCTTTATTTTCACATGGGACAAATTGACAATCATGTTTGAGGATGTCTTTATGTTGATGGGCTTCCTTGCCACTAGAAAGGTTGGGAAGGCGAAGCTAGCTCTTGACTCCCGAAAACTTATCATTAGAGATTCCCTTACCAAGGCATAGTTTTCCTCAAAGGTGACTCACGATCCTTCCCTAGACCCCCTAACGAAGTTGACACGTTCAAAAAGAGCAAATTTTGCAGGATTGGTGAGGCATTTTTGGGGACAGAAGGCTGATGATCAATTTATTGAAGTTATGGGTCACCTTACAAGTTAGAAGCTTTGATAGCATATTGGCTATCCCACCACGTGACTGAATGTGAATTGCATGAAAAGGTCCAACCATTTTTTGCTTCCATTGGCTATTAAGCTCACAGCAGGCTTGCATTTTCTATTTGGCGTTATCTTTTGTGGTAACTTGTACAAATACCTTTACACCCTTGAAAGCGACTTGAAGATGTCGTGTGGCAACTTTTTAGTTTATTCTCTGTTTCATGCAAGTTTCCTTCAGATCTAGATATGAAATACTTTAGTTTTACAACGCCTAGACCCGTGCTTTTTCCACCTATGATAAAAAGCTGGTAATCTTTTAAAGAATGGACTTGAGGTTGGAAGTAAATACGTTTTCTGTTGTTTCGCGCGTTTGCCCGATGCCAAGGAAAATCGGCCATAGATCTTACCATGGTAATATATTCCTTGCCATATGTTAGTTTATGCCATTATACTTGCATCCCTAGCGGTGTGTCCCAAAACCTTACTTTTTTTTCAAAATGATGATATTGGGCTACTTTTGGCGCACATATTGTAATGGCTACTTGGCCAAGTCATGGCTCCAATGAACACCACACCAGGTTTTATCGTTAACCTTGGAGGATGTTGAGGATCCAATAATATAACCCTGACCATTACATCTGTAGATGCTCTTTTTATTAGACAGTGCCTTACAACCATAGTGAGCGTCCGCCCTCTTCTGAGGCATTTGACTATTTCATCAAGACTTCTAAATTGAAAACTCACCCAATCGACATCATAGACCACCCTTGACAAGCTTAGCAAGACCCAAGCCAATCATACTCCTGAATAATCATTTTTGGAGGAGACCCATCTGCTTGACAGGAGGCATTCATTAGGAAGGGCTGAAGCATCAACAAATGATGTTCGAGCTGAGCTTTTAGGGCTTATAAATATTGATTCTAAAGTGCTACCAGACACACTTGGGAAAATAGATTTGGAAGTCCGTTTATCAGATCAATACGTCGATAGAGGTGACTATATCCAAGTTGAGTCTAATCACGTCGTGATTGAGATAATAGTTGGTGAAAGAGAAAAGAAAAGGGAAGAACATATTGAAGGTTTTGAGAATGAGGCTCATGAGAAACCTGTTGGGGGTTCTAAGAATAGAAGTTATGACAATCCGTCTAAAACATTATGAATCTTGATGAACCTTTCCGATAAGGCCTGAGAAGTCAGAGAGTATGGAAGTTGTAGGTAAACAAGTTTGAGTAAAAATTATTGTATCGAAAGATTTGTCAAAAAAAATTGAATTTGAAAGAATTTATGGAAAAACAAATGTAAGTAAGAAAGCATCATAAGGATGGAGTATAAGGGAAACGTAGTTTTAAAAAGACGAATGCATCATTGGATGGATCTCAAAAAGATAATTGAAATGATATATCCACAAGTCGAAGTCCGAAGAGAATGGAGTCTGGTCAAGGGATTCGAAGATGAATTTCCAAAATTTGTCAATCGCGGTCAACATAAGTTGACCAAAGTCAAATATATTTATAAGATATTGATTTATTACATCTTAGTGGGACCCACCACTAAACTTAAATAATTAAGTCAAACCCATGATCAGTTGACCTAGTCAACTAGTGTTGACTTTGGTCAAGATGGTTGATAACCTTGACACCTAACCACTTGCTTGTCATCTTGCAAGTATTCTAGGGTTATTAGCATGACACGACGAATTGACCATCAATGCCAAAGTGGCAGCTTATGGGCATGATAAGAGTTTATCAAACCATGGTTAAAAGTAACCATAATTAGACATTTTTTATTAGTATATGTGTATGTGTGTGTGTGTATTGCCATCAAGAGAAATACTTGATCTTTTAATCCTCAGCTATAGTTTACAACAACATTGGAATTCCTTATACTACCTCATAAAATTTAATTATGTTGTACCCAAGAAGAAAAATTGGTAAAATTCAACCTTCAAACTTCTTACGTGAAGTTGGAGTATTTAGTTACGAGGAAGTAATATATACGTAAAGGAGTTCGACAGATTTGAAGGAATTGAAAGTTGTGGACACCCCATTTTTGCACTCGCCTGATCAATCAACTCGTCAACCCGATCGCAACGATTCTCAATGATGGATGTTTATTCCAATGCTTTATTTTGTTACTAGATATGTTTCAGAAATCCGAATGAGGTATCTCGAATTGACAAAACTGTAGAAATCACGCTACGCTAGGAAAATATAACCCCAGAAACATAAAAATCATCATCTTACAGACAAAAAGAAACTTTACGATAAAAATCACTAAAAAATGATCAAATTATCAAAATACCCCTAACCTTAAAACATCCCTAGAGCCTACGTTACGCTTAGGAAAACCCATTCAAATACATAAAATAACAAATCGAAATCAAATAAATCATTTCGCCAATTTTCACAAAATTTGACAAAATTACGATTATGCCCCTCATAAAGTTCACGACTATTCCACACAAAAAATTTTATAAATGACACAAACCAATATTCCCATTGAATTCCTTACGAAAAATCGATTCCAAAACATCCTGGACCATCAAAAATCGACTTAAAACACAAAAAGTCCTCTTCGAGGATAAAACGGTAATTTTACAATTTTTATAATTAAAATTTTTGAAATTAATAAATAAAATATTAAATAATTAAATTGAAATATTAATAAAATTAATTTAAAATTTTGAACCAAAAAATTCGATCAATTAGGTTCTCAGGCAAAATTGTTGATGGTTGCCAAGATATTTATTCAAGGACCCCTCTATTTGGGGGTCCAAAGAATTAAAGATATAATAGAGGGGGGTTCTCCAAAAAATTAAAGTCAATCAAGTAAGACTAAAGTCAAGATATTAAAGTCAATCAAGTAAGACTAAAGTCAAAATTAAAGTCAATCAAGTAATACCAAAGTCAAGATATTAAAGTCAATCAAGTAAGACTAAAGTCAAAATCTTAAAGTCAATCAAATAAGACCAAAAGTCAAAACCCTAACAGAGTTCTAATTAAATAATAACTCTATTTAATATAATTTTAATTAAAATATAACTCTACCCAAAATAATTCTAATTAAAATACAACTCTACCTAAAATAATTCTAATTAAAATATAACTCTAACTAAAAGAATTATAATTAAACACTAATTCTATCTAAACAAACCCTTAAAAAAAATCTATAAATAGGGTTCCTCACACCCTATTTTCGTTTCAAATAATAAACCCCAAGAGAAGTAGGTCAAAAAGTTTTCCTAGCCTCCCATAAACCCTAATTTTGAAGTCCAACTCCTTACCTAACACCCATACTTCAATTTTAACTTGAAAAACAACTAGAAGCCCTTCAAAAACACGCCAAAATTCATAAACAAATCCGAAGAACCAAAATCTAAAAAAGAGATACCTCGCCTCGGAGATCAGAAATCAAATCTGGAGACAGAACAAAGCGAGGAATACTGTACAAGTAGTTACTCTGTCAGATCTGAGGGAATGAGAACGTTGTCTTCGGAAAGGTATAAATTTCGTAATCTTTTTATTATTTAGGTCTTTTAGCGATGTAGTTTATTTGGGAATTAGTAGAGACCGGCGTTTGCCAGGTGGGGTTGGTGCCTAACACCTTCCAACCCCGTAACTTGATCCCCGGACTCAGTTTTTTTTAGTAGATTAGTCGTTTTTATCCGTTTTGAGTCTATATTCGATTCCTAGGCCGTAATAACTAGGTGGCGACTCCCAAACCTCAAAGGTCAAAAACGGATCCGCGCACCCCGCAGATCGAGGGCGCTTTCAGAAGTGTAGGAACATCGATCTAGTAGAGGTAGAATTCTTTCCCTCTTGATTTCATCGAGAATTCACAACTATGTTGTAGCTATTTTTCATCCTTAAGCATGATACACTGGTATTCCTTTATAAAAAGTTTTTATTTATATTACCATGACAGTAGAATATTTTCATTTTCAAATCCTTTCGATAAAATTCACTATATGAGTGTGGCATATATTTTGATCATAAAAAATATATATGATATCTTTTTCTTGAATTAATTTTATTTAAATATTTATGTTTGTATGATTGTAATCACGAAGATATGATTTCGCTTGGTAGATGTGCTTGATTATTTTAAAAGTAGGATTTTAAACTCTAGTGTTTTAATATCATTATAATAACTAAAAATTATTGTCAAATAATGCGAAGAATACAAATAAAATAAATATGAATCAAACCTACGGAAAACAACACTCACTATGAAAGTCTGAGACTGCACGGTAGGAACCATGGTGGGAGTCGCGGTGTGTGACGGCCATACATTCTATTACCTAGAGTTAGGTGTAAGTTCGTCCCGGAGTCACTTGAGAACGCCCATGTAATACTATGTAAGGCTCAATATTAAGCCATATCAGCCCCATGACAGGGCATATATGTTAGCTTAGTGACATTTTAGTAATAAGAGAGTATGACCGGCCTCTATTTTTTATGTTTCCTTCTAGAAATTTAGGAAAGACTTAGCGTACTCTTTGTAGGAAGGGTGTTTAGTACTTCCCAATCCCCGGCCTACACCCACGTTGACTGAAGCCCTCACGCCAAGTTACGTGGAAGTCCTGCATGTCATAGCATCATCTATTGGTTGTAACACACCTATTGTTTTTGTAACGTGTTACACCGTGTAATATCAACAAAGTTGCCTCCGGACTTTGCCTCGCGTTGCTCCGTTATCTTGTTCGCTTGCTACATTTGTGGTGTACGATCATTTTTACAGGCTTGTTTGTAGATTATCACCCCCTTGGCCAACACAACCTCGCTTCGAAAGAATACGACTGTGACAGTTGGTATTAGAGCTCAGTTGTTAGAGCACAGTTGGTAGCCAAACCACATTGGTTCAGGTTCACGTTGGTTTAATCACGAAGCTCTTCCCCCAATTTTCATTTAGTTCACGTGAACAATTGCAAGAGGAGAGAAAAGTACCGCGGACCAACCCGCTCCAACCACACTACCACCACATACAAACAAGGAACATATTGAGCTACTCGAAGATAAGATGGCCCAGTTATTGGATCTCGTTGATGGTATTGCACAATTAGATAGTTGCCAAAACACGTTGGAAAAAGAATTCGTGACCCTCAGAGCTAAAGTAGTTGACCTCGAGGAAGATACCCGAGGATCCCTAGCCAACTTACATGAATGGATCACGGAGCTCACTATGAAAGTAGGTTTCCTTGTCAGAGCCGTCAGTAATGATCGGCCTACTAGTAGTGATGTTTTTCCCTCGCTTTTGCGAGTCCCCGAGTCACGCACCTTTAATGGTGTTCGCGATGCGAAATAACTCGAAAATTTCCAGTTCGATATGGAGCAATACTTCCATGTAACTCGTCCAAATTCAGAAGAGGTAAAGGTAACAACAATCTTCTATGTATCTTGCAGGTGACACAAAACTATGGTGGCGAACAAAGTACATTGAGATGGAAAGTGGTAATTGGTTCATCGATACATAGGAAGATCTTAAAAATAAGTTGAAGCACCAGTTTCTATCAAAGAATGTAGAGTTCATTGCCCGTAGGAAGTTGAGGCAATTCCATCAGATAGGTACAGTTCACGACTACGTCAAGCCGTTTTCCATCTTGATGCTTGATATCCATGACATGTTAGAGAAAGACAAGTTGTTCTCATTCCAAGAAAGGCTCAAGCCTTAGGTTCAGACAGAACTTCAAAGGCAACGTGTGCAAGATATCATGTCTGCAATTGCCGTAGCCGAGCAGTTGACTAATTATACTCCCGCATAAGGGAGCCAACAAAATGTACAACCTCACTCAAAGGGGTACTCGTAGCAACATGAGCACACTAAGAAGTCTTCGAATGGTAATAATGAAAGGCAAAGACAGTTCTAGTCAAAAATCCCAAGGGATTTCCTTTCCCTCACAGAGCAGAAATACCTTACCAGCCAAACGTTGCCACAAGCTTATATATGTTTTGTGTGGTGGGCTGCACAAAACATATAAGTGCCTATAGCAAACCAGGCTGACATCATTACTAGCCTCCCAAAGTGACCTAAGTCACGATAGTACGAGTGGACGAGATGATGAAGATTCTCCTCACATGGGAGCTATGCATTTACTGTGTAAATACCCAAATTTGAACGGGCCCTACTTGAAAGGGCCCAAAAATATAGATTTTTCAACAAAAGTTGCCAATGGATCTTAAAGGCCCAAATTATTGAAAAATGACATTTTGATCGATTTGGAGGATCCTAAGACCCCCTGATGGTCTAGTGGGCTCACACAAAAAGATTTGGTGTACCCCACCTTCACCGCTCCGCTCCCGAAACCAAAATACCGAATTTCAATAAAAGTTGCCAATGGGCTTAAAAAGCCCAATTTGCCAACACGTGGCATTTGATCAATCCGAAGATCCCCAAGATCCTTAAAAAAATAAATAAATGCAATATGAGACTTGGGATACCCAGCATTTTACATAACGCTCCACCGCTCCACCTTCGAATCCGAAAAAAACCCTAAGCCCACCTAAGGCCCACAAACCTTCAACTCTCCAAAATTAATTTCTCACCCTATCTCCTAACCTAAATGCAATCCCACACCACCTAAAACCTAAAACACACCCACCCTCAAAAATACAATCTAAAACAAACCTTACCCATTTAAAAATAACTAACAACCTTCCTAAAAATCAAGTCCAATACACTAAAGCCCACAAATAATTATCCATATCCAATCCATAACCCATGACCCATTTACCACAATCCACATCAACCAACCACCCTTTTATCATAAAAAATGACACATGTCATCCTTCCCTCTCACCTCCCTCATATAACCACCCACCTCAATTACTTTTCTCTAACATTCATCTTCCTACATCATCTCTCTCTAAAAATCATCTCAACCCATACCCTTCCCTAACCAACCCACCTTACCTTCTCTAACACCATCAACCACTTACATCACAACTCATATCCCTAACCCACCACCTTTTTCTAATCACTCCACCAACTCACATCACAACCCACACCTTGATGAGTGTTTCCAAATACTCAATTATACGCATATTTTCCGGATATTTATCTTGATTTTTGTACCTATTTCTCTATATTAAGATAATAATCATGATAAGCCTCAAACCACCACGTTGCATGTTAATTAGGTTTAATTATATATAAATAAATTCATTTACTAGATAAATCTAATTACGTGTGTTTCTTGTGCAGAAAATCAACAATTTGGAATCAAAATCTCAAGGCAAAAGTATTTGGGCCCACTTTGGAATGCCCTAATCCTTTGGAATGCCATAATCCTTAACTCATATTCTCCTCTTTTGTCTTTTTGTGCAAAGAAAAGTGGAGGCTGCTTTTAGACTCTTCTACACACATTTTTCTCTATAAATAGAGCCTTCATTTCTAAAGAAAGGGTCCCATCTTGCTTCTCTTATCTAAGACTCCTTTAATCTAAGGCTCTTTTCCTATTCTCTTATTTTTTGTATTTTCATTTTCTAGTTATTTCCTTTTGGCTAATTAGTCTTGTAAGAAGTAGAAGAAGAAGAAGTTGTAATTTTCTCCATGAAATGAAGAAAAGTTCTTTCATCTCTTATCTTCCCTCTCTTGCAATGACATTAGGCTAAGTTCCCCTCCATTGGAGAGTGGAAAAGCCTAGAGCAAGTTCTTGTGTTATTTTTAATTTCATGCCTTTCTTTTATTTAAAATGCTTATGAATTCTTTTAAGTTTCTTGCACCTATTATTCTTAATATAGATACTTTATGCTTAGATTAGATCAAGATAAAGTATGCTTAAACTAGATAATTGGTAGTAGGAAGTTTTCAAAGAATTCTACTTTGTTTATGTTCCTTTATTTCATTTCATTTCATTTGCAAAACTTTCCGATCTAAGGAGCTAACACCAAGCCCTTACGATTGAGTTACAAAAAGGCTTGAAACTAAGAATTGCTCATCAACATGTTCTAGGTATATCCACCTCTAATGGTGTTTTAATTTCATAAGTTTACTTGCTTTTAATTTCATTTACTTTAGTCTCTTTTCTAGTAATTTTACATTTTCTTATAAGTGCAAAAATACAAAGAAAAACAGTTTTAATTCCTTTTAGTTAATTTGAATTTTATCTTCTTAGCTTAACTCTATTCCTCCTTTCTCTTGGGTTCGATCCCCTACTTGCCCCACAAGTAAGGTAAACGTAAGATTATTATTAACTCCGGTGAGAAGAACAACGATAGTCTCATCAGAATTTTGACGTCGCTGTCGGGGAAAGGTAAAGGTAGTAGTGGTAAGTTTTGATTTAAAATTTATTTATTTTTTATTTTTATTTTATTTTCTTTTTTCTTTTGGTTTCTTTCTATAAGTTCAAGTGTTCTTGGGATTTTAAGAGAGAAGAAAGAAGAAAAAAACATTGAAAAAAAAAAAAAGTCATTCTCGTTTTCTTTTTCACCCTTGACAGCAGAACTTAAACTGACTGTAACTTTCTACTCCGATCTCCAATTATCTATTAGTATATATCAATTTGGGGTAGAATGAAATTTTCTATAAAATGTGACAAAGTCAGCAAGATTGCGGTAAGTCAGATTCTGTTTTTGAGTCCATTTACTATCATTTCTGCTAATATTTCTGTTTTGCTTCTTGTAGGTGAACATTTTTTTTTCTTCTTTTCTTTCAATTTCCTTTAATCTTTAGTTAGGTTTATTTTTTGTTTTAGAAACTCTTGTATAGGATTTCTTGTAATTTTTATTAATTATCCAAGAAGGCTTGGATTGTAATAGACTAAGGAAGGACGACGGGTGGACAATACCGTCACGGCTCCTTAGGTTCGCACACCAAAATTGGAGTTGGTGGCCTAAGTCGACTCAAACCGTCTTCACCCCGTCTAGCACGGGAGGTAATCCTGAAACACCCACGCCTCTCTTTGCTAGTGGGTTACTCCTTGCCTTTGTATGTTATTTTTCAATTTGCACACACTTGGAATAGTTAATTAGGTAGTAAAGAGCACCCCTCTCCTAGGGATGGCATGATAAGATAAGGATTGGAAGTCATTACCAATTCCTTGCTCTAATTAGGATAATCAATTCACTAGTCATCCAATCAAATTAATTAAAATCAATTAGACTTGACTATAGGGCCCACGAGCTCAATAGGAGAAATTCCGCTTCAAGTTGTGCCAATTGCGCTTCTTGGTCATTTTTGTATCTAGTAAGATCTTGCCCTTTGAGGGGATAGACTCAGTCTATTCAAGAAAGGAAGGTATTTAAGCGTGCTCTTGCTTATGCATTATGCGCCTCCTCCGATCTGGAGATCCGAATGATTCAAACTTGACTTCATAGAACCGAGTTGGAAGGCTAGTTGCGCTATTTCTACCCAGTTAGGAGCTGTCTAGCTTTAGGCAACCTATCTAGGTCCAGTCTTTTCTTTTCGTGATTGTTTGATCGACTGTGTGATTTGTATGCTTGGTAGACGTTCACAAAATAACGTGTTAGAACCATTTGATCCTGAGATCGAACGTACCATCAGTAGGATACGCAAGACACCATCAGTAGTTATGATGGGTGATCGAGAGCGAACTCTCAATGAGCTCTTCGCTCCAGCTTCCGCATCTCCTCCCACATGCATTGTTTTACCGTTGAACAATGCACCTCAGTTTGAAATTAGGGTTGCCACCATCAATATGCTCCCTAAGTTCCACGGTTTAGAGCGTGAACAACCTTACACCCATCTTAATCGATTCTTGACTATATGTCAAACTTTTAGAAATCAAAATCTAGATGAGGAGAGTATCAAGCTTATTCTGTTCCCGTTATCCTTGGAAGACCATGCAGCTGCGTGGTTGAACTCCCTAACACCCAATTCCATATCTACCTGGGATGTTTTATCAAAACATTTATGGCCAAATTCTACCCCGTGGCCAAAACTGAGAAAATGAAGGACTCTATTAGAAATTTTAGAGCCCGTCCTGATGATGAATTTTCCCAAACTTGGGAAAGATTCAATAATTTATTAGTCAAGTTCCCACACCATGGCATTGACAAAGCACAGTTGGTGCAAAGTTTTTATAGAGGATTAACAATGAATCAACGTACCTTAGTCGAGTCAATGCATAAGGGTCAGTTCATGAACCAGACTCCCAACCAAGCGTACGATTTCCTCGTAGAGTTAGCTGAGAGTGCTCAAAACTAGAGACGATCCGGTTAGGAAGACAGGCATGTATGAGATGAAGGCAGACCCTGATCTAAAAAATGTCATGTGTAGTCTAGTGAGTGGGATGAATAATCTCACGAAGAAGTTAGATGCCTTTACCATCTCAGCATCCAAACCTCACCTAGACCCTCGTACAATTTTGCAAGTGACTGTCGAACCGAGTTCTTTGTGTGTCATATACGACGGCAATGACCATTTGGTCGAGTGTTGTCCCACCTTGCCTCAAATCAAAGCTGAACAAACAAATGCGATTAATGGCTATAGTGCTTTTAAGAAGCCAACTCCAAACTCTTTTAGCCAAACGTATCACCCAGATAATAGGTTTCATCCTAATTTTTCATACAGACAGAACGAACCTATTCAATCTAGTGGTCCGTCAGGTTACAATAGGAGTTTTCCTAGGCAATCTGGTTCTTCCACAAATCAAGCCATTTTTCCTCAAGTCCCTTATCAACCCCAACAATCTACCGATTGCAGAGCCATCATACCAGATCCCATGACCAATTACCAGCAGCCTGCCCAACAACAGTCGTCCTTAGAATCTATGATTGCCGAGTTGATGAGGCAGCAACAGCAGTTCATCCAAACTCAACAGCAAACCCATCAAAATCAAACTCAGATTAACCAGGTCACTGCGCAATCCATAGCTAAGATGGAAGTTCAGTTGGGGCAGTTAGCTCTTTCCTTGAGTGGGAGAGAGAAATGTCAATTTCCTAGTCAGACTATCCCTAACCTAGAGGTCAACCTTTGATTCCAAATGGATCAAAAGGTCAATACGAAGTAGGAAGCCATTCTGGAGCTCCACAAGACTCAGTCCATGCTATCCACACCTTGCATTCGGGAAAGAAGGTGGACAACAAGGTCCAACCTATTGACACGGGAGAAAAGGTCTTAGAAAAGGACAAAGTTCAAAAAGAAGCCATAGAGTCTCCAACAGAGAAGAAGAAAGATTTGGAAAATCCTCCTATCATTTTGCCAATTCCAAAAGCTCCATTTCCCCATCGCCTTAGAGATTCTAAAAAAGGTAAGCAGTTTGAGGGTGTCTTAGAAGTCTTCCAAAATGTGCATATCAATATCCCATTCCTAGATGCCATTAAGCAGATACCTTCTTATGCGAAATTCTTAAAGGATTTGACCACAGCTAAAAGGAAAACACCATTTCCTCGGGAAGCTATTATGGCAGCCCAAGCTTCGTCACTCATCCAACAAACGATTGCACCAAAATTTAAGGATCCTGGATGTCCGACAATTTCTATTCATATTGGAAATCAAGTGGTCGAAAAATGTCTCTTAGACTTAGGGGCCAGTGTGAACCTTTTACCATATTCGTTTATAAACAATTAGGTTTGGGGGTTTTGAAACCCACAGATATCACGTTGAGTCTAGCCGATAGGTCCATAAAAATTCCAAAGGGTATAGTTGAGGACGTGATAGTTAAAGTCAAAGATTTCTATTTTCCTTGTTGACTTTGTTGTCTTAGACACAGAGCCAGTCATCAATTCGAACAGTCATATTCCTATCATCTTAGGACGTCCATTCTTAGCCACGTCTGACGCAGTCATTCGTTGTAGAAACGGAATTATGACTTTAGCATTTGGGGATATGAAAGTGAAACTGAACGTCTTCCACAATTTCCAAGGAATTGATGTAGATGATGGTATGGAGGAAGTGAACATGATAGATACGCTAGTCAATCAAACGTATCAAGAATTAGGGTACTCTGATCCCCTAACGAAATGTTTGGCTCACTTTGGCCTTGACTTGGACGTAGAAGAGTCTATAAGCGAAGTCAATGCTTTGCTTGAATCCGTTCCACTCTTAGATTCTGTGCGGTGGCACGCAAAAGCTGAAAGTCTTCCTGTGCGCACATCCAATCTTGTTCCTTCTCATGTCGAGCCTCCAAAATTGGAACTCAAGTCTCTTCCAGAGACCTTGAGATATGCATTTCTTGGCAAGAATCAAACCTTGCCTGTGATCATTTCCTCTCACCTCAATGAAGTCTAAGAGGGAAAGTTGTTAGGAGTATTAAGGGAACATCAAGAAGCTATTGGTTGGAGCATAGCTGACATCAAGGGAATTAGTCCATCTGTGGTGATGCACCACATTCGTTTAGAGGATTTTGCTAAACCTTCCTTAGAACCTCAGAGACGACTAAATCCTGTCATGAAAGACGTGGTTCGGATGGAAGTGATGAAATTGCTAGATGCGGGTATTATCTATCCTATCTCTGACAGTCGTTGGGTGAGTCCTATACAAGTAGTTCCTAAGAAATCTGGTATCACTGTGGTAGTGAACCAAGACAACGAATTAATCCCCACTCGAGTCCAAAATGGATGGAGAGTGTGTATCGATTATAGGAAACTCAACTCGATGACTCCTAAGGATCATTTCCCCTTACCTTTCATTGATAAAATGTTAGAGCGTCTAGCAGGACATTCTTATTATTGCTTCTTAGATGGTTATTCCGGGTACAACCAGATACCTGTTGCTGCAATCGATCAAGAGAAAACAACGTTCACCTGTCCCTTTGGAACTTTCGCGTATCGTCGCATGCCTTTTGGATTATGCAATGCACCCGCTACTTTTCAACGGTGCATGATGAGTATATTTTTCGACATGCTAGAAAGATATCTCGAAGTGTTCATGGACGATTTTTCAATTTTCGGACCAAGTTTTGAGGAATGTCTGCATCACTTGACTTTGGTCCTTCAATGTTGCAAAGAGGTCAATCTAGTCCTCAATTGGGAAAAATGCCATTTCATGGTAACATCGGGGATTGTGCTAGGGCACATTATTTCTGCTAAAGGGATTGAGGTAGATAAGACAAAGGTAGGTCTAATGATAAATTACCACCTCCTAGAACGGTCAAAGAAATTAGGTCATTCCTAGGCCATGCGGGTTTTTATCGTAGATTCATTAAAGATTTCGGGAAAATCTCGAAGCCTTTATGTGAGCTATTGGGAAAGGATGTTCCTTTCGACTTTTCAGAGTCATGTCTCTCTGCGTTCAACAAGCTCAAGTCCGAGTTAACCTCGGCACCCATTATTCAACCTCCAAACTGGAGCATTCCATTCGAAGTTATGTGCGACGCTTCAGATTATGCAATAGGCGCTGTTTTGGGTCAGCGAATTGAAAAACAACCTCATGTTATCCAATATGCTAGTAAAACCCTTAACGATGCTCAGCTTAACTACTCTACAACGGAGAAGGAAATGCTAGCAGTGGTCTATGCCGTTGAAAAATTCCGCCCCTACCTTATAGGATCTAAAGTTGTGATCTACACAGACCACGCAGCATTGAAGTACCTTCTATCAAAGAAAGATGCTAAAGCAAGATTAATCCGTTGGATTCTACTTCTACAAGAGTTTGATCTCGAGATCCGAGATAAAAAAGGGGCAGAAAATGTCGTAGCTGATCACTTGTCTAGGATAGTTAACAAGCCATCCGAGGAATCCTTACCCATCTCTGAATCCTTTCCCGATGAGCAACTTATGCAAATCTCTCAAGCCAATGCTCCATGGTATGCGGACATTGTCAACTACCTAGTTACAGGTCAATTCCCAGTCAAAATGACTAGTCAAGAGAAACTTCGTCTTCTGTCAAAAACAAAATGGTATTTCTGGGATGAACCATACTTATTTAAGTATTGTCCCGATCAAATCATTAGACGTTGTATTTCAACCTATGAGCAAGTCAGTATCCTAGAGTTTTGCCATAATCATGCCTGCGGAGGGCACTTCAGTGGTAAGAAGACCGCCATGAAAATCTTACAATGTGGTTTTTTCTGGCCTAGTATTTTTCGTGATGCCCACGAGTTTAGCAAATCTTGTGATAGATGTCAGAATTAGGAAAAATCTCTAAGAGAAATGAAATGCCTCAAAATCCTATCCTGATCATCGAAATTTTTGACGTGTGGGGTATAGACTTCATGGGACCCTTTCCTATCTCCCAGGGTTACCAATACATCCTACTTGCCGTTGACTATGTGTCAAAATGGGTCGAAGCTGTGGCATGTAGAACTAACGATCACAAGGTTGTGATAAAATTCATCAAGGAGACGATTTTTTCAAGATTTGGTACTCCACGAGCTATCATAAGTGATGGTGGCTCGCATTTTTGCAACAAGATATTTGCTGCGTTGATGAAGAAATACCTCATAACGCATAAGGTTGCCACACCTTACCACCCACAAACAAGTGGGCAAGTAGAGATTTCTAACAGGGAAATAAAGACTATCTTAGAAAAAACAGTCAATCCTTCAAGGAAAGATTGGTCTTTGAGATTGAGTGATTCACTCTGGGCCTTATAGGACTGCATTCAAGACACCCATAGGGATGTCTCCTTACAGGTTAGTTTTTGGCAAGGCCTGTCATCTCCCTGTAGAACTAGAACATCGTGCATATTGGGCGATCAAGCGCCTCAACTTTGATTTTGATAAAGCCGGTGAGAAGCGAAAGTTACAACTAGACGAGTTAGAAGAGATTAGAAATGACTCGTATGATTGTGCCAAAAGGTACAAAGAGCGTACCAAATTCTTTCACGATAGGCACATTCTTAGGAGGAATTTCATTCCTAATCAAAGAGTTTTATTGTATGATAATAGACTCCACCTTTTTCCAGGAAAACTTAAGTCTCGATGGACTGGCCCATATATTATCCAAACAGTCTACCCCCATGGTGCTGTTGAAGTCCTTAATCCTAAGGACGGATCCACTTTCAAAGTGAATGGCCAACGTCTCAAACCGTTTCTCGAGTATGTTCCGCAGGAGGAAGTTCTTTTTCTCGATGATCCCGTCTATCAAAATTAACTATGTTTTCGTCTAGCTAAAGACGTTAAACTTAGCGCTTCTGGGAGGCAATCCATGCACTTCAAGGGACATTGTGTTAAATATCAACAGGACTATAAGGTCTTTCTCAGGTGCTATCTAACCCACTTCATTTCATTTTGTCAATTTCAATTTTACCTTTGCATGTATATGTTGAAATATTGAGGACAATATAATGTTTAAGTTTGGGGGTGTATGGGTTGGATTTCCACTTATTATTTTCTTCTTTTATACAAAAAAAAAAATTGAAAAATATTTGGTTGGCAACTTTGTTGTATTTTTCTCAAAGTCTTAGCTTGTATCTTTTAAGCACTTAGTGAAAATATTTAATCAGTCTTTCATTGGAAGCTATGATCTGGAGTCCCCATTTATGTTTCTCTTAGGCAAAAATTAGAGCAAAGTTATCTTTTGGTTTATAGTCACTTCTAATAAGGTTACCAAGAGTCTAGATTGTATTAAAAGAGCTTGTTACCTTCTTTCTACCTAGAGTTTAAGGAAAAACTAGGTTTGATGAACTTTGACTTCCTTGTTCAATTGGTTGGTTGATTAGAAGAAAAATAGAACTGGATTGTATACACCTTGTACAGCAACCATTGAATTAGACTGGGTACCTTGAAAAGGGCTGCCTACTTTTCTTAGAAAAATAGTGAAGAAGTAATATATAAAATTAAAAAAAAAAAGAAAAAGTCAAAGATCCAAAAGTTTATGTAAAGTTTAGTAGGGTGAAAGCCATCAAGTGTAAAAATGTGAGTATACTGGAATATCACAGATAAAGCCCCTTAGAGGTATTAAAGTGAATATCCACACTTCTCACTACCCCAGACAGGATGCTAAGTTTAGAATTAAACCCTAAGTTACTCCAGTTATTCTTGAGTAGTTAGAAGGTTGAAACTCATTTTGGGAAATCGAATCTCTTAAATTTCTAAGTTAGAATCACTATCGCTCAAAGGTCAATTTAAGTCTAAGTTTTGTCGTAGAGAAATAAGGGTTGGGACTCTATACCAAGCAGTACTTCTAATTGATTGACAAAACGAAAAAAAAAGACTTGTGCTTTTCAATATAAGTTTTGATTTTGACTATTTTTACTTCAAAGTTGTTTTCAAATTTTGTGGGTATATTTTCTACAAACCCTCATGAGTCAAACTCGTCCATTAGGGGTAACCTAGCGGTTCAAGGGCTTGCTGCATTCGCTAAATGCAGTCGAGGTGCCTACGAAAGTGGCAGTTTTATTTTCTAGGGACTAGAAAAAGGTAAGTTTGGGGGTGTGATGAGTGTCTCCAAACACTCAATTATACGCACATTTTCTGGATATTTATCTTGATTTTTGTACCTATTTCTCTATATTAAGATAATAATCATGATAAGCCTCAAACCACCACGTTGCATGTTAATTAGGCTTAATTATATATAAATAAATTCATTTACTAGATAAATCTAATTACGTGTGTTTCTTGTGCAGAAAATCAACAATTTGGAATCAAAATCTCAAGGCAAAAGCATTTGGCCCACTTTGGAATGCCCTAACACTTTGGAATGCCCTAATCCTTAACTCATATTCTCCTCTTTTGTCTTTTTGTGCAAAGAAAAGTGGAGGCTACTTTTAGACTCTTCTACACACATTTTTCTCTATAAATAGAGCCTTCATTTCTAGAGAAAGGGTCCCATCTTGGTTCTCTTATCCAAGACTCCTTTAATCTAAGGCTCTTTGCCTATTCTCTTATTTTTTGTATTTTCATTTTCTAGTTATTTCCTTTTGGCTAATTAGTCTTGTAAGAAGTAGAAGAAGAAGAAGTTGTAATTTTCTCCATGAAATGAAGAAAAGTTCTTTCATCTCTTATCTTCCCTCTCTTGCAATGACATTAGGCTAAGTTCCCCTCCATTGGAGAGTGGAAAAGCCTAGAGCAAGTTCTTGTGTTATTTTAATTTCATGCCTTTCTTTTATTTAAAATGCTTATGAATTCTCTTTAAGTTTCTTGCACCTATTATTCTTAATATAGATACTTTATGCTTAGATTAGATCAAGATAAAGTATGCTTAAACTAGATAATTGGTAGTAGGAAGTTTTCAAAGAATTCTACTTTGTTTATGTTCCCTTATTTCATTTCATTTGCAAAACTTTTCGATCTAAGGAGCTAACACCAAGCCCTTACGATTGAGTTACAAAAAGGCTTGAAACTAAGAATTGCTCATCAACATGTTCTAGGTAGATCCACCTCTAATGGTGTTTTAATTTCATAAGTTTACTTGCTTTTAATTTCATTTACTTTAGTTTCTTTTCTAGTAATTTTACATTTTCTTATAAGTTCAAAAATACAAAGAAAAACAGTTTTAATTCCTTTTAGTTAATTTGAATTTTATCTTCTTAGCTTAACTCTATTCCTCCTTTCTCTTGGGTTCGATCCCCTCCCCTATTTCCGGTAGATCGGACTTCGGTTTGGTTAAAAGTATAGGGGTTGTAATTTCTTTCAAAAAAAAAAATCGATTTTAATCCTAAAACTATTTTGAGACAATTGGAATACGGATCCTCATCAATTCATGAGAATGGATTCGTGACCTTAGCCCACACTTTTCAAATATTGATTATGTCCAAGGCTAATATGTCCTTTGGGATCATTTCTTTTGATAAGATGACCCTTACAAGCTAAAATCAAAAGCAAGTCCCTACTTAAGGGATAAGTTGTCGACACGTGGCACTTCATTTTATTTACATTTTTATCCAAAAATTTGACTGAGTTGAGTTGAGGTTACCATCGCTTGGCGGGGAGAAAATGGTGCCTAACACCTTCTATTTTCTCCAATCGAGCCGCTTACCTCGATTTCAAGTTTTGACTAGTACTTTATCCATCGTGAGTCACTAAAAGCCAAAACGTCACTTTTCCAAAATATGTACATCGGGTGACTATTCACATCCTCTTACAATATGAATGGTGGCAACTCCAATCCTTAGTAGACGTGGTACTCGTAATTGAGAATTACATATCTACAGCTTGGCGACTCTACTGGGGACCAAGATTTTACCTTAGTGATAACTCGGTCATTTAAAAAAAAAGATTTTTATTTGCTAACAATGTTTGTTTGTTGTTTGTTTCTTATGTTTTATTTTTTATTTGTCACATGTCCAAATTGTAATATTTATTTACTTTTGTTGCTTTCATTACATATTTGTAAGGGGGTTGATAAAAAGAAAAAGAAATGAAAAATCTTGTTGCACGTGCACTCGCGAGCATAGCCCACTTCACAAGCCACCCCACCCTCAATATATTTAGCCTCGATGCCTGGTAGTTCTACGACTTGAGATCGTTATTTCAAGTGTCGAGGATGAACACATCAAATCTGATCACCAACCAACGACGTGTGTACTCTGGTATGCATCGAGGTTTGAAGATCGGGTAGTCGTAAAGCCACCTATTAGCCGTATGCATGTGCCCGATTAGATGAGTTTGAACACGTGTTTTTATGCTTGTATCGACCCCCAAAGCAAAGTTGTATTTGTTTAAATGTTTTTTGAGGCTTCGAAGCCCAAGTTGTAAGCCTGCGAAGGCAAATTGTATAGGCTTAGGTGTTTTTTTTTTTTTTTACTTATTCCCTTATGTAAAAGGGAAAATCCAATTTTTTTTAGTCATGCATATTATCAAAAAAAAAAAAAAAATAAAAAAAATGAAAAAAATATTTTTTTTTATTGGCCTAAGCAAAAAACCAGAGGCAATGTGCCTCAATTTTGGATTTACAAACTTAAAAAGACTTTTTTTTTAGCCAAAAATTCGTATTGATCCGTATTTCAGGCACAAATAAGTATAAAATACCTGTATCCGTACTTGAAATACGGATATATATATATATATTTGCTCATTATGTTCCTGACATCAGTCTTAACAACTTTTGTTTAGAGTTTATTTTAATTTTGAATTTTAAGGCTTCAAAATGCTTAAATGGATCATTTTTATAATTCAGTTTAGGGCCTACCACTCGTCATCGTTTTAAATAGGATTTCGATTTTCCTAAGTAACCATTTGCTATAGAAATCGAGTATGCCTATTCTCTACCAAGACCCAACGTGGCGCACTATCAATAATAATCAAATCCATTACTGCGGGTCAACTCGAATCGAGTCCACGACCCACATCCACTTCAAAAATGGGTTCACGACCCATATCCACTTCAAAATGGGTCCATGACCCATATCCGCTTCCAAATGGGTCCACGATCCATATCTATTTCAGATTTGGGTCAATGACCCATATCCATTTCAAATTGGGTCCACGACCCATATCTTATTTCAACCCAAACCGTGATCCATCAAGGTTAAAAATCAATCCAAATGAATCCAAATGTTTTTTAACAAATTAGATTTGAAAAAATAATAATAGTAATAATAATTAAAAAAAAAGAAATTTAAAGTGCCAATTGCAGTCATTGATCAAAGTTGGTGCCTAGAAACGATCTTGTCCTATTGATATGAGGGGGATAGACTACGTCTATTCAAGGAAATGAGGTAACTTAAGAGTGTCCCTGCGAAAGCATTGTGTGCCGCCTCTTCCCAAGGGATCTAATTGGCCGACCTTGGTTTTAGAGAACTGAATTGGAGGCCAACAAAAACATGGGTTACTCCAACTTGATTTATCTCAGTAATTACTTTTTCAAAATATTTTACTGACTTCGTGTCGATCTCAACTTCGTGCTGATGAAATTACTTTTTCAAAATGTTTTACCGACTCCGTGTCGATGCCAGCTCCGCGTTGATGAAATTACTTTTTCAAAATTTTTTACGGACTCCGTGTCGATGCCAGCTCCACGTTGATGAAATTACTTTTTCAAAATGTTTCATCGACTCCGTGCCGATGTCAACTCTGTGCTGATGAAATTATTTCAAAAAAATATTTTATTGACTCTGTGTCGATGCCAGCTCCTTGCTGATGAAATTACTTTTCAAAAATATTTTACCGACTCCGTGTCGATGCCAACTCCGCGTTGATGAAATTACTTTTTCAAAATGCTTCACTGACTCCGTGTCGATGCCAGCTCCATACTGATGAAACTATTTTTAAAAAAATATTTTACTGACTCCGTGTCGATGTCAGCTCCGTGCTGATGAAATTACTTTTTCAAAAATATTTTATCGACTCCGTGTCGATGCCAGCTCTGTATTGATGAAATTAATTTTTCAAAATATTTTACCGACTCCGTGTCGATGCCATTTCCGTGCTGATAAAATTACTTTTTCAAAATATTTCATCGACTCCATGTCGATGCCAGCTTCGTGTTGATGAAATTACTTTTCAAAATATTTTACCGACTCCGTGCTGATGTAATTATTTTTTTCCAAAAATCTTTTACTGACTTCGTGTCGATGCCAGGTCCGTGCTGATAAAAATACTTTTTAAAAATATTTCACCGACTCTGTGTCGATGCCAGCTCCATGTTGATGTCAATTCCGTGTTGATGCTAGCTCTGCGCTGATGTAATTATTTTTTATAAATATTTTACCGACTCTGCGTCGATGGCAGCTTGGCGCTGATGCCAACTCTGTATTGATGTCAACTCTGTGTTGATGCCAACTCCGTGTTGATGCCAGCTCCGTGCTGATGTAATTTTTTTTTTCAAAATTTTTTTACCAATTCCGGGTCGTTGCCAGCTTCGTGCTGATGAAATTCTCTTTTTCAAAGTATTCTACCGACGCCATGTCGATGCCAGCTCCATGCTGATGTAATTCGTTTTTCAAAATATTTTGCCAATTCCACGTTGATACTGGCTCCGCGTCGAGAAACTACTTTTTCTTTAAAGCTCATAATAAATAACTTTACCTGATAAGACTATCGTTATTCTTCTCACCGGAGTTAATATTAATCTTATTTTTTCCTTACCTGTGGGGCAAGTAGGGGATTGAACCCAAGAGAAATGAGGAGTAGAGTTAAGCTAAGAGGATAAATTCAAATTAACTAAAAGGAATTAAAACTATTTTTCTTTGTATTTTTGAACTTATAAGAAGATGTAAAATTACTAGAAAATGAACTAAAGTAATGAAATTAAAAGAAAGTAAACTTATGAAATTAAAACACCATTGGAGGTGGATCTACCTAGAACATGTTGATGAGTAATTTCAAGTCTTTAGCCTTTTTATAACTCAATCGTAAGGGCTTGTTGTTAGCTCCTTAGATCGGAAAGTTTTGCAAATGAAATCAACTAAGGAAACATAAACAAAGTAAATTTTTTTGAAAACTTCCTTACTACCAATTATCTAGTTTAAACATACTTTATCTTGATCTAATCTAAGTATAAAGTATCTATATTAAGAATAAAAGGTGGAAGAAATCTTAAAGAGAACTCATAAGCATTTTAAATAAAAGAAAGACATGAAATTGGAAATAACACAAGAACTTGTTCTAAGCTTTTCCACTCTCCAATGGAGGGGAGATTAGCCAAATATCATTGCAAGAGAGGGAAGATAAGAGATGAAATTTTTTTTCTTCATTTCATGGAGAAACTTACTACTTCTTCTTCTTCTTCTACTTCTTATAAAACTTTTAGCCAAAAGAAAATAACTAAAAGATAAAAATACAAAAAATAAGAGAATAGGCTAAGAGCCTTAGATTAAAGGAGTCTTGGATAAGAGAACTAAGAAGGGACCCTTTCTCTAGAGATTGAGGCTCTATTTATAGAGAAAAATGTGTGTAGAAGAGTTTAAAAGTAGCCTCCACTTTTCTTTGCACAAAAAGACAAAAACGAATAATATGAGTTAAGGATTAGGACATTCCAAAGTGGGTCCAAATGCTTTTGCTTTGAGATTTTGATTCTAAAATGTTGATTTTTTGCACAAGAAACACATGTAATTAGATTTATCTAGTTATATGAATTTATTTATGTATAATTGAGCCTAATTAACATGCAACATGGTGTTTCGAGGCTTATCATGATTATTACTTTAATACGAAGAAATAAGGATAAAAATCAAGACAAATGTCCATAAAATGTGCGTATAATTGAGTGTTTCGGGACACTCATCATTACCCGACCTAATAAAACATCATGCATTTTCTTCTTGTAAACAAAGATAGTAACGCTTGGTTTTCTGTACCTACAGGTGGCCAAACGAAATAAATATAAGTAGCCAGAGGTACCTTCGTATTTTCTCAGATCTTCCAGCGTTACTATGAGTTCTTCAGAACCAGCACAACCCACAGCGGCCGAAACGTCAGATATTAATGCAAGAATAATAGCACTATTGAAAATGATTGAGAGGCAAGAAAAGATATTGAGTGTTGTGTTAGCCAATACTAACTTTATATAAGCCTAGACAGCGCAGCACCATGCATTAGGGTCAAATCAGAATTTACCCAATCAACTTTCACAAGGGCCACAGACCACCTTGTTTCCCATAGTTCTAGAGTACCAGGGACCCCCACTTTATATTCCACAGAATCGACCACCTCCTGTGGTCATTCCTAATGACGAATGTGAGTACTGGGCCATAGAGGCCAAAAGTGCGACATACGAAAAATTGGCTCAACAAATCGAGCCTCTACAGGAAGAAATCAGAAAAATGAAAGGCCTCAACATTATGAGCGGGACTCGGTTTAAGGACCTTTGCTTTTACCCAAATGCACAATTGCTGGCCATGTTCAAATGTTCGGAGTTTGAAAAGTACAATGGGGTGGGGTATCCTCTGTCACATCTGAAACTATATTGCGAATCTATGTGCCAATACGACGAAGATGACAGGCTATTGGTGCAGTTGTTCCAAAGAAGCTTAATGGGACCAACTCTCAAATGGTTATCTGGATTGGACCACACACTCATTAAGAACTAGCAGGACCTAGCTAAGATGTTCTAGCACAATTATCGGTTCAATATGGATGTGGGACTGGATCGAAACGACATGACTAAGATGGTGAGAAAACAAAGGAAAACAATAAAAGAGTTTCCCAAAGGTGGTGAGAGTCTGCTTCACAAGTAAGGCCTACAATGATTGAACAAGAAATGAACACCACGTTCATCTCAACACTAGGACATGTTTTTTATACTCATCTGGTGGGACATACTACCGGTACTTTTTCAAACCTAGTACAGGTAGCAAATCGGGTTGATGACGAGATTCGAATCGGTCTGATATTTGATTTTACGAGCTTAGGGGCAGTAGTAGGGATTCCCCCTCAAAGAAAGCCAGTGCTAGGGAGAATACCTTGTTAAATGACCGCCAAATCCCGAAATTGAGAAAGGACCAGGGTATAATCCAAGTTTGTTTTGTGAATTCCACATGGGTGCTCCAAGGCACTCTACAAATCAATGCTGGAAACTCAAACATCAGGTACAGAACCTGATTGATAAGAAGGTTCTCATACTGGACGGACTTGCAAACCCACCCCAACAATAGAACATCAACCAAAACCTCCTACCTACTCACAATGGATGGGGAAGTGGGCACAGGGTAAATGTCATTCTCGGGGAACTCGATTTTAATCCCTATGCTTTGATAGCTCTTATTAGATCGAAAATCAGGGTCCACTTAACAAATGAACCAGAAGCATCAACAATTAACACCGTCAACCCATACACGACAAACTTACATCGAAATACACGACCGCCACTCAGAATGGCTGACCTCACCATCCACCCCACTCCTCAAATTCCCAATACTACTATCTTACCACCTCTTATCATACCCTACACATTGCCAAATTCTCAGTATACGGCTCGACTCCCCTTCATATACCTTATACTTCATCTTCACGACCACCTTTCGTTATTCCTTATACTCCATCATCCCTTCAAGTAGTTCCTCCCATCACCACGACATCCAAATCGCAACCACCACCTCTCATCCTTAATGTGAAGCCCGATCCATCTCCAATAACTATACGCTCACTAAAACCATTCCCATATAGCTCTAACCAAGTGGTTTCCGAGAGCTACAAGACCACCGTCACTACGACTGTAGGGTTAAAACAATGAAAAAGGCAATGGTGGTCGACATTAGCCATATGACAAGAACATGAAGTGTCAGAGGGTATCGAAAAAAAGGTAAGCATCAGAGATGAGGCAAAAGAACAACAAAGGGGACAAGGAAAGAAGATGAAAATAAAAGAAAAGAAAAATAGAACGGCAAAGTAGACGAAGACAACAAGGAAAAGGAAGAGGCTAAAGTGACAGATAGAGAGGCAGTAAACTTCATTAAGTTCATTTGTAAGAGTGAGTATAATATAGTGAATCAACTAAAAAAACAACCGGCTCAGATCAACATTCTAGGTCTTTTGTAGAAATCAGAGGAACACCAAGAAGCACTACTAAGAATTCTGGAAAATCTCATGTACCTATGACCACCTCAACAACATAGTTAGAACAAACAGTAGATCAAATCATGACCCCCAATCCCATTATCTTCACAGAGAGTGAATTCATGCCAGAAGGGCAGGGGCACATCGAACCGTTAAATACATTGGTTATGTGCAAGGGCATGATGGTGGCCAGGGTATTAATTGATAATGTCCTGACCCTCAATGTCTGTCCTTTTAAAACCTTCCGTAAACTCAACGTCGACTGATCGCATGTCGAACCCAACAACAAAGTCGTTCGAGGTTTCGACAGTTCAAGAAGGGATTTTCTAGGAAAAGTGGACCTATCAATTACAATAGGCCCATGTACGTTCGAATTAAGGTTTGAAGTCATGGAGCTACCAACGACCTTCAACTTACTGTTGGACAGGCCATGGATCTATATTGCTGGAGTAGTGCCTTCCTCTTTATACCAAAGAGTCAAATTTATCATGGGGCAGAGGATGATATCTGTACTAGTAGAAAATCTGATTCCGACTGGAGAGCTCCGAATGTGCCATTTATCGATATAGAAATGACAAAGGAAAAACACTATATCATTCTTATTATTTGTTGCGGTGAATCATGTGGGGAAGGAGAAGGCAAAAGTAAAATTATCAAGGGCAAATCTGATGATCGGATGGGTTTTAAATAAAAAACAGGTTACTGACCCAGACAAGGGTTGGGACTACGAGAAAATGGGAAAGCCACGCCAGTTAAAGAAAAGAAGCATACTCTTTATTTCGGTATAGGGTTTAGGGCTATGAAAAATGATATATCGGATATGAACGAAAAAAAGAGGGAATTTCGGTTAGCCAGAAAATAAAATCGTGAACCAAATGTTTGGAATCTGGGCAAGGTCGCTCATATCAGCGTTAACTTCCTGAAATCTTAGGTCAGATGATGAAACTATCGTTGTTTTTTTCCCTGGAGTTAATAATAATCTTATTTTTACCTTATTTGTGGGGCAAGTAGGGGATCGAACCCAAGAGAAAGAAGAAGTAGAGTTAAGCTAAGAGGATAAAATTCAAATTAACTAAAAGGAATTAAAACTATTTTTCTTTGTATTTTTGAACTTATAAGAAAATGTAAAATTGCTAGAAAATGAACTAAAGTAAATGAAATTAAAGCAAGTAAACTTATGAAATTAAAGTACCATTGGAGGTGGATCTACCTAGAACATGTTGATGAGCAATTATTAGTTTCTAGCATTTTTATAACTCAATCATAAGGACTTGTTGTTAGCTCCTTAGATCGGAAAGTTTTGCAAATGAAATTAAATGAGGGAACATAAACAAAGTAGAATTCTTTGAAAACTTCCTACTACCAATTATCTAGTTTAAGCATACTTTATCTTGATCTAATCTAAGTATAAAGTATTTATATTAGGAATCAAAGGTGCAAGAAATCTTAAAGAGAACTCATAAGTATTTTAAATAAAAGAAAGGCATGAAATTAGAAATAACAAAAGAACTTGCTCTAGGCTTTTCCACTCTCCAATAGAGGGGAGCTTAGCCAAATGTCATTGCAAGAGAGGGAAGATAAGAGATGAAAGAACTTTTCTTCATTTCATGGAGAAACTTACAACTTCTTCTTCTTCTTCTACTTCTTACAAAACTTTTAGCCAAAAAAAATAACTAGTAGATAAAAATACAAAAAATAAGAGAATAGGCTAAGAGCCTTAGATTAAAGGAGTCTTGGATAAAAGAACCAAGAGGGGTACTTTCTCTAGAGATTGGGGTTCTATTTATAGAGAAAAATGTGTGTAGAAGAGTCTAAAAGTAGCTTCCACTTTTCTTTGCACAAAAAGACAAAAGAGGAGAATATGAGTTAAAGATCAGGGCATTCCAAAGGATTAAAGCATTCCAAAGTGGGCCAAAATGCTTTTGCCTTGAGATTTTGATTCCAAAATGTTGATTTTCTGCACAAGAAACACATGTAATTAGATTTATCTAGTAAATGAATTTATTTATGTATAATTAAGCCTAATTAACATGCAACATGGTGTTTCGAGGCTTATCATGATTATTACCTTAATTCGAACAAATAGGGATAAAAATAAAAAATAAAATAATAAAAAATATCTCAAAAGATAAAAAAATAAAAAATCTTTCAAAAGTGTAAAAAAATAGATATTTTTCAAAAATCAAAAAGGAAGTTTTCAAGAGATTTGTTTCGATCAAATGAGTACCCAGATAGAACGGAATTTGAAAAGGACGAGTATGATTTCGATCTTGAACTCGACTTTGACCTCATAGGAATTGAAGAATAGTCTGAGGACGAAATGGAATACCCACCCAAAAAAATAAAAGACTTGGTAGAACGTCACGAGAAAGGTGTTTACCCAAACATCGAGGATACAGACTCAATCAATCTTGGTACCGAAGAGGACCCACGAATCGTCAAGATCGAAGCCTTATTAATGTTACGACAAAAGGAAAAAATGATCAAACTCTTACAAAATTATCAAGATGTCTTTGCATAGTCATACAGAGATATGCCTGGGTTAGACACTGATTTTGTTTTCCACAAGTTGCCCATTACTCCTAGAAACAAGCCGATCAAGTATAAACTAAGAAGGTTGAAGTCAGAATGGACCCTCAAGGTCAAAGATGAAGTCATAAAGCAGTTCGAAGCAGGATTTCTCGCAGTTTCTATATACCTTGAATGATTAGCTAACGTCGTCCTAATACCTAAGAAAGATGGGAAGGTACGCATGTGTGTTGATTATCGAGACTTGAACAAGGCCAGTCCTAAGGATGATTTTCCACTACCACACATTGACACTCTAGTTGATAATACAGTGGGGCACGACATGTTCTCGTTTATGGACGGCTTCTCAAACTATAATCAAATAAAAATGGCAGAAGAAAACCAGGAAAAGACCACATTCATCACACCATATGACACTTTCCATTACAAAGTCATGTCATTTGGGTTGAAGAATGTAGGGGCAACTTATCAATGGACAATGACTGCATTATTCCAAGACATGATCATAAGAAAATGGAGGTCTATGTGGACAACATGATCGTTAAATCCGATATTGAAGAAGACCATCTGGTAAATCTCAAGAAGTTGTTCGATAGGCTAAGGAAGTACAGCTTAAGACTCAATCCAGCAAAGTGTGTATTCGGAGCAACATCAGGCAAGCTACTGGGATTCATCGTTAGTAGAAGGGGCATCGAGATAGATCTGGCAAAGACTAAATATATCATCGAAATGAAGGCGCCTATTTCAGAAAGAGATGTTCGGGCATTTTTGGGGAGAATACAGTATATCAATCGTTTCATTGCTCAACTCACGCCTATCTGTGAGCCAATCTTCAAGCTACTCAGAAAAAATACGCCAAAGAATTAGAACAAAGACTGTCAGGAAGCATTTGATAAGATCAAGTAATATCTACTCAATCCATCAGTCTTGGTCCCTTCTACTTCAGGGCGACCTCTGCTGATGTACATCTCAGTATAAAAAATGTCAATGGGGTGTGTACTAGGACAACATGATGAATCAGGATGGAAGGATCAGGCCATCTACTATCTCAACAAGAAATTTACCGAGTACGAAGCGAAATATTCAACACTTGAGAAGACTTGCTGCACATTAGTCTGGTCATCTCAATGATTACATCATTATCTACTTAGTTACTCGACTATGCTTATTGGTAGGATGGATCCCCTGAAGTACCTTTTCGAGAAACCAGCACTAACAGGTCGCACTGCCAAATGACAACTATTATTATCTGAGTTTGACATCACCGATGTCACTCAAAAGACCATCAAAAGGGTAAGCCATTGCAAACCATTTAACCGAGCATCCATTGTCCAATTATGAGCTATTAAAGACAAATTTTCGTGATGAAGCCATATTACACGCTGATATTGAGGACGATGATGAAGAATCAGGTTGAAAAATGTACTTTGACGGAGTAGCAAACCAGAAAGGGAATGAAATAGGAGCAGTCTTGATCAAACCGGATGGATCCCACGTGCTAATTGCAATCAGATTGAAATTTCAATGTTCTAACAACGAGGCAGAATACGAAGCATGCATAGTAGGGTTGAAAGCATTACTAGATTTTGAGTTAGATGAAATCGATGTGTACGGAGATTTAAGCCTAACAGTCTATTAGACGATTGGAGAATGAAAGACCCGAGAGTAGATATTGATCACTTACCATGAGTATCTTGAAGAATTAAGCTCAAACTTTAGCAGGATTTCATTCACATACATGCCAAGAGCTAAGAATCAATTCGTAGATGCACTAGCTACGCTTGTTTCCATGATTATTATTTCAGAAGATCTGCTCTCGACTTTATCGAGATCGGAATTCAAGATGAGTCGGCTTATTGTCTACCTATCGAAGTAGAAGAACTTCAAGAAAAGTCATGGTATTCGGACATCAAGGCATATCTCGAAGATCGAACCTTCCCATCAGACGCAACACCAAATGATCGTAGGATTATTCAAAAGTTGGCAGGCCAATTGTAGACACCCCATTTTTGCATTCTCCTGATTAATCAACTCGTCAACCCGATCGCAACGGTTCCCAATGATGGATGTTTATCCCAATGTTTTATTTTGTTACTAGATATGTTTCAGAAATTTAGATGAGGTATCTCGAACTGACAAAATTGTAGAAATCGCGTTACGATAGGAAAATATAACCCCAAAACCTTAAAAATCATCATTTTCAGACAAAAAGAAGCTTTACGATAAAAATCACTAAAAAAAGACCAAATTACCAAAATACCCCTAACCTTAAAACATCCCTAGAGCCTATGTTACGCTTAGGAAAACCCATTCAAACATATAAAATAACAAATAGAAACCAAATAAATCATTTCGCCAATTTTCACAAAATTTGATAAAATTACGAAAATGCCCCTCATAAAGTTCACAACCACTTCACACAAAAAATTTCATAAATGACACAAACTAATATTCCCATTGAATTCCTTACGAAAAATCGATTCCAAAATATCTTGGAACATCAAAAACCGACTTGATACACAAAAAGTCCTCTTCGAGGGTAAAATGGTAATTTTATAATTTTTATAATTAAAAATTTCAAAATTTATAAATAAAATATTAAATAATTAAAGTGAAATATTAATAAAATTAATTTAAAATTTTGAACAAAAAAAATCGATCAATCAGGCTCTCAGGCAAAATTGTGGTGGTTGCCAAGATATTTATTCAAGGACCCATCCATTTGGGGGTCCAAAGAATTAATATATAATAGAGGGGGGTTCTCCAAAAAATTAAAGTCAATCAAGTAAGACTAAAGTCAAGATATTAAAGTCAATCAAGTAGGACTAAAGTCAAAATTAAAGTCAATCAAGTGAGACTAAAATCAAGATATTAAAGTTAATCAAGTAAGACTAAAGTCAAAATCTTAAAGTCATCAAATAAGAACAAAAGTTAAAGCCCTAATAGAGTTCTAATTAAATAATAATTCTATTTAACAATCCTAATTAAATAATAACTCTATTTAATAGAATTCTAACTAAAATATAACTCTACCTAAAACAATTCTAATTAAGATATAACTCTAACTAAAATAATTATAATTAAACACTAATTCTATCTAAACAAACACTTAAAAAAATCTATAAATAGGGGTCCTCACACCCTATTTTCATATCAAAAATAAATCCTAAGAAAAATAGGTCAAAAAGCTTCCTAGCCTCCCATAAACCCTAATTTTGAAGTACCAACTTCTTACCTAACACTCCTACTTCGATTTTAGCTATAAAAAAATACCTAGAAGCTTTTCAAAAACACCTCGAAATCCACAAACAAATCTGAAGAACCTAGATCTAAGAAATAGATACCTTACCTCGGAGATCAGAGATCAGATCTAGAGACAGAACGAAGAGAGGAATACTGTACAAGGAGTTACTCTGTCAGATCTAAGGGAACGAGAATGTTGTCTTCGGAAAGGTATTAAATTTCATAATTTTTTCTATTATTTAGGTATTTTAGCGATGTAGTTTATTTGGGAATTAGTAGAGACCGGTGTTTGTCGGGCAGGGTTGGTGCCTAATACCTTTCAACCCCGTAACTTGATCCCTGAACTCAGTTATTTTTCAGTAGATTAATTGCTTGTTTATCTGTTTCGAGTCTATATTTGGTTCCTAGACTATAATAACTAGGTGGCGACTCCTAAACCTCAAAGGTCAAAAGCGGATCCGCGTACCCGGCGGATCGATGACGCTTTCAGTGGCGACTCCACTGGGGACCTTGAGGATCAGACTTGAAAAGCCCCAAGTATGGGAAGCATTGCTAGTAGAGACCCTTTTTTTTATGTTTTGTTGTTTGTTTTTTTATTATTTATTTATTATTTTAGTTTATCTGTCTATTTTTATGGTTTATCCCTTCGTGGCTCTATTAGTGATCATTATGTTGAATATTGTGTTTAGCACATTTTTTATGATTCAATAAAGGGCCATTCGGAATGGCCCTAAATGATGCGAAATTTCGAAGGGACAATTTTATTAAGGATAATGATTAATAGATCATGGAGATCGTTAAAAAAAAATTGTCTTTCTAAGTTATTATTCATTATTCGATTTTTTTTAACATGTATGGATCCATTCTTTGGCCGTGTTATTATTGTTTTTTATTATTATTATTTATTATTAAAAAAAAAGAGGATATTTTTTTTAGGTATGTGCAAGCAATTTTTTAGTCTTTTAAATTTTTTTATATATTAAATTGTTTGGTTAATTTTAAAAAAAAAAAAAAACAAAAAAAATTGTTTTTCTATGATTAGGCGTGCTGCCCCTTGACAGCAAAGAGGAAAATTGAAAAAAAATAACAAAAAAAAAAGTTTTTTTAGGTTCTATCAACATCACAAGGTGCTGGAGTGGTTGGGGCGCCCCGAGTAAAATTGTTTTTTATTTTTTTCACACCACATTAACAACAACGATGTGCTGGTGTGAGTGGTGTGTTATAAGTAAAATCAATTTTTTGCTCTACCCACATCATCTTCTTAAAAGATATTCACTTGGTTTCATTGTTATTAACAGAGACCGATTTAGTCTCTCTATTCAGTTGATTGAAATCAGTTTAAATGAATTTAAAACTTTGCATAATCACTGATTTCTTTCCATAAGGAGGTACGGAGTCTCAAATCGACAGCCATCTCGAAACTTAATCGATTTTTGAAGGATTTTCCATGAAAATCAACGTCTTTTCGGCTGAAGAATGTAGAGTTTTTTTTTTGCTGATTCGGATTGGCAAGAGATCTAAAGGACACGAATGGATCTGGTTAGATCGAGAAATAGATCGTTCCATTCTGATTGTGTCAAATCCGATGTTGATCGGTTTTTTCTCTTTAAAAGGGATTTCATGGTGGAAATTTTTGGTCTTTTATTTTCTTCTCCGATCCAATTTTTCGATTTTTCTTGAGAACCTCGATTTCTTTCGGTTGGGAAATGGGTAGATTAGTTTAAAACGAAAAACCAGGATCTTGGTTAATTGGTTTTGCCAGAATTATAAATTTTTAGAGTTCAGAATTTTTTTTTACTCTCTCGGTTTTTCTCTTGATTAGCTTTATCGACATTGTTGGTTCTAGTTCTCGTTGTTGCTCTCGATTTTTGGATAGTTAAGAATGTTAATTAGTTGGAGATTGATAATCGGGGTGAACGCGAGGTGTGGCTTTCCCCATATGATTTCTTTACAGCAACAATTGTTATAACATGACAATGGGAATGGCTGCTAATCACCTTTTGGTTTCAAGAACCAATTACATAACATTGTTTCATCAAGCCGTGTTCTAATCTATCATCATTTTGCAGATTTTTTCGAAAAACTTTGATCAACGGCTTTGAATCAGATGCTGTAAAAATATTGTAATTTTCGGATAATTAAGGGGTTTAACTTGTATTGGATTATGCTTTCATCAAACCCCAAAACCGATAAGAGAGTATATTTAAAATAAAAAAAAAAAACACAAAAGATTTCCAAAAATCAAGTTTTGAGGGTTGCCGACAGCAACATATGTGTATCCTTTTGTTTTGTTTTTGTAAAATTCTTTTGGGTTTGAGATCAACTTTTTTTTAAAAATAAAAAATAAAAAAGTAATAAAAAAATAATAAAAAAAGGGAAATTTTTTATCTCATTAATCATTGTTCTATCTTCAATATCCCTTGAAATTTCAAATTATTTCAGGTTGTCGAGAGTAACCCCCGATTGGACCATTAAAATTTTTTGGAAAAATCTCCTTAGTTAAACTCGTAGTACTATGTGATATTCGATTTTTTTTTGTACAGCATTTTGTCATGAGATGTGGGTAATTGCGATTTAACTAAGCTATTGATTAATCTTGATTGGTATATATGTTGATTATTGACCTTGGATCATGTTTCGATGCCCAGGGTGTATCCATATTTCTTTAATACCTTGATCATATGCCATTGATGGATAATCAATTCATTTGTTGATTTGATAGTGAATATTTATGGGATATCTCATACACGTGCCATGACCTTGATTATGATACCCTGATTTTGATCTCGATGCTATGGTTTGTGTTTTTTGATATGTTAATGGTTTGTTTGGGCCCATTGGTTTGAAAAAGGCCCCGGGCACACCCCACCATGTTTTGCACACACCATATGCACGTTTACTATTTTGCACGTCCCATTTAGCCAACGTGGCACTAGTGCGTGGCCCGATCTCTTCGGAAATGCGACGTCATTCATGAAAACTACAACTCCAGTCACATACCTTAGGGTATATCAAAGTGGGGCATCAGTACCGTCTGATCAGGTGACTCTGAAAGGTATATCGATGCAGCCAGGCTGGAGTGACTTGAGCCTTTGACCTATTGTGAGCCATACAGTCACATGTCCCGATTGCCAACGTGGTACTAGTACGTGGTCGGTCCCCTCGTGGGATGCCAAACCATTTATGAAAACTACAACTCTTGACTCGTACCCGTAGGTATATAAAAGATAATCCAAGTACATCAATTGCACTTCTTGATCAAAACCAGTACCTAAGCGAGATCCTGCCCCACTGTACCCTACTGTACGAGGGGGATAGACTACGTTTATTCTAGACGTGAGGTATTTAAGTGGGCCCTTGTTGAGCATCGTGTGCCACCTTTCAACTAGGGTTCAAATTGGCTGTTTTTGACTTCAGAGAAGTGAGTTGAGGTTTTAGATTATCACTTATACGGTATATTAAACCAAGTCACCACGTACCGTCTGATTCAGTACGCTCGAGAGGTATATAGGTGTGCTTGGGCAAGGGTGGCCAGATAAAAATGCATTGCACGTAGTAAGCTTAGAGTTTAGAAACCTTCCCTGTAGGTCACGACTCGAACTTATTGTGGGTGTTCCCGGGTTGTTTATTGAATGAGACTTTGTGATTAATGAATTTACGTGAATGATGTGGATGATGAGATCAGAATGTGTGGTTGTCCTCAAAGATTAAAAATGTTGTTTTTAGAAATTAAAATAGGTGTACCGACCTAATAAAGAATCCATTTGTTGTATAATGACCCAGTCCGTTTTGACCCAACAATCATGATGTGCTGTGTCATTTAAATCAAAATGTAAATCAAATTTTCAAAGAAGAAAAATAGTTTACAAAAAGAAAATATTTTCCAGAAAAGAATGTTTTCCAAAAAAAGTGTTCTCTAGAAAAAATGTTTTCCAAAAGGAAAGTATTTTCCAGAAAAAGTGTTCTTTAAAAAATATATATATATATATATATATATTTATAAAAATATATATATATTTTTAAAAAAAAAAATATTTTTCAAAAGAAAATACTTTCCAAAAGAAAAGAAAATGAAGGAAAAAATTATATATTTTTGCATATGTTTTTTACCAAAAATCTATTTTTTGCATAGACCTTGGAAAATTACTAAAATATATTTTTCCAAAAAGAAGATGATTGCAAAAACTAATCAAATTTGTGAAAATTATTATTCAATAAAAACATTATTTTTCAATAATTTTCAAGAGTGCAATAAAATTATTTTCCTTCTGAATAATTATTGAATGGATGAATTGTTTAATAGATTGGTGCACAGAATTCAATAAAATCTTAGGATTCATTGAAATGTTATCAAGGTGGTAACACTGAAACTGGTTAAATTCACCTCCAATGAGATTTAGGGGTTATCATTGTACCTAAGCTCAATCGTCTATCGTCTAGCTAGGGTTGTAAGTCTGGTCAGTTAGAACAAACGTCAGTACTAAGTCAACAGTTAAAAATAACCTCAGAAGTTCTCAATATCGCCCAGTTGTTCCTTGAAGATCACCGTGCCTCAATTCTGTTGGTTGTAGGCAATGTCTCAGTCCTCAGTTTTAATCAAGCCCATTGTGGTTAGTTTTCTTGTGTTTTCATGAGTTATTTGAGCTAGCTCGAGTCCAATTTTTCAATGTCATGTTTTCTTTAGATTGAGTCTACTCTTTTTTATGGGTCGAGTTCGTTTGCCAAGTCTAGATAGTCGTCTGTCGCCCCATTTGAATGAAGGTAATTTTTGAATACCTCGAGCGCATTAACGAATTAATTACTAATCTGACTTCAAGGATAGATTTCATTTCTGAGCAAGAAGATAAGAGTCGGGCTCAACTTTTAATCGAGAAAGCACAGGTCATTGACCTCGGAATGAAAAATAATTCCTAAAGAGATTCAAATAGAAATCATCCTATCCCTAAAGGAACATGAGAGGATAATTTACTCAGAAATTTTAAAAGATTTGTTCACGTGGTCTGATGAGGATATGTTAGGTGCAAGTTTGGGTGTTGTCCGACATGAAATAGATACTCGCTTGATGAAATGAAAACACCAACGAGATCAAAGAAGATGTTACAAAATGTTTTAATGCTGTCCTCACTGCGTCTCGAGTTTCAAAGTTTATCCAAACAAACATCATCAGTCGATACGGGGTACCTTTGGAGTTGATTTCTGATAATGGGTCACACTTCAAAGCTGAGGTTATTACATTGTGTTTAAAATTCAAAATCTCACACCACAAATCATCTCCTTACCGCCCTCAAACTAATGGAGCAGTCGAAGCAACTAATAAGAATCTTAAGACTATCATTAGGAAAATGTGTCAATCACATCGAGATTGGTCAGAAAAACTACCATTTGCACTATGGGCATATCGAACTTCAATTCGATCCTCTACTGGAGCTACTCCCTACTCCTTAGTGTATGGCATGAGAGCAGTCTTGCCAGTTGAAATGGAAATTCCGTCTCTCAGGGTCTTGTTGGAAAGTCAATTGTCAGAAGTAGATTGGGTTCGTCAACGGTATGAAGAATTAAATTTGAACGAAGAAAAACGACTAAGAGCTTTGTATCACGTGCAAGCTTATCAAAGAAGAGTCGCCCATGCGTCTAACAAAAAGATCAAGGCCCGTCACTTACAAGTCGGGGATTTAATATTCAAAGAGAATCAGGCACCTATCTTTGACCCTAGAGGGAAGTTCAAACCAAATTGGGGAGGTTCGTTCATCATTAAAGAAATATTACCAGGAAAAGCTGTCAGGCTTCAAGATCATGATGGAATCGAATTACCAGAACCAACCAACTTTGATCAAATCAAACGGTACTACATTTAAGGAGGCCATCTTTGGCCGAATCAATTCTCATATTACCCAGTTTAGTATATCCTTTCTCAACCCCTTTGCTGCCTTTTCAAAAAGAAAAATTATGTTTTTTTCTTTCTCAGCCCGATTAGTTTACCTAGGGGAGGGAAAATTCGAACTACGTTTTGGTTTGATCCCAAAATTCTGGGGTACGTAGGCAACCTGAGAAGTTACTTCAGGCCCGACCACATCAAAAAAAAAAAAGATTCCCTAAGAAAGAAAAATCTGAAAAGAAAAAAAATTCAAAAGAAAAAGAAATATCATCCAAAATGGGGAAGAACATTCAAGGAAAAAGAAAACAATTTAAAAGGAAATGCCACAAAAGGGCATTTAGGTTTTTGAGCCTCAAAATTTCTTTCTTTTTATGCCCAGTCTTATGCCTACCCATAAAAGTCCTCCTAAGTACCATGCGAAAAGTCAAGGAAGATAGCAAAGCATGATCAAACAGCAATTCCATAAGGAAGAAAAGAAAAAAAAAGCCTGCTAGGTTGAAAACCCGAAAAGGGTGACTTAGGCAAAATTAAGGCAAGCTCGCAAGGTTGAAAATCCGAAAAGACAACTTCGGCAACAATCAGAGCAAAAGGAAAAAAAAGAAAGAAAGCTCCTAAGACAATCTAGAGAATGCTCGCTAGTTTGAAAACTTGAAAGGGCAATCTAGGCAAAAGTTAGAGCAACAAAGAAAAATAGAAAAAATCTCCGGGGAGTTAAAAACTAAGAGCGGTTCGAGCTGAAACATCAGAAGTCCGAATAATCAAGTTTAATACTTAGCTTAAATCAGGCACATACTCGAATGCCACAAGTATTTTGTCTACGATCGATCTGAAATTTTTTACTTCTCCAAGTGAACCAAGGGAGAGAAAGGTGAATTCTATGATGAGTTTCAAAAGGAAATATTTTATTTTCTTGAGCCTGACTCAAAATTTTCTATAAAATTAATCAAAATTAAAAGTTGGATCTTTATTGTGTTTGTGGTAATCAAATATTTCAAACCTTCATACAATGGGCATTTTCTTTTTCCTCTAAATATGTAATTTCCCCCCTTATACTAGGGGTATTTTTTTAATTTTTGCATGATGTGTTCAATTATCTTCAATGCCATGTTTATTGTCAAACTAGGGGTATTTTGTTTTTGAGGAATGTTAATCCCAAAAGATAATGGGAACTCCAAACTTAAGGTTACCCTCTTGATAACAGTTTTTCGAAAAACCTTTGAGGTTCAAAAGAAATAAAACTCAGGTTTTAAATTCATAAAACTTTTGGATAAAACCTTGAGGTTCAAACAAAAACACTTCAAATCTCACATTTGACTGTGCCCAGAGATTAACTAATAATTCATTTACCTAGAGTAGGAGATATGGCATTCTTTCGTTCCCAGATTCTTTTCCAGATCCATTTATTCTCTCCCAGATTTATTCGTTCTCCGATTCATTCTAATCAATCTTCTCCAAATTCATTTATACTTTCCCAAAATTCATTCATTTCTCTGCCAGTTTTGCTCAATTGCCGCCAAGAGTTATCTTGGATTTTGCTCAGATGTCGACAAGGGTTATCTTGGATTTTGCTCAGTTACCACCAAGGGTTAACTTGGATTTTACTCAGATGCCGCCAAGGGTTATCTTGGATTTTGCTCAGTTTTCGGCAAGGGTTAACTTGGATTTTGCTCAGTTGCCGCCAAGGGTTATCTTGGATTTTGCTCAGATGCTGCCAATGGTTGTTTTGGATTTTGCTCAATTGCCGCCAAGAGTTATCTTGGATTTTGCTCAGTTGCCGCCAAGGGTTATCTTAGATTTTGCTCAGTTGTCGCCAAGGATTAACTTGGATTTTACTTAGTTGCCGCCAAGGGTTATCTTGGATTTTGCTCAGTTACCGTCGAGGTTTCTCAGAATTATGCTTAGTTTATGCTCAAATTATACTCAGATTATGCTCAGTTTATGCTCAGATTATGTTCAGTTATGCTCAGTTTATGCTCAGTTATGCTTAGTTTATGCTCAGATTATGCTCAAATTATGTTCAGTTTATGCTCAATTTGTATTCATTTTATGCTCAGATTTTACTCAGTTCCAACTTAAACTCTTTGAAATTTATCTTAGATTTTAAGTGCCCATACTTGCACAGTTGTTATATTAATCAAGGAGAATTTTCAAAATTCAAGGATCTGACATTGTTAGTGAGAGTTCTCGCTCAATGACCTGACAATCTTTAAGTTCGGGGAGAGCTTTTACCCTCAAGGATCCGAACGCCTCGACGAATTGCTAAATCAGGCTGTAAAATGAACTGTCACTAGCTTTAGCATTCAGATATCGTACTATCTACTAAAATAGATTTGCTATCTAGTTTGCTTCAACCCTCGTCCAAAGAGGGGCATTTGTAGACATCCCATTTTTGCATTCGCCTGATTAATCAACTCATCAACCCGATCGCAACGGTTCCCAATGATGGATTATTATCCCAATGCTTTATTTTGTTACCACATGTGTTTCAGAAATTCAGATGAGGTATCTCGAACTGACAAAACTGTAGAAATCGCGCTACGATAGGAAACTATAACCCCAAAAGCTTAAAAATCATCATTTTTCAGACAAAAAGAAGCTTCACGATAAAAATCACTAAAAAAAGACCAAATTACCAAAATACCCCTAACCTTAAAACATCCCTAGAGCCTACGTTACGCTTAGGAAAACCCATTCAAACACATAAAATAACAAATCGAAACCAAATAAATCATTTCACCAATTTTCACAAAATTTGACAAAATTATGAAAATGCCCCTCATAAAGTTCACGATCATTTCACACAAAAAATTTCATAAATGACACAAACCATTATTCCCATTGAATTCCTTACGAAAAATCGATTCCAAAACATCATAGAACATCAAAAATCGACTTGAAACATAAAATGTCCTCTCCTAGGGTAAAACGGTAATTTTACAATTTTTATAATTAAAAATTTCAAAATTAATAAATAAAACATTAAATAATTAAAGTGAAACATAAATAAAATTAATTTAAAAATTTAAACCAAAAAAATCGATCAATCAGGCTCTTAGGCAAAATGTGATGGTTGCCAAGATATTTATTTAAAGACCTCTCCATTCGGGGGTCCAAAGAATTAAATATATGATAGAGGGGGGTTCTCCAAAAAATTAAAGTCAATCAAGTAGGAATAAAGTCAAAATTAAAGTCAATCAAGTAAGATTAAAATCAAGATATTAAACTTAATCAAGTAAGACTAAAGTCAAAATCTTAAAGTCAATCAAATAAGACCAAAAGTCAAAACCCTAATAGAGTTCTAATTAAATAATAACTCTATTTAATAGAATTCTAACTAAAATATAACTCTACCTAAAACAATTCTAATTAAAATATAACTCTAACTAAAAGAATTATAATTAAACACTAATTCTATCTAAACAAACACTTAAAAAAATCTATAAATAGGGGTCCTCACACCCTATTTTCATATAAAAAAATAAACCCTAAGAGAAGTAGGTCAAAAAGCTTCCCTAGCCTCCCATAAACCCTAATTTTGAAGCCCCAACTCCTTACCTAACACCCCTACTTCGATTTTAGCTAAAAAAAAATACCTAGAAGCCTTTCAAAAATACTTCGAAATCCACAAACAAATCTGAAGAACCTAGATCTAAGAAAGAGATACCTCGCCTCGGAGATCAAAAATCAGATCCGGAGACTAAACGAAGCGAGGAATACTGTACAAGGAGTTACTCTGTCAGATTTAAGGGAACGAGAACGTTGTCTTCGGAAAGGTATAAATTTCATAATTTTTTCTATTATTTAGATCTTTTAGCGATGTAGTTTATTTGGGAATTAGTAGAGACCGGCGTTTGCCAGGCGTGGTTGGTGCCTAACACCTTCCAACCCTGTAACTTGATCCCCGAACTTAGTTATTTTTTAGTAAATTAGTTGCTTGCTTATCTGTTTCGAGTCTATCTTTGGTTTCTAGACCGTAATAACTAGGTGGCGACTTTCAAACCTCAAAGGTCAAAAGTGGATCCGCGCACCCCGCGGATCGAGGGCACTTTGACCGATTTTACCTAAGCAATGACATTCTATACAAGAAATCATATCATGAAGTCTTACTCCGATGTGTAGTAGAAACAGAAGTGAAACGACTAATCGAGACCGTATATGGGGGAGTCTGTGGACCCCATATGAATGGTCATATGCTAGTAAGAAAATCATAAGGATGGGATATTACTGATCTACAATGGAGAGTGACTGCTATCAGCACGTTCTCAAATGTCATCTATGTCAGATTTATGCTAACAAAATCAACGCTCCGCCATTAGAATTGCATAATATGACCACCCCTTGGCCCTTCTCACTCTGGGGCATGGACGTCATCAGGCAGATCTCGCCAAAAGCTTTGAACGAGCATCGATTTATCCTAGTTGCTATCGATTACTTCACCAAGTGGGTAGAAGCTGCTTCAGATGCTAACTTCATAAAAAGCAACGTCATGAAGTTTGTCAAAAATAACATCATATGCAGATATGGGCTTCCCAACAGATTAATAATTGACAATGCCAAGAATTTCAAGAACAAAGATATGATCAAGATGTGCGAAGACATACAGATCACTCATCACAACTCTGTACCCTACAGACCTAAGATGAACGGAGCAGTCGAGGCAACTAACAAGAATATCAAGAAAATTATCGAGAAGATGGCAGTTACGTACAAAAATTGGCACGACATATTGCCTTTTGCACTTCATGCCTATCGAACATCGTTTAAGACTTCAACTGGGGCAAATTCGTATTTATTGGTATATGGAATAGAAACAGTCTTACTCGTTGAGGTTGAGATTCCCTTCCTCCGGATCTTAAAAGAAGCAGAGTTGGATGAAGCTGAATGGATTCAAGCTCAGTTCGACTAGTTAAATCTAATAGAAGAGAAGCGCCTTGCAGCTATTTGCCACGGACAGATCTATCAATGACGAATAGCTCGTGCCTACAACAAAAAAATCAAGCCTAGAGATTTCTCACTAGGAGACTTTGTTTTGAAAAAGATTCTACCAATCCAAGAAGACGTCAGAGGAAAGTTTTGACCAAATTATGAGGAACCATTCATCGTATAAAAGGTAATAACAAGAGGAGCTCTGATTCTTATAGAAATGGATGGACAAGTCTTCCTGCAACCGATCAATGTTGACAATGTCAAGAAATACTACTCATAAAAACTGATCTTGAGATGACGAAAGGCCATCTTTGTTATTCTGAACAAACTATCTAACTCTAGTGAACCCTTTTTGAGCCATCACGTTCATTTCTTAACCTAAGACTGGGGCAAGCCAACATTACAAAACGAAACAAAAATAAAAACAAAATAAAAAAAAAAAGAAAATAAAAATAAAAAAATCAAAAGCATCAAGAAAACTCCTGGCCCGCATGAGGAGAAATTGTTTAACGGCAAAAAAATACAAAAGGATTTAAAAAGTCAAAAACTGGAACACTTGATCTAAGCTCGACCCAAATTTCTAGCCTAAACAAGTTCGAGAGACGTTGGGAGGAGACATAGATCACATTTTTGAAACAAAAATAGACGAACCCCATGTCTAGCTCATTTTAGATAAACTAAGATCCGAACCTTAACCTTTTTGTATCATTCCACTACCATAAGCCTAAGCTAACATTTCGTTATACTAAAAGTCCTTTCTGATTAGGGAATGTTTTAGGGCAACACAGTGACGATGGTAACACCGACGATCTTGCGACTTGGTTAGGACCTCAAAGTCTTGTTAGTTGTTGGAAGACTCGAGAGGGAAATCCAGGTCGGATATTTGAAAAAAAAGAGCACTCAAAGCGTAGAGTAGCCAATCTTGTAGCTCAGCTTGAGTCGTCGAACCACGAATTGCCTTCAGCAAACTTGAGAGGGGAATCTAGATCGATTACTCAAAAAAGAGCGCTACTACAAGAGTAGAGTCACCGATCTCACAACTCAACTTGAGTCACCAAACTACAAAGACATAGAGACTCCGAGCAAGAACTATAATGTAAAATCCAAAAAAATACAAGCATAGTCTGAAAGGGCATAGTGAAAACCCGAAAGGGCATTATGAGTAAAAGAATCGGACTATGGCAAGATTAAAGCCACCGGCATGATGAAAATCCCAAAAAAGGCGTTGATGCGCAAAACAGTGGAAATCGAGTTTGGTGAAAATCGTAACTGGCACTAGGGGCAATAAGGGTAAAAAAAATAAATAGAAAAAAAAAGAACTCTTGGCCAGTAAGAGTATAAATTGTGAATGGCAAAAATCTGTCCCAAAAACCAATCGTCAAAACATATGACAGTCTTCCAACACCAGGGCAATGCAGATGACTCTAAAGGAAACAAAAGAGTAATTAACGCTCGTATCCTCTGTAGTTGGCAAAAACACAAAAACCGTCACAATTGAAGATTTTACAAACTCTGAATTTATCGTACTCATTTGATAAAGACATTTCATTGAATTTCAAAAACTACCATTTTGGCCAATGACGACAAATCTGGGTCTCATTCAACAAAACTTCGTGTTTTCAGGAACAGTAGATATACTTGAGGCCAAGTAAGTACAAAACCTATTTTCTTTGCATTAATCTTTCAACATTTTTTGCATACATTCAGATAATTACAAGAAAATATAAAAAGTGGGAATATAACGCAGTCAGTCAAACATCATGGTGAGAAATAAGAAGGATTCAAGGCATTCCTCCAAGGCACGGATCCGGGTAGCCTGGCTCATCATCACTCTTTCAGCATCTGAAGCATCACGACTCACCAAATATGCTGCAAAATCATCAAAATGAGGACACTGGGCAAGTCTGTCCCTCAACTCAGCAACTTCATCTCGAAGCCTAGTCACTTCATTACTATCACTAGATCCTGACTAGAGAAGTTTGGATTTCAGTCGAGCAATCTCTCTCTGCATTTTCTTCTCAGATTTGAGCCAGATAGCCTAAATTCAACGATGTTTAGTTTGAGACTCCTCCACTCGATCTCTATAATCAAAGAAGGATGAAGTACCAGGACGTGTTCGGGGTACTATCGACACCGATGGCCTCCTAGAGATGAGTTATCAAATCCAATGTAAGTATGCCGGGAATAGGTGTGCTGTGAAGATGGGTCGACTCAGAACCTCAACTTGACTCTATTATTTCGTGAGTCGACTCAGAAGTGCAGTTGATAAAGGATCAACAAACTCGCTAAAGTCCTCAGGAATAAGCATACCCTGATCATAGCCAAACTGTCGAAGAACCCGAAATGGTACATAGTGGGTTGCCCCTTTGAGACCAATCAAAACAAGGAAACGGGCCCCATCAAATGCAATCACGGGAGACCTTCGAGGTTGGAAGACACCAACCCATCTCACCTCCTCATTATCAAGATTACAAATGAAGGCATACCATTCTTCTTTACCACCCGAGGTCAAGGGAGCAACTCGCCTTGACATCAAGAGCACGAGATAGGCATTAACACAAAATGGACGGTTAACGGCTTCTGTTGAAGCCACGTGGTCCATAAACCAAAGCTACAAGAACAGGAGTATTCTAAACTTTTGAAAATTAAAATATTCAAATTATAAATTCATACTAAATTTAAAATTTACCTGCAGGAGTGGAGCGTACCCATAAAAAATCCGATCATGACCGGACTTACAAGTCGTGAGATATCGAAACATCTCATTTAGAAGCATGGGGGCCAACCGATATTCCTCCTAGACTTGTTGTATCACATGAATTAGGGAAAGGTCCATAATGTCCCCACCACCCGAAAACAAGAGTTGACTCACCACCATTAAAGTGAGGGCTCGACCATGAAAGATATCGACATCGTCTTCAAAATCGATCCACAATCCGGGATTTTCAAAAACTTGTGGTTTATCCCCAAGAAGTCGGAAGCTTCATTTTGATAACCATCTCGCAAAGGCGGAACAACAACCATATACGACATCTTGAGAGCCAACAACACTTCAACAAAAATCATCAATACAATCGATAATTCAAAGTCGTGTTTTGCAGAATTTTTCTAGCCCATACAAATAGGGGTTTAGTCTATTCTTTGCAGTTCTTTGTACGCAATTCCTGTAAAGAAAGACAGTTGTAGACACCCCAATTTGAACGGACCCCCACTTTAAAGGATCCAAAAATACAGATTTTTCAACAAAAGTTGCCAACGGGTCTTAAAGGCCCAAATCACTGAAAAACGACATTTTGATCGATTTAGAGGATTCTAAAACCCCTTGATGGTCTAGTGGGCCCACCAAAAAAGATTTGGTGTACCCCCACCTTCACCGCTCCACTCCCGAAATAAAAAATACTGGATTTCAATAAAAGTCGTCAGGGGGCTTAAAAAGCTCAATTTGCCAACACGTGGCATTTTGATCAATCCGATGATCCCCAAGATCCTTAAAAAAATAAATAAATGCAAGATGAGACTTGGGATACCCAGCATGTTCCATAATGCTTCGTCGCTCCACCTCCGAATCCAAAAAAATCCTAAGCTCACCTAAGGCCCACAAACCTTCAACTTTCCAAAATTAATTTCTCACCTTATCCCCTAACCTAAATCCAATCCCACACCACCTAAAACCTAAAACACACGCATCCTCAAAAATCCAATCCAAAACAAATCTTACCCATTCCAAAATAACCTACAACTTTCCTAAAAACTAAGCCCAATACACTAAAGCCCATAAATAATTATCCATATCCAATCCATAACCCATAACCCATTAACCACAACCCACATAAACCAATCATCCTTTTATCATAAAAAATGATACATGTCATCCTTCCCTCTCACCTCCCTCATCTAACCACCAATCTCCATCACTTTTCTCTAACATTCATCTACCGACATCATCTCTCTCCAAAAATCATCTCAACCCATACCCTTCTCTAACCCACCCACCTTACCTTCTCTAACACCGTCAACTACCCACATCACAACCCATATCCCTAATCCATCACCTTTCTCTAATCACTCCACCAACTCACATCACAACCCACACCTCCCCCCATCATTTCTTACAAAAACCATTCTCACAAACCTAACCCACACTCCTTTCCTCTAATCAAACAACCACCATCACCAATCAACCAATCTCATCACCTCAGTCTCCCATCTCCATTTAACACATGTCATCATCTCATTAACCCTCCCAAAAATCCAAACACTTGACCCCTTACACTACCCATTCTCCTAAATCTAAACACCTTACCCTTTCAATCAACTTAACACTTAATCAAATACTTAACACCTTACACCCCCATTCTCTCCATCACCCATCACTCATCTCACTTCACCAAACACTTCACTCAAATGGGTTGGGTAAGATCCAAATCATTTGGATCCAAATAATACCCATTTCCACTTATTACACAATTACCCTCCCTTCCTCTCTAAATTTTATACCCCTCATCTTTAAAACTTATATCATTCTTTACTCTAACAAGAATTCATCTCATTATATCCCTAAAATATCCTCTCCAACACCTATAAATACCCTCCTCCACTCCCCAAAAATGGACCAATTCTCCCTTACCAAGTCTCACAGAAAAAAAATCATCTCTAAACTTAACTCTTCATTCATATCTCTTCTACTCTCACATTTTCACATCAACCTTCTAAAAAAATATATATACTCTCTTTTTCCATTAAGAATAAGACATAGAAAAAGAAAAAAGAAAAGAAAAGAGAAGGAAACTTGGAAGCCTCAAAGTGGGTTAAAGGATCACTTCCCCATTCTCTCTCTCTACCCTCTCCTCATCCCTCTTCTATAATCCCCCTCTTCTCTTTACTTTATTTTTAGAAGGACTTAGGATGTAATGTTTCCCCTCCCATATCTCCGATAGATCGAATTTCGATTCGATTGAAAGTATAGTGGTTGTAATCTCTTTTAAAAATAAAAATGAGTTTTAATCCTAAAATTATTTTGAGACAATTGGAATACGGATCCTCCTCAATTCATGAGAATGGAATGGTGACCTTAGCCCACACTTTTCAAATATTGATTATGTCCAAGGCTAATGCCCTTTGGGATCATCTCTTTCGTGAGATGACCCTTACAAGCTAAAGCCAAAAACAAGTCCCTACTCAAGGAATAAATTGTCGACACGTGGCACTTCATTTTGTTTACATTTTTATCCAAAAATTTGATCGAGTTGAGTTGAGTTGAGGTTACCGCTGCTTGGCGGGAAGAAAATGGTGCTTAACATCTTCTTTTTTCTCCAATCAGTTGCTTACCCTGATCTCAAGGTTTGACTAGTACTTTATCCATCGTGAGTTACTAAACGCCAAAATGTCACTTTTCCAATAATGTACATTGGGTGACTATTTAAACGCTCTTACAATATGAATGGTGGCGACTCCAATCCTTAATAGATGTGGTACTCGTAATTGAGAATCACATATCTACATACTGAATGCAATGAAACAGACCTCTAAGACTCAGGAAAATGATCAACAGAAGGGTTTTATGTATGTTGATATCAAAGTTGGTGGTAAGACCACCCAGGCAGTGGTTGATACAGGAGCTACGCACAACTTCATTACCATTGTAGAGGAAAAACGTCTCAATATCCGATTAGAGAAAGGTTTAAGTCGCATGAAAACTGTAAACTCCCAAGCCAATCCTATCTAAGGTTCAACCAAGTCAGGTCCATCAAGATAGGTACATGGAAGGGTAAACTTGATTTACTCGCATTTTCACTTTATGAATTCAAAGTTGTCATTGGGATGGATTTTTTGCAATAGAACAGGATTGTACCGATGCCATTCACCAACACATTGGGCATGCTAGGTAAATGTCCAAGCTTCATTCTAGTCTCGACAAACAAGAAAGAGGGAAAATTGATTGCAACCCTTCAACTGAAGAAAGGGTTGAAGAAATGAGAGCAATCGTATATTGCTACTCTACAAGTTAAACCTAAAGAACACGACCATAGTTCAAATCCCACTCAGGTTACACAGGTATTGATAGAGGTTGATGACGTGATGCCGAATGAGCTTTCGAAATCACTACTGCCACGTAGGTTGATTAATCATCAGAATGAACTGCTACCTGGTACCGTCTCTTACAAAAGGGCCTTTTAGGATGAACCCTCCAAGACTAGCTGAGTTAAGCGAGCAACATGATGGGTTTTTGCGACGTTGTGTCAATTTTTGAACGTTAAAGAAGATCTCCATCAAGAACAGGTATCCTGTCCATCGAATTGTCAACTTATTTGATAAACTTGAGACAACCAGATACTTTTCAAAGTTGGGTTTGAGATCATGTTACTGTCAAATTCAAGTTGTAGATGAAGCCTCTTAGTTACTTCGTCAGAATGTCATAAAAAATTGGGGTGTGCCCAAAAATATTGTCAATGACAGAGATTCAAGAGTCACAGGGAAGTTATGGGACAAACTGTGCAGATTACTTGGGTTAGCTTGACTTTCCAACTAGTAGACACCTTCAAATAGATGGGCAAACGGAGAGATTCAATTTCGTGTTGGAGTATTTCAGGCATCTTGCCTATGCCAAACTTATGAATTGGGTGAATTTGTTCAATTTCAACCTTCAGAAGAGCTTTGGAAATTATCACAGGCCAACAATGTTTAACTCCTCACATTATTGTTTCAGACTACAAGAGACAGAGTCTAAGGACGTACAGGTTTGCTAAACTCTGGTTCTCGTACATATTACACAGCATTCACCCTGTCTTCTATGCAAGAAGTCTCAAGCCATACCATGTAGATCCAACAGATCCTATGCACAACATTCCAATACGTAAATCTTCTCATTCAGTTATTCAGTCAGAGTGTGTTGTCGACAAAGTTCTTGAAAGCGTTAAGTCATCAACAGTTCAAGCCAGCAACAACAACATCATCACGTAAAGTATTTCGTCGCATAGAATAACATGGCATAATGTGAAGCTACATAGGAGAGTGCAGAGAACCTACTACCTTTCAAGCACAAAATTGAAGAGTTTGTCAAGGTAATGCGACGAAGACATCTGTAGAATACTTGGGGGAGACTGTGACGGCCATACATTCTATCACCTAGAGTTAGGTGTAAGCTAACCCTGGAGTCACCCGGGAGCACCCATGTAACACTATGTAAGGCTCAATTTGAGGCCATATCAGCCTCCGTGCCAAGGCATATATGTTAGCTTAGTGGCATTTTAGTAATAATGGAGTATGATCGACCACCACTTTTGATGTTTTCTTCTGGAAACTTAGGAAATACTTAACATACTCTTTGTAGAAAAGGTGTCTAGTGCTTCCTAATCCCCAACCTACACCCATGTTGACTGAAGCCCTCGTGCCAAGCTACGTGAAAGTCTCGCGTGTCATAAGATCATATATTGCTTATAGCACACCTATTGATTTTGTAACGTGTTACACCGTGTAGTAGGTTTTGCCTTTGTTATCCCGTTATCTTATTTGCTTGCTACGTTTGTGGTCTATGATCATTTTTACAGGCTTGCTTATGGATTAACACCCCCTTGTGCCATACGACGTTGCTTTCTAAAGAACACGGCTGTGACACGGTGGCACCCCTACCCACCTCAAGCCATTTCTATAGTGCCACTGCAAAAATTAGCCCACTGCCACCATAAGTGACATATGGGGACAAAATTGACATTTTTCGTCGAAGGCTCCGTGGGATCGATGTGATTCTTAGATTACATAAAAATCACTTTTAAACAAATTTTCTTATATTATGAAGTTTAAAAATAAATTTGTCTTGTTATTTTTATGTTGTACTAGTAGTTATGAATGATCAATTTTTACGTTAAAATATGAACAATACTTTCATGTAAACTCAAATATATTTTAGAAAACACTATGTTCTCTATGATAATATAGACATGAGTTTAACTTAATTTCATAGTGTTATATGAAATTTGAATTCAAATAAGGAATTTTGAGGAATATATTATATTAGAGAACAAAACTCGAACTTAAACTTGACAATTTAGCATAGTTACAAACTAGAAAGTTTAAAGAAAGAAAATGTTAGGAAACTAGGTTTAAGGTGTCCTAATATTTGGAAGATGGTATTAATCTATATTAAGAGAATGAATATGGTCGTGTACGTCAGAATTTATGAGGCAAAATTCTTATGCTAAAAATATTAACAAATGAGTTAGTTAGGATTAGTTAGTACCTGAAATCATTGACTTTGGGTGAAAAAGTGTTCGTTGTTTGTTTATATTCAGATAAGGATTATCTAGTGTTATTTACTTTTTGCTAGGGAGTGCCCGTACATTTACATTGGGGTCTGGAGTACCTTGGATGTGTTTGTTTGTTATAATGAAAAAGGAAAGTGTGTGTATAAGATAGTGATACTTTATGTAACACCCCGAATTTTTAATTCGTATCTCGAGGAAAAAAAATAAATAGTGGAATTTTAAGAAAATCTTGAAAGTGGGATTTAGGGATAAAATTTTAAGATGTTTCTGATCATTTTTAATGGAATCTAACCTCACCATTAGTTTCAAAATGATCGAAAAACATAGTTTAGCCTATAAGCATGCTCAAATGCGAGTCCGAATATAAAAGTTGCAAAATCCTCGATTACCGGGTCGGACCAGGCTAAAACAGTGACTTTTTGTTAGAGTAATAATTTTTAAAATTCGATCATACCATTGGTTTCATAACGAAAAATTATTCAACATAGACTATTTATTTGTCATTTTTGGAGATCAGGAAGTTGAATTATCGCCAAAAACGAAAACGACATCAAGTTTATGGGTCACGTCAGGCCAAAAATGTAAATTTTTTATGGAGACATAATTTGTAAAAATTGACTATACCATTAGATCCGGAACGAAAAATTAGGCGAAATAGTATATTCGTTTGTCAGTTTTGGAGACCGAATGACCAAGTTATCGTCGATCAAAACAATAGGCGAAATACCGATTTCGTCCTAACTTTTAAAAAAAAAAAAAAAAATTTAATTTTTTTTTTATAACTCATCTTCCCCAACGCGTCATATGGCCGAGACATATAAAACGAAAATTTGTTTTTTTTTTTTCTCCGATTTTTCCACTTCAGATCTCTCGCAAACGGTCCATTTTCGACGATCGCCGCAGAAGGGAGAAATGTCCGCAGCTTCGTTCTCTACAAAACCCACCCAACCTATCTTCATTTCACTTTCTATTTCACCCGATATCGTCAAAAATCAGCCGTATTTGGATACGGAAATTTCGAAACTTTGACCTCGGATTTCGTCAGTTTCGGGGTCAAATCGCTTTCCGAAGCAGAAGGGAGAAACGTCCGCAGCCTCATTCTCTACATAACCCAACCAAGTTCCTTCTGTTTTCTCGTCTTTTTCACCCCGTATAGTCAAAAATCAGCCGTATTTTTATACGGAGATTTTCGTCACTTCGACCTCGGTTTTCATCGATTTCGGGGTCAAACCACCTTTCGCCGTAGAAGGGAGAAGAGACGAACACATCGAGATCTTCGAAACCACCAGGCTGGTTTCGAAAATCAGCCGCTTCGAAGTTCGGTCCGTCTCAATTTCCGTGCCGATCGCCTCGATTTCCGCGCACAAGCTTTGATCCTTTCGCCTAGACATTGTAAGGAACTCTGAATTTCTATTAATAATCATAGATTGTGAAAATTGCATTTAGGATTTTATTGGAAAAATTTGGATGTATTTTCGAAATATAGAATTCTTTGTTTATTTCAAAATTCACGCCAGAAATTGCATGTTTGATATGTTTAATTGTATTTTTAACAAATTATACGTGGGTAGAGTATTTTAACGGATTATTGCCATAAATTGGGTCTTGTGCACTGCTCGGACCCCATTTTGATATGAAATTTGTATTTTTTTTTCAATATTATTGATAGAAATAAATTGTATAGTTGAAAAATGTGATTTAATATTTAATGAACTCATATTGAGTTGATGAATATCAGAAAATGGATATTTTATGAAGAGATTGAAAACTGTAAAAGTCGAAAAAAAGGGAAAAAGGGTATAAAATGGTAAAATGTCAGAGTCACACCCGAGGGGTGATGTCTGCATTTTACGTTGTTGTGTTGTATGCAGGTTGGTGAACGGATATCCAGGGATAATGTTACTGGTTGCATGTTTATTTACTTTCTGTTAGCGCGAGGCGCTCTGTTATGTTATTTATTTTAGGCCGGGTGGCCACACTTGCATGGTAGGAAACTGGATATCTATTCTCAACCTTGTATTGTTAATTTCTCTTTTGTTTTCAAATGAAAATAATATATATAAGTAGCTATTTTGTGAGCTGTTAAAGAGTTTGTGAATGCCTGAAGGGATAGTGCATCATATCATCCGGAGTGGTGTACTATCCTGGGATGTACGGTAGGGACCACCAAACTCATACGTGGTATGGGACGCGTATGAGAGTGGAGTCACAACTGGAATCCGGGTTTATTCCTCTCTATCTTTACCAGTGAACTTGTAATGTAAAGGTGGTCGTATACGAATGGTTTGTATATTTGGGAATCACTTGCACGCCTGATAGGCATAGACGAAGATGATTAGTCAGTGATCACTAACAATCTATAGTAGTCGAACGTTCTGACACATCGAAAAGAGACCCATTGCTTACGGTCACGTCAAACGGCCAGCCTGAGCCGGATAAATGGTCAACCAAACGTGGTAAGGGCAGCGACCGGCCACAAAATCAGGAACTAAAAGCCAGAAAGGAATTGTAACATCATGTCCCGACTGGGAGCGATCCAGTCGTGAATCCCAACTCTCTAATTCCAATACTCCACCATCGTGTATTATGTATCTGTTGCTTATTTTGATATATAAAATGAAATGCATGTTTATTGTTTCCATTTGATCAATTAGATTTGTATGAAAAGAGAATGTTATAGTGAGTACTGCTGATCGATGTAATGTGAGTTTTAAAATGTTTAGTTGCTCATCCCTGGTTATATGTACCAGTTAATTGTAGTTTTCTTCTGTGAAATTTTGTTTATTTTAAAATGATTCAGTATGTTTATTCGTTCATGTTAGGAGAGGTTATTGGCAGAAATTGTTGCTTCCTTACTGGGTAACCATTGTTACTCACCCTTTCATCCTCCATTTTTTAGTTTCAGATCCGAAGCTTAGCGAGGCAGGAGTAGAATATGAGTGAGAATCATCTGGTGGGTCAGATAGACAGCCAGAGTCCGTCACCTGGTAAGTATTGGAGTTATACTCCATTTGTCTAGGAGTATTATAGATTTGTATTGAGCGTTAGGACTCTTGTTAGAGTGAGAAAATTTTGTATAATCCCGTAAATTTTCTTCTTCCGCACTCTGATAATTCGTACGTTATTAGACGTGTATAGGCTTCCGCTAGTATTATATTTTGTTTGTTATATGCAGGATTGTATGTCGTTTATCAGGTGCAGGTTGAATCGCCTTGGAATGCTAACATAAACAGAGGAGACCATGCCGAAATTTCGAGGTGCCACCTCGTACCTTGAAATCTGACATGGGGATTTGTGTTAGCGTTCGGCGGGGCGCCACAGATGGTATCAGAGCATAGTATTAGATCCGTATGGGATACTGATCTGCTATGTTTTAGAGAATTTATTGATACCATAGATATTAGATCGACAATCAAAGAGTGTCACTAGGAATTCGGTATCCAAGCTCATCAGTAGTTCCGTATTGGAATTACAAGTTCTTCCGTGTCTAGAAGTCTATAGAGCTTAGTAAGCCTAGGATAAGATTCTTGATTTGTTCTGTTAGTAATGGAAATGGAGTCCATTACTAAGTCCCAAGCTATGATAGGAATTCATAGTCACGTAAGAGCGGTTTTGGCCTTATTCTGATAAGTGCCTTGTTACGGATAAACACAAGTGAGAGGAATAGACAAGGTAGAGGTCGAAACGTAATAGAGACGAGGTAGATTCTAAATCAGAACACTGACACAATAGCGCACTTAATGTTATTAATGAGATAGATGGTTAAGTCTCATATCAAGTTCAAAGAGGAAATATGAATAATACAACCACCACCACCTTGAAGACAAATGGAAGGAAGGCAATTAGCGACAAACAGTTACAAAACTAACAAATTCATAAGAAAAATAACATATTTTGAGACTAAGGGAAAATTCGATCGTGAAATCTATTGTATTATTGGTATAAAATACCGTACTTGTCTACATTATAACGTCAAAGTATTAGATGTGTTTTATTTTGTGTTGATGATATGTGGAATATGATTTATATTTTGAGAATATTGGAAGTTAGAAACCTAGACATTTTAATTGGGGAATTTGATTTCTAACTACAAGTTGTAACCTCGAAAGCTAGGAAGAAAGAAGTGTCATGAGTTTAACAAGATTTTGAAGAAAATTACAGTTGATAGTGTAATGGTATTAGATGGTCAGGATAGAATGTGCTGATGAATTTTATAACCAGTTATTATAAGTTGCGTACATATTTGAATGCGCCATCGATCCGCGGGGTGCGCGGATTTGCTTTTACCTTGAGGTTTGGGAGTCGCCACCTAGTTATTACGGTCTAGAAACCGAACATTGACTCTAAAAGGAAAATAACACTAATCTACGAAAGAAAATACGGGTCCAGGGATCACGTTACGGGGTTGGAAGGTGTTAGGCACCAACCCCGCCTGGCAAACGTCGATCTCTATTAATTCTAAAAAATGATTACATTACACAGTAGACCACAACAAATAATAATAATAATAAAAAAAGAAAATTACCTCACAGATTACAACGATTCCCTCAGTACTGGCAAAAAGTATCGTCGTATGTATTTCCTTGCTATTCGTCCGTCACCGGATCTGATTTCGGATCTCCAAATAGAGGTATCTTCTTCTTAGATCTATGAGTTTTCTGATTTATTTTTATTATGGATTTCAAGGTGTTTTAGAAGGATTTTTATGTATTTTTTGAGCTAAAGTTGGGGTATGGATGTTAGGTAAGGAGTTAGGGCTTCAAAATTAGGATTTTGAGAAGGTTGGGGAGGCTCCTTGACCTATTTTTTCTAGGGTTTTCTCTTGGATACGAAAATAGGTTGTAGAGACCCTTATTTATAGATTTTTTTAGGTGCTTTTTAGATAGAGTTAGTGTTTAATTAGAATTATTTTAGATTATTTTAGAGTTTAATTAGAATTCTATTAGGTAGTTTTAGAGTTTAAATAGAATTCTATTAGGTTTAGGGTTTGACTTTGGTCTTACTTGATTGACTCGATTTTAGGGTTTTGACCTAAGTCTCACTTGATTCACTTGATTTTAGGATTTTGACTTAACATTAATTAATATTTTAATTATTAATTTTGAAAATTTTAATTATTAAAATTGTAAAATTATCGTTTTACCCTCGGAGATGACTTTTTACGTTTTAAGTAGTTTTTCAATGTTCTAGAATGTTTTGGAATCGATTTTTGGTAAGGCCTTTAATGGGAATATTAGTTTGTGTCATTTATGAAATTTTTTATGCTAAATGGTCGTGAACTTTATGAGGGGCATTTTTGTAATTTTGTTGAATTTAGTGAAAATTGGCGAAATGATTTTGTTTGGTTTCGATTTGTTGTTTGATGTGTTTGAAAGGAATTTCCTAAGCATAATGTAGGCTCTAGGGATGTTTTGAGGTTAAGGGTATTTTGATAATTTGGTCATTTTTTAGTGATTTTTATCGTAAAGTTTTTTTTGGCTATGAAATGATGATTTTTATGTTTTTGGAGTTGTATTTTCCTAACGTAGCGTGGTTTCTACAATTTTGTTAGTTTGAGATACCTTATCCGAATTTCTGAAACACATTTGATAACCAAATAGAGTATTGGAGTAAACATCTATCATTGGAAACCGTTGCAATCGGCTTGACGAGTTGATTAATCAGGTGAGTACGAAAATGGGGTGTCTACAGATGCCCCTCTTTGGTAGAGGGTTGAAGCAAACTAGATATCAAATCTATTTTGGTAGATAGTGCGATATCCGAATGCCAAAGCTAGTGACAGTTCATTTTGCAGCCTGGTTTAGCAATTCGTCGAGGCGTTCGAATCCTTAAGGGTAAAACTTTTCCCGAACAAAAGGTTGTCAGGTCCTCGAGCGAGAGCGCTCACTGACGGTGTCAGATCTTTGAATTTTAGAAAATTATCCCTGACTAAAATGTATAAATGTGTGCACTTGAAATCTGATATAAATCTCAAAGGGTCTGAGCAAAATCCGAGTAAAACTGAGTAAAATCTGAACAAAACATAAAATCTATGAAAACCTAAGAAAAAATTGGACTTTAAACAAAACTTGAAATTTTTTTTGAGGTTTGAGAAAAATCTCAGTAAAAGTTGAGAAAAAGTTGAATGTTATACTCTACCTATCCTGGGTGAAAGAGTAATGAACTTATTTTTTTGGGAGTCCTACTCTACCTGCTCGGGGTGAAAGAGTAATGCACTAATTCTTTTTTATTGGAAAGTTCTACTCTACCTACTTGGAGTGAAAAAGTAATAAACTAAGCTTTTTGGGAGTCCTACTTTACCTGCCCAGGGTGAAAGAGTAATGAACTAATTTTTTTTTGGGAAGTTCTACTCTACCTACTCGGAGTGAAAGAGTAATGAACTAATTTTTTGGGAGTCCTACTTTACCTGCCCAGGGTGAAAGAGTAATGAACTAATTTTTTTGGGGAGTTCTACTCTACCTACTTGGAGTGAAAGAGTAATAAACTAAGCTTTTTGGGAGTCCTACTCTACCTGCTCAGGGTGAAAGAGTAATGAACTAATTTTTTTAGAAATTCTACTCTACCTACTCGGAGTGAAAGAGTAATGAATTAACTTTTTTGGAAGTCTTACTCTACTTGCCCAAGGTGAAAGAGTAATGAACTAATTTTTTTTGGGAAGTTCTACTTTACCTACTCGGAGTGAAAGAGTAATGAACTAATTTTTTTTGGGAGTCCTATTCTACTTGCCTAGGGTGAAAGAGTAATGAACTAATTTTTTTAGGAAGTTCTACTCTACCTACTCAGAGTGAAAGAGTAATAAACTAAGCTTTTTGGGAGTCCTACTCTACCTACCCAGGGTGAAAGAGTAACGAACTAATTTTTTTGGGAAGTTCTACTCTACTTACTCGGAGTGAAAGAGTAATAAACTAAGCTTTTTGGGAGTCCTACTCTACTTGCCAAGGGTGAAAGAGTAATGAACTAATTTTTTCAGAATAAATAGGGGATTTACACCGCATTTGATTTTTTTAAAAATAAAAAATTGGATTTTATGAAGGTCCGGTAAACATTTTAACTCTCTTTGAATTTTAGGAGTTTTGAAAATTGCTATCAAGAGGGTAACCTTTAATTCAAAGTTAAGCTTATCCTTTGGGGTTGAAATTGACCAGGCTTTAGAACCAAAATGCCCCTAATTTGACAAGGAACATTGCACTAGGGATAATTGAACATAATTTGAAAACGAATGCCCCTAGTATAAGGGGGGAAACTGTACTCTTTAGAAAAAGGAAGTGCCCTTGTTATGAAAGTTTGAAATCTTTGATTACCGCAAACGCAATAAAGTTTTAACTTTGACTTTTTATATTAAAGATTTTGAGTCAGTGAAATAGCCTCGATCCTTTTTTACTCAATAGTGGATATGGGTCCGATTTGTAAATGGGGGATTTTGAAAGAAGGGAGTCGCCACCTAATTTAGGTCTAGGAACCAAAATTAACTCCACATGGATATAGGTCGATCCACGGATCAAAGAGATGGGTAAGGGGTTAGATTACGGGTTTCGGAAGGTGTTAGGCACCGAACCCACCAGATCAATATAATCGGTCTCTACTACAATCCAAAATCATCCTATGGTCAACATACAAAGACTACGGCCAAGGTCACAGTCCAATCATCATCATCAATTCATGTTGGGTTTGCTAAACAAATCCTATGGCTAAAATTGTTCCATTATTACATGATTTCTCTTTGAATTCCAAAAAATAGAAGAGTCTGAAAATGTCTTAATTTAGAAAAATCCACATGCTTTATATTTTCCATATTGTCCAACATAGAAACTCATAAGAATATTCTAAATATGGAGATTATGAATAGAAACCTGCTAAATTGGGACTTATAATATTTCCAAATTAGGAATGTGAAATTTCCTAAATTAGAATTCAAGAGATATATGGTGAACCCCCAAATTAGAAGTTTGTAAATAGAATTTTCTCAAGATAGAAAGTTTCTAAAAAGATCAAACTTTCAAATAAGAAATTTCCAAATCTATGAACATGAACTTTTGAATAGAAAAAAAAAAATCTTCTAAATTAGGAAATTGTCAAAACATGATATTTCTAAAATAGAAAATCATGCAATTCTCATATTAAAACATTCCAAATATCGATTTTCTAAAATAAAATTATGAATAGGAATTTCTGAATTAGAAAACAATGAAGTTATGACGAATCACCAAGTTAGAAATTAAGACAATAACAATGAAAGATTCTGCATCACTGTACTTGCCGAATTGGAGATCAACCAATGCCAATGCATACAAAATCTCAAAATTTGAAGAAAATTCACATTCAACCAATTCTCAAAATAATAGATGAACTTGAATATCATTGCAAATCATGCAAATCTAATTCGAGCATAGTGATCATGATATATATAAAAAAAAGAACATCCCCTAATCTTACTAGCATGCAAAAAAAAAAAAAAAATGTAAAGAAATTCATAATCCTATCAATATACAAAATTGAATAAAACACCTAGAAACTTACATAAAACAAACTAAAGAATAAAATGTTCTCCTAACCCTATCGGCATGCAAAAATGAAAAAAAAAAATATAAAAAATACACAAAAGAAATATTTTCGTACCCTATTGATATGCAAAAACAAAGGAAAACGTGAAGAACACCTAAACATTCGTTTAATCCTATCAACATACCAAAAACACATAAAATAAAAAAAACTGGAAAAACTAAAGAAAAAGATATAAAAACACCTATCAACATGCAAAAACAGATAAAAAAAAACAAAAACTCCCTCCTAAGTTCGTTGATATGTCACAACATATAAGTACGAAAAGATTATTTTAACCTTACCGATACACTAAAAAAACACATGCCATGAAAAATGAGAAGAAACGGGAACGACAATAAAAACGAACCAAATATAAACTCACCTATAGAAAAACAAAAAAAAGAAGATGAGAGTCGATTCCTTCAGGTACGCGAGGACTTGCGTGCACTGTGGCAGTGGTGATGTGAGGGCTGGAGAGAAGAGTTGCTACGACTTTCTAAGGAGAGAAAAAGTGCTTGAAAGAGGAACTCGAGGCTGTCACTGTAAGAGCTGTTGGGATTAGGCTGTTGAAGGCAGTTGCAGCAGTGAATTAAGGAAAATTGGTTGGTGTAGAAAACATGACAGAGAGGGATGGGACGTTGTGCTGTTGATCCAAGAGTTGTCTAAGAGTGAGTTGGGCAGAGACGCGTGCTGAGAATAATGTGAGATGGCTGCAGCAAGGTTGGAGGCTGGTAGAGGTTGTTGTCTCGGATGGGTCACGTTGGTTGCAATGGAATGAGTAGCAAGACGTCTTTCTTCTCTCTTCTCTTTCTCCCTCTTTTTTTGTTGCTGTCCAAAATAGAGAGAAGAGAAACCAAAGAGATAAATTGCAGAGAGACGTTGGGGAGAGGGTTGGTTGACGATGCAGGCTGGGGCGTTTTTGGGAGAGGAGAGGGACTGTTTTTTGTTGGGCAATACAGAGAAGAACAAGTGGAAGAAGAATAAGATGAGGCTGAGATGGAGCTGAGGAGAAGAAGAGAGGGAATGAAGATGGGGGATGGTTCAGGAGTGTTGCAGCAAGTTGAACATGAGAGATAGGTGATAAGGGGACAGTTATGGAGGGCGTGTTACAGTAGCTGTGTTGAGAGTTGTTGCCGTAGTGAAGAGTGCATCCACATTGGAGAAGAAAACAGCCACCTTGGAGAAGAGGAAGGAGGAGACGTCATGAGCTAGCCCCTGTTTAAGAAGAGGCGTGGAGAGAAAATGAGCAGGGAGAGACGTCTATCTTCCTTTCGTTCCAAAAGAGACCCTCTTATAGAAAGGAAGTTTCTAAAAAAATTAGGTTCCTTCTTCAATTCGCACGTTTTTTTCTTTCTTTGTTTTGAGAATATGAGAGTGGCGATCCCACGCTCCTCACTTTGTTGGTAATTTCTTATTAGCGAGTTGTGATTAGTCGATTCTAACTAAGTTTTGATTAATTATTTTCGTTTTGGATTTTTATGGATTGATTAATTTTGTTTTGAATTTTATTGGTTTAAATTTGATTTTAATTTTTAGTTTGAGTTTTAGTTGGTCGTTTGATTTATACTTTATTTGGTTGATCGATTGAATTTGATTTCGAATTTTAAATTTGTTGATTAGGTTTCGGTAGAATTTCAGTTTAATTTTAATGGTTGATTAATTGAAATTTTTTATTTTAGTTGATCAATTTTAAATTTTTTTAATTGGATTTAATTTGTTGATCGCATTTTAATTTTAATTTGATCGATTGTTTAATTGTTTAATTTTAATAGTTGCTTGATTTTAATTTTAATTATTTAATTGTTTGAATTTGAATTGTTTAATTTTAATTTAAGTTTTATTTTTATTAGATTGGATTTTTAACTGGATTTCGATTTTTATTATATTTTCCTAAGGATCGGGATCTCTAAGTTGAATTTGGAGGTTGAGGGGCATTTCGATCATTTTTATGATTTTTCTTAAATTTCTCTGTTTTCGTCGGTTTGGGTCTCGTTAGATTCAAAATCATGTTCTGAATGCAATGGAGGCACTTTCAAGGTCATTTGAAGGTCCGAAATTCATGAAAGGTATTTTTTTCATTTTGTCAATTTTTACAGATTTTTATGAATTTTAGCGTGAGGTTTCTTTTGGTCCCAACGTGATTATTTCTAAGTTTCAAAGTCATGTTTTCCTAACGTAACGAAGTTTTTAAGTTAGTGAACTATGTATTGAACCTAAAGCGTACGTTCTTGCTAAATCAAGTGTAAGGTGTAGCGATCCTAAGCGTGCGTAAATTTCTATGTCGAGTTGTAACCAGTAAGGGAGATGAAAAGATTGGAAATAGGAGGAATCAGGGATAGTACTCACAAGCCTTCGAGTTCTTTGCGATCACCATTAGGAATTCACGGTAACCAACTGACAAATTATCGAATTAGGCAGATGTAAAAATGGGGTGTTTACAAATGCCCCTCTTTGACAGAGGGTGGAAGCAAACTAGATGGCCAATCTATTGTGACAGATAGTGCGACATCCGATTGCCAAAGCTAGTGACAACTCATTTTACAGTCTGATTCGGCAATTTGTCGAAATGTCCAGATCTTTGAGGGTAACTTCTCATTGGACTAAAAATGTCAAATCCTTGAATTTTTGGAATTCTCCTTAACTGATGCAAGTGCAATAGTGTAGTGATGATTTTTAAAAAGGCGCATTTCCATTAATGCATTCATGATGAGAGGATAACAAGCTTATTGATGGAAAACTACGTAATAAAATCTGAGCAAAAGCTAAGAAAATTATGACTTAAAAATTGAGTAAAACTGAGTAAAATATGAGCATACACTAAGCATAAGGTCTGAGCGTAATCTGAGCAAAAGTTGAATGTCTCACTTTACCTACCCTGGGTGAAAGAGTAACGAACTTATTTTGTCTGGGAGTCCTACTCTATTTACTCGGGGTGGAAGAGTAATGAACGATTTTTCTGGGAATTCTACTCTACCTACTCGGGGTGAAAGAGTAATGAACAATTTTCTGGGAGTCTTACTCTACCTACTTGGGGTGGAAGAGTAATGAACTATTTTCTAGGAGTTCTACTCTACCTACTCGGGGTGAAAGAGTAATGAATGAATTTTTGGGAGTCCTACTCTACCTACTTGGGGTGGAAGAGTAATGAACTATTTTCTAAGAACTCTACTCTACCTACTCGGGGTGGAAGAGTAATGAACGATTTGCTGGGAGTTCTACTCTACCTACTTGGGGTGGAAGAGTAATGAACTATTTTCTAGGAGCTCTACTCTACCTACTCGGGGTTGAAGAGCAATGAACGATTTTCTGGGAGTTGTATTCTACCTACTCGGGGTGAAAGAGTAATTGTAGACACCCCATTTTTGCACTCGTCTGATTAATCAACTTGTCAACCCGATTACAACGGTTCCCAATGATGAATGATTATTTTAATGCTTTATTTTGTTACCAGATATGTTTCAGAAATTCGGATGAGGTATCTTGAATTGACAAAACTATAGAAACCACACTACGCTAGGAAAATATAACCCCAAAAACATAGAAATCATCATCTTGCAGACAAAAATAAGCTTTACGATAAAAATTACTAAAAAATGATCAAATTACCAAAATACCCCTAACCTCAAAACATCCCTAGAACCTACATTACACTTAGGAAAACCCTTTTAAACACATAAAACAGCAAATCGAAATCAAATAAATCATTTTGCCAATTTTCACAAAATTTAACAAAATTACGAAAATGCCCCTCATAAAGTTCAGACCATTTCGCATAAATTTTTTTTATAAAAGATACAAACCAATATTCCCATTGAATTCCTTATGAAAAATCGATTCCAAAACATCTTAGAACATCAAAAATTGACTTAAAACGCAAAAAGTCCTCTCCAAGGACAAAACGATAATTTTACAATTTTAATAATTAAAAATTCTGAAATTAATAAATAAAATATTAAATAATGTAAAGTGAAATATTAATAAAATTAATTTAAAAATCTGAACAAAAAAATCGATCAATCAGGATCTTAGGAAAAATTGTTGATGGTTGCTCAGATATTTATTAAAGGACCCCTCCATTTAAGGGCCTAAAAAATTAAAGATATAATAAAGGGGGGGTTCTCCGAAAATATATTCTAAGTCAATCAAATAAGACTAAAGTCAAAAAATTCAAGTCAATTAAGAAAGATTAAAGTCAAAATCTTAAAGTCAATCAAATGAGACTAAAAGTCAAAATCCTAATCTAAACTAATCAAGTCAATCTCATAAGACTTAAGTCAAAACCCTAATTAAAACCCTAATAAGATTAAGTCAATCTCATAAGATTAAAGTCAAAACCCTAATTAAAACCCTAAAGGAAACCTAATTAAACATTAACTATATCCAAAATTTTTATAAATAGGAGCCTCCATACCCTATTTTCGTATGAAAAAATAAACCCTAAGAAAAGTAGGTCAAACAGCTTCCTTAACCTCCCATAAACCCTATTTTTGAAGTCTCAACTCCGTACCTAACATCCATACCTTAACTTTAGCTCAAAAAACACCCAAAAACCCTTATAAAACACCTTAAAATCTATAAAAAATCAGAAAACTCACAGATCCAAGAAGAAGATATCTCAACTTGGAGATCAGAAATCAGATCCGACAACAGAACGAAACGAGGAATACTGTACAAGGAGTTGTTCTATCAGATCTGAGGGAACAAAATCGTTGCATTCGGAAAATGTGACTATTTTTAATTTTTTATTGTTATTTAGGTCTTGTTAGCAATATAGTTTTATTTGGAAATTAGTAGAGATCGGCGTTTGCCGGGTGGGGTTAGTGCCTAACACATTCCAACCCCGTAACGTGATCCCCGGACCCGTATTTTCTTTCGTAGATTAGTATTATTTATCTTTTAAAATCAATGTTCAGTTCCTAGACCGAAATAACTAGGTGACGACTCCTAAACCTCAAAAATGAAAAGCGGATCCGCGTACCCCGCAGATCGAGGGCGCTTTCAGTGACAACTCCATTGGGGACTATTGAGGATCAGACTTGAAAAGACCCAAGTATGGGAGCATTGCCAGTAGGACCTAGTTTTTTATTTTATTTTTAGTTATTTATTTATTTATTTTGATTTTTATTATTCTTTTGGTTGTTATCATTGATTGGGATGTTGAATATTTTTGTTTGGCACATCTTTGTTATGGTTCAATTTGGGGTCTTTTAGAATGACCCTAAATAATGCAGGATATCAAAGGTTAATGACATTGGGAATGACCCATTTTTTTATTTGAATTATTTTGGGTCTGTGTTATCCTTTATTAGTATCTTTTGGTTCAATTTTGGATACTTTGTTTTGGTACTTTTTTTATAGTTCAATTAAGGGTCACTTTTTGATAATCCTAAATAATGAAAGATTTAAATTGACATATGAATTGAGGATGAGATAATATTAGCAGTAAATTGATGAGAAATGGGGTGATGTTAGTTTTTTTTTTTTATTATAAAAAAAGAAAATAAAAACTAAACATTTTGAAAAAAAAAAACGTTTTAAAAAACAAAATCAAAAAAAATTTTAAAGGAAAAAAAAGAAGAAAAAGTTTTTCAAAATTTTTTAAAAAAAGAAAACATTTAAAAATAAATAAATAAATAAATAAACGTTTTAAAAAAAACCGTTTAAAAAAACATTAAAAAAAGAAGAAAACGCTTTTAAAAAAATTTAAAAGAAAAACTTAAAGTTAAAAAAAAAAATAACTAAAATGTTTTAAAAAAAATAAATAAAAAAAATGTTACAAAATTTTTTTTTAAAAAAAACATTAAAATTTTTTTTTAAAAAAAGTTTTTTTTTTAAAAATTAGAAATTAAAAAAAAACTTTAAAAACAAAAAAAGAAAACGTTTTAAAAATAAAAATTAGAAGAAAAAAAGTTTAAAAATAAATAAATAAAGTTAAAAAAATAATTAAAAAAAACATTTAAAAAGAAATAATAAATAAATGAAAAACGTCTTGAAAAAACCGTTTGAAAATAAAATGTTTAAAAAAAAAATAAAAAATAAACGTTTATAAAAAAATTTAAAAAGAAAAACATTTAAAAAAAAAAATTAAAAAAAAAACTTTAAAATAAAAAGAAAAAGTAAACGTTTTTAACAAATTTAAAAAAAAAAGTCTAAAAAAGATAAATAAAAAAAGTTAAAAAATAAACCGTTTTAAAAAAAAAAATTTTAAAAAAAAAAAAAGTTCAAAAAAATTAAAAATTTTTAAAAAATAAAAACATTTAAAAAAATTAAAAGAAAAAAACGTAAAAAAAAACAAAACGTTTAAAAATAAAAATAAAAAATGTTAAAAATAAAAAAATAAAAACCTTTAAAAAAATAAAAAAAATATTAAAAAAAAGTTAAATTTTTTTTTTTTGAAAAAATTGTTTTAAAAAAAAGTTAAAAAAAAAAACAAAAAACGTTTACAAAAATAAAAAAAAAATGTTAAAAAAAAAAAGGAAATGTTTGTAAAAAAAAAAAAAAAATAAAATGTAAGAAAAATTAAAAAAATAAATAAAAACGCTTTAAAAAAAATTAAAAGAAAAATAACGTAAAAGAAAAAAGAAAATTAAAAAGACAAAACGTTAAAAATAAAATAAAATTTTTTTTTTAAAAAATAAAAAATTAAAAAATGTTAAAAATAAAAATTAGAAAAATTAAAAAAAAACATTTAAAAATAGTTTAAAAAAAGTTAAAAAAAATTAAAAAATAAAAAATAAAAAATAAAAAAAATTAAAAAATAAAAAAAAGTTAAAAAAAAAAAAAAAAAAAAAAAACGTTAAAAAATAAAAAAAAAACATTTTAAAAGTTAAAAAAAAACATTTAAAAAAAATTGAAAAAAAATAAAATAAAAAACCATAAATTTTTTTTTTTAAATTTAAGTAAAAAATTGAAAAAAAAAACGTTAAAAAAATGTTTAAAAAGTTAAAAAAAATGTTTAAAAGAAGAAAAAATAGTTTAAAAAAACGTTAAAGAAAAACGATTAAAGAAAATAAATAAAAATGTTTTAAAAAAAAAGGATTTATTACTCCTTATCTCTACTAATACCGTTATGTCCTCAATTCAATATTCGTGAAAAATGTTGGATCATCCAAAAGTGATTAATGACTGGACTATAAAATAAAAATTTTGTTTTGATTAATTATATGTTTATTTGAAGTTTAGATCTGATTGAATATTCTATGATTACTCATCTAATATACCCTGATCTGATGATGTGTGTGCTTTGATCTCGAATTGAATAGATGTTGGTTATATTTGATTCATTATTTGAAATCTATATTGTGATAGTATGATTAGGCCCATGGGCTCATTTGTTTGAAAAAGGCCTGGGCACAATCTACTATGTTTTGCACACACCACTAGCATCTTTACTGCTTTGCACGTTTGCATATCCCTAATAGCTAACGTGGCACTAGTGCATGGCCCAGTCTCTTCGGAGATGCGGCGTCATTCATGAAAACCATAGCTCCAGTCACGTACCTTAGGGTATATTAAACTGGGGCATTAGTACCGTCTGATCAAGTGACTCTGAAAGGTATATCGATGCACCCAGGCTGGAGCGACCTGAGCCTTTGACCTATTGTAAGCCGCACGGTCACATGTCCCAATTGCCAACGTAGTACTAGTACGTGGTCGGTCCCCACGTGGGATGCTAAATCATTTATGAAAGCTACAACCCTAGACTCGTACCTATACGGTATATCAAAGGTAATCAAAGTACATCAATTGCACTTCTTGATTAAAACCAGTGCCTAAGCGAGATCCTACTCCGATGTACTACGGTACTATGAGGATAGATTACGTCTATTCTAGAAAAGAGGTGATTTAAGAGTACCTTTGCTCAAGCATCGCGCGCCACTTCTGATCTGGGGATTAAACTGGCTGCTTTTAACTTTAGAGAAGTGGGTTGGAATTTTAGATTATCACCTATACGGTATATCAAACCAAGTCACCACGTACCGTCTGATTGAGTATACTCGAGAGGTATATAGGTGTACTTAGGCAAGAGTGGCCGGATAAATTGCATTGCACGTAGTAAACCTAGAGTCTAGAAGCCTTCCTATAGGTCACGACCTGAACTGACTATGGGTGTTCCCGGGTTGCTCTATTTAATCCAACCAACAGGTAAGTGGGTGGACTGATATAGACCGTTCAAACTAAACCCACTATATCAGCCTGACCCAATCAATGAAATGTACCGATCAATTTGAACCAATTAAGCCAGTTGGCCCACTTGACAAATTAATCAAACTGATCAATACCAAATCAGTTGGACTAATTGGTTTCATTTTTAAAGATCCAGACCACTTTATATATAAAGATTCGATCTTAGGATCAAATTAATTTATCTGATCAAAGGTTCTATCTTAATCAGGGTTAGACCCGTGACTAATCTTTTTCCCATTCTTGGTCACTATAACTTATAGTGTATTTGGATTCGGTATTTCCCACCGGAGGGCTAATTCATATCAAAATTTTTATCATGTAGTTAAGAGTGAAACCTTTAGAATTGATGGTTAATCTTAGGTGCCCGTAAATGTTCTAAACTCTCATCTGTGTAATTTTGGATCCGTCAAAATAGTCGTCTAGTCAAAGTACCAATGTTAAGTCCAAGTAGTCCATCCACCCAGAAGGACCTTCTCTCTTTGTAGATAATTGTCCCTGAGTTTTCTTTGAGTTTCAATCTAGTTTTTGTCAGTCTTTAAATCCAGTTAGTTGTTTCAGTTACGTTAGTTTTTCTTCAACTTTCAAGTTTTAGTCGAGTTTGTCAATCTATATTTTTCAATTCCAATAAAATATAGAAGCTTCTGATTATCATGCGTGTAATAATGATTTGATCATAATATCTAACATGAGGATTGACTTAGAGCTCACTAATCAAACTTAATAAATACTGGAATTAAAGATTACACTCAAGAAGTGTAAATTGGTGATACATTATCCTCAGGGGAACATGAGAGAATAATAAATTTACTTGAGAAATTCAACAATGTTCCTGCATGGTCTCATCAGAATAGATTGCACCAAAATAAATCAAGACATAAATTCGAAGGTGGACTTTAAAGTCAAAGATCATTAAGAATGATGCAGTTGAAACCAGTGACAAATGTGCAAAAATTTGTAAGAAGGGATTCATCATGTTTTTCACTCAGAGAAAAGAGTTATCATTCACAAAAGAACATGAGATTTTCTTCGAAGTTTGGAAATGGTTGAACGAGTCAATGTCAAATACAAAAAAAATTCAATCACACTCAACTTCGAAAAAGAAGACTAAAGATCACTCATTCTCAAAAGAAAACTGAAGATTGCTCTTTCTTAGAAAAAGACTGAAGATTACCCCTTCTTAGAAGAAGACTGAAAATTACTTTTTCTCAAAAGAAGACCTTCCTTGATAGAGAAATTAAGACATCAAGTTCCTAGAACTTTAACCAAATCAATTAGCACTTCACCAAAGGAGGCATTCTTTGGTCGAACTATTTTCCTGTCTTACCAAAAAAAAACAAGAACTTTTTTTAGTCCCTTGCACCCTTAAAAAAAATCAATAGCCTCCTCTTTCTAAACCACATCGACTAACCTTGGGAGGGAATCTTAGTATGAACTACGTTTTGACCTGATCCCAAAAGAAAAAAAAAGGAAATATTTGGGGTACGTAGGTAACCTGAGAAGTTACTTCAGGTCCGGTCATGCAAAAAAATGTATTATCTTAAGAAAAGTGTCATCCAAAAGGAAAATCCCATATGGAAAGGTTCGAAAGAAAATAATGCCAAACTAAGGGGATTTGAAAAAGAGAATCAACAGAATTGACAAAAAATGGAAGTAATGCCAAACTAGGTGCGTTAAAAGAAAAAGTCAAAAAGATTGACAGAAAAGAAAAAAAATGCCAAACTAGGGGCATTAGAAAAAAAAAAGAATCAGAAGAATCAACAAAAAAAAAGAATATCAAACTAGGGGCATTGTGGAAAGTCGAGCCTTAAACCCTTTTTTTTTAAACCATGTCTTAAACCCACCTATTAAGTCCTCCTAACTGCTAATTGACTCGGTTAAGGTGTAGGGAACCAAGAAGATGTCGAGTTGAATATTTAAGATCATTGAGAAAAAATAGAAGCTCGCTAAGTCGAAAACTTGAAAAGGCGACTTAGGAAAAAGTTAGGGCATAACCATAAAAAATAAAGCCTGCTAGGTTGAAAGCTTGAAAAGGCAACCTAGACAAAAATCAAGGCATCTTTAGAAAAAGAAAAGAAAAATCTACTAGGTTGAAAACCTGGAAATGTAACCTAAGTAAAAATTAGGACATCATCAAATGGGAGAAAAATTCCCATCAAAAAGAAAAATTCAGAAGGAAGCTTATGTAGAAACTAGGAAATGCAGAACCATTCAAGCCACAACATTTATTTTTCAGCCAAGAGCTCACATCTGACGAAGACAATGTTGAAGTCGAAAAAATCAGAAGTCAACTTGAACATTGTAAATCTTCAAGAGTATGTTTACTTGTTCAAGTGTTCGCCAAAGAAAAATGTAGAATCATCAATTACTTTGAAGAGGAAGATCTTCTATTTTAATATTTATCAAGATTTTTTAAGTCCGGCTCAAGCATTTTCAAAAAAAATTCGAAAGAAAATGATCAATCCCTTATTGCATATATGATAATCTTAAGAGTCTTAAATTTAAGGAAATGTTAGTTCTTTTATCTGTCATACATCAGAGTTCATATTTTTCAAGCGTAATCCACTTCATCAGTCTCATAGTCAAGTTCCAGTTAAAGTCAACCTTGAAACTATGGGCATTTTTGAAAGTCATTTAATTCCAAAGTTTTGCTCTTAATCACATGATAAAAATGAAAATCTTACTTAAAAGTTCAATGAAATCCAATGATAATTAGGAATCCAGATGCATGATAAGCCAATAAAGGCCTGATCTTTCAAAATTTGAGTTCGATTTTGAATCATAGAATGAATTAATAGGATTGTTTAAGTTCCTATAAATCTAAGTCCGAGAAATGTGGCTTAGTAAGTTCGAGTCCGAGAAACGAGACTCCAAAATTTTGAATCATAGAATGAGTAGGCTTTTTGAAGTGCCTACAAACCTAAGTTCGAGTCCGAGAAACGAGACTCCAACTTTTTGAATCATAGAATGAGTAGGCTTTTTGAAGTGCCTACAAACCTAAGTTCGAGTCCGAGAAACGAGACTCCAACTTTTTGAATCATAGAATGAGTAGGCTTTTTGAAGTGCTTACAAACCTAAGTTAGAGTCCGAGAAACGAGACTCCAACTTTTTGAATCATAGAATGAGTAAGTTTTTTGAAGTGCTTACAAACCTAAGTTCAAGTCCGAAAAATGAGACTCCAACTTTTTGAATCATAAAATGAGTAGGCTTTTTGAAGTGCCTATAAACCTAAGCTTGAGTCCGAGAAACGAGACTCCAACTTTTTGAATCATAGAATGAGTAGGCTTTTTGAAGTGCCTGTAAACCTAAGTTCGAGTCCGAGAAATGAGACTCCAACTTTTTGAATCATAGAATGAGTAGGCTTTTTTAAGTGCCTACAAACCTAAGTGTGAGTCGAAGAAACAAGACTCCAACTTTTTGAATCATAGAACGAATAGATTTTTTGAAGTGCCGACAAACCTAGGTTCGAGTCCAAGAAGCAAGACTCCAACTTTTTGAATCATAGAATGAATAGATTTTTTTGAAGTGCTTATAAACCTTAGTTCGAGTCCGAGAAACGAGATTCCAATTTTAATAGGTTTGTTTAAGTTCCTGTAAACCTTAGCCAGAGTCCGAGAAACGAGACTCCAGCTTTGTTTGAAACATATTGAATTAACAGGATTGTTTAAGTTCTTTAGCCCGAGAAGCGTGGCTACAATAGGTTCGAGTCCGATAAACGAGACTCAAACTTTTTCGAATTCTAAAAAGGAATTTCAAATAGGATTTAACGAAGTTCCTACAATGTTATGACTCTAATTACCTCATTATTCAACCTTGCCATGATTGCTTTCGTTGCATAAACACATCTCAATTTTGAATCATTATTGTCAACGAGAGAAGAACTCTAGGACCTGACACATTTTTACTCAGTAAGCATCACACCATTGTACACATGTGCACTTTTGCATTAGTCAAGGAGAATTTTTTAAAATTCGAGGATCTGACATTATCAGTGAGAGTTCAAGCTCGAGGACTTGACAAACTTGCTTGAGGAGAGTTTTACCCTCAAGGATCCGAACGTCCCGACGAATTGCTAAATCAGGCTGCAAAATAAACTATCACTAGCTTTGTCATTCGGATATCGCACTATTTACCAAAATAGATTTACTATCTGTAGACACCCCATTATTGCATCTGCCTAATTCGACAATTCGTCACCCGATTTTGGTGGATTCTTAATGATGAATATAAAAGAACTCGAAGGCTTGTGAGTACTGCTTGGTTCCTTCTGTTTCTAGTTTCTTTTCATCCTCCCTACTCGTCACGACTTGACCTAGAAATTTACGCACGCTTAGGATCGCTACATCTTACACCCGACTTAACAAGCACGTACGCATAGGTTCGCTACACATTTCGATAATTTAGAGACCTCGCTACGCTAGGAAAATATGGATTTGAGATTTAGAAACAAACACACAGGGACTGAAAGAAATCTCACGCAGAAATTTCTAAAAATCTGTAAAAATCATCAAAATGACGAAAATACCCTTCATAAATTTCTGATGTCCGAAAAGTCTCAAAAGTACCCCCATTGCACTCAGAACGTGATTTCGAGTCTAACGGGACCCAAATCGATGAAAACAGAGAAATTTGTAAAAAATCATCAAAATGACGAAAATACCCCTCATAAATTTCGGATGTCTGAAAAGTCTCGAAAGTACCTCCATTACACTCAGAACGTGATTTCGAGTCTAACGGGATCCAAATCGATGAAAACAGAGAAATTTAAGAAAAATCGTCAAAAATCGTAAAAATGACCAAAACGCCCCTTAACATCTAATCCTAACATAGAGACCTTGATCCCTAGGAAAATAAAACTCAAAATAAAAAAATTAAACCAAAATAAAATTTAAATTGAAAATTAAACTAAAATCCAAAATTTAAAATTAATTTAAAATCGTAAAATCAAATTTTAATAGAAAATAAAAATTACATTTTCAAGAAACCGATTAAAATACAAAATCAAAATTAAAATCAAATTGAAAATCAATTTAAAAATCACTCAACCAATTAAAATGCAAAATTGAATTAAAATTTTAAATCAATCAACCAAATCAACCAAAAATGTAATTAACAAATCAAAATCCATTCGATCACATTTAAATCGAAATCCAATCAACCGACCAATTAAAATTGAAATCAATTTAAATTTCAAATTAAAATGCAAATTAATCAATCCGTTCAAAATTTAAATTAAAATTAAAAATCGAATCACCTAACCAATTAAAATGTAAAAATAAAATCGAACGATCAACCAATCAAAAATCAAAATTAAATCAACCAACAACTAAATTATTCAAATTAAATTCTAATCGAAATTCAAAATTTAAAATAAAATACAAATTCAAATGTAATTTAAAACATCAAATTAAATTTTAATCAAAACATCGACTAAAAAAATAAAAAAAATTCGAAATCAACCAATCGGAAGGAAAATTAAACCGACCAATTATGACTCATTGACGGAGAGTTACCGTAGTACGAGTAGCGTAGGATCCCCCTCTTTCATTCTTTTAAAAAATAAAAAATAAAAAAAATTCAAAAATAAAAAAAGAAAGAAGAAGAAACCACGTTTCTTCTTCTTCCCCACGTGCTCCCATGGTCATCTTCTCCAACTCCTCCTTCTCTCAACAACCCACGTTTTGGACCACCCACATAGCAGCCACGTTCTTCTCCTCCTCTTCACTCTCTCCCTTGATCTCTCCCATCAACCCACGTCCTCTACCCTTCTTCTTCTTCACAACAAAAATCAGCAACATTCTCTGACGTTTTTTGCTAGATAACCACCCATACAACTACCCACATCTCCACCCTCTCTCCCCTCTTTCTCCCACGTTTTTATGGGAGGGAATGACTATAAAAAAAGAGCAAAAGGAACCAAGAAGGGGGAGTTCTCTGGTTGACTGTCATTTTTCAAAAAAAGAAGAAGAAGAAAAACGTTTTTTTCTTTTGGCTGCCATTAAAAACCAGCAACTTCAGCTCCTTCATCTCTTTGATCTCTCCATCTTCTTCTCTCTCATGTTTTGAACAGCCCTTCTCCCCATATTGGAGCAAAACCAGTAGCTATTGCAACCCTCCATTCATATCTAAAATCGTCCAAAAACAGTAGCGATCAGGCCTTCCTTCCATCTTCACCTTGCTGCCATTTTTTAGTTCTCCATTAAAAATCTGCAACTATCTTTTAGCCTACAACCTTCTTCCCAAAAAAAAAAAAAAAACCTGCAACATACCTTCACCTACTTCCTCATTTTTTATAGCAGCCATAAGCCAGCCTGTAACACTCTTCATCCTCACAGTTTTACAACCTAACTCAGCTCTCACTTAATTTAATTTTTGCAACCGACTCAGCCTTCTATTCATCCTTATTATTAGCAACCCATGGAGCATCTCTATCCTCACAGTTAGTATCCCCAAAAGCCATTGGTTCAATCTTTTTTTTTTTCATAACTCTCTCAATTTCGGCCTTTAAGCAAGCTCATAGCCATTAAGCAAGCCTAGACCAACTCGATTTTGGGAACAGGCTTCTTAAAAGCACGCAAGATCACAACAATTACTCACACATCATTTCGAGTTCTTTTTGAAGGAATTCACACATCCGAAATTATTCGATAAAGGTAAATTTTTATTTTCATTTTTATTTTTATTTTTATTGTTTTTTTTTTATTGTTGCTTGATTTCATATGCATTTGAAATAATTCATTGATTTTTGGGGTATACGTGGCATTAATGACAATGTTCGAGTTTACGAATTATTAGCGTATCAATTCACCTATATTTTTTTGATTAATAGATCGATTGAATAAATTCACGTATACCAAGTTGGTGGACCGACTCATTGGATGTTAATATTTATCGGGTTGATTCATCACTTTTTGATGTTGTTGGGTCGACTCATAAATGTTGATTTTAATCGACTCAATAAAAATTAATGGTGTACACTAAACATAAAAAATAAAAAATCGATTTTCACAATAAAAATTACGAGTCAACTCGCTGATTTTGGGGGAAATCGAAAATTTGAATTGGTTTTATTTAGAAATTGTGCACGTGGGTTAAATCACATATTTAACACATGTGGAGATTTTTTAAAAATAATCAAAGATTATTTTGATTAACAAATTACGAGTCGACTCGCTGATTTTTGGTACATTGAAAATTTGGTTCGATTTTCTTTTGAAATTGTGCACGTGGGTTAAATCACATATTTAACACATTGGAAATTTGATTCTTTTGGTTAACAAATTGCGAGTCGACTCGCTGATTTTTAAAACATTGAAAATTTGAATCGATTTTATTTTAAAATTAGGCACGTGGTTAACTCACCGATTTAATGCACGTGGCAACTCAAAATTTGTGAGTTAACCCACTGAATTTAATGCACGTAATGATCGAATTTCTTCGATAAAATATCGTCAATGAGCCAATTCACTAATCTTATATACGCGACATTGAAAATCGATTTCGTATTATTCAAAGTATGATCGAATTGATCCATTAATTTTTGGTGTCATGTATGCCTCATTAAATCATGTAATTATTTTAACCGTAGGATTTGTTTAGTAAATTCGATGCAATTTGATGATGATCGGACCCTAGTTTGACTTTTAGTCTTTGAATGTTGACCGTAGGATATTTTTGGATCGCAGTAGAGACTGATCATTTTGATCAGGCGGGTTCGGTGCCTAACACCTTCCGAAATCCGTAACCTGACCCCTTACCTATCTCTCTGATCCACGGACTGACCCATATCCATTTGGAGTTAATTTTGGTTCCTAGACCTAAACTAGGTGGCGACTCCATAATCTTTTAAAAATCCCCGAGATATGTAGATCGGACCCCTAATCCGCTATTTAGCGGACGGCCGCGGGGGTCGAGGCGATTTCAGTGGCGACTCCACTGGGGACTTTAGGGTCAAACTTGACCCGATCCAAGACTTTCCTTAGGTTGACTTTTTCATCGAGTCAACCCAGTTGACTCAATGAGAATCTTAGATTAGGTTAGATTTTGTCTTTTTTTTTATTGGCATGTGATTAGATATATTCAATTATTTATCTCTGTTGATTAGTTTGATGATTGGATGTATTTAATTTGAATGGTTGGATATTTGCGAAAAACGCCCCGGGCGCACTTTGTCCCTTTGCACACACTCACGAGCATGCATACGCATATTTGCATCATGTCATGTCCTTATAAACCCAGTAGCCGGATCTAAGCTAACCTGGTCCTTCGGGACACGGGTGACGCCCGTGAACGCTACAACTTCAGTACAGTACCTTCGGGTATATCAAACTGGAACACCACGTACTGCTTGACTAGGTAAAACTGGAATAGTATATCGGTGTTTCGGGCTGAAGTGACCTAAGCTTCGTCCTAACCTAGCCTCAATCATATAGAAAGCCTAGAACTTAGGCGCGATCCTATTAGGTCACGACTCGAATCGACCATAAGTGCTCCCGGGTTGCTTTTCTCCAAACTAACCAAAAGGTAAGTGGGTGGACCGATCCACACCGCTCAAATGGAACCCGCAATATCGGTCCAACCCAATAAATGGTAATTGAAAAAGTTGTACTGGCCCATCATTTTTTCAACCCATTAGCCCAATTGGTACGTTGATCTTTTGGATCAATATACGAGCCGATCGAGTTAATTGGTTCAATTAAATGTCAATGAGGTGATGTATTGTTTTTTGAATCCATTGTATAGAATCGGTCCGAATGTGATAACTGAACCTTTTCTGGCTAATTCTATTCAATGGATCGGACCTTTTTTTTTAAGGTCCTAATTAATAATAAATCACCTCATCAGACATAAGTTCGACCAGCACAACTTATCAATTATAATAATAAAAGTAAATGCTATCAAAAGGGATCAATTCTTAATTCACCTTTGATGGGGTTTCAGGATACTATTGCGCCCAAACTTAAGCGTCCGCCACCTGGTTGGAGTCGAGAGTCAGGTCGTTTGGAAAGAACATCAGTGCCAAGTGAACCATCAAAAATGGCTTCTGAATCTGAACTCGCGGAAATTCGTAAGATCCTGGCAGTCTTTGCAATGGATATGAACAACATAAAAAACAAGGTAGAAGTGCTAGAACAGATCTCTGAGTCAACAAGAGACCAGCCTGATGATCAAAGGGGCAAGGGACCGGAAGGTAGCACAGCTAAGAATCTGGATGAGATTTATGAGCTTGACGGAAATGAGGAGCATTTTAATGAGAATCCAATGTTAGCCAACAGAATGACTCAGTTGGAAACAGCCGTGAAAAACATAAAAGGGATTGATGAAATCGCGGCAGGAATAGAGGCTTTGAATCAAATCCCTAAGATCCGTCTGCCCGAGAAATTTGTTATGCCAGAAATGGAAAAATTCAGTGGAGTAGGCTGCGCAAAAACGCATCTCAAGGTATATGTCACCAACATGCGTACAATGGGCCTTAGTGATGAACATATGACATTATTGTTCCAGCGTACTCTATCAGGATCAGCGTTGCGATGGTTGATATCCCAAGATTCAGCTGCAATTGGGACATGGGAAAATATGTCAAGGATGTTCTGGCACCAGTACAAGTACAGCACTGAAATCGAAACTTCTAGAAGGGATTTGGAATCCACTAAGCAGAAGAATGGGGAAACATTTACCGATTTTATTAGCCGTTGGAGAGCTAAGGCTGCACAGATGTGGGATAGACCATCAGAAAAGGAACAAGTGGCAATCATCTTGAAAAACCTCTCACAGGGGTATGCCCAGCATTTAGTTGCCCAGTATCTCCCCACATTTGAATCCCTGTTACAAGCTGGAAGCCAAATTGAGGATGCTTTTGCCTCTGGGATTCTTTCAAATTCTTCTGACAACAAAGCCAAAAAACCCTTCACTAATTCCAAACCCAACATCAACCATGCCTATATAGCCAATACTTCCACTACCCCAGTTCAACCTCCAGCTCGAACCAATAATCAGGCAAATTTGGGTAGAGCCCCCCCTCGACAGTTCACAAATCTAGGGATGACCCTCACTGCAGCCTTCCAGAAACTATTAAAAAAAGGGCTCCTCACCCCTCTCCAGCCTCGACCTCTGCCAAATCCCCTGCCAACTTCACATAACCCTAACGTCTTTTGCGAATTCCATCAAAGCCCTGGTCATCATACTGATCGTTGCATCTCTCTCCGCCATGCCATCCAAAATCTCATTGATGATAAAAAAGTCATCATTCCTACCCCAACACCACCAAATGTCAATACCAATCCACTACCTGCATATCAACCACCGCCAACATTGAATATGGTTTCAAACACCCAACTACCATTCGACCCAGTCTCTCTCATCCACCCAGTCTACACCAAACCACCTAGTTATCCTCTTGTTGGAATATCTTTCAATGATGAGGTCTATGCCACAAGCCATGAGCCATTTGATCTAACTGAAGATGAATCATACTGTCTATCCCCACCTCGCTACGATAGCCCGTCATATACCAGCCACCTCTTGGCACAAATGATCTCGAAAAGCCCATTCTCTGTAACAGATGAAGATCCTTACCTATTGGCCAAAGAAGATAAGCCATTTCCACTATCTTGTGATGAAGTCAAGCACATGACACGAGGAGGAAGAGTCTTTAAGCCACCGGAACTCAGTGTTGACAATCCAGCGGCCTTGGCAAGGAAGGAAAAAGTATACCCCATTCAGGAAACTATTGAAGAGGATGATATCGTGATCAAACAGTTAAAAAAGGCAGGTGCCAACATTTCAATTTGGGGTTTGCTCATGGCCTCCACAGCTCACAGGGAAGCTGTTCTCAAAGCGTTAAGCGCAGCCCAAGTTTCTCTCGACACATCTCCGGATCAACTAGCCAGTATAGTAGGGGCAACTTATGCTGAAAATAGTCTATCCTTCTCAGATTCAGACCTCCCAAAAGAAGGGCCGAGCCACACAAAGCCATTGCACATTACAATTGATTGCAATGGAATGAGAGTCCCTCTGGTCTTGGTAGATAATGGAAGTGCATTAAATGTCTGTCCTCTGAAGACTGCGACTTGCCTCGGGTTCAAGACAGACGACTTCAAACCAACTAGCCAAGGCGTCAGAGCTTACGATAATACAAAGAGGGATGTACTAGGGACTTTGCAGTTACTAATATCCACAGGTATAGCAGACTTCCCTGTGGAATTTCAAGTCTTGGATATTCAATCATCCTTCAACCTATTACTAGGGAGACCGTGGTTGCATCAGATTAAGGCCGTACCTTCTACTTTGCATCAGAAGATTAAATTCATCAAGGACGGTTTGGTGATCACACTTCATGGGGATGCCGAAATTATGGGGATTGTGAATGAAATAGAAACCAAGGATAAGTCACTGCCTAAAATTCAACCCAAAGAAAAAGAAATACAACTCAGCGGGTTTGAATTTGAAAATATTCATGCGGTTCAGTGGGACGATTCTGCAAAAGAGCTGGTACCTATCGATAATACGTTCAGTTGTTGTGTGGCCAGCATGTTCAAAAGCATGAGATTCTTCCCAGGCATGGGTTTGGGTCGTAGACAACAAGGGATTAAAGCTGCACCATTCATTCAAGAAGTAGTTGGGACATTCGGATTGGGGTACGAACCTACCAAAGAAGACTGGGCCCGATATTGGAAGATAAAAAAAGATAAGGCGAATGCAAAGAGACAAGGACATGTCATCGACCTAATCAACATGAAGCCATATCGCAAAACCCTGAATGGGCACTTTGTGAAAGCAGGGGAAGATTTCCCTTATTGTGGTTTTCCAGAACCCTTTATCGACCACGTCACAGGTACCCGTCAACCGGGATTTGAGATTTTCTTTGGAATGAGTTGGCCTGACAAGGAAGAAGACGAAGCATCTAAAGAACTCGAAGGAGCAGATGATTGGCAGACAACTGTGGATTCACTCAATATTTCTCAGATGTATCTCGAAGAAGGAAATGTGTCAGTCTTGTCAGTCAAAAGTAGTGCTCAAAACCCACAGTCTGTAATCAAACCCGCAGTCGGGTCTCTTTCCAATTACCATGTAATGAGTCCTTTGTTGTATGTCGGATCTGGTCATGATGAGTCTGTCGAGTCTGCAGTAAGTCCTGTCACCCCATCTATCTTTAATGAAATAGAAGAAGTTTCTGATTACCCCGAGTGCAATAATGATTTAACTGATAATCTGACTTCGAAGGATGAATCTTCTGATGAAGAAACTCCTATCGAATTAATTAAACAACTTGAACAAGAAGATGAACGTCGGGCTCAACCTGTAATGGAAGAAACAGAATTAGTCAATCTCGGGACTAAAGATATTCCTCAAGAGATTCAAATTGGAGTCACCTTATCTCCCGAGGAACGCGAAGGGATAGTGGATTTGCTCAGAAAGTTCAAGGACGTATTTGCGTGGTCGTATGAGGACATGCCAGGAGTAAGTACAGATATCGTCCAACATCGGATTCCATTGCATCCAGATGCTCGGCCAGTAAAGCAGAAACTCCGACGTATGAAGCCAGAATGGACTTTGAAGATTAAGGAAGAGGTCACTAAGCAGATCAATGCTGGATTCTTGGAAGTGGTGGAGTACCCAGAATGGATTGCTAATGTAGTCCCAGTTCCCAAAAAAGATGGGAAAGTGAGAATGTGCGTGGACTTCAGAGATTTAAATAAGGCCAGTCCAAAAGATAGTTTTCCATTGCCTCACATAGATGTATTGGTCGATAATACAGCAGGGCACGCCATGCTTTCTTTTATGGATGGATTTTCGGGGTACAACCAGATAAAGATGGACCCTCGTGACATGCAAAAGACATCATTCATCACGCAATGGGGAACATTTTGCTACAAAGTCATGCCTTTCGGTTTGAAGAACGCTGGGGCTACCTATCAGAGAGCAGCTACGACCTTATTGCACGACATGATACACAAGGAGGTCGAGGTCTATGTGGATGACATGATAGTGAAATCCAAAGAACGATCGGGACACATCGCTGCATTAGAGAAGTTTCTTACAAGGATCCAAAAATACCAGTTACGCCTTAATCCTCAAAAATGCGTATTCGGAGTGACTTCTGGAAAATTACTTGGATTCGTAGTCAGTCAAAGGGGGATTGAAGTAGACCCTGGAAAAATCAAAGCTATACAAGAAATGGCACCTCCTAAGACTGAAAAACAGATTCGGGGGTTCTTAGGCAGAATTCAGTATGTCAGCAGATTTATCGCTCAGCTCACCAATGTGTGCGGACCTATATTCAAGCTTCTCAAGAAAAACGAGCCCACAGTATGGAATGAGCAATGCCAAAAAGCTTTCGACCAAGTTAAGGAGTATCTCTCAAATCCGCCCATTTTGGTTCCACCTACCCCGGGTGAACCTCTCCTCCTTTACTTGTCAATCACGGAAGAAGCTATGGGATGCATGCTGGCACAGTACGACAAAGACAATCACAAAGAGAGGGCCATCTACTATATCAGCAAGAAGATGTTAGAATTCATCTCTCGAAAAGACTTGCCTAGCACTAGTATGGGCTACTCAAAGGCTTCGGCATTACATGCTCTCTCATTCAATCATTCTGTTATCTCGGATGGACCCCCTAAAGTATCTCTTCGAGAAGCCGGCATTGACAGGTAGAACTGCACGTTGGTTGTTGCTGTTATCAGAATTCGATATTACGCATGTCACGCAGAAGTCTGTCAAGGGAAGAGCAATAGCAGAATACTTGGCGGATCACCCAGTGGCAGAAGGAACAAGACCTATCGATCAATTCCCAGATGAAAATATCTTGAACCTTGAAAAAGAATTGCGAGATAAAGTATGGCGGTTATACTTTGATGGAGCGGCGAATCAGAACGGGTACGGAATAGGGGCAGTCTTATTCTCTCCTGAAGGATGTCACATTCCGATTGCTATTAAGTTAGCTTTCTCCAATACTAATAATACCGCTGAATACGAAGCATGCATTGCCGGGCTCGAGGCTGCTTTGGATCTGGGTATCACAGAAATTGAAGTATTTGGAGATTCAGCCTTGGTTATACATCAGTCGTTGGAAGAATGGAAAACTAAGGATGTGAAACTGAAGCCCTATCACGAGTATCTGCTAAATTTAGTAAGGAAGTTCAAAGCCATTTTGTTCCAACATCTTTCAAGGGAAGAGAACAGATTCGCTGATGCTCTGGCTACGCTTTCTTCGATGATTCATTTGCCTTCAGGCATGGAACTAAGGCCTATTACAGTAGAAATCAAAGATAAACCTGCATATTGCCATCAGGTCGACATCGCTGCTCGACTCCCTGACGGAAAGCCATGGTACACTGACATCCAGAAAGTATTGGAAAGACAAGAGTTTCCAGTTGAAGCATCAAGGAAAGAACGGCAAACCTTACAGAAATTCGCATCCCAGTTCATCCTGTGCGCAGGAAACTTATATAAGAGGTCTTATGATGGAATTCATTTGTCATGTGTTGACGAAAATCAAGCTGAACAGTTAATGGAAGAGTTGCATTCCGGAGACTGTGGACCGCATATGAGTGGAAAAATGTTAGCCAAACGAATCATGAGACAGGGGTATTATTGGCCAACAATGGAAACAGACTGTCATCACCTGGTCAAGACCTGCCATAAATGTCAAGTACATGCTAACCTCATACATGTACCTCCATCACAGTTAGTTGGTTTGACTTCGCCATGGCCATTCTCTGTCTGGGGTATCGACATAATTGGCAAAATCACACCTAAAGCATCGAATGGACATGAGTACATTCTCGTAGCTATTGATTATTTTACAAAATGGGTGGAGGCCAATTCATATGCTGTTCTCACTGCATCCAAAGTTGCCAAGTTCGTCCAAACTCATATTATCAGTCGATATGGGGTACCTTCTGAACTGATCTCTGATAACGGGTCACATTTCAAAGCTGAATTTAATTCCCTGTGTTCAAAGTTCAAGATCCAACACCACAAATCATCACCCTACCGTCCCCAGACTAATGGAGCAGTTGAAGCAGCCAATAAAAATCTCAAGACAATCATCAGGAAGATGTGTCAATCTCATAGGGATTGGTCTGAAAAATTACCATTTGCGCTCTGGGCATACCGTACCTCGATACGATCTTCCACCAGAGCCACCCCTTATTCACTAGTGTACGGAATGGAAGCTGTCTTGCCAGTTGAAATGGAAATCCCATCCCTCAGAATTCTAATGGAAAGTCAGTTATCTGAAGCAGACTGGGTTCGTCACCGGTACGAAGAGTTGAACTTAATCGATGAAAAACGACTTAAAGCGTTATACCACGTGCAAGTCTATCAGAGAAGAGTCGCTCGGGCATTTGATAAAAGAGTTAAAGTTCGCAACTTACATGCTGGAGACCTCGTACTTAAAGAAAATCGAGCACCCATCTTCGATCCTAGAGGCAAATTCAAGCCCAATTGGGGAGGTCCTTTCATTGTCAAGGAGGTACTGCCTGGGAAAGCTGTCAAACTCCAAGATCACGATGGCATCGAATTACCAGAACCGACAAACCTTGACCAGATCAAGCGGTATTACATTTGAGGAGGCCATCTTCGGTCGAACCAATTTTCCTGTCACCCAATTAAATATCTCCTTTCTCAGCCCCTTGCAGCCAAAAAAAAAAAAAAAAAAAAACTTTCTTCTTTCTTAGCCCGTTCACCTAACCTAGGGGAGGGAAATTTTCGAACTACGTTTTGGTCTGATCCCAAAATTCTGGGGTACGTAGGCAACCTGAGAAGTTACTTCAGGCCCGACCAGTTCAAAAAAAATATATATATGTTCTCCCGTAAAGAAAATTTGTCAAAATGGGGAAGGAAAAGAAAACTATTTTAAAGGAATGCCACACAAGGGGCATTTGCATTTGGGTTCTCGAGCCTCAAATCTCCTTTCTTTTTTAACCTATTCCTAAGCCCACCTATGGAAGTCCTCCTAAGTATCGCATGAAAAGGTTGAGGAAAATAGCAAGCGTGATCAGACAGTAACTCCAAAAAAAAAAAAAAAAAAAAAAAAAAAAAAGATAGCCTGCTAGGTTGAAAACCCGAAAGGGCGGCTTAGGAAAAAATTAAGGCAAGCTCGCAAGGTTGAAAATCCGAAAGGACGGCCTTGGCAACAATCAGAGTAAAGAAAAAAAAAAAAAAAAAATTTATAAGCTCGCTAGATCGAAAACCTGAAAAGGCGGTCTAGGCAAAAATTAGAGCATGCTCGCTAGATTGAAAACCTGAACAGGCAATCTAGGCAAAAGGTAGAGCAATCGAAAAAGAATCTCCATCGAGCCGAGAATCTGAAAAGACGAGCCGAGTCAGAGCGTCAGAAATCTGAAATGACCAAGCTTCAATACCCAGTTTAAGACAGGTAAAGACTTAAAAGACACATGTATCTCGTCTAGGACTAATCTGGAAAAGTTTACTTTCCTAAGTGAACCAAAGGGGAAAAAACCGTGATCTCCAAGATGAATCTCAAAAGTGAATATTTGTTCTCAACAGATGAGCTTGACTCATAATCTTCAATAAAATCGAAATTAAAAGTGAATCCTTATTGCACTTGTGATAATCTAAGACTTCTAATTTTCATATTTAGGGGCACCTCTCCTTTTGTTTGGAAGCGTATTTATTTTCCCTTTACAGTAGGGGCACGACATTTCAAAATATGTTCAATTATCCCCAGTGTAATGTCTTATCAAACTAGGGGCATTTTTTTTTTATCAATTCCAACCCCAAAGGATAAGGAATATCTGAAATTAAAGGTCACCCTTTCGATAGCATTTTTTGAAAACCCCTGAGGTTCAAATGTTGACTTGACCATCTAAAAAAATAAAAAATAAATAAAAATGATTCCTGTGGAGTGAGATTTTTACTCCGGTATTTTACTCAGACCTACTCAGATTTTGCTCAGACCCGCCGAGATTCTTTCTCGGATTTTGCTCAGATACCGCCGAGGGTCATCTCGGATTTTACTCAGACCTACTCAGATTTTGCTCAGACCCGCCGAGATTCGTCTCGGATTTGCTCAGATGCCGCCGAGGGTCATCTCGGATTTTACTCAGACCTACTCAGATTTTGCTCAGACCCGCCGAGATTCGTCTCGGATTTGCTCAGATGCCGCCGAGGGTCATCTCGGATTTTACTCAGACCTATTTAGATTTTGCTCAGACCCGCCGAGATTTGTCTCGGATTTGCTCAGATACCGCCGAGGGTCATCTCGAAATTTACTCAGACTTACTCAGATTTTGCTCAGACCCGCCGAGATTCTTTCTCGGATTTTGCTCAGATACCGCCGAGGGTTTTCTCGGATTTGCTCAGATGCCGCCGAGGGTCATCTCGGATTTTACTCAGACTTACTCAGATTTTGCTCAGACCTGTCGAGATTCTTTCTCGAATTTGCTCAGATGCCGCCGAGGGTCATCTCGGATTTTACTCAGACTTACTCAGATTTTGCTCAGACCTGTCGAGATTCTTTCTCGGATTTGCTCAGATACCGCCGAGGGTCATCTCGAAATTTACTCAGACTTACTCAGATTTTGCTCAGACCCGCCGAGATTCTTTCTCGGATTTTGCTCAGATACCGCCGAGGGTTTTCTCGGATTTGCTCAGATGCCGCCGAGGGTCATCTCGGATTTTACTCAGACTTACTCAGATTTTGCTCAGACCTGTCGAGGGTTTTCTCGGATTTGCTCAGATGCCGCCGAGGGTCATCTCGGATTTTACTCAGACTTACTCAGATTTTGCTCAGACCTGTCGAGATTCTTTCTCGGATTTTGCTCAGATACCTCCGAGGGTCATCTCGAATTTTACTCAGACTTACTCAGATTTTGCTCAAAGCTGTCGAGATTCTTTCTCGGATTTGCTCAGATGCCGCCGAGGGTCATCTCGGATTTTACTCAGACTTACTCAGATTTTGCTCAGACCTGTCGAGATTCTTTCTCGGATTTTGCTCAGATACCGCCGAGGGTCATCTCGGATTTTACTCAGACTTACTCAGATTTTGCTCAAACCTGTCGAGATTCTTTCTCGGATTTGCTCAGATGCCGCCGAAGGTCATCTCGGATTTTACTCAGACTTACTCAGATTTTGCTCAGATACCGCCGAGGGTCATCTCGGATTTTACTCAGACTTACTCAGATTTTGCTCACACCTGTCGAGATTCTTTCTCGGATTTTGCTCAGATACCGCCGAGGGTCATCTCGGATTTTACTCAGACTTACTCAGATTTTGCTCAGACCTGTCGAGATTCTTTCTCGGATTTTGCTCAGATACCGCCGAGGGTCATCTCGGATTTTACTCAAACTTACTCAGATTTTGCTCAGACCTGCCAAGATTCTTTCTCAGATTTTACTTAGATACCGCCGAGGGTCATCTCAGATTTTACTCAGATCTACTTATATTTTACTCAGACCTGCTCAATTTATTTTTAGATTTTACTTAGTTTATCTGAATTTCTGCAAAAACATGTTGCACGGACTTTATGTTGACCTTACACAGTTTGCTATCCTCTCAGCATGAATGTGCAGAATGGAGATGCGCATTTTCAAAATCATCACTACACAATAGCACACACGTGCACCCACATTGCATTTGCATTAGTCAAGGAGAATTTTTTTCAAAATTCAAGGATCTGACATTTTTCCAAGGAGAGGTTATTCTCAAGGATCTGGACACTTTGACAAATTGCCGAATCAGGCTGCAAAATGGACTGTCACTAGCTTTGGCATTCGGATGCCGCACTATCTACCACAATAGATTGGGCATCTAGTTTGCTTCCACCCTCTGCCAAAGAGGGGCATCTGTAGACACCCCATTATTGCATCTGCCTAATTCGACAATTCGTCACCCGATTTTGGTGGATTCCTAATGATGAATATAAAAGAACTCGAAGGCTTGTGAGTACTGCTTGGTTCCTTCTGTTTCTAGTTTCTTTTCATCCTCCCTACTCGTCACGACTTGACCTAGAAATTTACGCACGCTTAGGATCGCTACATCTTACACCCGACTTAACAAGCACGTACGCATAGGTTCGCTACACATTTCGATAATTTAGAGACCTCGCTACGCTAGGAAAATATGGATTTGAGATTTAGAAACAAACACACAGGGACTGAAAGAAATCTCACGCAGAAATTTCTAAAAATCTGTAAAAATCATCAAAATGACGAAAATACCCTTCATAAATTTCTGATGTCCGAAAAGTCTCAAAAGTACCCCCATTGCACTCAGAACGTGATTTCGAGTCTAACGGGACCCAAATCGATGAAAACAGAGAAATTTGTAAAAAATCATCAAAATGACGAAAATACCCCTCATAAATTTCGGATGTCTGAAAAGTCTCGAAAGTACCTCCATTACACTCAGAACGTGATTTCGAGTCTAACGGGATCCAAATCGATGAAAACAGAGAAATTTAAGAAAAATCGTCAAAAATCGTAAAAATGACCAAAACGCCCCTTAACATCTAATCCTAACATAGAGACCTTGATCCCTAGGAAAATAAAACTCAAAATAAAAAAATTAAACCAAAATAAAATTTAAATTGAAAATTAAACTAAAATCCAAAATTTAAAATTAATTTAAAATCGTAAAATCAAATTTTAATACAAAATAAAAATTACATTTTCAAGAAACCGATTAAAATACAAAATCAAAATTAAAATCAAATTGAAAATCAATTTAAAAATCACTCAACCAATTAAAATGCAAAATTGAATTAAAATTTTAAATCAATCAACCAAATCAACCAAAAATGTAATTAACAAATCAAAATCCATTCGATCACATTTAAATCGAAATCCAATCAACCGACCAATTAAAAATTGAAATCAATTTAAATTTCAAATTAAAATGCAAATTAATCAATCCGTTCAAAATTTAAATTAAAATTAAAAATCGAATCACCTAACCAATTAAAATGTAAAAATAAAATCGAACGATCAACCAATCAAAAATCAAAATTAAATCAACCAACAACTAAATTATTCAAATTAAATTCTAATCGAAATTCAAAATTTAAAATAAAATACAAATTCAAATGTAATTTAAAACATCAAATTAAATTTTAATCAAAACATCGACTAAAATAAAAAAAAAATAAAAAAAATTCGAAATCAACCAATCGGAAGGAAAATTAAACCGACCAATTATGACTCATTGACGGAGAGTTACCGTAGTACGAGTAGCGTAGGATCCCCCTCTTTCATTCTTTTAAAAAATAAAAAATAAAAAAAATTCAAAAATAAAAAAAGAAAGAAGAAGAAACCACGTTTCTTCTTCTTCCCCACGTGCTCCCATGGTCATCTTCTCCAACTCCTCCTTCTCTCAACAACCCACGTTTTGGACCACCCACATAGCAGCCACGTTCTTCTCCTCCTCTTCACTCTCTCCCTTGATCTCTCCCATCAACCCACGTCCTCTACCCTTCTTCTTCTTCACAACAAAAATCAGCAACATTCTCTGACGTTTTTTGCTAGATAACCACCCATACAACTACCCACATCTCCACCCTCTCTCCCCTCTTTCTCTCACGTTTTTATGGGAGGGAATGACTATAAAAAAAGAGCAAAAGGAACCAAGAAGGGGGAGTTCTCTGGTTGACTGTCATTTTTCAAAAAAAGAAGAAGAAGAAAAACGTTTTTTTCTTTTGGCTGCCATTAAAACCAGCAACTTCAGCTCCTTCATCTCTTTGATCTCTCCATCTTCTTCTCTCTCATGTTTTGAACAGCCCTTCTCCCCATATTGGAGCAAAACCAGTAGCTATTGCAACCCTCCATTCATATCTAAAATCGTCCAAAAACAGTAGCGATCAGGCCTTCCTTCCATCTTCACCTTGCTGCCATTTTTTAGTTCTCCATTAAAAATCTGCAACTATCTCTTAGCCTACAACCTTCTTCCCAAAAAAAAAAAAAAAACCTGCAACATACCTTCACCTACTTCCTCATTTTTTATAGCAGCCATAAGCCAGCCTGTAACACTCTTCATCCTCACAGTTTTACAACCTAACTCAGCTCTCACTTAATTTAATTTTTGCAACCGACTCAGCCTTCTATTCATCCTTATTATTAGCAACCCATGGAGCATCTCTATCCTCACAGTTAGTATCCCCAAAAGCCATTGGTTCAATCTTTTTTTTTTCATAACTCTCTCAATTTCGGCCTTTAAGCAAGCTCATAGCCATTAAGCAAGCCTAGACCAACTCGATTTTGGGAACAGGCTTCTTAAAAGCACGCAAGATCACAACAATTACTCACACATCATTTCGAGTTCTTTTTGAAGGAATTCACACATCCGAAATTATTCGATAAAGGTAAATTTTTATTTTCATTTTTATTTTTATTTTTATTGTTTTTTTTTATTGTTGCTTGATTTCATATGCATTTGAAATAATTCATTGATTTTTGGGGTATACGTGGCATTAATGACAATGTTCGAGTTTACGAATTATTAGCGTATCAATTCACCTATATTTTTTTGATTAATAGATCGATTGAATAAATTCACGTATACCAAGTTGGTGGACCGACTCATTGGATGTTAATATTTATCGGGTTGATTCATCACTTTTTGATGTTGTTGGGTCGACTCATAAATGTTGATTTTAATCGACTCAATAAAAATTAATGGTGTACACTAAACATAAAAAATAAAAAATCGATTTTCACAATAAAAATTACGAGTCAACTCGCTGATTTTGGGGGAAATCGAAAATTTGAATTGGTTTTATTTAGAAATTGTGCACGTGGGTTAAATCACATATTTAACACATGTGGAGATTTTTTAAAAATAATCAAAGATTATTTTGATTAACAAATTACGAGTCGACTCGCTGATTTTTGGTACATTGAAAATTTGGTTCGATTTTCTTTTGAAATTGTGCACGTGGGTTAAATCACAGATTTAACACATTGGAAATTTGATTCTTTTGGTTAACAAATTGCGAGTCGACTCGCTGATTTTTAAAACATTGAAAATTTGAATCGATTTTATTTTAAAATTAGGCACGTGGTTAACTCACCGATTTAATGCACGTGGCAACTCAAAATTTGTGAGTTAACTCACTGAATTTAATGCACGTAATGATCGAATTTCTTCGATAAAATATCGTCAATGAGCCAATTCACTAATCTTATATACGCGACATTGAAAATCGATTTCGTATTATTCAAAGTATGATCGAATTGATCCATTAATTTTTGGTGTCATGTATGCCTCATTAAATCATGTAATTATTTTAACCGTAGGATTTGTTTAGTAAATTCGATGCAATTTGATGATGATCGGACCCTAGTTTGACTTTTAGTCTTTGAATGTTGACCGTAGGATATTTTTGGATCGCAGTAGAGACTGATCATTTTGATCAGGCGGGTTCGGTGCCTAACACCTTCCGAAATCCGTAACCTGACCCCTTACCTATCTCTCTGATCCACGGACCGACCCATATCCATTTGGAGTTAATTTTGGTTCCTAGACCTAAACTAGGTGGCGACTCCATAATCTTTTAAAAATCCCCGAGATATGTAGATCGGACCCCTAATCCGCTATTTAGCGGACGGCCGCGGGGGTCGAGGCGATTTCACTATCTAGTTTGCTTCAACCCTTTGCCAAAGAGGGGCATCTGTAGACACCCCATTTTTGCACTCGCCTGATTAATCAACTCGTCAACCGGATTGCAATGGTTCCTAATGATAGATGATTATTCCAATACTTTATTTTGTTACCGGATATGTTTCAAAAATTCGGATGAGGTATCTCGAATTAACAAAACTATAGAAACCATGCTATGCTAGGAAAATGTAACCCAAAAAACATCGAAATCATCATCTTGCAGACAAAAAAAATTTTATGATAAAAATCACTAGAAAATTACCAAATTATCAAAATACCCCTAACTTCAAAACATCCCTAGAGCCTACATTACACTTAGGAAAACCCTTTCAGACACATAAAACAACAAATCGAAATCAAATAAATCATTTTGTCAATTTTCACAAAATTTGACAAAATTACGAAAATGTCCCTCATAAAGTTCATGACCATTTCACACAAAAAATTTCATAAAAGACACAAATCAATATTCCCATTGAACTCCTTACAAAAAATCGATTCCAAAACATCCTAGAACATCAAAAATTGACTTAAAACGCAAAGTCCTCTCCGAGGGTAAAACGGTAATTTTACAATTTTCATAATTAAAAATTTCAAAATTAATAAATAAAATATTAAATAATGTAAAGTGAAATATTAATAAAATTAATTTAAAAATCTAAACAAAAAAATCGATCAATCAGGATCTTAGGCAAAATTGTTGATGGTTGCCCAGATATTTATTAAAGGACCCCTCCATCTGGGGGCCCAAAGAATTAAAGATATAATAAAGGGGGGGTTCTCTGAAAATATATTCTAAGTCAGTCAAATAAGACTAAAGTCAATCAAGAAAGACTAAAGTCAAAATCTTAAAGTTAATCAAATGAGACTAAAAGTCAAAATCCTAATCTAAACTAATCAAGTCAATCTTATAAGACTTAAGTCAAAACCCTAATAAGACTAAGTCAATCTCATAAAACAAATTCAAAATTCTAATTAAAATCCTAAAGGAAACCTAATTAAATACTAACTCTACCCAAAAAAATTTATAAATAGGAGCCTCCATACCCTATTTTCGTATGAAAAAATAAACCCTAAGAAAAGTAGGTCAAACAGCTTCCCTAGCCTCCTATAAACCCTAATTTTGAAACCCCAACTCCTTACCTAACATCCATACCCTAACTTTAACTTAAAAAACGCCCAAAAACCCTTATAAAACACCTTAAAATCCATAAAAAAAAAATCAGAAAACTCACAGATCCGAGAAAAAGATACCTCAACTTAGAGATCAGAAATCAGATCCGACAACAGAACGAAGCGAGGAATACTGTACAAGGAGTTGTTCTATCGGATCTGTGGGAATAAAATTGTTGCATTCGGAAAAGATAACTATTTTTAATTTTTTATTGTTATTTAGGTCTTGTTAGTAATTTAGTTTTATTTGGGAATTAGTAGAGATCGGCGTTTGCCAGGCGGGGTTGGTGCCTAATACCTTCCAACCCCGTAACGTGATCCCCAGACCCGTATTTTTTTTCGTAGATTAGTATTATTTGCCTTTTAGAGTCAATGTTCGATTCTTAGATCGAAATAACTAGGTGACGACTCCCAAATCTCAAAAATCAAAAATGGATTCGCGCACCTCATGGATCGAGGTTACTTTCAGTAATGAACTGTTGTCTGGGAGTTCTACTCTACCTACTTGAGGTGAAAGAGTAATGAACGATTTTCTGGGAGTCCTGCTCTGCCTACTCGGGGTGGAAGAGTAATGAACGATTTTCTAGGAGTCCTACTCTACCTACTCGGGGTGAAAGAGTAATGAAACTTTTCCTGGGAGTTTTACTTTATCTACTCGGGGTGGAAGAGTAATGAACCTTTTTTTGAGAGTTCTACTCTACCTACTCGGGGTGAAAGAGTAACGAACTATTTTCTAGGAGTTCTACTCTACCTACTCGGGGTGGAAGAGTAATGAATGATTTTTCTAGGAGTTTTACTTTACCTACTCGGGGTGAAAGAGTATTGAACGATTTGTCTGAGAGTCCTACTCTACCTACTTGGGGTAGAAGAGTAATGAACTATTTGTTTGAGCAAAGCAAATAACACTTTTGGATTTTATGAAGGTCAGGTCAGCATTTTAATTTTCTTTCAACCTCGAGGGTTTTCAAAAATTGCTATCAAGAGGGTAACTTTCAATTCAAAGTCAACCTTATCCTTTATAATCGAAATTGATCAGGCTTCAGAACAAAATGCCCCTAGGTTGATGGGGAGCTTTGTATTGGGGAATACGTTTGAAAAAAATGCCCCTTGTGTAAAGGGGGACTATACTCTTTAGAAAAAGAAAGTGCCCTTGTTATGAAAATTTGAAATCTTCGATTACCGCAAGCGCAATAAAGATATAACTTTTAATTTTGACTTCATTGAAGATTTTGAGTCAGGCTCGAAGAAATTAGAACAAAATATTTCATTTTGAAATTCATCATAGAATCTGTTCTTTCTCCCCATCGGTTCACTTAGGGACGTGAACCTTTTCAGATCAATTGTAGACGAGACACTTGTATCCATTGAGTCTATATTTGGTTCAAACTGGGTATTGATTGTACGATGATTAATTGTTCACCCCAAAATCGATGCGGCTTGGCCTTTTGGACTTTCAATGTTTTTGTTCGGACCGCCTTTTAGATTCTTAACTTGACTGAGATTTTTCCTTAATTGCTCTGAATTTTGCCTAGATCGCCTTTTCAGGCTTTCAATCTAGCGAGCGTGCTCTAGCGTTTGCCTAGATCTATTTTTCAGGTTTTCAATCTAGCGAGCTTATCTTTTTTTATTTATTTCTGTGCTCTAATTGTTGTCAAGGCCGTCCATTTGGATTTTCAACCTTGCGAGCTTGCCTTGATTTTTGCCTAAGTCGCCCTTCCGGGTTTTCAACTTAGCAGGTTTTATTTTTCCTTTTCTTTCTTTTTGAACTTCTGGAGTTACTGTTTGATCACGCTTTGTTTCCTTCCTTGACTTTTTCGCATGGTACTTAGGAGGACTTTCATTGGTAAGCTTAGGACTGGACATAAAAGAAAGGAATTTTGAGGTTCAAAACCCAAATGCCCCTTGTGTGGCATTTCTTTTAATTTTTTTTTCTTTGAATTTTCTTCCCCATTTTGACAATATCTTTTTTGGATTTTTTTTTCTTTTTGGATTTTTTCTTTGTGGGGGAATTTATTTTTTTATTTTGATGTGGTCGGGCCTGAAGTAACTTCTCAGGTTGCCTACATACCCCAGAATTTTGGGATTAGACCAAAACGTAGTTCGAACATATTCCCTCCCCTAGGTTGGGCGATTAGGCTGAGCAAGAAAAAAGCTTTTTTTTTTGTTTTGAAAAAAGCTACGAGGGGCTGATAAGGGAGATATTTAACTAGGTAACAGAAAAATTGGTTCGGCCAAAAATGGCCTCCTTAAATGCAGTACCACTTGATCTGGTCAAGGTTGATTGATTCTAGCATTTTGGCGTCATGATGATCTTTGAAGTCTGATAGCTTTTCCAAATGGTTTTGTCTTGGTGACAGGATGACCTTCCTTGTTGGATTTGCAATTTTTTTATTCGGTTGAAGACAACTGTTTGATTTTCTTTAAAGGCTCAATCTTCAACTTACATGTACCGCATTACCAAAACACAAATGATTCATTGAGATAAATCAAATTCGCTTATGACGATTAATTTTTTATTCACACTTTAAGAAACAAACTTTCCATTTCAAACTTCCTTTCTTGCCACATAACATAGAACCCTAAGTAGTCCGTATAGAAAATTGGGTAAAAGTTTGACATATTGAGGGCGTGAAAGAAAATTTCTCATACCAATCTCGATGTGTCTCATACATTTTCATGGTGATGGTTTCAAGATTCTTGTTAGCTTCCTTAATAGTAATCCACTTAGGGGCCCTACTATTTTGAGAAATCCAATGTTGATACATTTCGTAACTTGTCCTCTGATTATGTGATTCCGCTCTAGTTTGTAGGACAGGTACCATTTCATGCTGAACAACACCCAAGTTTACCCAACATATTCTCATAGGACCAAGCGAACAAGTCTTTTGCATTTTCTGAATAAATTCACCATCTCCTCATGTTTATCTGGGGATAAGTGAATTCTAATTTGAATTTCTTGAAAATTATATTTTTGTTCCGAGGTCAATGACTTTAACTTCCTCGATTAGAGGTTGAGCTTGACCTTTGTCTTCTTGTTTAAATAATTCAATTGATTCGGGAGGAGATTCCTTGTTAGAGGGTCCTCTCCTAAAACAAGATTATTAGTTAACTCGTTAATGCGCTCGAGGTATTCAGATGGGTCGACAGATACCATTGCAGACTCGACAAAGTAACTCGACTCAGCAGAAATAAAAGGGCTAGACTCGATCTAACAAGAATAAGACATTACGAAATAATAAAAAAATTAGACTCAAACTAAATCACATAACTTATGAAAAATTAAAGACAAGTACCCACAATGGGTTTGATTACAGACTAAGGACTCAGGACATGACTTTCAACCGGTAGGAACCGAAGCATAATAATCTTCAAGGAACAACTGGGAAACGTTGAGAGACTCTGTGGTAGTTTGCTAGTCTTTAACTTCTTCTTTAGATTCTTTGCCCTTTTCTAACATTTCCTTATTCAGTCCTGATTCCTCTCCCTTGGCCAAGGTCGTATCGAGTTCAAATATTTTGAAAGTTCTTTCTTTCCGCATCACATATTCATGTTCATTGTAATAGGAGAAAGGTTGGTATTTTTGGTCCAACAAGTAAGGATTTTCATCTTCTATGAAACTAGATTCTTCCAAATCCATCTATGTTGAAGCATAAGTGATGAGAGTAGAGCTATCACGATGAGGTGGGGAAAAACAATAGATTTAATCTGAAATTAGGTTGAACGGTTCACAGCTAGTGGTGAGAACTTCCTTAGGGACTATCATTCCAATAAGAGGAAGGCTGGGTGGTTTAGGATTGACTGGGTCGAATGGGAAATGGATATTGGACACCATGTTCAAGGTCTAGGGAGGTTGGTACGTAGGTAAAGGATTGGTGGTAACATTTGGTTGTGCAGGGGTATGGACGTTAATTTTTTTGGCATCGATGAGGTCTTGAATGGTGTGACGAAGGGCAACACAATGATCACTAAGGTGACCAGGATTTTGGTGAAACTCACAAAATGAGTTGGGGTTGTGGGAAGCGGGGAGTGGACTTGGTAGAGGTCGAGGTTGAAGAGTTGTAATGAGCCTTTTACTTAATAGTTTCTGAAAGACCACACTCAATGACATCCCAAGATTAGTGAACTTCTTGCGCGGTCGAGGTTTACTGGGATTAGTTTGGTTAATAGGCAGGGTAGTAGAATGGATGGGTGTAACAGATGTATTGGCTACGTGAAGATGATTAGTGTTAGGCTTAGAATTGGGGAAGGGCTTTTTGAACTTATTGTCAGAAGGGTTGGAGAGGACCCCGGAAACGAAGGCATCTTCCAGTTGACTACTGGCTTGCAATAGAGATTCGAATATGGGGAGGTATTGGGCGACTAAATGCTGAGCATACCCTTTCTAAAGGTTTTTCAATATGATCGTCACTTGTTCTTTTTCTGATGGTCTATCCCACATTTGTGCAGCTTTGGCCCTCCAACAGCCAATGAAATCAGTGAACGTTTCCACATTCTATTTTTTGGTTGATTCCAAATCCCTCTTAGAAGTTTCAATTTCTGTGCTATACTTGTATTGATGCCAGAATGACTTTGACATACTTTCCCATGTCCCTATTCCAGCTGGATCCTGAGACATCAACCATCAAAGTGCTGATCCCGATAGGGTAAGTTGGAATAATGATGGCATATGTTCATCACTTAGGCTTAGAGTGCGCATGTTAGTGACATATACTTTGATGTGTGTTCTTGCACAACTTACCCCATTGAATTTTTTCATTTCTAGCATTACGAACTTCTCATGCATACGGATTCTAGGGATTTGATTTAGGGCCTCTATGCCTGCTGTGATTTCATCAATTCATTTTATGTTTTTCAATGCCGTTTCCAACTGCGTCAATCTATTAATTTGCATTGGATTGTCATTAAAGTATTCTTTATTTCCATCGAGCTCGTAGACATCTTCTAGATTTCTAGCTATGCTTCCTTCCAGTCCTTTGCCCCTTTGATCATCAGGAGGGTTTCTTGTTGATTCAGAGATTTGTTCTAGCACTTCTACCTTACTCTTTATGCTATTAATGTCCATTGCAAAGACTGCCAAGATCTTATGAATTTCTGTAAGTTCAGATTTAGAAGCCATTTCTGATGGTTCACATGGTGCTGATGTTCGCTCTAACCGACCCGATCCTCGACTCCAACTAGGTGGTGGACGCTTAAGATTAGGAGCAATGATATCCTGAAACCAAATCAAAGGTGGATTATCCGTTGAAGACCCGAGGGTAGGTTTTAACAATTAGAACCAAAGGTCTCTCTTGATAGCGTTTATTAAATTAACCCCTTAGATTCAAAGTCTCTAACCGATAAAACATTCCTAGCAAGGGATTACATGAAGTTGATTTGCTGATTGATCACGAATCTTAGAAAATTTTTGAATCATAATTAAAGATTGCACGACCTTTAAAAAGTAAGATCTAGATTGTACCAATCGATACATCCCTTAATATGACTTTTTACTAATCTTGATCTTGTTAATTATAAAATATTTAGTCCATTGAATTAAATTGTCCAATAAAAATGAGTGGGACTATGTACCTATTTGAGTTCAGGCTGGTTCGACCTAATGGATCTGAATATTCTACTTGAATCATTTCATGTACTATTTTTAAGTCAATTAGTCCTACCGGTCCACGTCTTGATCCATAAGATCCGTTTATCAATTGGGTTAATTGGTTTAACTTGACATTGATCGGTATGTCTCATTAATTATATTTATTGGGTTAGACCGGTATTGGGGGTTCAATTTGAGTGGTGTAGACCGGTCCACCATCTTACCTTTTGGTTAAATTAAGTATAGCAACCTGGGAGCACTATTGATCGATTCGAGTCGTGGCCTAGTGGGACCGTACTTAGGTTCAAGGTTCTAAGCTCACTATATGATTGAGGCTAGGTTCGGACAAAGCTTAGGTCACTTCAACCCGGAGCACCGATATACTATCCTAGTTTCATTTGGTTGAGCAGTACGTGGTACTCCAGTTTGATATACCTGAAGGTACTGTACTGAAGTTGTAGCGTTCATTGTCATCTCCCGTGTCCCGAAGGACAGGGTTAGCTTGGATCTGGCTACGGGGTTTGGAGGGACATGTTATGATGCAAATATGAATATGCATGCTCGTGAGTGTATGCAAAGGGACAAAGTGCGCCCGAGGCGTTTTCCCGAATATCAAATCATACAAACCACATTCATCCCATCATCAAACCAATTACAATGAATACAATAATTATTTACATCCAATCTCAAAACAATGAAGAAAGGACAAAATCTAACCTAATCTAGGAGTCTCTTTGAGTCAATTGGGTTGACTCGAGCAAAAGGTCAACTTAAGAATAGTCTTGGATCGGGTCGAGTTTGACCCTAAAATCCTTAGTGGAGTCACCACTGAAATCGCCTCGACCCTTTTTCACTCAATAGTAGATAGGGGTCTGATTTGTAAATGGAGGATTTTGAAAGAAGGGAGTCGCCACCATGTTTAGGTCTAAGAACCAAAATTAACTCCACATGGATATAGGTTGATCCACAGAGCAAAGAGATGGGTAAGGTGTCAGATTACGGGTTTCGAAAGGTTTTAGGCACCGAACTCGCCCGATCAATATGATCGGTCTCTACTACAATCCAAAATCATCCTATGGTCAACATACAAAGACTACGGTCAAGGTCACAGTCCAATCATCATCATCAATTCATATTGGGTTTGCTAAACAAATCCTTTGGCTAAAATTGTCCCATTATGTAGACACCCCATTTTTGCATCCGCCTGATTAATCAATTCGTCAACCCGATCGTAAGGATTCCCAATGATGGATGTGTATTCCATTGCTTTACTTTGTTACCAGATTTGTTTCAGAAATCCAGATGAGGTATCTCGAATTGACAAAACCTTAGAAATCACGCTACGCTAGGAAAACACAACCCCAGAAACATAGAAATCATCATCTTCCAGACCAAAAAGAAGCTTCACGATAAAAATCACTAAAAATTGATCAAATTACCAAAATACCCCTGACATCAAAACAACCCTAGAGCCTACGTTACGCTTAGGAAAACTCTCTCGAACACACAAAATAACAAATCGAAATCAAATAGATCATTTCACCAATTTTAACAGAATTTGACAAAATTACGAAAATGCCCCTCATAAAGTTCACAATCATTTCACATAAAAATTTTCATAAATGATATAAACCAACATTTCCATTGAATTCCTTACGAAAAACTGATTCTAAAACATCCTAGAACATCAAAAACTGACTTAAAATGTGAAAAGTCCTCTCCGGGGGCAAAACGGTAATTTCACAATTTTCATAATTAAAAAATTCGAAATTAATAAATAAAATATTAAATAATTAAAGTAAAACATTAATGAAATTAATTTAAAATTTTGAACCTAAAAAATCGATCAATCGGGCTTTCAGGCAAAATTGTTGAGGGTTCGTGAGATATTTCTTTAAGGACCCCTCCATTTTGGGGGTCTAAAGAATTAAAATATAATAGAGGGGCCTTCTCCAAAAATCAAAGTAAATCAAGCAAGACTAAGGTCAAGGTATTAAAGTCGATCAAGTAAGACTGAAGTCAAAATTAAAGTCAATTAAGCAAGACTGAAGTCAAGATATTAAAAGTCAATCAATTAAGACTAAAGTCAAAACATTAAAAGTCAATCAAATAAGACCAAAAGTCATAATAGAGATCTAATTAAATAATAACTCTATCTAATAGAGTTCTAACTAAAAAACAATTCTACCTAAAACAATTTGAATTAAAACACAATTCTACCTAAAACAATTCTAATTAAAAACAATTCTACCTAAAACAATTTTAACTAAAACACAATTCTAATTAAAAGATCTCCAATTAAACACTAACTCTATCCAAATCAACCCCTAAAAACATCTATAAATAGAGGTGCTCACACCCTATTTTCGTATCAAATAATAAACCCTAAGATAAGTAGGTCTAGAAGCTCCCCTAGCCCCCCATAAACCCTAGTTTTGGAGCCCCAACTCCTTAGTTAACATCCCCCCTTCAATTTTAGTCTAGAAAACACCCAAAAGCCTTCTAAAAACACCCCCAAATCCGCAACGAAATTGAAGAGTTCAGATTCAAAAACAAGGAGATACCTTGCCTCGGAGATCCGAAGTCAAATCCGGAAGCAGAACGAAGTAAGGGAGCACGGTACAAGGAGTTCTTTTTGTCAGATCTGAGGGAACCAAGTCCTTGCCATTGGAAAGGTAAACCTTTTATTTTTATTTATTTTCTTATCTAGGTTTTAGCAATGTAATTTACTTGGGAATTTAGTAGAGACCGGCTTTGGCCGGGCGGGGTTGGTGCCTAACACCTTCCAACCCCGTAACTTGATCCCCGAATTCAGTTTTTTTGGTTTTAGATTAGTTTTTATCCGTTTAGAGTCATTGATCGGTTCCTAGACCGTAATAACTAGGTGGCGACTCCCAAACCTCAAGGGTCAAAAGCGGATCCGATCACCCCGCGGATCGAGGGCGCTTTCACATTATAACATGATTTCTCTTTGAATTCCAAAAAAATAGAAGAGTCTGAAAAAGCCTTAATTTAGAAAAATCCACCTGCTTATATTTTCCATATTGTCCAACATAGAAACTCATAAGAATATTCTAAATGGGAAGATTACGAATAAAAACCTGCCAAATTGGGACTTATAATATTTCTAAATTAGGAACGTGAAATTTCCTAAATTAGAATTCAAGAGATATATGGTGAGCCCCCAAATTAGAAGTTTGTAAACTGAATTCTCTCAAGATAGAAAGTTTCCAAAAAGGTCAAACTTTCAAATCAGAAATTTTCAAATCTATGAACATGAACTTTTGAATGGAAAAAAAAATCTTTTAAATTAGGAAATTGTCAAAACATGAAATTTCTAAAATAGAAATTTAGAAATATATGTTTTCCCAAAATAGTAAATCATGCAATTCTCAGATTAAAACATTCTAAATATCGATTTTTTAAAACAAAATCATGAATAGGAATTTCTGAATTAGAAAATTATAAAGTTATGATGAATCACCAAGTTAGAAATTAAGTCGATAACAATGAAAGATTCCGCATCACTGTACTTGCCGAATTGGAGATCAACCAATGCCAATGCATATAAAATCTCAAAATTTGAAGAAAATTCACATTCAACCAATTCTCAAAATAATAGATGAACTTGAATATCATTGCAAATCATGCAAATCCAATTCGAGCATAGTGATCATGATATATATATATAAAAAGAGAATCCCCTAACTTTACTAGCATGCAAAAAAAAAAAAAATGTAAAGAAATTCGTAATCATATCAATATACAAAATTGAATAAAACACCTAGAAACTTACATAAAACAACTAAAGAATAAAATGTTCTCCTAACCCTATCGGCATGCAAAAAAGAAAAAAAAATATATAAAAAAAATACACAAAATAAATATTTTCGTACCCTATTGATATGCAAAAACAAAGGAAAACGTGAAGAAAACCTAAACATTCTTTTAATCCTATCAACATATCGAAAACACATAAAATAAAAAAAAACTGGAAAAGCTAAAGAAAAAGATATAAAACCAGATAAAAAAAATATAAAAAAAACTCCCTCCTAAGTTCATCGATATGCCACAACATATAAGTATGAAAAGATTATTTTAACCCTACCGATACACTAAAAAAACACATGCCATGAAAAATAAGAAGAAAGCGAGAACGACAATAAAAACAAACCCAATATAAACTCAGCTATTGAAAAACCAAAAAAATGAGGAGAGTCGATTCCTTCAAGTATGCGAGGACTTGCGTGCACTGTGGCAGTGGTGATGTGAGGACTGGAGAGAAGAGTTGCGGCGACTTTCTAAGGAGAGAAATGGTGCTGGAAAGAGGGACTCGAGGCTGTCACTGTAAGAGCTACTGGATTAAGCTGTTGAAGGTAGTTGCAGCAGTGAATTAAGGAAAATTGGTTGGTATAGAAAACATGACAGAGAGGGATGGGACGTTGTGCTGCTGATCCAAGAGTTGTCTAAGAGTGAGTTGGGCAGATACGTGTGCTGAGAGTTGGAGGCTGGTAGAGGTTGTTGTCTCAGATGGGTCACATTGGCTGCAATGGAGTGAGCAGCAAGACGTTTTTCTTCTCTCTTCTCTTTCTCCCTCTTCTTTTGTTGCTGTCCAAAACAGAGATAAGAGAAACCAGAGAGAGAAATTGCAGAGAGACGTTGGGGAGAGGGCTGGTTGAAGATGCTGGCTACGACATTTTTGGGAGAGGAGAGGGACTATTTTTGGTTGGGCAATACAAAGAAGAACAAGTGGAAGAAGAATAAGATGAGGTTGAGATGGAGCTGAGGAGAAGAAGAGTGGGAATGAAGATGGGGGCTGGTTCAGGAGTGTTGCAACAAGTTGAACATGAGAGAGAGGTGATAAGGGGGTTGTTATGGAGGGCGTGTTACAGTAGCTGTGTTGAGAGTTGTTGCCGTGGTAAAGAGTGCAACCACGTTGGAGAAGGGAGCAGCCACCTTGGAGAAGAAGAAGAGACGAAGACAGAGCTTAGCCTCAATAAGAGAGAACTGAAGGAGAAGAAGAAGGAGGAGACATCATGAGCTAGCCCTTGTTTGAGAAGAGGCATGGAGAGAAGATGAGCAGGGAGAGAGGTCTGTCTTCCTTTCGTTCCAAAAGAGACCCTCTTATAGAAAGGAAGTTTCTAAAAAAATTAGTTTCCTTCTTCAATTTGCACGTTTTTTTCTTTCTTTGTTTTGAGAATATAAGAGTGGCGATCCCACGCTCCTCACTTTGTTGGTAATTTCTTATTAGTGAGTTTTGATTGGTCGATTCTAACTAAATTTTGATTAATTATTTTCGTTTTGGATTTTTATGGATTGATTAATTTTGTTTTGAATTTTATTGGTTTAAATTTGATTTTAATTTTTAGTTTGAGATTTAGTCAATCATTTGATTTATATTTTATTTGATTGATCGATTGAATTTGATTTCGGATTTTAAATTTGTTGATTAGGTTTCGGTTGAATTTCAGTTTAATTTTAATGGTTGATTAATTGAAATTTTTTATTTTGGTTGATCAATGTTAAATTTTTTTAATTGGATTTAATTTGTTGATCGCGTTTTAATTTTAATTTGATTGGAAGTTTAATTATTTAATTGTTTGAATTTGAAATGTTTAATTTTAATTTAAGTTTTATTTTTATTTAAAATTAATTTTTAACTGGATTTCGATTTTAATTATATTTTCCTAAGGATCGGGATCTCTAAGTTGAATTTGGAGGTTGAGGGGCATTTCAGTCATTTTTATGATTTTTCTTAAATTTATCTGTTTTTGTCGGTTTGGGTCCCATTAGACTCGAAATCATGTTTTGAATGCATTGAAGGCACTTTCGAGATTTTTCGAAAGTCCGAAATTCATGAAAGGTATTTCGTCATTTTATCAATTTTTATAGATTTTTATGAATTTTAGCGTGAGATTTCTTTTGGTCCCAATGTGATTATTTCTAAGTTTCAACGTCATGTTTTCCTAACTTAATGAGGTTTCTAAGTTATCGAACTGTGTATCAAACCTAAAGCGTACGTGCTTGCTAAATCGAGTGTAAGGTGTAGCGATCCTAAGCATACGTAAATTTCTATGTCGAGTCGTAACGAGTAAGGGAGATGAAAAGATTGGAAATGGGAGGAATCAGGGACAGTACTCACAAGCCTTCGAGTTCTTTGCGATCACCATTAGGAATTCACGGTAACCAAGTGATGAATTATCGAATTAGGCAGATGCAAAAATGGGGTGTCTATAGTCATGCTCAAAGAAATTGGGACAAAATATTTCTTTCTGAAATTCATCATAAAATCTATTCTTTCTCCCCGTCAGTTCGCTTAGGGACATGAAACTCTCCAGATCAATCACAGACGAGATTCTTGTATCTACTGAGTCTATATTTGGTTCAAACTGGGTATTGAAACTTTATCATTCGAACTTTTGATGTTTCGACTTGGACCACCTTTTCAGCTTCTCAACTTAAGAGAGATTTTCTTTTGTTTTTTGGTTGCTCTAATTTTTGCCTAGATTGCCTTTTCAGGTTTTCAATCTAGCGAGCATGCTTTAACTTTTTCCTAGATCTCTTTTTCAGGTTTTCTATTTAGCGAGCTTACAATTGTGTCTTTTTTTTTCTTTGCTCTGATTGTTGCCAAAGTCGTCCTTTTTACCTAAGTCGCCCTTTCGGGTTTCAACCTAGCAGGCTTCATTTTATTTGTCAAGGCTGTCCTTTCGGATTTTCAACCTAGTAGGCTTCATCATTCTTTCATTTTCTTTTTCTTCCCTTTTGCACTTCTTGAGAATTACTACCTGATCAAGCTTTGCTACCTTCCTTGACTTTTTCGCACGGTACTTAGTAGGACTTTCATAGGTATGATTAGGACTGGGTATAAAAAGAAAGGAATTTTGAGGCTTAAAAACCCAAATGCCCCTTGTGTGGCATTTTTTTTAAGAATTTCTTTTTCTTTGAATTTTCTTCCTCACTCTGACAATATTTCTTTTTCTTTTGAATTTTTTCTTTGTGGGGGAATATATATTTTTTTATTTTGGTGTGGTCGGGCCTGAAGTAACTTCTCAGGTTGCCTACGAACCCCAGAATTTTTGGGATCAAACCAAAACGTAGTTCAGATTTTTCCCTCCCCTAGGTTGGGTAATCGGGTTGAGAAAGAAAAGGTTTATTTTTTTAAAAAAGACTACAAAGTGCTGAGAAAGGGAATGTTGAACTAGGTAGCAGGAAAAATTGATTCGATCAAAGATGGCCTCCTTAAATGTAGTACCGCTTGATCTGGTCAAGGTTAGTTGACTCTGGTAGTTCAATTCTATCATGATCTTCAAGTCTGATGGCTTTTCTAGACAGTATTTCCTTAATGAATAAATCTCTTCAATTGGGTTCAGACATCCTCCTATGGTTTAGGATGAGTGCTCAATTTTCTTTGAAGTCTGATGGATAAATCCTTGACTTGTAAGTGGTTAACTTTGACTTTCTTATAAGTGACTCTTCTCTGATAAGTTTACACGTGGTACAACACTTCTAGGTTGTTTTTTTTTTGTCAATCTGGTTTAGCTCTTCGTACCCAATGACGAGCCTATTCTGTTTTTAGTAATTGACTTTCCATCAAGACCTTGAGATACGGGATTTCCAATTCAACTGGTAAGATTGCTTCCATATCACATACTAGAGAATAGGGAATAGTTCCAGTGGAAGACTGTATTTGAAGTACGATATGCCCACAAGTATGAATGCAACTTTTCCAATCAATTTCTATGTGATTGATACATCCTCCTAATGATTGTCTTGAGATTTTTATTGGCAACTTCAACTGCTCCATTGGTTTGAGAACGGTAGGGAGATGATGTCGGATCTTGAACTTTGAACATGGATGAATTCTTAAGCTTTGAAGTACGACCCATTATCAAAGATCAGCTCAAAAGGTACCTCCATATCGACTGAGAATATGTGCTTGAATGAACTTTGCAATTCAAGATGCCGTAAGAATAACGCTGATATATTTTCTAAGATCTTCTATGATTTCATTGATATAGACGAGTATTTATTTTGTGTTAAACAACACCCAAGCTTGCACCTCAAGTCTTTTGAAATTTCTAAGTAACTCATTACCTCCTCGTGTTCCTTTGGGGATAGGATAGTTTTAATATAAATTTTTTGAGAATTATTTTTTTGTTCCGAGGTCAATGACCTTTGATTTTTTGATTAAAGGTTGAGCCTGACTCTTATCTTTTTGTTTAGGAAAGGAATATATCCTTGAAGCCAGATCATTAGTTAATTCGTTAATATGCTCGAGGTATTCAAAAATTTCATTTATTCAGATGGGACGATAGACACCTCTATAAACTTGACAAATTAACCTGACTCAACCGAAAAAGAGTTGACTCGATCTAAAGAAAACATGACCTTGCTGGATTGATAAAAAAAAATGGACTCAAGCTAACCCAAATGAATCATGAAAATTCAAGACAAGTACCCACAACGGACTTGATTATGGACTAAGGACTTGAGACATTGCTTATACCCGGCAAGACTGAAGCACTGTGATCTTTAGGGAACAACTGGGCAATGTTGAGAAATTTTAAGGCCATTAGGCGGTGGACGATTGAGCTTAGGTGCAATGATAACCCTGAAATCTAATTGAATGTGGATTTAATCAACTTTAGTGTTACCCCCTTAATAAAATTTTAAATGAACCCTGAGATTTTATTGAATTCTGTGCACCAATCCATTAAACAATTCATTAATGTAATGATTATTCAGAAGGAAAATAATTTTATTGCACTCTTAAAAATTATTGGAAAATAATGTTTTTATTGAATAATAATATTTACAAATTTGATTATTTTTTGCAATCATTTTCATTTTTAGAAAAATATATTTTAATAATTTTCCTAGGTCCATGCAAAAAAAGTCATTTTTTTCATCATTTTCCTTCATTTTATTTTTTTTTGGAAAATATTTTCTTTTAGAAATTTTTTATTATCTTAAAATGGATTGAAACCCAAATTAGAAAAGAGTTTGAATTCCATTTTGATTCAAATGGATTGGCCCATAATGATCGTCGGATCGAGATGGCCTGGGTCATTATGAATCATTGCCAAGTTTAAAATGGATTCTTTATTGGGTCGGTGCACCCATTTTAATCAAGTAAAATAAAAAACTTTAATCCTTGAGGATAATCATAAATTCTGATTTCATCATTCACATACATTCTGATATCATCATTCACGTACATTCATCATTCACTATGCCCCATACAATAAACAACCCAGGAATACCCCTGATAAGTTTGAGTCGTGACCTACAGGGGCGATTTCTAGACTCTAAGCTTATTACGTGCAATGCAATTTTATCTGACCACCCTTGCTCAAGTACACCTATATACCTCTCGAGCGTACTCAATCAGATGGTACGTGGTGACTCGGTTTAATATACCGTATAAGTGATAATCTAAAACTTCAACTCACTTCTCTGAAGTCAAAAGTAGCTAGTTTAATCCCTAGATCAGAGGTGGCGCGTGATGCTTGAGCAAAGACACTCTTAAATCACCTCTTTTCTAGAATAGACGTAGTCTATCCTCCTAGTACCGTAGTACATCGGAGCAAGATCTCGCTTAGGCACTGATTTTGACCAAGAAGTGCAAGTGATGCATTTGAATCATCTTTGATATACCTATGGGTACGAATCAAGAGTTGTAGCTTTCATAAATGGTTTAACATCCCACAAGGGGACCGACCACGTACTAGTACTGCGTTGGAAAACGAGACATGTGACCGTGTGGCTCATAATAGGTCAAAGGCTCAGGTCGCTCCAGCCTGGGTACATCGATATACCTTTCAGAGTCATTTAATCAGACGATACTGAAGCCCCAATTTGATATACCCTAAGGTACGTGACTGGAGTTGTGATTTTCATGAATGACGTCACATCTCCTAAGAGACCGGGCCAAGCACTAGTGCCACGTTGGTTATATTGGGACATGCAAGCATGCAAAAAAGTAAACGTGCTTGTGGTGTGTGCAATACAGGGTGGGGTGTGCCCAGGGACTTTTTAAAACAAATGGGCCCATGGGCCAGATCAAACCAATCAAAATATGGACATCACATAAAATCCATAGCATCGAGATCCACATCAAGACATGCACATCAAAGTGTATGCCAATCAGAATCATGACATATCTAATAGCAATCAATCTAGGAAGTGAAACAAAGAGCTGTGATGATCAATCAATTAGAATAACATGGAACCAATATCAATCATTGATCAAATATTGAGATAGGCACAAAATTTTTCCTTATGGTCCAATTGGGGATCACTTTGGGTGACTCAAAATAATTTGAGATTTTAATGAATATTGAATCGAGGATAGGATGATAATAGTTGAGACAAGAGGTGATGATTTTTCCTTTTTTTTTTTAAATTTAAAGAAATAAAGAAAAACTTAATTCAGTTTTAAAAAAAAATTTGTTCCCTTTTTTTTAGAGAAAAATCGAATATTGTTTAAAATAAAAAATTTTGAAACAAAAAAAAATCTTTTTTTTAAATCTTTTTTATTTTAATTTATTTTAATTTATTTTAAATGTTTTTTTTTAATTTTTTTTAAAACATTTTTTTATTTTTTTAACATTTTTTTAAACGTTTTTTTTAAAACTTACTATAAAAGATCAATGCATGTACCCTAAAAAAATTAAATTAAAAAATTAAAAATAAAAATAAAAATAAATAAATAAAAAGTTTTTTTTATTTAAAAAAATCATTATGATCCAAGAACCTTCATTTCATTTTACCTCATTATTTTTCTTTAAACCATTAGATTATTTTGAAATCTCCCAAATTGACCTTTAATTGGGACCACAAAAAACATCCAAGAATATGCTCTTCAAACTTTTATAGCTAATTTCAGCATCATCCCATCCTCAATTCATATGTCAATTTGAATATTTCATTATTTAGGGTCACCCAAATGACCTTAGATTAAACAATAAAAAAAATTATATGCTAAATCAAAGTATCCAAAATCGAACCATAGGATGCTAATAAAGGATAATACAAACCCAAAAAAGAATCAAAATAAAAATGGGTCAACACCCATTTTTCCACATCATCATCCTCTCAATATCTTGCATTATTTAGGGTCATTCCAAATGACCCTAAATTGAATCATAGCAAATAATATTCCATAATAATACGCTAAAAATGATGCCGAGAGAATATAATACAATCCCAAAAATAAACGCATCAAATAAACTAAAAATAAATAAAATAAACATAAACAAAACTAGGTCTAAATGGTAATGTTCCCACACTTGGGACTTTTCAAGTTTGATCCTCAATAATCCCCAGTGGAGTCGCCACTGAAAGCGCCCTTGATCTGTAGGGTGCGCGGATCCGTTTTTACCATGAGATTTGGGAGTCGCCACCTAGTTATTACGGTCTAGGAACCAAACATTGACTCTAAAAGACAAATAACACTAATCTACGAAAGAAAATACGGGTCCGAGGATCACGTTACGGGATTGGAAGGTGTTAGGCACCAATCCCGCCCGGCAAACGTCGGTCTCTACTAATTTTTAAAAACGATTACATTGAACAGTAGATCACAACAAATAAAAAAAAAAAAAAAAAAAATTACCTCGCGGATTACAATGATTCCCTCAGCACTGGGGGAAAGTATCGTCGTATGTATTTCCTTGCTATTCGCCCGTCATCGGATTTGATTTCGGATCTCCAAGTTGAGGTATCTTCTTCTTAGATCTATAAGTTTTCTGACTTTTTTTATTATGAATTTTAAAGTGTTTTAGAAGGGTTTTTGGGTATTTTTTGAGCTAAAGTTGGGGTATGGATGTTAGGGCTTCAAAGTTAGGATTTTGGGAAGGTTAGGGAGGCTCATTAACCTACTTTTTCTAGGATTTTCTTTTAGATACGAAAATAGGTTGTAGAGACCCTTATTTATAGATTTTTTTAGGCGCTTTTTAGATAGAGTTAGTGTTTAATTAGAATTATTTTAGATAGAGTTAGTGTTTAATTAGAATTAGTTTAGATTGTTTTATAGTTTAATTAGAATTCTATTAGGTAGTTTTAGAGTTTAATTAGAATTCTATTAGGTTTAGGGTTTGACTTTGGTCTTAATTGATTGACTTGATTTTAGGGTTTTGACCTAAGTCTCACTTGATTTTAAAATTTTGACTTAACATTAATTAATATTTTAATTATTAATTTTAAAATTTTTAATTATTAAAATTGTAAAATTATCGTTATACCATCGGAGATGACTTTTTACGTTTTAAGTAGTTTTTCAATGTTCCAGGATGTTTTGGAATCGATTTTTCGTAAGGAATTCAATGGGAATATTAGTTTGTGTCATTTATGAAATTTTTTATGCAAAATGATCGTGAAGGCATTTTTGTAATTTTGTCGAATTTTGTGAAAATTGGCGAAAGGATTTATTTGATTTCGATTTGTTGTTTGATGTGTTTGAAAGAGTTTTCCTAAGCATAATGTAGGTTCTAGGGATGTTTTGAGGTTAGGGATATTTTGGTAATTTGGTCATTTTTTAGTGATTTTTATTGTAAAGCTTCTTTTTATCTGTGAAATGATGATTTATATATTTTTGGAGCTATATTTTTCTAACGTAGTGTGATTTCTATAATTTTGTTAGTTCGAGATACCTCATCCGAATTTCTGAAATACATCTGGTAATCAAATAGAGCATTGGAATAAACATCCATCATTGGGAACCATTGCAATCGGGTTGACGAGTTGATTAATCAGGCGAATGCGAAAATGGGGTGTCTACAATATTATGTAATTAATCGGATTAATCGACAAGCCATACCATAGTATGAAGAGACTTTCCTACATATATACCTAAAAACTACATTGATATTGAGCTTGTAAGTTATGATTTTAACTTGATTACTCGTTCATTCTACAAACATATTGTGATCATATTCTACTGAGTAACATACCTGCTACTCACCCATTCTACACCTCAGTACATGATTCATGATCTCTGATCCAACCCAAATGTGAACAAAATGCTGGTCTGGGTAGATGTATTAGAAGATTTTGGGAAAAAGTGCTTTGAGTCATTACTGAAAAATGAGACCATAGTGGGTTATGTTGTATGGTATCGGTAGAAGCCTAGGAGTATGGGTCTGTTAACGTGAACCTCAAAATATGGATAATTGTTGAGTATTAGTAGTGTACTAGTTATGTAGGTATGTAAGGTTGGAGTGACTTTTTTGGGATATGTATTTTTGGGGGATTTATACTTTTGGACTTCTTATAAATCTTGGGGTTTTCTTTTGGTATGTAATGTACATATACTTTTGGAGTTTTACCATATATGTATATATATCTTTAGTGTTGTACTCCGATGATTGAATTTTGGATATATTCCCCTTGAGAATTTGATTATTCTATTTTTAGATTTTAATTACCTTCATAGTTGGATCATACCTAGTTGTTATGTTATATTTAACTAGGAAATTATGTATCATGTCATGTTCCAGGAGGGGACATGACACCAATACAGGCTCTGAGCAATAATAGAGTAAAAGGCAAAAGGGGAATTTTACCTTAAGGGATCAGGATGTAACCCTGACCCCTTTTGATATACTCCATGGGGTTGGGGACTCCTTTTCTCAAGGGCCCCTTTCGAAGGAGAAGGTCCTCATCGGGAGAATCCCTAATGGCTTCTGCATTGTCCGACCCCAAGAAAGTCTGCTGGAGGGGAGTCTTCTTCCTTCCAATAAAAAATTGGTCTCCGACCTCTTAGAGAATGACCCAATGTCCTTTCTAATGAGTTTTGTGGTCACTTGGCACAGGTACTTTCTTCCTTCAACTTTTTGTTATTTGGTATTCTACTATATGATTTACTTGTTCGTTTTCCTTTTGCCTTATAGGTACAACATAACGTTTTTACCCTGGCTCGAGGATGATCAGATGCAATCTAGAGCTCTCGCTCATCCTTGGAAGCCAAGATGAAGGAGGTTTTGACTACAAAGGTTAGGTCAATGACCTATAAGGACAATTGATTTAGAGCACCATGGACTTTAAAGGTCTGGTGAAGTGGCTGAGCGAGGAGCTCATGGAGAAATATGGCCCAAAAGTGAAGGCCCTTGAAGATTAGAAGACAGGGCTCTAATGCTAGTTGAATGCAATTGTAAAGGAGTGGGGGATACCTTGGATAAAGGAGAGCCCTCACTACCCACCTCGAGGCCACTATATTCGAGTTTAAAAAAGCTCTTATTCAAATCCTATCCTTAAAGGACTCTCCGACCACATTTACTACTCTTACTCTTTCGACCCTTTCTAATATTGTTTCCATTATCCCGTCTTCTGACCTTACCCATGTAATCACCCCTCAGGGGAATGATGTGCCTAATGACCCAGTCGAGGATTTTGTAACTTTTTTCTTATATTAATGAAAAGTGTTTTCTCTTCTTGTATCACTGTTTGTTTGCAATATTTTTCTAACCTTCTAACTTTTGTTGAGTGTTTCTGAACTCTAATACTTAGATAATTTTCATTTCATTTTTGTGCATTCTCGAACCTTATCACCTAGGTGAGGGATCCTACCCTGTTATGCAAGGGTCGACTACCTTGGTGAGCTGAAATTTCTTTTGAGAAAGATTTTATAATTCATTCACCTTATTAAATGAAGTTTGGTTCCCTTTATAAATCGACCTTATCACTTAGAATAGTTTTATACTTCATTTGCCCTATTAAATGGAGCTCGATTCCCTTAATGAACTGATCTTTCTACGAAAGCATAACATTTTAGCCACTCTTATCAAGTGGGGATCGGTTACCTCATGAATTGTCCCTTTTGCCTTAGATATGTAATACCCTAGATTTTTAACATGTATCTCAAGGAAATTTGTAGGTTAATCATTAGGAAATTTATTATTGATTTGGAATTTGATGAAAATAATTAGACCATTAAAACCACAATGAATAATTAATCAAAATAGACTATAAGTTCATGAAAATCGGAGCGTGGGACATTTAAGTTTTAACATAAATTCACTAATTACCATTACCTCCTTTTAACACTATAAATATTAAAACCTAAGAAGTAATAAACTTTTATTCTTATGCATTTTTATTCACTAAGAATTAAATTCCTTGAGAAAACTTTTGCCTCCTTTCACTTTCCAATTCAATTTTTGACCGCTCAAAAGATTCGTTAGGGTTCATCGTAAGAGAAGAAAATGATCATCTCAATGAGAGCTTTGAGAGGAACCAAAAAGCTAGGACTTTCAATCATTCCAAAGAAGAAAGCTTAGGGTTTCAATACAAGATTTCTACATTCTTTGAGGGTGCTTGGCTTAGATCTTAAGTAGGGAATTCCTAAACCTCTCTAATAGTTTTAGTTTTCATGCATCGCATATTTTTTAATCCAAATTTCGTCTATGTTGTTAGAAACTTAGAAAATTATGTATTTTTGTAGAAACTCATGATCGATCTTTGTGTGCGATGATTTTGCATAAAACCATATTTTAAATATTTAATTTTTATGTTAATTGAAGAAAAATTAAATTTTAAAATTCAAAAAATCGCAATTGGTAGAAAACTACAATCTGCAGTAGTTTCTATCAGTTCTACCAATAAACCATCGATGCTACTAATAAAAAAGAAGTTTTCAAAAAAATGTTTTCGGATTTCGACCAATTGTAGTCATTTTCTTCATGATGACTCTCAAAGATGATTTTGAAAGTTTATATTATTTAAGAACTTCAATTTTAAACCGTTCAAATTTTTTTAAGGAATTTGACTGGAAACATTGAAAATTTTAAAAACAAACTTATGGATTATTTAAACTCGAAGGATAACACTTTAGGTATGATGATTAGTGTCTCAAAACACTGATTTATTTGCATTTTTCCCATACATTTATTTTGATTTTTGTCTCTACTTCTCTATTAAGTAAATAATCATATTAAGCTTCAAAATATCACGTTGTAAGTTCTTTCATGCTAATTAGGCTTAATTGCATTTGTTGAAAATCCCTAATTACGGGTTTGTTCACTGTATTGATCAAAGATCAACTGATTAAGTTGGACCCCCGAAATCAATCAATGGACTTTACATTTCAATATGGAATACCAATCAAGCAATCCAATTAAACCTCAAGACCCAAGGTGCGAGTCTGACTCTTCCGCGATGAACGCTTGGTGCAGCGCAATGAAACTCGATTAGAGCGCCCTAATTTTTTTGGTTGTTTCTTCTCACGTGTTCTTTTGTGTAAACACAAAGGTGACTAAAAATGGATTCTTCTAGAACCTAGTATTTTATAAATAGTCTATTTTCCAATGTAGAAAGGGTCCTTTTGGCCCCTAGACTTATCATTCTTGGAGGCCATTATTTTCATTCCTTTAACTAAGGCTCTTAGCCTTTTTCTCTATAATTTTCCATTTTCTAGAGTAGGTTTTCATTTCTAGTTGTTGTAATTACATCAAAGAGTGAGGAAGAAAGTGTAATATATTTTTCATTAATGAATATCAATTTGTTTCTCTCCATTTGCTTTCTTTATTTACTTGCAATGACTTTAGGCTAATCTCACTTCTATTGGAGAGTAAAAAAACCTAGAGGATTTTTTCCTATAATCAGTTTTCTTTAGTCTTTTACATGCTTTATTGTTAATGAGTTTACTTCAAGGTTTGTCCAACTCTTATAGTTCAAGCTAAAGTAAACTCTTACACCTTATATGCTAGAGTTGATGGATCATACTTAGATTAGATCAAGATGATCCATGCATGTTTAGATATTAGGTGGTAGGAGCTTCACACATGAGTGAGTAAATGAACTCTACCTTAGACTCTTCTAATTGGATATGTTCTCTTGCTAAATCTTTTAATCTAAGAAGCTAACACCAAACCCTTACGATTGAGTTATCAAAAAGGTTGGAATTATGATTTTTGGCTTATGGTTTGCTTTAGGTGGATCCCTTTCTAATGGTAGTTTTTCTATTTCTTAATTTATTTTTCTATTAGTTTAATTTCCAACAACTTGATTTTATTTTGGTTACCACAAAAACACAAAAAATAGATTTAATGTTGGTTTAAATCTACTTTATAATCTATACTAGATTCCACCCCTTTTCTCTTGGTTTCGATCCCTCACTTGCCACACATGTAAAAGTAAATTTATTAAGTATTAATTTTGGTGAGAAGGGCACAACAACACACCCAATCATCGATGCCTATGGATTAAAGTATGGAGTCTCATTGTATGTGTGTGTTGGCGAGTGGATACCCGGGCATTAATTTACTTTCTATTATTGCTAGACGATGGTTGCATGTTCATTTATGATTTTGTTATTGTGTGGCGATGTGTATTATTTTATTTTTAAGGGTTGGGTCGTTAAATGGTAGGAAGCCAAATATCCATTCAACATATTTGTAGGTTGTATTTTCCATTTTGTTTTTCTAAATAAAAAAGTTATATATATATATATACCAACTGTCACGGTCGTATTCTTTCGAAGCGAGGTCGTGCGGCGTAAGGGGTGTCAATCCACTTGCAAGCCTGTAAAAATGATTGTACACCACAAACGTAGCTAGCAAACAAGTAAACGAGGCAACATGAGGTAAAGTCCGGAGGCAACTTTGTTGATATAATATTGATTACATGGGGTAACGCGTTACAAAAACATAAATGTACGTTAAAAAACAATAGATGATCCTATGACACGTGAGACTTCCACGCAGCTGGGCTTGAGGGCATAAACAATTGTGAGGGTAAACTCTTATGTAGTATGGGATGCATAAGGGATTAACATAACAATTGAGCTCCAAGAATGTGATGCAATGGTAGTCTATGGTAAGTGTAGAAAAATCTTATAGAACCACATGTTTTCCTGATAGGCTAAGATGAAGATGACAAGTCAATAATCATTATTTATCTAGATCAGTCGATTGTATTGACACTTTGTGAAAGGACATGTTTCTTATGGTTATAGTAAATGACCAACCTAAGCCGGATAAATAGTCACCCAATCGTGGTAAGTGTAGCGACCAACCACAAAATTAGGAACTAACAATATTGATTAAGTTTGAAACATATTCAGATCCTGATTGAGAGGTATTTAGTCATGGTTTTCAAAGTTCTTAACAAACAACCTGCCATTGCTTATATATAATATGTTTAATATGCTTATATGTTTAAGTTAGAAATTATTTTTGACTTGTCTGTACTTGTTCCAATTATTTTTAACATGTTATATTGTTTTTACTATTATCTATATTTTCAAAATTTTGCATTGTATTAGAATATTTTTCCCCATGAGGAGACAATTAGTTTGGAATAGGATTTTCTTGCTGGGTAACTTCCCCGTTTCTGACCCTATCATTTTTAATTGTAGATCCTTCTTACGTTGAGGAGTAGTTAGAGAAACCTACAAAGGAGTATCATCTCGTTGGTTACGTTGATGATCAAAATTCGCTTCTAGGTGAGAACTAGAATTATTTTTACTAGATTAGCTTAGTTTAGATGTTAGGACTCTTCCATTTTTATTTGTTGAGAGTATGATTTGATGATAGAGTAAGACTTTGCTAGACTCTTGTTTCATGACATATTTTGAGTTCTAGTTTTCTCTTTAGCTTACTTTGTGGATACTTTCACTTTATTGTTTTAGTTTTATTAGAATTTTTGCTACAATATCTTGCACTATCACCATATTTCTTAATTATTCTATTATCATTGTTAGGAGTGTATTTGAGTGCCTTGGATTCTAGTATGGAATCATGGGGATTCATGTTAGAATTTCGGGGATCCACAATATAATTGTTGCTTTGTTCATCTCATAGAGTGAAGTTTGGTTCCCTCAATGAATCGATCGTTTTGCCTTATAAAGTTTTTTGCTTTACTCACCTTACATAATAGAGCTTGATCCCCTTAGTGAACCAACTGTTTTGCCTTGAAAAGTATTTGCTTTACTCACCTTACAAAATGAATCTCGGTTTCCTTAGTGAGCCAATTGTTTTGCCTTAAAATTTTTTACTTCACACACCTTACAGAATGAAGTTCGGTTCCCTCAATAAACCAACCATTTTTCCTTATAAAGTTTTTGCTTCACTCACAATAAAGCTTGGTTCCCTCAATGAACCAACTAGTGTTTCCTTAGATAATTTTAACTTCATTCACCTTATAGAGTGGAGCTTGGTTTCCTCAATGAATCAACCATTTTGTGTTAGAAAGTTTTTGCTTCACTAACCTTATATAGTGAAGCTCAATTCCTTCAATGAATCAACCCTTATAACTTAGCCATTTTTCATTCACTCTCTTCATAGAGTGAATCTTGATTTCCTAATGAACCAACCTTTTTTACTTGACTAGTTTTGATTTACTCACTTCATAGAGTGAAGCTTAGTTCTCTAATGAATCGACCTTTTTGACTTATCCTTTTTTGTTTCACTTACCTCATAGAATGAAGCTTGGTTCCCTCAATGAATCGATCGCTTTGCCTTATACAAATTTTTTGCTTCACTCGCCTTACAGAGTGAAGCTAGATTCCCTCAACTAACTATTTTTCCTTATATAAATTTACATTTAGAAGAAACCTTTTGTGAATATAGAACATTTACTCAAAAATGGACATTTTATTAAATTACTTAAAGAAAATTGGGGACCCCCCTTCATAATCCTTATAAATAGAAGCTGAACTAAATTCTACCAAACTAGAAAGAAAAACCCTATTCATATTTAAAAGAAATCCTATTGATAGATACTGACCTCCTATTGATAGTACCTTCCTAAGTTAAAGGCATTCCAAGGTGATTCGATTGAATCCCTGACCATTGTCCTCAGATGGTATGTCCCTGCCTTCCGAAGCTTGTTTACAACATAAGGACCATCCCAATTTTCTTTGATCTTCCCAGTGCGGAGCCTTTGTGTTATGGAAGACCTCTCTAAAAACCAATTCCCTAGGCTTGAATACCTTATTACACATCTTCTGATCATATAATCTTTTCAGTTTTTGATGTACCGATTGAACCTCTCTAGTACCCTCTCTCTTATCTCGTCCATCTAGTCTAAGTTTGAACTATAAGTTCCTTGTTGACAATGTCTCCAACTACCCATGTATGACCTTTGGATACTTACACCTCTATTAGAATTATTGCTTTCGTCCTATAGGTTAAGGTGAACGGAGACAGTCCTATGCTTTTTTGTATGGTGTTCGATAAACCCACAATATATTATGCAGCTTGTTGACCAGTCTTCTTTTTTACTCGTCCAACTTATTTTTCAAGTTATCCAATATTGTCTTGTTCGAGGCTTCCACTTGCTCATTTCCTTATGGATACCCTGGCATGGAGTTCAACCTTCGAATTTCGTAATCCTGATAATAGGTCAGAGCTTGCTTTATTTCGAATTGTTTTTTTATTATCAATCACTATGGTGCAAGGTATCTCGAACCACATTACGATCTGTTCCCATAGGAACTTGACCACGTCCTTTTCCTGAATTTAAGCTAATGGAATGGCTTCTATCCATTTAATGAAATAGTTTGTTCCTACGAGTAAAAATTCTATATTCCCACTAGCTCGAGGAAATGGTTTAGTGATATCCAACCCCCAGATGGAGAAGGGCTAAGGATTGATGGTGGGATTTAGCTCCTTAGACGACTGATATATCATCTAAGCGTGTCGTCGACACTTGTCACACTTTTGGACGTATTTCTTGGTATCTGTCTACATGTACTGCCAATAATGCCCCTTAGTTATAACTTTGTGGGCCAAGGACCTTCTTCCCGAGTAGTTTTCGTAATCCCCTTCGTATATCTCTTTTAGGACCAGTTATGCCTTTTTTGAGCTCAAACACCTTAGGTGTGGAACCCCATAAGACATCCGATAGAGCTTCCTTTTTATTATGAGGTATCAACATGATTTCCTTTTCAACTTTCATGTTTCCATCTTGTCCTCGGGTTATTCCCTCGATGTGAGATAAGTTATTATCTCATCTTTTTAGCTTGGTCTTAAATTTATCTACATGTATTTCTTATCTTATCAGGTTCAATGTTTGGTTTGTCTTGGAATTTGATCGGGATAGTCCGAATATCTGTGTCTTCGAGTATCGATGCCACATATGCCAATGAGTCCGCATGTCGGTTATTATCTTTGATATCCTTATTATTCTAACCTTGCCATCTTTTTTTAGTTGAGCTTCATATAGTTGGCTATTCTCTCGTCCTTAGCTTGATATTCTTCTATGTACTGCTCAACCATTAGTTAGGAGTCTAAGTAAATATGAAATTCTTGGACCTTTATGCCCCGACCTATCTTCAATCCTCCTAGCACCGTTTCATACTCTATTTCATTATTCAATGCCTTGATCTTGAGTTTTATTAGTTTTTCCAATTTATCATTGCTCGAAGTGACCAACACCATGCCCATGCCTGACTTAGAAAAATTAATTGATCCATCTGTGAATAACTTCTATCTTGTCTCTGGACTTATAGGGTTGGTCGAGTCTTCTTCTGATGGTTCCACCTTTTATTCTTCTTCTTAGTACATATCCTCCACAAGAAAATAGGCCAAGAAGTCTGCCACAACCTAATTGTAGACATGAAATGTTCACAATGAACCTTAATGCTACATTGTTTGGAGTCGCCACCATTCTTTTTTGAAAATAGGTGTGAATGGGCATCCGAATTGATTTTTGAAAACTATTTTTTTATGGCATTGTAGTGACTCTCATTTGTTGGAAAATGTATGGTCTACCCAAGATCTAGGTAAGGAGGTCCAGTTAGAGGATGGGGAAGGTGTTAGGCACCCCGTCCTCTCCACCAAAGGTGGTTACCTTGCTTGGCCATTTTATTTTGTAAAACTTGAGAAAACAAATATTAGAGATGCATAAGAATGTATGACAATGGTGGTGTGTGCATTAAAGTGAAATGTCCCCTTTTTCAAAAGGGTTTTGATTTTCAACATGACATTAGGGGCATTCTATGGATATGACCCATGTAGTCACATTAAATTTATGAATATGAATGTAGGTTTGAGCTTTTAGAGAGACTCCATGATGGAGTTCCCTTGAGGCCACAACCTTGATGCATGTATGCATGATTAGAAACTTACTGTTTCACCCCATCAAGAGGGTGACACATTTCTTCATTATTGCCATGCATAGGTGAGTGTGTGTATTGTGTACAAGATGATGCATGAAACTAAGGTTAAAAGGGCTTCAACTCCCATCCTTTCGATCGAACCTTAGTCCAATCTACCGGGGATGGGAGAGGGTATGCATTACATCCTAAAAGATTCTCTAAAAGGAAAATAAAGTAGTGGGTTAGAAGAAGAAGATGCAAACTTTAAAATAAATAACTACATCTTAACCCCACCTTGTCCCTTGGTGGTCTTGAACCTTGAGAAGTAGACTTGAGAGTTGAGTGAGATGGTTGAGGGTTGAGTTGAAGTTTAGAAGATGAGAGAATGAGTAAGAATTTTTGTAGAGTTTTAGGTTGAGAGATGGGGGATTAAGAGCATGAATTGCTCATAGAAAATGAGGATATTTATAGAGTTTTTGAAAAACTTTTGGTGATAAAGTGGTCCAACCCTAAAAATAAAGAAAATGGACATGAGATTTAGGTTGTTTCTTTTTGAATTTTCCATTTGTATGAAGGTAAAGATGACATTTGTGAAGAAACCCTAAAAACATTATTTGATCCTTGGTTTTTTGGTAAATAGAGGTGAGAGAACAAAAGTGCTTTTGGGAAGGTGAATAAGGGAGTGACTTGTGTAAAGGTGGAGTGGTAGGTAAAAAGTAGATCTTGGTTCATTTGTAAATAATAAATAAAGTAAGGGTGGAAGTATAATTTTGAAATGGGCCAATGGGAGAATAAAAGTACTTTTGGGAGGGTGAATAGGAGAATGACATGTGTAAAGGTGAAGTGGTAGGTAAAAAGTAGATCTTGGTTCATTTGTAAATAACAAATAAAGCAAGGGTGGAAGTATACTTTTGAAATGGACCAATAGGAGAACTCCATGTATGTACTTGAAGATTCCCACCTTTTGAGGGCATAATGGGAAGTTCTCTCATCTTTATGGATTATTACCAAAGACCAAATAACCTTTTTGGTTTGACTAAACTTTTTGAAAAGGGTATTCTTGAGTTTTCACAAAAGAAAAGTTGACTCTCCAATTAGATGATGCATTGGGTATTGGGGGCTTATGAGGGATCAACATGTGTCATCTTGTGAAGGGGTATGAGAGAATGGGTTTGGAGTGGGTTTGGTATTGGGCTTAGAGAATGGATTTTGTCTTGGGCTTAAGTTGGGCTAGAAAATGGATTTAGGTTATGGGTTTAAAACTAAGAGAATGGGCTTTAATTTAGGTTAAAAGACGGACTTTGTTTTGGGCTTAGATTTGATTAGGGAGTGGACTATGGTAAGGGTATGGGTGATGGATCGGTTAATGGAGAATGAATACGAATTTGGAGTGGGTTAGGGATAAGGTTGAGCATGCAAACTATATGACATGATGCATGTATGTATGTATGCATGAAAATGATGCCAAGTGGCAATGCGGGTCCATTGAGAAGCTTAAGTTTAACTCGGAATTAATTCAAGGAAATTTGGATTTTCCTAATGGGTTCGTGCAAATTGGGGTGTCTACACTAACCTTTTTGCTCATTCTTTTGTTTGAATGCCAAATTGAACTCTCCTAATGCAATTACCCACTTGACATTCCTTTTGGATATTTCAAATTTGTGTTGGAATTCCTTGAGTGGGTAGTTTGTGATTATTTTGACCCTGTGAGCTTGGAAGTACGACTTTAACTTTTGGGCTGATTATACCAATGCTAACTTGATCTTCCCTGTTTGGTTGTACTTAACCTCGGATTTCCCAAATGTTTACTTATAAAGTAGATGGACAACTCTTTATCTTCTTTTTAACCTTAATAGAACAAAACTTATCACTACTAGAGTAGATGCCCAAAGTTTTCCTATATATTGGCTTACTCAAGATTGAGAGCTTTCCAAGATAAGCCTTCAAGTCCTGAAACACCATTTCACATTCTTCTATCAACTCAAATCCGATCCCTTTCTTAAGTAACACGAAGAGAGGTCAATATTTATTTGAGGACCTTGAAAAAAACCTATAGAGCACAGCTACACATCCTACTAAATTCTATATTTGCCTTATGTTGGTCGATGAATGTATCTTTGACAGTGTCTTTATCTTATCTAGATTTGCCTTTATCCCCTTTTTTGTCACTGTGTAATCCGAAAACTTCCTTGATGACACCCTGAATGTGTAGTTCTTTGGGTTGAGGTGCATATTCCCTTAGTCAAGTGAATGTCTCCTCTAGATGATCCATATGGTCTTTCATCCGTTTGATTTTCACCAACATGTCATCAATATATATTTATATGGTATTTTTGAACTTATCCTCAAACAACTTAGTGACCAGTCTTTGATATGTGGCCTTTGCATTCTTCAAGCCGAATGGCATCACCTTGTAGTAGAAAAAACTTTGCCCCATGATAAAAGCGGTCTTCTCCTGATCCTTTGCGGTAAGTAAAATTTGATTGTAGCCTAAATACCCATCTATAAAAAAAAGCCTTTTCATGCCCAACAGTTACGTTTACCAACTAATCCATCTTTTGGGTATACATTATTGAGATTAGTAAACTTGATGCATATATGTACCCGACATTCTTTCTTTAGTACTACTACTAATTTTGTGATCCAGGTTGGGAATTGTATCTTTCAAATAAATTTGACTCTGATAAACTTTGCCACCTCCTCGTTGATCGCTTTCCTTAGCCTAGATGCCAATCTCTGAGGTTTTTGTTGCACAGGTCAAAACCTAGGATCCATGTGTAGGTAGTGATTCATGATTTGTGGATCTATATCAGGCATATCTCCCAACGACCAAGCAAAGATGTCCATATTCCTTTTCAAGAAATCCACCATCATTTTGTTTATTCTTCCCCCATGTTCGATTCGATGAAGGTTTAATGCATACCTTTTTCTTCCTAGATCTACCTTCTCCACCTGTTCTACCATTGATACCCGTTCTATCAATGATTTTTTTTGTAATTACTATTATTTTCCAACCTTTGGTAGGCTGGGTTTCACTTTCTTGATTTGACCCCGATGTTCCTTATTCCTTTTTTCCTTTATTGCATTAACAAATCAATTCCAAGCCACTACCTAACCACCTTTGATCTCCATGGGCCCTTGACTGATTGGATGCATATGACCTGGTAGTACGTTGAAGGCACAACTTTCATAGAATATATCCATCTTCTCTTTAATGTAACGTTGTATGCCGAGCTCGCCTCTACCACTACGAACCTGGTCATTACCACCTCAGGTCCCATCACAATGAAAAATATAATTTCCCCTACTAAGGCTACTAAGTTCCTGTTGAATCTATAAATACTAATCTCAACTTGTTTTAATCCTTTGAGCATTCCCCTATGTTCAATTGTCAAAAGAAATAGAATGTCCATTGCATTCCCAACATCAATAAGTATCTTCTACAGACCGACCGTCCCTACTACTAGTATGATGACCAGGGCATCGTTGTGTGGGTTAGTTACTTCTTTCATATCTTCTTGAGTGAATATTGTCGCTTTACCTTCCTAAATTGACTCGGGTACCTAAGCTACAATTGTCCCCTTTATAACTTGATAAACCTCCCTATCTTGGTGTGATTTCCTGACCTTGGAGTGATATGAAATATCGAGCACCTTATTAGAGCTAAATTTTTTGACTATCGTATTGACCACTCTTCAAACTTGTTCCTCTTATGCTGGAAGACCTCTTAGAGATGAAAGGGGGAGATCCCATTTCTTGGGCTATTTTATTGTAAATGCCACATACCTTCTAAGCTTGCCTTGATCGATCATGTCCTAAATCACATGCTTCAACCTCCAACAATCAACTATCATGTGATCCTTTACCTTGTGGAATCATAATTTGGCTTCTCCGATCATCTTCAGTAATTTGGAAGAAATAACACAATACTAGGGTCATTCTTTTTGTGTTTGGGTATCTCAGGTTGTTTCTTTATTAGGGATGTGAAGATCCTCATGAAATTCTATGAATTTCGACCCTTTCTCTTCTTTTTTCTCTTTTTCCTCAATTTCTACTTTGGTCGACATAATAATGTTGACTGTTGGTCATATTTCCTAAGCTCTATTTGCAGACATGAGATTTTCAAATCCAAAGAGCTCTTTATAACTTGGATATGGAGTTGCCACCATTCTTTTTTAGAAAATGGTGTGAATGAGCATCTGGAAAGTAGTTTTGAAAATCATTTTTTGTAGTGATACTCATACAGATAAGAGCCATTGGTCTACTTAATGTGCATTAGTATAAGGATTTTTGAAAAAAATATTTTAAAAAGGGTTTTCAACTTCTACCCTTTTGATCGAGCCGATGCCCAATCAACTAGAAGCAGAGGATGGTTCGCATCACATCTTAAGGTAGGTCTAAAAAAAGGAGAGGAAAGTGATAGAAAATGGGAACTATAGAAAAAAGAGGAAGGGAATGTTTTTTAGTCCTTACTCTACCTTTTTTGGCTTGATTTCCCTTGGGTCTTCTTCTTGATCTTCAAAGTGAACTTCATGATCTTAGTCTTGATATGCTTATAGAGTAGAGGTTTTATGGTTGATGGATATGAGTAAAGAGGTTATGAGATAAAGGGAGTGTTGAGAGTGTATTGAGACTTGATAGGAAGTTCAAGCTTTTTATAAGAGATTGTGTTGAAAGTGAGGGGGTTTTACAAATTTTGGGGATGGCTTTTGGGTATAAAATAGGGTAAAAAGGTGAAAAATGGTAGACTGGTGTGAGGTTTGTGAATGAGGTGTGTAAATTAAGGGTGGTGGAAAAATATTCTTGGAAGGGGTGTAAATGGGTTGTTTGTGATCCAAATAGGTTGGATCTTTCAACCCATTTGGGTTGAGTGTTAGGTAAGTTGAATGAAGTGGATTTTGGTTAGAAAAATGAGACTGTAAAGGGGTGGTTGTTGATTTTTTGGGAGGGTAGAGGATATGATGACATGTGTCAAATAGGTATGAGGAGTGTGTTTTAGGTGAGTTGATTAGGGAGAAAGGGTGTAGGGGTGACTTGTGATTATGACATGGATGTAAGTTGAGATTTGAGTAGGCTGGTTTTTTAGAGAAAGATGATGGGGATGGTAAATAAATTAGGGAGATGGGTTGGGGTGATGACATATGTCTCATTGTGATGATTATTGGTAATTGGTTGTGATCATTAGGCTTGGGTTAGGTTTTAGGATTAGATTTTGGATTGGGTTTTAGGTTGGGTTAAGATATGAGATGGTTTAGGGCTAAATGGCTTAAGGATTGGGTTGTATTTGGTTAGGTTAAGTTATAAGTAGGATTAGGATGGGTTGAGATGTGATGTTTGATGGCACAAAACGGGGAGGGGTTCTTAGCCCATAGGCCAAGCATAAGGGGCTTTATGTCATTTATTTGAAATCAAATAAGCTTTTTGAGGGTTTAGGCCTTGGGGCCCATTCCAATTTTCATGTATTTTGGGTATTTTGCATGAAGGCCCTGTTAAAATTAGGATGTCTACAATTGCCCCCGTTTGTAGGAGTGCTTGCAAAGAATTGACTGAACCCTTATTTGTACGGGCCTGAGAATTTTACTCAAATAAGTCTTGAAAACACCGAGTTGGTTTGATAGGGTTAGCCTTTTGAATTCCTTGATCTTGTGGCACAAAACTCGTTTGAGTTCTCGGATTTATAATAGTTTGATGAAATTTTAAAACGAGAGTTTTCCAATAAGTTTTGGCACTTTGAATTTGGCTTTTGCAAAATGTTATTTTTTTGGGTCCATTTATGGAACACGGACTATTGAAATACAGTATAGTTTGTACATTGTGTATGGACTGGGTCATTTAATTTTTTGGTCCTTATAGAATATACGGACTATGCAAATTTTTCTCAGTCCATGCATGATGAACGGGCCAACATGTTTAAAAACTACAAAAGGCGTGCTAGATGCCTCACTTCACCATTTTCATTTCAGGTCCCTCTGGTTCTTGCTATTTCAAATTTTTCTTATTATTGTTGCGTGGTTGTCGAGGTGATTCTTGAGTGAGTTTTGAGCAAACGTGTGGACTTTTCCAACATGGTGATCTAGACTTCTTGTGTTTGTCATTCTTCTAGGATTTTATTTTTGGATAGAGATTGGTTCATTTTCTCTTTAGATTATCTTTCTTTTACTTTGAATAACCTTTATCGTGAGCCCATTTGCTTTTGAACATGATATACTGAGCACGGAACCTTTGTTTCATGTTCATTATGATTACTTACTTTGCTTATATGATGATGACCATGCTATACTTTTTTCCCTTTTAAAAACTTTTATTGTGCTTGCATATTTTTTCATTATTTTGAACATGCATTTTTAGAAACCATAAGATTCACTTTGAATATCAAGATAGATTGCTTTGGTGCGGATGTGATTAGGTTGGGATAGGCTTTGGGTCAGCGGAGGGCGATTGGGGGGAGATTGTTAGGTCGGTTTTGCACTTAGGTTTTTGAATTGGTTTGGGTCATTGAGAGGATTGGTTTTGATGATGCTTGGGCGAGTTTTTGTCAGGTATTTTAGTAGGTTGAGTCGAACAAGGTATTTGTGGGCTTTGGGGTAGCGATATATGGTCATTGGGGAGAAATAAGTCTTTTAGGTTTAATTACGTTTGTGGTTAAGATTGAGTTGAGGGGTTTTGAATTAGGCTAAGGGATGGGCAATGACTTGGGTAGAGTCTCAATTTTTTGTTATTGGTGGGTCAGCTTGGGTTGGGTTTAGTTTAGAAGTTCGAACGGTTCTTATCAATTGGTTGGCCTTTTATGTAGATGGTGCATACGCGAGGGAGTCATATAGCTCTTATTGGCGAGGTTGAGGGTAAATCAATTGTAAAAGCTTGTTACAAGCGTAAGACTATCAGGGCATTACCTGTAGAGGAAGTGACCAAGTTTAAGGAGTCCCTAGCAAGTAGTTTGTCATCTAGAAGTACGGCGAAGGCTAGTACTTCGTGGCATTGGTCTACGATTCAACGTGTGCCTGGTAGAGGAGTAGAGGGTGCTGTTAGTAAAGGCAGTCAAGGCGGCAGAGGCCGAGGGGTTGAGGGAGCTCGTATTGCCATACTAGCCGAGGCTCGAGAGGTGGTGTCAGACATTCCTTTTTTGATAGGATTGAACGGACATGTCTTGATGTACGTACGAATCGATATGTCTACTCATTATCCTTCTAGCAACTTCATGGGTAGTTGGAGGATGTTAATGTCTTAGTACGCCCTCTTCACCAAGGATCTGATGGAATAGTTTACCTGAGTAGGGTTCAAAACATTCTTGAGAATCCCATGCTTCAAATCAGACCGGTTGATCTTTTTGGCAATGGTGGAGCAATGGTTCCCAGCTATGCACACCTTCCATATGTCGGAAATGGTGATTGACATTCGACCATTAGATTTTGCTGCCTTCATAGGCATCATGTTGGAAGGGGAATCCGTTTTTCCTCATATGCTTCCTATTGAGGAGATTGTAGATCTGATCGGGGCTCCATTCATTTTAGCTACCGAGGTCAGCAAGCTGCATAGGTTGAGCATAAGCTTTCTGTGTTTGACTTTGGACCACTGAGGGAGTACTGTTTGACAAGAGGACGACCATTTTGTTGTAGTATTCTGTCTCAACTTTCTCTACTTGTTGGGGAGTTACTTCTTCTTGGAAGATGATTTTACTATAATGACTTGGTTCCTTCCTCTCCTTTAGGACATCTATCATGTTGCCAGTTATGATTGGGGTAATCTAATTTATGACACCATTCTCAGTGGCTGGAATCGGGTCGTGGAGGGCATCACTTCCCCTTGTGGCAGTGGGATTTCTGCCAGGTTCTTTTGGCCATTTATTGAAGTACCATTCATCCCTAGACTTGTGCATTTGGAATTTTCTTTCATTTTGTTGATTCGCTTGATCTTGGCATTTTCTTTTTTTTTTTTCAGCTTTTTGTTCATGTACATTTTCCATACTATCTCACCAACATCTGCAACCTTGATGAGCGCTACTCTTTCAATGTTTTTTGGGCGACTCAAGACTTATCACCATCAAGAGCAACTCTCGCAGCAGTCGGGCCCATTTTGACAGGTGTCAGCTTCATGAAGTGAGCAATCTTGTTTTGTTTAGTAAAGTTAGACCTTTTTCCTGGTATTTGGAGCCTGAATGTTTTTTGTCTTGCAGATATTCTCTGTCATCTTCTCGAAACTTCCTCATTTAGCCTAGGAGAGCCGAAAGGTTTGGGAAGCCTTTTCTCAAGACGTTTGGTGGGAGTTATATCCCTGCTTCATCAGACGTTTCTCCTATGTGTACTATTTTTTAGAGCGGTAGTATTTTTAGCATGATCGATCTCGTAGTATCCCAATTGTTTCAATGATGTCTTCTATGATGGATTTGACGATGGATGAGTATTTGGCCCAGATCAGTGGGGTATTGGCGTAGGAGCTTTTAGTATAGGGCGACTACATCAGTTGGTTCAGGATGGCCTCCATTAGTTGCTTGATGCCCGTTATGCATGTCTGTGCCGAGATTACTAAGATGGGTGGGATCTTCATCTAGAAGTACGAGAACACGGTACATTCTTGATCTATTCTTTTCCATTATGATTTTTTTTATTGTACAACGTTTGATTGTTTTATTCCCTTCTTAGGCTGATGATCTGCGTTGCCTCCAAGAGGAGTACAACGTGATGGAGGCTTAGGCAACTCGATATACAAGGATGGAGAGTAGATGGAGGGCGGCTCAAGCAAAGTGTATCCATGAGATCAAGATGATGCTGGTCATGAGGGAGTCTCATTAGGAGGCGAAGACGGTGCATTCGTCTCTTGCTTATTTCTTTCAATTTTGTGCTTTTATTATTGTTGATCAATCTTCTGTTGTTTCTCTCTTGTGATGTTTCAAGATTATTGTCGATGCTATGATGGAGCCAGTACATCAGCTCATCTGCCTCCTCCCACTTCGGTATATTTAATTTCTATTGTTTCCTTTCATTAGCTTGCCTGTACACTTTCTTGTTATTTGATTTCTTCAACTTCTCTTTTTCAAGACTCGGATGCTGTTGGATCTTCTACCGACCCCCGGTTCCTACTGCTGACATTTCAAAGGCTTCAAATATGGGGTTGGGGATGCATGATCTACTGACCCCCGGTTCCTACTGCTAACATTTCAAAGGCTTCAAATATGGGGTTGGGGATACATGATCTACCTACCTCTTCTGGTACCGGCTCAATCTTTTTCGACCTCTGCGATGTGGATTTGATTGGCATCTACTCTGCCTTCCCGGATGGCCCTAATTTAGATGAGGGTAAGACTTAGAAAGTGCTTGTTAGATGTATTTATTTCAGACATTCATTATTTCATTATTGTGCACATTATGTAACTTATTAGTCATATATACAAATGTTTTATGTTATTTTGGATTCGTTGTGATAAAGATCTCGGTGTGCAATTAGAGTGATCCCTGGCTTCCAAAGGCCTTAGAGTAACAAGCACTCTCAAGGGACCCCGCACGCTATGGCCTCAACAGGCCTTGTTAGAGTGCAATTGGGTGATAAAGGGTTGGAAAAGCCTTGCTAACATATTTCACATTGTCGAGGCCTCAAGGGGCCTAAGCGCATGTTCAAGATGTTTGGGCCCACAAGGGTCCTTATGGTATGATCGGTGTGATTAAGGTTTTAGACAGACCCAAATGAGTATGATTGAGGTATAGAGGTCCCATGAGGCCCAATGTGTCTGCAATTGAATGATTAGGGCCCAAAATAAGTAAAAACAAAAGATCGGAGTTTTATGAGCGTATTGCATTAATGTTTATTCAAAATAGTAATAATGAGGTATTGGGTCATTCATTCAGAACGGATTGTACAAAATTTTGTGAGTCACTATTGTGCGTACGAACTTGGTTTTATTGAGTTTGTTTGTGCATACATAACAAACTTTTTGGTTTTTGCTCAGTCCGTGCTTATAAAATAGACCAGAACACTATATTTCACCCTTTTACCAAATAAAAGCTCCTTTGCTCTCTTCATCCATGATTTTTTCTTCATATTTTTTTTCTTAGGGCATCAATGAAACCCACTCATACCTTGGAAAATTCGATCAACCTCGATCTTGTACCTCCAACTCTTCTCTCGCTATTGAAGGTGATCTCAACCTTTTGAATATCATAAGGTACGCCATTGTGGACCCATTCTTGTAACAATGGCTTAGCTTTATGAATCATGAAAAGAGGGTTAGGTGGAACTCAAATAAACTTGAATTCATCCGCTCTTTGTTTAGGGTCAACATCATGTGGGACTTGATGGAAGTTCTTATGGGATTTTTGATCCTGGAACTACACTTGTTTTGATTTGGAGACAAGAAAATGACCTTTACGGTTAAGAAATTTGACTGCATTCTTGGCGTTGGCCAATCATCTCGGGTGGTGGATCCACCCTTGTTTGAGAGTTATAGAAAAGAGGCGTCGTGATTCTTTGGGGTTCCAAAGTAGCAATTATAGTATATTGATGGGAATTCGAATTTTCTCAAAATTTCTAAGACTTTTTTGCTTCAATGGCTTGAATATGTGGATTGTTTACCTCGATTCAACGTCTTGACCCTATTAGGGATGAATCAACATTTGTTCCCTTGAAACGATGAGTATGTGAATCCAATTTTGATAAGTGTACTCGACCAAGTTCGACAAGGTTTAAGGCTTGCTCCTATGCTTCTAGGGGAGACCTATCTATCCATCATGGCTTTTTCGATAGGGAAAGAGACAGCATATCATGGGTGCATACCATTGTTGTAGGTAAAGCCTTTATTTTATTCGTTTCAAATTTTAAAGACATGGTGGTTTCAATGGACTTCCCTTTCTGAGTAGTTTTGGTTCTTTGATAATTTGGCTTCAACGTTCATGATAATTTGGTGGTTTTGATGATCAAAAAAGAGCTCTCCGTCCATTCTGGTAAAAAATTGGATTGGTTTGAAGGTTTATAGGATTTGCCCGATGAAAAGGTTTTTTTGTTAGGCACCTTATAGCCTTCAGTTTCTGATGTCCTTTCTTTTCAACTGAGTTGTTTTGTTATGTTGATCAATTTGATGGATGCCACTTATTACATCCTTCTTCTCGGGCTAAGGCATAGTAACTCATAGAAATTGTGGTGAGTTGGTTGGGCCATTTTATTTTTCGCTTCCCTTATGACAATTATGGGATTGACTAGAAAAAGCTTGGAAGAATGTCGTGGTTCTCGATTAGATTGCCAGGAGAGCTAGTGTTATGCCTTCGATCCAAGTGATTGTCCACTTGTACTCGTTCTTTCTATCATCGTGATCAACTAAAAGAGATGAGGGTGTCTCCTAAGAGGATCTAAACATTTTGGCTATGCTTAGAAAATGAACTGAAGGCTCAGATAGCTCGACTCGAGTCTTTGATGGGAGATGGATCTTTAATCTTAAGGGTCAAGATTTATGACTTGCAAGAGAAGCTTGCCCAGAGCCCTCATTTTGATACCTTTGCATCCTACTTAGTGAGTCGCGATGCTTCAAATGCTAAAATTGTGATGATTGGACAAGCTGCTCAAATCCTTGTCTTAGAGGAGATACTCGACTCTTTCTTCATTTTTCATCGAGAGTTCATTTTTCATCAAGAGTTCGAATGAGAAGAAAAATAAGTTTTTTTGTTTATTCAACCTCGGGTGTATCTATTGCTTTGAAAACATAAAGTTTGAAGTCCTAGATTTTTCATCATCGGCCAAAATAGTAGTTTTGAAAACGTTTTAATTCTCGTGACTTGTCTTTGTCGAATAAATACTATAGACTCAGAGTTTGAAGACTTTTGAAATAAACCCTTGGAACTTTAATGATTTATGTGTTTTTTTCCAACTATTTAAGATCTAGATGTCGATAGTTCTTTGGATCCTTTAGAGTCATCCCCACCCCAGTACTAAGTGAATATCGATTGAGCCCGAGACTTGGGGTTTTGAGAGATTTTTCGTCGTTCATAGTTTATACTTATACGGGTTAGGAGTTCATTATTTTATTTTATTTTTGTTTGTTTTTCTTTTCTTCCATTTTTTGTTTCCTATATTTCCCTTGATGCCAGTTAAGATTTCTACATTTTTTCATATCGACACATTTTCTACATTTTCATCATGCTGGTGACTTTAATCTTGCCATGGTCTGATTCTTGTACTCATAATGCCCTTTTGGATTTTCACTATACCATTTTAGATCATACTCGTATTTTGGATTTTATATTACAATTCCTACTCGGAGTCTCAGTGTCTTTGTGGCTTGGTGACTCAAGTTGAGCTACAAGATTGGCAACCCTACTCTTATAGTGGTTATCTTTCTTGAGTGATTAATTAAGTTATCCTATCAAGTTTTTTGACGACTTTGCATGGTTCTGTAACTCAAGTTAAACCGTGAAATCGGCTACACTATGCTTTAAGGCGTTTTTAAATATCCAATATGGATTCTCCTATCAAGTTTTTTTTATGACTTCTTATGGTTTTGTAACTCAAATTGAGCCATGAGATCGACTACTTTATACTTTAAGACATTTTTTTTGAATATCCGATTTAGATTCCCCTCTCGAGTTTTCCAACGACTAATCATAATCGAGTTGTACAATTATTGGTGTCTACCACTGTCATCATGATGCCTTAAAACATTCCCTAATCTGAAGGGACTTGGTATGACGAAATGTTGGCTTAGGCTAAGGGTAGTAGAATGATACAAAAGGTTAAGGTCTGGATTGATCTAAAATAGGCTGGACATGGGGTTCGTCTATTTTTGTTTCGAAAATGTGATATTTGTTTCTTCCCAACGTTTCATGAACTTGTTTAGGTTGGAGATGTGCGTTGAGTTTAAGATCAGACGTCTGAGTTTTTTGACTTTTTTGATTTTTTTTTATATTTTTAGCCATTCACAATTTATTCTCATACGGGACATGAATAGTTTGACACTTGGACGATTCTTGCTTTTTTTTTCTTTTTTTTAGTTTTCTCTTTTCCTTTATGCTGGTAATGGCGACTTGTCCAATCCTAGGTTAAGAAATGAACGTGATGCTCAAAATGGCTGACTAGGGTTAGATACTTATTTTTAGGATAGTAAAAATATGGCTTTTCATCATCTCAAAGTTAGATCTTAGGCGTAGTATTTCTTGACAGTGTCAGCATTTATCAATTAAGGGAAAATTTTTCCATCCATCTTTGTGAGGATCAAAGCTTTTCTTGTCACCACTTTCTACATTATAAACGATCCCTCGTAGTTCGGTCAAAATTTTTCTCTAGCATCTTCTTGGATTGGTAGAATTTTCTTCAAGACAAGATCTTCTGGTGAGAAATCTCAAGGCTTGACTTTTTTTGTAAGCACAAACGATTCGTCGTTGATAGATCTGACCATGATGGATAACTACAAGACACTTTTCTTCAATTAGATTTAGCTTATCGAATCGAGCCTGGGCTTACTCTACTTCATCCGACTCTACTTCCTTCAATATACAAAGGTAGGGGGATCTCAACTTCGATAGGTAAAACTATCTCTATTCCATTTACCAACGAGTAAGGCATTGGCCTAGCTGATATTTGGAACGAGGTTCGATAGGAGTGAAGTACGAAAGGCAATATGCCATGCCAATCTTTGTAGGTGACTACCATTTTCTCTATGATTCTCTTGATATTCTTATTGGCGACTTCAAATGCTCCGTTTATCTTGGGTCTATAGGATACAGAATTGTGGTACGTGATCTGGAAATCTTCACACATTTTGCCATGTGTTTGCTCTTGAGGTTTTTGGCATTGTCGATTATTATTTTATTGGAAAGATTGTACCGATAGATGATATTGTTCTTGAAAAAATTTAGAATGTTATGTTTTATGACATTGGTGTAGGAGACTACTTTTATCCACTTTGTGAAGTAGCGAATAACGACTAGGATGAAACAATATCCTTCAATAGCTTTTAGGGAAATCTATCTGATGACGTCTATGCCTTAGAGTGAGAAGGGCCAAGGGGTAGTCATGTTGTGTAATTTCTAAGAAAGAGCATTGATCTTAGTGGCATAGATTTGGTAGAGATGGCATTTTTAGACGTACTGGAAGTAGTCACCTTTCTTCGTTGTCCAGTAATGTCAAATCTTCATGATCTTCTTAGTGAGCATGTGTCCGTTAATATAAAATCTTCATGATCTTCTTAGCGAGCATTGTCCATTTATATGAGGTCCGTAAACTCTGCCATATACGGTCTCGATCAATATTTTAGCTTCCATTTCTACGACACTTTGAATGAAAACTTCATGGTACCACTTTTTGAACAGAATCTCGTTGTTAAGAATAATTGACCTACCAACTTTTGGATGGTTCTTCAATCGTTTAACGTCATATCTGATGGTAGGGTTCGATCTTCTAAGTATTCCTTGATATCTGAGTACCATGGCCTCTCCTTGACCTCTTCTACCTTTATTGATAAACAATAGGCTGGCTCATCCGAGATGCTAATCTTGATGGGGTCGATGACTAGGTTTTCCGAGATACTGATCATGAAAGTGAGTGTGGCTAATACATCTGGCAACTGATTCTTGGCTTGAGACATGTAAGTGAACGAGATTCTAGTGAAGTCTAAGCTTAGTTCTTCAAGGCATTCATGGTAAGGAATAAATTTCTGTTCCCATGTCTTTTATTCCTAAGTTGTTTGATAGACTACTAGGCTTAAATCTCCAAATATACCAATTTCATTTACCTCAAGGTCAATTGCCACCTTCAACCTGGCGATATATGCTTCGCACACTGCCTCGTTATTATAATATTAGAGTTGCAGTTAGATGGCAATTAGGACGTGAGACCCATCAAGTTTGATGAAGACTAACCCTATTCCATTTTTTTCTGGTTTGTAGAATACATCTTCCAACTTTGCTTTTCATCATTGACTTTGACTTCGGTAAGCACGATAGCTTCATCTAGAAAATTTATCTTCAATGGATTATAATTGGGTAATAAGTGTTCAATTAAGTGGTTGGCGATGGCTTGTCCTGTAATGGCCGTTTAAGTGCCATAAGTAATGTCAAAATCATATAACATTAATTGTCATTTTGTGGTGTGACTTGTTAGTGCTGGCTTCTCAAAAAGATACTTTAAAGGATCCATTTGAGTGATGAGCATAGTCAAGTAGCTAAGGAGATAATGATGTAATTATTGAAATGTCGAGACTAACACATTACAGGTCTTTTCGAGTTCCAAGTACTTTTCCTCATAATCGACGAACTTCTTTTTGAGATAGTAAATGGATTGTTCTTTTTGATATGACTCATTGTGTTGCCCCAGTACACATCCCATTGACGTTTCTTGCATCGAGATGTACATTAGTAGAGGTTGCCCTAACGTGGGGGGATGAAAATCGGTTGGTTGAGTAGATACTTCTTTATCTTGTCAAATGTTTCTTGGTAGTCTTTGTTCCACACATTAGATACATCTTTTCTGAGTAGTTTCAAGATCAATTCATAGATAGGTGTGAGTTGAGTGATAAATCTATTGATATATTATATTTTGTCCAAAAAAACTCTAACATCCTTTTTCGATACCAGTGTCTTCATTTTGAGAATGTACTTGGTTTTCACTGAGTCTATTTCGATGCCCTTCTACTAACAATGAAGCCTAATAGTTTGTTCAATGTTTCTTTGACAATGCATTTTGCAGGGTTGAGCCTCAGACTGTACTTCCTTAATTGATTGAATAGCTTCTTCAAGTTTGTCGAATGGTCTTCCTTCAAGCTAGACTTAGTGATCATGTCATCAACGTAAACTTCCATCTTCTTGTTGATCATATCATAGAATAAAACCATCATTGCGTGTTGATAAGGTGCTCCGACATTCTTGAGCCCGAATGGTATGTCTTTGTAGTGAAAAGTACCTAAAGGTGTGATGAATGCAGCTTTCTCTTGGTCTTCTTCTGCCATTTTTATCTAGTTCTAGCCTAAGAAACCATTAATGAATGAGAACATGTCGTGCCCTATTTTATTGTCGACTAGAGTGTCAATGCGTCGTAGTAGACAATCATCTTTAGGATTGGTTTTGTTCAAATCTCGATAGGCAACGCACATTTGTACTTTCCCGTCTTTCTTTGGTGTTGGAACGACATTAGCAAGCCACTCGGGATACGTTGACACTATGAAAAATCTTATTTGGAACTGCTTCATTACTTTATTTTTAACCTTGAGTGTCCATTCTGGATTAAGTATTCTCAATTTTTGCTTGATCAACTTACTCCCGTGAGTGGTTGGTAGCTTGTGAATGATAAAGTATGTATCTAAGCCGGTCTATCTTTGTAGGACCAAGCGACGATGTCATGATAGTTACGTAGTAGTTCAATGATTTCTTCTTTTTGTTAGGGTATTAACAAGGCTTCAATTTTGATAACTCGTGGGTCATCTTTGGTACCGAGATTAACCGAGTCTGTATCTTCAATATTTGGCTGAACACTTTTTTCATGAAGTTCTATAAGGTAATTGATTTCTTTGGGAGGGTACTCCACTTTGTACTTTGACTCTTCTTCTATTCCTATGAAATCAAAGTTGAGTTTGAGATTAAAGTCATACTCATCTCTTTCACATTTTGGTTTGCTCAAATATTTAATCAATTGAGACAATTCCCTTAAATTTTGAGAAAACTCTTTTTTTAATTTTTTGAAAATATCTATTTTTTTTAGATTTTGAAGGTTTTTCAAATTTTTTATTTTTTGAAGAGTTTTTTATTTTATTTTTGGATTTTCAGGTGTTGTTTGATTTTTTGTTACTTTTCGGACATCTGAAATAAGAAGAAAAATCATGCAAATTCATTAGTAAATATAAGGAACCCTCAAAACAGCTTCTCCCCGAAGATGAAGGCTCGTTATGATCCTTAGACGAATTTGATTTGCCTGACGATGTTTTATTTTGAGGCTTCAACAAATCAAGGGTGATAGGAAATTCCTCCCAATTGTTCAAAATCTGTCATTCCTTCATGGGGAAGATGAGGTAGGAAGGTGGTTATTTTGATGGTTTTGAGATGACCATCACTTTTGGCTGATAGTCGCCAAGGTCAAGCTTAGTTCCCCCCAAGCTTGGTAGATTAATGATTGAATCCCAATCAATGCTATTGGGAAATTATGATTCCTTCTTCTTGCTTATGACAACTTTCGCTTTTGGCAGTTTGCTTATTGTTACTTGTGAATTCTCGTTGTAATCCCTATTGAATAAAATATCAATGCCATCCACGAAGGAGGGCTGGGACTCATCAATCGAGTCCTTTTGTATACATTTTCATTGAGACTTATAGTCATTAAATTTCTTATTGGCTTCAATAGCAATTGTTGGGTCAAGCTGTTCAACCTAACTTGAGACCTCAAGAAGTTGAAGTTGATGATGTGGGGAACCTTGCCTAGGATCCAAACACTTGGCTCACGGTTCTGTCATCTTGTTAATTGGAGCTCCATTTTCTTATCTTTCATCTCAGTAATGTCTTTCTTTGTGGGTTGAAACCAAGATCGAAATAAGGGGTGCGCTTATTTGCTATGATCATGGTGGTTCTCTCCTTTCCTCAAAGACCTGACTCTGCTTGGGTCGATAACTTGCTTCCTTTATTCTCCGTCCGATCATCGGGTTTGCCTTTGACAATTTTTTTCACCTTATCCTTTCCCTTCTTAACCTAGTTGATAGTAGTGAACTAGAAAGAGTGATACATTACATTTTTTTTGGTCATTTCCATGTTTATGAATGGAACATCCAGAGATTGGTCAAACAGGATTAGGTTTTCTACCAAAATTGATATCATCATTTGCCCCATTATAAATTTTACTTTTTGGTGTAGGAAAGAACATATTGCCCTAGCAATATGAATCTATGGTCTTCCCAAAAGATGATTGACCGTCGTCAGTATATCCATGACTTCGAAGGTGACCTCAAAAGTATAGGGGCCAATAGTGATAGGCAAATCCAGTTCCTTGAGAGAGTCCCTCCTTGAGTTATCGAAACCTTAGACAACCTTATTATTAGACTTGATGTGGATCAATTTGCATTTAACTTGCAAAAAGTCTTTAAAGGACAAATATTTAAGGTCGAGCCATTATCGATTAGCACTCTAGTGACTATCATGCCTTTACACATAACCATGATGTTTAGTGGTTCAATATGTCCATGTCCGTCTTGAATGAATTCACCTTTTGTGAAGACGATTGGGTTGGGGGCCATGATTTGTACCACTGTCTACTCTAGTTGTGCAGGTGAAGTAGTCGTTGGTAGATACGACTTGCCTAGGACTTTCAAAAGTGCCTCCTTATGTTCTTATGAGCTTTGCAAGAAACCAAGATACTGATCTAGGCTAAGGTTTTGTTTAGCTACTCTACTATGTTGAATTCTTTTTTACAATGAGCTTGATGAAGTCTATAACATCTTTGTTTGACACCTTATGTTTCTTCTTCTTTTCTACCTCTTTTTGCTCTACCGTGTCGTCTTCAACCACTTTGTCTTCTTCTTTTTCTTTTTTTTTCTTATCCTGATATTTTTTTAATGTTTTTTCCTTCTTTTTTTCAATCCTTATTGTCATTTCCAATACCTTGTGATATCTCCTAGCCTTGGTCATATGACTAATATCAGTCACCATAGCCTTTTTCATCGTCTCCACCCCTATTAAAGTGATGATGCTTATCTCATAACTCCATGAAATTGCTTGGTTGGAATTGTATGGGAAAACTTTGGGTGAGTTTATGGTTACTGGGGATAGTTTGGGTTTCATGTAGAGGATGATAGGTAGTGGTTTTGATGAAGGAGTAACGGTGTTTTCTATGGGGTTTGGAAGGTTTGATGGGATGTAAGGAATCATGAGTGATAGTCGTGAGGATGAAGCATATGGTATGAGAAGGGGTGGACGTGTTGACGAGTTTTGAAGGCTTGGTGATGCGTAAGGTATGATGAAAGGAGGTCGGATGGCGGAGCTTATGGATTGAGTATCAGAGTAGATGGTCAAGCCGACTATTCTGAGTGGCAATGATGTGGAGTTTGTATTATATTGGAGGAGAACATTAACGATTGGTATTTTTAGTTTTTTGGTCAGGTGGACTCTGATATCTTAATTGATTGACTTTAGTCTTAATTGATTGACTTTAATATCTTGACTTTAGTCTTACTTAATTGACTTTAATTTTGACTTTAGTCTTATTTGATTGACCTTAATACCTTGACTTTAGTTTTGCTTGGTTGACTCTAATTTTTTGGAGAACCCCCCTCTATTATATCTTTAATTCTTTGAACCCCCAAATGGAGGGGTCCTTGAAGAAATATCTTGGCAACCCTCAACAATTTTGCCTGAGAGCCTGATTGATCGATTTCTTTGGTTCAAAATTTTAAATTAATTTCATTAATGTTTCACTTTAATTATTTAATATTTTATTTATTAATTTTGAAATTTTTTAATTATAAAAATTGTGAAATTATCGTTTTACCCCTAGAGAGGACTTGCCACGTTTTAAGTCGATTTTTGATGTTCTAGGATGTTTTAGAATCGATTTTTCGTAAGAAATTCAATGGAAATATTGATTTGTGTCATTTATGAAGTTTTTTTGTGTGAAATGATCGTGAACTTTATGAGGGGCATTTTTGTAATTTTATCAAATTCTGTGAAAATTGGTTAAATGATTTATTTGATTTTGATTTGTTGTTTTATGTGTTTGAATGAATTTTTTTAAGCGTAACGTAAGCTCTAGGATTATTTTGATGTTACGGGTATTTTGATAATTTGGTCATTTTTTAGTGATTTTTATCGTAAAGCTTCTTTTTGTCTGAAAAATGATGATTTCTAAGCTTTTGGGGTTATATTTTCCTAGCGTAGCGCGGTTTTTACAGTTTTGTCAGTTCGAGATACCTCATCCGGATTTCTGAAACATATCTGGTAACAAAATAAAGCATTGGAATAAACATCCATCATTGGGAACCGTTGCAATCGGGTTGACGAGTTGACTAATCAGGCGGATGCGAAAATGGGGTGTCTACAGATGCCCCTCTTTGGCAGAGGGTTGAAGCAAACTAGATAGAAAATCTATTTTGGTAGATAGTGTGATATCCGAATGCCAAAGCTAGTGACAGTTCATTTTGCAGCCTGATTTAGCAATTCGTTGGGGTGTTCGGATCCTTGAGGGTAAAACTCTCACCGAACTAAAAGGTTGTCAGGTCTTTGAGCGAGAACTCTCACTGATAGTGTTAGATCCTTGAATTTAAAAAAAATTCTTCTTGACTGATTTAATAACTGTGCTAGTGTGTACACTTAAAATCTTAGATAAATTTCAAAGAGTTTAAGTTGGAAGTGGGTAAAATCTGAGCACAAAGTGAATATAAATTAAGCATAAACTGAGCATAATTTGAGCAGGAACTGAGCATGAACTAAGCATAACTGAGCATAATCTGAGCATAATTTGAATATAAACTGAGCATAAACTGAGCATAATTCCGAGAAAACCCTCGGCAGTAACTGAGCATAATTTCGAGAAAATCCTTGGTGGCATCTGAGCATAATTCCTAGAAAACCTTCGGCGGCATCTGAGCATAGTTCCGAGAAAGCCCTTGGCAGCATCTGAGCATAATTCCGAGAAAGCCCTCAGTGGCATCTGAGCATAATTCCGAGAAAACCCTCGGCGACATCTGAGCATAATTCCTAGAAAGCCCTCGGTCGCATCTGAGCATAGTTCCAAGAAAACCTTTGGCGACATTTGAGCATAATTCCGAGAAAGCCCTCGACGGCATCTGAGCATAGTTTCTAGAAAGCCCTCGGTGGCATCTGAGCATAATTTGGAGAAAGCCTTCGGCGACAACTGAGCATAATTCAGAGAAAACCCTCGACTGTAACTGAGCATAGTTCCGAGAAAACCCCCGACGGCATCTGAGCATAGTTCCTGAAAGTGCCCTCGATCTGCGGGGTGCGCGGATCCACTTTTGACCTTTGAGGTTTGGGAGTCACCACCTAGTTATTACGGTCTAGGAATCGAATTTTGACTCTAAAAGGAAAATAAACTAATCTACGAAAGAAAAATACGGGTCCGAGGATCATGTTACGGGGTTGAAAGGTGTTAGGCACCAATCCCGCCCGGCAAACGCTGGTCTCTACTAATTCCCAAATAAAACTACATTGCTAACAAAACCTAAATAATAATAAAAAAATAAAAATACTCACCTTTTTCAAACGCAATGATTTTATCCCCTCAGATCTGATAGAATAGCTCTTCGTATAGTATTCCTCGCTTTGTTCTGTCTCTGGATCTGATCTCTGAGCTCTGAGACAAGGTATCTTTTTCTTAGATCTGAATTCTTTGAATTTGTTATGGATTTTGGGGTGTTTTTGAAGGGTTTCTAAGTATTTTTCAAGCTAAAATTGAAGTATTGGTATTAGGTAAGGAGTTGGGGCTTCAAAATTAGGGTTTATGGGAGGCTAGGGAAGCTTTTTGACCTACTTCTCTTAGGGTTTATTATTTGATACGAAAATAGGATATGGAGGCTCCTATTTATAAAGTTTTTTAGAAGAATTAGGGTTTGATTAGGGTTTCTTTTAGGGTTTTAATTAGGGTTTTGACTTTAGTCTTATGAGATTGACTTAGTCTTTAAGGTTCTAATTTAGGGTTTTGACTTTAGTCTTATGAGATTGACTTGATTAGTTTAGATTAAGGTTTTGACTTTGGTCTTATGAGATTGACTAGATTAGTTTAGATTAGGGTTTTGACTTTGGTCTTATTAGATTTACTTGATTAGTTTAGATTAGGGTTTTGACTTTGGTCTTATGAGATTGACTTTAATACTTTGACTTTAGTCTTTTTTGGTTGACCTTTAATATCTTGACTTTAGTCTTACTTTATTGACTTTAAGATTGAATTTAGTCTTACTTGATTGACTTTAATTTTTGGATAACCCCCTTTTATCATATCTTTAATTCTTTGGGCCCTCAGATGGAGGGGCCCTTGAATAAATATCCTGGCAACCATCAACAATTTTGCCTGAAAGCCTGTTTGATCGATTTTTCGGTTCAAAATTTTAAATTAATTTTATTAATGTTTCACTTTACATGGTTTATTTATTAATTTCAAAATTTTTAATTATTAAAATTATAAAATTACCGTTTTACCCTTAAGATGATTTTTACGTTTTTAGTCATTTTTCAATGTTCTAGATGTTTTGGAATCAGTTTTTCATTAGAAATTCAATGGGAATATTGTTTTTTGTCATTTATGAAAATTTTTGTATGAAATGGTCGTGAACTTTATGAGGGGCATTTAAGTAATTTTATCGAATTCTGTGAAAATTGGCAAAATGATTTATTTGATTTCGATTTGTTATTTTATGTGTTTGAATGAGTTTTCTTAATTGTAACGTAGGCTCTAGGGTTGTTTTGATGTTAGGGGTATTTTGGTAATTTGGTCATTTTTAGTGTTTTTATCATGAAACTTCTTTTTGGTCTGCAAGATGATGATTTCTATGTTTCTGGGGTCGTATTTTCCTAGCATAGCGTGGTTTCTAAGGTTTTGTCAGTTCGAGATACCTCATCCGGATTTTTGAAACATATCTAGTAACAAAATAAAGTATTGGAATAAACATCCATCATTGGGAACCGTTGCGATCGGATTGACTGGTTGATTAATCAGGCGAGCGCAAAAATGAGGTGTCTACAGATGCCCCTCTTTGGTAGAGGGTTGAAGCAAACTAGATAGCAAATCTATTTTGGTAGATAGTGTGATATCCGAATGCCAAAGCTAGTGATATATTATTTTACAGCCTGATTTAGCAATTCGTTGGGGTGTTCGGATCCTTGAGGGTAAAGCTCTCCCCGAACTAAAAAAAATGTCAGGTCCTTGAGCGCGAGCTCTCACTGGCAATGTCAGATCCTTGAATTTTAGAAAATTCTCCTTGACTGATGTAACAATTGTGCAAGTGTGTGACTTAAAATCTGAGATAAATTTTAAAAAGTTTAAGTTGGAACTGAGTAAAATATGAGCATAAAATGAATATAAACTGAGCATAATTTGAGCATAACTGAGCATAACTGAACATAATCTGAGTATAAAAAAGTTGAATGTCTTACTTTACCTACCCTGGGTGAAAGAGTAATGAACAATTTTATTTTTTTAGGGAGTCCTACTCTTCCTACTCGGGGTGAAAGAGTAATGAACTAAGCTTTTTGGGAGTTCTACTCTACTTGTCCAAGGTGAAAGAGTAATAAACTAATTTTTTTTGGAAAGTTTTACTCTACCTACTCGGAGTGAAAGAGTAATGAAAATTTTTTTGGGAGTCTTACTCTACTTGCCCAGGGTGAAAGAGTAATAAACTAATTTTTTTGGGAAGTTCTACTCTACTGACTCGGAGTGAAAGAGTAATGAACTAAGCTTTTTGGGAGTCCTACTCTACCTGCCCAGGGTGAAAGAGTAATGAACTAATTTTTTGGAAAGTTCTACTCTACCTACTCGGGGTGAAAGAGTAATGAACTATTTTTTCTAGGAGTCCTACTCTACCTGCCCAGGGTGAAAGAGTAATGAACTAATTTTTTGGGAAGTTCTACTCTACCTACTCGGGGTGAAAGAGTAATGAACTATTTTTTCTAGGAGTCCTAGTCTACCTACTCGGGGTGAAACAGGAATGAATTTTTTTTCAGGAGTTCTACTCTACCTACTCGGGGTGAAAGAGTAATGAACTAGTTTTTCTAGGAGTTCTACTCTACCTACTCGGGGTGAAAGAGTAATGAATTTTTTTCGGGAATTTTACTCTACCACTAGGGGTGAAAGAGTAATGAACTATTTTTTCTGGGAGTTCTACTCTACATACTCGGGGTGAAAAAGTAATGGACTTATTTTCTAGGAGTTCTACTCTACCTACTCAAGGTGAAAGAGTAACGAACTTTTTTTTCTGGGAGTCCTACTCTACATACTCGGGGTGAAAGAGTAATGGACTTATTTTCTGGGAGTTCTACTTTACCTACTCGGGGTGAAAGAGTAATGAACTATTTTTTCTGAGAGTCCTACTCTACCTACTCAGGGTGAAAGAGTAATGAACTTTTTTTGGGAGTTCTACTCTACCTACTTGGGGTGAAAGAGTAATGAACTATTTTTTCTGGGAGTCCTACTCTACCTACTCGGGGTAAAGAGTAATGAACTTTTTTCGGGAGTTCTACTCTATATGCTCGGGATGAAAGAGTAATGAACTATCTGAGTAAAATCTAAGCAAAATCTGAGAAAACCTTTGGCGGTATCTGGCTAAGCATAATCTGAGAAAGCCCTCGGTTGCAACTGGCCGAGCATAATCCGAGCAAACCCTTGGTGGCAATTGGCTGAGCATAATCCGAGCAAACCCTCGGCGACAATTGGCTGAGCATAATCCGAGCAAACCCTCGGCAGCAACTAAGCAAAATCAAAGATAACCCTTGGCGGCAACTGACCAAAATCAAAGTTAACCCTTGGCGGTAACTGAGCAAAATCCAAGTTAACACTTGGCAGCAACTGAGCAAAATCCAAGTTATCCCTTGACGGCAACTGAGCAAAATCCAAGATAACCCTTAGCGGCAACTGAACAAAATCAAAGTTAACCATTGGCGACAACTGAGCAAAATCCAAGATAACCCTTGGCGGCAGTTGAGCAAAATCCAAGTTAACCCTTGGCAGCAACTGAGCAAAATCCAAGATAACCCTTGGCGGTAACTGAGCAAAATTCAAGTTAACCCTTAGCGGTAATTGAGCAAAACTGGCTGAGAAATGAATGACTTTTGGGAAAGAATGAATAGATTTGGAGAATAATGATTAAAATGAATCTGGATGAGATTGAAAATGAATCTGGAGAAGAACGATTGAATCAGGGAACGAATGAATAAATCTGGAAAAGAATGATCAAATCTAGGAATGAATGGAGCTGGGAATGAAAGAATGCCCTATCTCTTGTTCTAAGTAAATGAGTTATTCTCTGGGCAAAAATCAAAATGAGATCAGGAAAGCTTTTGCTTGAACCTCAAGGTTTTTTTTTTTTTTTTTTTTTAAAGTTTTATGAATTTAAAACTTGAGTTTTTATTTCTTTTGAACCTCAAGGGTTTTTTGAAAAACTGTTATAAAGAGGGTAACCTTAAGTTTGGGGTTCCCCTTATCTTTTAGTATTAACATTGTTCAAAAATAAAATGCCCTTAGTTTGACAATAAACATGGCATTGGAGATAATTGAACACAACTCGAAAAATAAATGCCCCTAGTGTAAGGGGGGAAACTGTACTCTTTAGAAAAAGGAAGTGCCCTTGTCATGAAAGTTTGAAATCCTTGATTACCGCAAGCGCAATAAATATTTAACTTTTAATTTTAACTTTTTATATTGAAGATTTTGAGACAGGCTCAAAGAAATTAGAGTAAATTATTTCTTTATGAAATTCATCATAGAATTTGTTCTTTCTCCCCGTCGGTTCGCTGAGGGACATGAAACTCTTCAGATCAATCATAGACGAGATACTTGTATCCATTGAGTCTATATTTGGTTCAAACTAGGTATTGAAACTTGATCAGTCGGACTTCTGATGTTTCAGCTTGGACTGCTCTTAATTTTTCTTCTATTTTTGCTTTGTTGCTCTAACTTTTGCCTAGATTGCCTTTTCAGGTTTTCAAACTAGCGAGCATGCTCTAGCTTTTGCCTAGATTGCCTTTTCAGGTTTTCAATCTAGCGAGCTTTTTTTCTTTCTCTTTGCTCTGATTGTTGCCAAAATCGTCCTAAGTTGCCCTTTTTGGTTTTCTACCTAGCAAGCGTTTTTTCTTTCTTTTTTTTTTATTTTTATGGAATTGCTGTCTGATCATGCTTTGCTATCTTCCTTGACTTTTTTGCATGGTACTTAAGAGGACTTTTCTGGGTAGGCTTAGGACTGGGTATAAAAAGAAATGAATTTTGAGGCTCAAAAACCTAAATGCCCCTTGTGTGGTATTTCCTTTTAAATTGTTTTCTTTTTCCTTGAATTTCCTTCCCTATTTTGGATGATATTTCTTTTTCTTTTGAACTTTTTTTCTTTTTAGATTTTTCTTTGTTAGGGAATCTATTTTTTTTATTTTGATGTGGTCGGGCCTGAAGTAACTTCTCAGGTTGCCTACGTACCCCAGACCAAAAACGTAGTTCGAATTTTTCCCTCCCATGGGTTAGGTGATCAGGCTGAGAAAGAAAAAGGTATATTTTATTTTTTATTTTTTATTTTTTTTTGAAAATGGATGCAAAGGGCTAAGAAAGGAGATATTGAACTGGGTAGCAGGAAAATTGATTCAACCAAATATGGACTCCTTAAATATGGTACTGCTTGATCTGGTCAAGGTTGATTGGTTCTAGTAGTTCAATTATATCATGATCTTGAAGTCTGACGGCTTTTCCAAGAATATTTTCTTTAATGATTTTAGACACCCCATTTTTCCACTTGCCTGATTAATCAACTTGTCAACCTGATGGCAACGGTTCCCAATGATGGTGATTATTCCAACGCTTTATTTTGTTACCAGATATGTTTCAGAAATCTGGATGAGGTATCTCGAACTGACAAAACTGTAGAAACCACGCTAGCTAGGAAAATATAACCCCAAAAACTTAGAAATCATCATTTTTCAAACAAAAAGAAGTTTCATGATAAAAATCACTAAAAAATGACCAAATTATCAAAATACCCCTAATCTTAAAATATCCCTAGAGCTTACGTTATGCTTAGGTAAACCCTTTCGAACACATAAAACAACAAATCGAAATCAAATAAATCATTTCACCAATTTTAACAGAATTTGACAAAATTACGAAAATACCCTTCATAAAGTTCACGATCGTTTCACACAAAAAATTTCATAAATGATAAAAACTAACATTTCCATTGAATTCCTTATGAAAAATTATTTCTAAAACATCCTAGAACATCAATAACCAACTTAAAACGCGAAAAGTCCTTTTTGGGGCAAAACGGTAATTTCACAATTTTTATAATTAAAATTTTGAAAATTAATAAATGAAATATTAAATAATTAAAGTGAAATATTAATGAAATTAATTTAAAATTTTGAACTAAAAAAATCGATCAATCAGGCTCTCAGGCAAAATTGTTGAGGGTTTGCAAGATATTTCTTTAAGAACCCCTCCATTTGGGGGTCCAAAGAATTAAAGATATAATAGAGGGGGGTTCTCCAAAAAATTAAAGTCAATCAATAAAGACTAAAGTCAAGGTATTAAAGTCAATCAAGTAAGACTAAAGTCAATTAAGCAAGACTAAAGTCAAGATATTAAAGTCAATCAATTAAGACTAAAGTCAAAATCTTAAAGTCAATCAAATAAGACCAAAAGTCAAAATCCTAATAGAGTTCTAATTAAATAATAACTCTACTTATTAGAATTCTAACTAAAATATAATTCTACCTAAAACAATTCTAATTAAAATACAACTCTACCTAAAACAATTCTAATTAAAATACAACTCTACCTAAAAGAATTCTAATTAAACACTAATTCTATCTAAACAAACCCTTAAAAAAATCTATAAATAGGGGTCCTTACACCCTATTTTCGTACCAAATCATAAATCCTAAGAGAAGTAGGTCAAAAAGCCTTCCTAGCCTCACATAAACCCTAATTTTGAAGTCCCAACTCCTTACCTAACACCCATACTTTGATTTAGCCTGAGAAACACCTAAAAACCCTTCAAAAACACCTCAAAATCGATAACAAAATTCGATGAATCTAGATCTAAAGAAAAGATACCTTGTCTCGAAGATTCGAAATCAGATCCAGAGATAGAACGAGGTAAGGAGCAATTTTATCAAATCTGAGGGAATAAAGTCGTTGCGTTCGAAGGTAAAATTTCTTTTATTTTTTCTATCTAGGTTTTTGTTAGCAATGTAGTCTTATTTGAGTTAAGTAGAGACCGGCATTGGTCGGGCGGGGTTGGTGTCTAGCACCTTCCAACTCCGTAACGTGATCCCCGGACTTAGTTTCTTATTTTTCATAGATTAGTTTCTTTTGCTTTTTAGAGTCAATGTTCGGTTCCTAGACCGTAATAACTAGGTGGCGACTCCCAAACCTCAAAGGTCAAAAGCGGATTCGTGCACTCCGCGGATCGAGGGCGCTTTCAATGATGAACGAACCTTCCCAATTAGGTTTGAACTTCCCTTTGGGGTTAAAGATAAAAGATAGGTGCTCGATTCTCTTTGAGTACCAAATCCCCGACTTGTAAGTGACTAGTCCTAACCTTTTTATCAAACATGAGAGTGACTCTTCTTTAATAAGTTTGCACGTGGTACAGAACTCTAAGTTATTTTCTTCAATCAAATTTAGTTCTTCGTATCTACGAACCCAATCTACCTCTGGCAACTGACTTTCCAACAAGACCTTGAGAGACAGGATTTCTATTTTAACTGGCAAGACTACTTCCATATCATATATTAGAGAGTAGAGAATAGCTCCAGTGGAAGACTACATTGAAGTATGATGTGCCCCTAGTGTGAATGAAATCTTCTCTAACCATTCCCAGTGCAATCGACACATTTTCACGATAATTATTTTGAGACTCTTATTAGCTATTTGCTTCAACCACTCCATTAATCTGAGGACGGTAAGGAGATGATGCCGGATCTTGAACTTTGAACACAAAGTAATCCTTGACTTTGAAGTGTGACCCGTTATTAGATATCAATCCCAAAGGTACCCTGTATTGACTTATGATAGCTACAGTGTAGACAACATTGAAATATTTTGTAACATCTTCTTTGATCTCGTTGGTGTTTTCATTTCATCGAGCGAGTATCTATTCCATGTTGGACAACACCCAAGCTTGCACCTAGGATGGTTTCTACTTGAATCTCTTTAGGAATTATTTTCTGTTCTGAGGTCAATGACCTTTGCTTTCTTGATTGAAAGTTGTTGAGTCCGACCCTTATTTTCTTGTTCAGGAGAAAAATATATCCTTGAAACCAGATTATTAATTAATACGTTAATGCGCTCGAGGTATTCACAAATTTTCTTTATCCAATCAAATTCAGAAGGGGCGACAGACACCTCTATGACTCGACAAACTAACTCAACTCAACAGAAAAAAGAGTTGACTTAATTTGATTTTGGTAATTCGATTCCATCATGATCTTGAAGCCTGACAGCTTTTCCTGGTAATATTTCTTTGATGATGAATGGACCTCCCCAATTTGGTTTGAACTTCCCTCTAGTGATTCTCTTTGGAATCTGATGGTTTTCCAAAGTAGTGTTTCCTTGCTAATGGATGAATCTCTTTAATTAAGTTCAGACTTCCTCCTATGGTCGATGAGGGATGGTTAAATCCTTGACTTGTAAGTGGTGAACTTTGACCTTCGTAAGGGTGACTCTTCTCTGATAAGTTTGTACGTGGCACATAACTCTAAGTTAGTTTCTTTTCAATCTGATTTAGCTCTTCATACCCAATGACAAGCCTAGTCTATTTTTAGCAATTGAATTTCCATCAAGACTTTGAGATATGGGATTTCTATTTCAACTGGTAAGACTGCTTTCAGATAATATACTATAGGGTAGGGAATAGTTTCAGTGGAAGACTGTATTTGAAGTACGACACCCCCATAGTGTGAATGGTAGCTTTTCTAACTAATCTTAGTGTGATTAACACATTTTCACGATAATTATCTTAAGACTCTTACGAGATGCTTCAACTGCTCCATTAATCTGAGGACGGTAGGGGGATGATCTGTGATGCCGGATCTTGAACTTTGTACACAGAATAATGACTTAAGCTTTGAAGTACAACCCATTATCAGAGATCAGTTCGAATGGTATCCCCATATCGACTGATAATATGTGATTTTCAACTCACTATGTAGTGAGGATAGCACTGATACATTTTATAACATCTCTATCGATAGTTTCATCTCATCAAGCGAGTATCTATTCCGTGTTGAACAACACCCAAGCTTCCACCTAACACATTCTCATCGGATCACGCGAACAAGTCTTTTGAAATTTCTGAGTAAATTCATTATCCCCTCGTATTCCTCTAGGGATAGGAGGGTTTCTATTTGAATCTCTTTAGGAATTATTTTATGTTCCGAGGTCAATGACCTTTGTTTTCTCAATTAAATGTTGAGCCTGAATCTTATCTTCTTGCTCAGGAAAGAAATCTATCCTTGAAACCAGATTAGTAGTTAATTCGTTAATGCGTTCGAGGTATACAGAAATTTCCATTATCCAATCAAATTCAGATGGGAACGAAAAATACCTCTATGACTTGACAAATTGACTTGACAAACTAACTTGACTCAAAAAAAGAAGACATGACCTTGCTGAAAAAAAGGAACTCGAACTAACCCAAATGACTCATAAAAACTCAAGACTACCCACAACGGGCTTGATTAGGACTGAGAACTGAGACATTGCTTACAACCGGCATGACTGAGGCACTGTGATCTTCAGGGAATAACTATGTAATTTTGAGAAATTCTGAGATCATTTATGACTGTTGACTTGATATTGACGTTTGTTCTAACTGACTGGATTTACAACCATAGCTAGACGACGATTGAGTTTGGGTACAATAATAATCCTGAAATCTAATCGAATGTGGATTTAATCAACTTTAGTGTTACCCCCTTAATAACATTTTAAATGAACCTTGAGATTTTATTGAATTCTGTGCACCAATCCATAAAACAATTTATCCGTTCAATGATTATTCAGAAGGAAAATAATTTTATTGCACTCTTGAAAATTATTGGAAAATAATGTTTTTATTATATAAAAATTTTCACAAATCTGATTATTTTTACAACATATTTTGGTAATTTTCCAAGGCCCATCCAAAAATAGATTTTTTGTAAAAAACATATTTCAAAAAATTTCCATGCAAAAATAGATATTTTGTAAATTATTTCCTTCATTTTCTTTTCTTTTGGAAAATATTTTTTCTTTGGAAAATATTTTTCATTTGGAAAATACTTTTCTTCTGAAAAACATTTTTCTTTTATTAAAATGGATTAAAACCCGAATTAGAAAAGAGTTTGAATTCCATTTTGATTCAAATGGATCGGCCCATAATGATCGTTGGATCGAGATGGACTGGGTTACTATGAATCTTGCAAAAAATGGATTCTTTATTGGGTTGGTGCACCTATTTTAATCAGGTAAAACAAAACCTTAATCATTGAGGAAAACAAAATATTTTGATCTCATCATTCACATCATCACATACATTCATCAATCACAAGGTCTCATTCAATAAATAACCCAAGAACACCCACGATAAGTTCGAGTCGTGATCTACAGGGGAGGTTTCTAGACTCTAAGCTTACTATATGCAATGCATTTTTATCTAGCCACCCTTGCCCAAGTACACCTATATACCAAACAGTACGTGGTGACTTGGTTTGATATACCATATAGGTGATAATTTAAAACTTCAACTCACTTCTCTAAAGTAAAAAACAACCAGTTTGATCTCTAGTTGAGAGGTGGCGCACAATGTTGAGTAAGGGCCCACTTAAATACCTCTCGTCTAGAATAAACGTAGTCTATCCCCCTCGTACAGTAGGGTACAGTGGGGCAGGATCTTGCTTAGGCACCGATTTTGACTAAGAAGTGCAATTGATGTACTTGGATTATCTTTGATATACCTATGAGTACGAGTCAAGAGTTGTAGCTTTCATAAATGGTTTGGCATCCCACGAAGAGACCGACCACGTACTAGTACTACGTTGGCAATCGGGACATGTGAATGTGTGGCTTACAATAGGTCAAAGGCTCAGGTCGCTCCAGCCTGGGTGCATCGATATACCTTTCAAAGTCACCTGATCAGACGGTACTGATGCCCCAGTTTGATATACCCTAAGGTACGTGACTGGAGTTGTGGTTTTCATGAATGACGTAGCATCTCCGAAGAGACCGAGCCACACACTAGTGCCACGTTGGCTAGATGGGACGTGCAAGCGTGTAAAGCAGTAAACGTGCTAGTAGTGTGTGCAAAACAGGGTGGGGTGTGCCCGGTGCCTTTTCCAAACACTGGGCTCATGGGCCTGATCATACCATCATAACATTGATACCACATAAACATGAATCAAAATAAACATTATTCTAATCACATTATTAAAGATACGCACATCAAAACTATCAAGATCATGGCACCATTAGATAGGCAATTAAGACAACGAATAATAATTGGATCCAATCGTTGGCACAAGCTTATTATTTTTAGTCCAAACTAAGGAGATTCTTTTTATGGTCCAATCAAGGGTGATTTTGGGTGGTCCAAAATAAATCGAGGCTTCAATGAACATTAAATTGAAGATAGCATGATAGTTGTTGTGATTTGGAATGATGAATCCCTTTTTTTATTTTATTTTAATTTTTTTTTTAAAACCTTAAAAAAAAACTAATTGATTTTAAAGAAAAGAAATTCTTTTTTTTTTGCCAACACACAATTTTTTATTGCTACCAAAACATCCAACATGGCCTCAGCACACACAACACTCATTTTTTTCGTATATGTTGCTGCCTAGCAACACACAACAGCAACAACAACAGAACAGCAACACCTAACAGCAAGAGCAACACACAACAGCAACACCCAACAGCACCAGCACATTTTTTTTTTGTTGTTGCCAACAACACACAACAGCACATTTTTTTTAGAAGAAAGGAAAAAAAATAATATGCTGCCAAAGGTCAAATCGACACGTACCTAATGAACAGCCAATAAAATTTTCTTCTCTTATGTATGCCATCAAGGAACAAATCAGCACACACCCAAAAATTTTTCTTTTTAAAAAGGACAGATCTAAATAAAAAAAATAAAAAATAAAAAATAAAAAAACAAACAAATAAATAAATAAAAATCTGATCCGATAATCATTATTCTACCATCAACAAAAACCACCTCTTTGCAATCTTGCATTATTTTGGGTCATTTTAAACGACCCTCAATTGAACCACAGAAATAATACTTGATTGAACTAAAATAATATGTTAAAAAAAATGCCGAGAGAATATAATACAAACCTAAAAAATAAACGAGTCAAATAAACTAAAAAAATAAAAATTTTGGTCTAAATGGTAATTTTTCCATACTTGGGGCTTTTCAAGTTTGATCATCAAAAGTCCCTAGTGGAGTCGCAACTGAAAGTGCCCTCAATCCGTGGGGTGCGCGGATCCACTTTTGACCTTTGAGGTTTGGGAGTCGCCACCTAGTTATTACGGTCTGGGAACCGAATTTTGACTTTAAAAGGAAAATAAACTAATCTACGAAAGAAAAATACGGGTCTGGGGATCACGTTATGGGGTTGGAAGGTGTTAGGCACCAACCCCGTCCAGCAAACGCCGGTCTCTACTAATTCCAAAATAAAATTACATTGCAAACAAGACCTAAATAATAATAAAAAAATAAAAATACTCACATTTTCCGAACGCGACGATTTTATCCCCTCAGATCTGATAGAATAGCTCCTCGTATAGTATTCATCGCTTTGTTCTGTCTCCGGATCTGATCTTTGAGCTCCGAGGCAAGGTATCTCATTCTTAGATCTGGATTCTTCAAATTTGTTATGGATTTTAGGATGTTTTTGAAGGGTTTCTAAGTGTTTTTCAAGCTAAAATCGAAGTATGGGTGTTAGGTAAGGAGTTGGGGCTTCAAAATTAGGGTTTATGGGAGGCTAGGGAAGCTTTTTGACCTACTTCTCTTAGGATTTATTATTTTATACGAAAATAGGGTGTGAGGACCCCTATTTATAGATTTTTTTAAGGGTTGATTTAGGTAGAATTAGTATTTAATTAGAATTCTTTTAGTTAGAGTTGTATTTAGTTAGAATTATTTTAGGTAGAGTTGTATTTTAATTAGAATTGTTTTAGGTAAAGTTATATTTTAGTTAAAATTCTATTAAATAGAGTTATTATTTAATTAAAACTCTATTAGGATTTTGACTTTTGGTCTTATTTGTTTGACTTTAAGATTTTGACTTTTGTCTTAATTGATTGACTTTAATATCTTGACTTTAGTCTTACTTAATTGACTTTAATTTTGACTTTAGTCTTATTTGATTGACTTTAATACCTTGAATTTAGTCTTTCTTGGTTGACTTTAATTTTTTGGAGAACCCCCCTCTATTATATCTTTAATTCTTTGGACCCTCAAATGGAGGGGTCCTTGAAGAAATATCTTGGCAACCCTCAACAATTTTGCCTGAGAGCCTGATTGATAGATTTCTTTGGTTCAAATTTTTAAATTAATTTTATTAATGTTTCACTTTAATTATTTATGTTTTATTTATTAATTTCAAAAAAATTTAATTATAAAAATTATGAAATTACCGTTTTGCCCCCAAAGATGACTTTTCGTGTTTTAAGTCAGTTTTTGATGTTCTAAGATGTTTTATAATCGATTTTTCGTAAGAAATTCAATGCAAATATTGATTTGTGTCATTTATGAAGTTTTTTGTGTGAAATTATTGTGAACTTTATGAAGGGCATTTTCGTAATTTTGTCAAATTCTGTGAAAATTGGCGAAATGATTTATTTGGTTTCGATTTATTATTTTATGTGTTTGAATGAGTTTTCCTAAGCGTAACGTAAGCCCTAGGGTTGTTTTGATGTTAGGGGTATTTTGGTAATTTGGTCATTTTTTAGTGATTTTTATCGTAAAGCTTCTTTTTTTCTGAAAAATGATGATTTCTAAGTTTTTGGGGTAGTATTTTCCTAGCGTAGCGCGGTTTCTACAGTTTTGTCAGTTCGAGATACCTCATCCGAATTTCTGAAACATATCTGTTAATAAATAAAGCATTGGAATAAACATCCATCATTGGGAACTGTTGCGATCGGGTTGACGAGTTGACTAATCAGGCGGATGCAAAAATGGGATATCAACATAACCCTTTGCCTACATTTCAAAATCAACCCCTCCTACTCTAAACCTAATATCCATAAGTAAACCCGAATTCATTAACCTGATTTCCTTCATTCACTCGATTGGTCTTAATAATACATTCTCACCATGCAAGAATGAACCCATATACCTTGAGGCAGTGGTAGAATTGAAAAGCAACGAAAGTATTGAAGAAACGGATTTTTCAATATTAGATAGGCTTGAATCGAAACATGAAAATGTGAAAAAAATGGACGAGCCCAAATCATCCATCGTGATGATATCTAAAGTGGCATAGACCCTAGCACTGTGTCCTCTCATTCATATTCATGTCCCCATTTTGATTTTTCTTTTAAGTGTCAGTTGTGTCAGTCTTTAAATTCAGTCGGTCAATTCCTTTATGTTAGGATTTATTAATTTTTAACTTTTAGTCAGGTTTGTTAGTCTATATTTTTTTAATTCCAATAAATAAAGAAACTTTGGATTATCATGCGTGTAATAATGATGTGAACATAAAATTTTACATGTTGAATGCCTCAAAGCTCACTAATCAAATTTGAAGAATATTAGAGTTAAAAAGTACACTCAAGAAGTGCAAATTGGTACAATATTATCCTCAGGAGAATATGAGATAATAATAAACTCACTTGAAAAATCCAACAACGTTCCTGCATGGTCTCATGAAGATATAAATTCAATGGTGATTTTCAAAGTCAAAGTTCATCGATCAAGAATAATGCAGTTGAAACAATCGATAAAAGTGCTTAGATCTGTACGAACGGATCCATCATGAGGAGAGTTCTCATTCACAAACGAATAAAAGATTTTTTGAAGTTTTGAAAATGTTGAACGAGCCAATGTCAAATACAAAGAATTCAATCACATTTAATTTCATAAAAGAAGATTGAAGATTACTCATTCTCAAAAGAAGACCGTACTAGACAAAGCAATCCAGACATCGAGTTCCTGGAATCTTGACCAAATCATGTATTATTTCACCAAAGGAGGTCTTATTTAGTCGAATCATTTTTCTGTCTTACCAATAGAAGATAACCTTCTTTAGCATCTCGCAGCCTTTAAAAAAATCTATTGCCTCTTCCTTCTAAACCACACCGACAAACCTTGGGAGGGAAGTCTAGTATGAACTATGTTTTGACCTGATTCTAAAAGAGAAAAGAAATATTTGGGGTACGTATGCAACCTAAGAAGTTATTTCAGGCCCGAACAAAAAAAAATGTATTCTCTTAAGAAAAGTGTCATCCAAAAAGAAAATCCCCTATTGAAAAGGTACAAAAAAAATGTCAAACTAGGGGTATTAAAAAAAAGAGTCAAAAGAATTTACAAAAAAAAATTGCCAAACTAGGGGCATTTTGGAAAGTTGAGCCTTATACATTTTCTTTCTAAATCATGTCCAAAGCCCACTTATTAAGTCCTCCTGAATACTAATTACCTCAATTAAGGTCCAAGTAAACAAGAAATTTTTGAGTTGAATATTCAAGATCATCAAGAAGAAAAAAACCCGTTATGTTGAAAATCCGAAAGGGCGACTTAGGCAAAAGTTAGGGTATAACCATAAAAAAAGAAGGCCTGCTAGGATGATAACCTAAAAAGGTGACTTAGGCAAAAATCAAAGCATCATCAAAAGAAGAAAAACAAAACCTACTAGATTAAAAATCTGAAGAGGCGATCTAAGTAAAAATTAGGACATCATCAAATGGGAGGAAATGTCCCATCAAGAAGAAAAATCCAGAAGGAAGTTTACTAGAAGATGTAGAAAATTATTCAAGTCATTTTCAGCTAAAAGTTCACATCTGATGAAGATAGTGTTGAAGTCGAAAAAACTCAGAAGTCATCTTGAACATTGTAGGATATTTAAGAGTATGTTTACTTGTTCAAGTATTCACCATAGAAAAATTTAGAACCATCGACCACTTTGAAAAGAAAGATCTTCTTTTCTAACAATCATTAAGATTTTAAGTTCAACATTTCTCAAAAGAAATTGATCAAATTCCTTATTACGCATATGATAATCTTAAGAGTCTTGAATTTATAGGAATGTCAATTCTTCTATCTGTCATATATCAGAGTCCATAGTTGCTCGTTCATATTTTTCAAGTATAATCAATTTCATCAGTTTCATAGTCAAGTTCCAGTTAGAAGCAACCTTGCAACTAGGGGCATTTTTTTAGAATAACTGTGATTTCAAGATTTTCATTTTGATCACATGATAAAAAGAAAGTCTTACAAAAGCTTAAAAGTCTGGCGAAGTCCAATGATAATTATGAATCCAGATGCATGATAAGCCAATAAAGACCCAATCTTTCAAACTTTGAACTCGATAATACCAAGTCTTTAACTAATTCAAGCCTGAGAAGCATAGCTCTAATAAGTTCGAGTCCAAGAATTGAGATTCCAACTTTTTGAATCATAGAATGAGTAGGTTTTTTGAAGTGCCTACAAATCTAAGTTTTAGTCTGAGAAATGAGACTCCAACTTTTTGAATTATAGAATGAGTAGGTTTTTTGAAGTGCCTACAAACTAAGTTCAAGTCCAAGAAACGAGACTCCAACTTTTTGAATCATAGAATAAGTAAGCTTTTTGAAGTGCCTACAAATCTAAGTTCGAGTTCGAGAAGCAAGACTCCAAATTTTTTAATCATAGAATGAGTAGGCTTTCTGAAGTGCCTACAAACCTAAGTTTCAGTTCGAGAAATGAGACTCCAACTTTTTGAATCATTGAATGAATAGGTTTTTTGAAGTGTCTACAAACCTAAGTTCGAGTCCGAGAAACGAGACTCCAACTTTTTGAATCATAGAATGAGTAGGTTTTTTGAAGTGCCTACAAACCTAAGTTCGAGTCCCATAAATGAGACTCTAACTTTTTGAATCATAGAATGAGTAGGTTTTTTGAAGTACCTACAAACCTAAGTTCAAGTCCGAGAAATGAGACTCCAACTTTTTGAATCATAGAATAAATTGACAGGATTGTTTAAGTTCCTGTAAACCTTAGCTAGAGTTCAATAAACGAGACTCAAATTTTTTTGGACTCTAAAAAAGAATTTTGATAGGATTTAATGAAGTTTCTACATCACTTATCTCGTTATTCAAACTTATCATAATTCAATATTGTGTGATTGTCTTCATTGCGTATGTGCATTTCAATTTGAATCATCATTGTTAGTAAGAGGAGATCTCTAGGACCTGGCATTCTTTTTTAATCGAGGAGAGTTTATTCTCAATGATCCGATAGAATACTCAGTAAGCATCACACCATTGCACACATCTGAAATTTTTCTTTAATTAGGGAGAATTTTCTAAAATTCAAGGATCTGACATCGTCAGTGAGAGTTCAGGCTTTAGGACCTGACAACTTTTAGTTCGGGGAAAGTTTTACCCTCAATGATCCGAATGCCTTGACGAATTGCTAAATCAGGCTACAAAATGAACTGTCATTAGCTTTGGCATTCAGATATCGCGCTATCTATTAAAATAGATTTGCTATCTAGTTTGCTTCAACCCTCTGTCAAAGAAGGGCATCTGTAGACACCCTATTTTTGCACTTGCCTGATTAATCAACTCGTCAACCCGATCACGACGATTCTCAATGATGGATGATTATTCTAATGTTTTATTTATTCCTAGATATGTTTTAGAAATTCAGATGAGATATCTAAAACTAACCAAACTGTAGAAACCACACTACGCTAGGAAAATATAATCCCAAAAACATATAAATCATCATCTTGTAGACAAAAAGAAGTTTTACAATAAAAATCACTAAAAAATGACCAAATTATCAAAATACCCCTAACATCAAAACATCCTTAGAGCCCCTTTACGCTTAGGAAAATCCTTTTGAACACATAAAACAATAAAATGAAATCAAATAAATCATTTCGCCAATTTTCACCAGATTCAACAAAATTATGAAAATACCCTTCATAGGGTTCACGATCATTTCATGCCAAAAAATTCGTAAATGATATAAACCAATAATCCTATTGAATTTCTTACGAAAAATCGATTCCAAAACATCTTGGAACATCGAAAAACGACTTGAAACACAAAATTTCTCTTCGGGGATAAAACGATAATTTTTTAATTTTTAAAATTTTTAATTTCGAAATTAATAAATAAAATATTAATTAACGTAAAGTAAAACCATAATAAAATTAATTTAAAAATCTAAACCAAGTTAATCTCATAAGACTTAAGTCAAAATCCTAATTAAAACCCTAACCAAGTCTATCTCATAAAACTTAAGTCCAAAATCCTAATTGAAACCCTAATCTAAAAAGACCAAATCAATCTCATAAGACTTAAGTCAAAATCCTAATCTAAAGAGATCTAGTCAATCTCATAAGACTTAAGTCAAAATCCTAATTCATCCTATCTAAAAGGAGACCTAGTCAAATCCTAATTCTTCCAAAAAACTCTAGAAATATAGAGCCTCCACAACCTAATTTCGTAGGTCAAAATAAATCTTAGAAAAAGTAGGTCAAAAAGTCTCCCTAACCTTCTCCAAACCCTAATTTTGAAGTCCTAACTCTCTACCTATCATCCAAACCCCAGCTTTTACTCAAAAAACTCTCAGAAACCTTTCAAAAACACCCAAAAATCCCTTGAAAAGTCAAAAAACAATCAGATCTAGATAAAAGATACTTCAACTTGGGAAACTCATACAAGGACACTCTCTGCCAGTACTAAGGGAATCGTCGTAATCCGCTAGGTAATTATTTTTATTATTTTTGTGTTATTGTTTTTAGATCTATTTTGCAGTGTAGTATTATTTGGAAAAAGTAGAGACCGGCGTTTGCCGATGGGGTTGGTGCCTAACACCTTCCAACTCCGTAACCTGATCCCTTGACCAAATTTCTATGTAGATCAGTATCTTATCTATTGGTAGAGTCAATATTTTGTTCCTAGACTGTAATAACTAGGTGGTGACTCCCAACCTCAAAAATAAAAAGAAAATCCGCACACCCGTGGATCGAGGGTGCTTTTGGTCGAGTCTGTTGGTTTTGGCCAACCTATGGTGTTTGTTGTGCTGGTATGACTTGTTGAGGATTTACCTAAAAGGGGTTCTACGGTGCTAGAGCCTAGAAAACTTGAGGTGCTGGTACCCAAGGAGTTTGTGGTGCTTGTTGTCTCTAAACCAATGTCGGGATGAAGAGGAGTTGACTAGGTTATACGTTGTTGACTTGAGTCTCTTTTCTTTCTTGGCTAAAAGCACTAGTTTTCTCTATGCTGATGTGCCCACTACTATAATCAAATATTAGACCAGTTCGAATCCCATCATTAAACCAATCTGCTACTTGAACCAAATTCGAGATGGTGTCGATAGTATGCCTCACTAGGTAGGTGTAGAATGAATGTCCCAATGTGGAGATGAACGTGGTGTTCATCTCTTGCTCTGTCATGGTTGGCTTCATTTGGGAAGTTGATTTTCTCCACTTTTTGGCGTAATGCTTAACTATTTCTCTATATTTTCTTATTATTTGTGCCATATTACTTCAATTTAGACCAATGTCTATGTTAAACCTATAGTTATACTAGAATATTTCAACTAGATACTACCAATTCTTGATGAGCAAATGGTCCAATCCCGAGAAACATTTAAGAGTCAATCCTATTAAACTTCTCTGGAATAGCTACACCAGTAACCGGTCTTCTTCGTTGAACTGGCACATCGATACACAGTCAATTTCAGGTACGATAGAGGGTACCCCACACCATTATACTTGTCAAATTTTGGACATTTGAATTTAATCAACAACTGCACATCAGGGTAGAAATTGAGATCCCTGAACCTAGTCCTTTCCAGGGTGTTTGTACCCTTGATTCTTCTCATATCCTCTTAAAAAATTCGATCTATTGGGCAATCTTGTTATCCGTAGTATTTTTGACTTCGGTAGTCCTGAAGTCACATTCATCGTCTAGGATGATCATAGGAGGTGGTTGGTTCTGTGGGATGTAGAGCGAAGGGCCTTGATATCTTAGCACAGAAGAAGGTGGGGTGATTTGTGAAAGTGCCCTCTATCCGCGGGGTGCACGAATCCGCTTTTGACCTTTGAGGTTTGGGAGTCGCCACCTAGTTATTACGGTCTAGGAACCGATCATTGATTCTAAAAATAAAGACAACTAATCTATGAAAAAAATATGGGTCCGGGGATCATGTTACGGGGTTGGAAGGTATTAGGCACCAACCCCGTCCAACAAACGTCGGTCTCTACTAATTCCAAAATAGAACTACATTGATAAAAAGACCTAATCAATTAAAAAAATTTAATCTTTACCTTTACGAAAACAACTATCTTATCCCTCAGATCTGATAGAACAGTTCTTCGTACAGCACTCCTTGCTTCGTTCTGCCACCGGATTCATTTCGAATCTCCAAAATAAAGTATCTTTTTATGAATTTTTCTAATTTTTTTTATGGATTTCTAGGGTGTTTTGGAAGGGTTTTTAGGTGTTTTTTGAGCTAAAGTTAGGGTATGGATGTTAGGTAAGGAGTTGGGGCTTCAAAATTAGGGTTTATGAGAGGCTAGAAAAGCTTTTTGACCTATTTTTTCTAAGATTTAGTTTTTGATCCGAAAATAGGTTGTAAGGACCCCCTATTTATAGATTTTTTTTAGTGCTTCTTTAGATAGAGTTAGTATTTAATTAGAATTGTTTTATGTAGAGTTAGTGTTTAATTATAATTATTTTAGGTAGAGTTATATTTTAATTAAAATTGTTTTAAATAGAGTTATATTTTAATTAGAATTGTTTTAAATAAATTTATTATTTAATTAGGATTGTTTTAGATAGAGTTATTATTTAATTAAAATTCTATTAAGGTTTTGACTTTTAGTCTCACTTGATTGACTTTAATATTACTTGATTGAATTTTAAAATTTTGACTTTAGTCTTACTTGATTGACTTTAATATCTTGACTTTAGTCTTACTTGATTCACTTTAAGGTTGACTTTAGTCTTACTTGATTGACTTCAAGATTGACTTTAAGATATTGATTTTAGTCTTACTTGATTGAGCTTAAGATTTCAATTAAGATTTCATTTTAATGTTTTAATTATTAATTTCAGAATTTTTAATTATTAAAATTGTAAAATTATCGTTTTGCCCTCGAAGATGACTTTTTGCATTTTAAGTCAGTTTTTTATGTTGTAGGATGCTTTGGAATCGATTTTTCGTAAAGAATTCAATAGGAATGTTGGATTTTATCATTTAAAATTTTTTTTGTGTGAAATGATCGTGAACTTTATGTGGGCATTTTCGTAATTTTGTCGAATTCTGTGAAAATTGGCAAAATGACTTATTTGATTTCGATTTGTTATTTTATGTGTTTGAAAGGGTTTTCCTAATAGCAATGTAGGCTCTAAGAATGTTTTGAAGTTAGGGGTATTTTGATAATTTGGTCATTTTTTAGTGATTTTTATCGTAAAGTTTGTTTTTGTCGAAAAAATGATAATTTCTATGTTTTTTGAGTTATATTTTCCTAGCATAGTGTGGTTTCTAAGATTTTATTAATTTGAGATACCTCATCCGGATTTCTGAAACACATCTAGTAACAAATAAAGCATTGGAATATCATCCATCATTGGGAACCGTTGCAATCGGGTTAACGAGTTGATTAATCAGGCGAATGCAAAAATGGGGTGTCTACAGGTTGTTGTCCTTGCTGTTGTTACTCAAGGGGTTCAAGGTTTGATCCAGATGCTTACTGTTGAGTGGTTTGTGCTTGTAGGAAGTTAATGCTAGCCAAGACAACAGTCATCATTCTTTCCTATCTTTATGTTGTTTTTAACAATATTATTATCCTTGCATTAGCTTTTGTTAATTCAGTTGGTACGGGCTGTGGGTCCTTTGAGTTGCTCATGATTGATGAGGATTAAAGAAAATATGGAGGCTTTTCAAGGTGTTTGTATTTCTTTCGTTTAAACACCAATAGCTACAAAAAATCGCTTCGATACATTATAAAGTAGAATAAAATGCAATATGTTGTATTATATCTGATAATTATTAGGGGTGGCATCCAAAATTTTAAATTGAATAAGTTTAAAGTGTGGTTCGTCCGCACGGAGTTGGCATCGATACGAAGTTGGATTGTTTCGTTAGCGTAAGGCTAGCATCAACACAGAGCTTGGTTATTTGTTGTTGAAGATAAGGTTGCATCAGCATGGAGCTGGCATTAACACGGAGTTGGCATTAACGTCGAGCTGAATTATGTATTTTCAAAGTGGGTTATATTAGCATGGAGCTGACATTAACGTGAAATTGACATCAACATGGAGCTGGATTGTGTGTTCTCGGAGTAGGTTACATCAACATGAAGCTGGCATCAACACGAAGTTGGTATCAACACGAAGTTGGGTTGGGTACACTAGAGAGAACAGGTTACATTAGCATAGGGCTTGCATTGGCACAAAGACGACATCAGCATGGAGCTGGGCATTTCTCGATTGGTATGTGAGAAGGTTCATCAGGGCGCAGCTAGCATGATACTTTTAAGGTTCTTAAGAGATTTTATCAGCAGGGAGTTGGCATCAACACTTAGTGGGAAAGGTTTTTGATAAAGTTCATCAGCATGGAGCTGGTATCAACTCAAAGTTGGAATCTTCTTAATATGGAAAATATTTTGTAAAAGTGGTTTGGTGCGATGAATTTTTTTTTAGCTCTTGGGTTATTTTATTTGATTTTGGAAAACATTTTGTTCACAATTTCATACAGAAAAAACATCCGATTAGATGAGGGTTGGTTGTTCGATGAAGGAATACAAACTCGATCGAGATCCGTGGTAAGTTGTTGACCTTGTTGGGATCCATTGCAGGTTGTTGACTTCGTTTGGGGTCCATTGTAGCTTGGTTGCTAGGAATCTGCCTAAATCTCGGAGGCCTTGCAATTTTTCCATTAATAGGCTTGGGTTGGGGTACTCGATGTGCCTTGTGGGAATTGTGGGCCTAGCTTAGGTTGAACGAAGGATGAGGGGATTTATGATTTGTGCCCCCTTTTTTAAACCTCATTTTGATTATAGGGTGATTGCTTCCTCTAAGTTGGATCATTTTAAATTGATCATTTATGATATAAGAATTTGATTTCGATACTCCTTGACCGCTTGGGTCATTCGAGATTTTTAATAAAAGGCTTGGTCCTATTCAAATTTGAAGCCCATGGACATTTACTTTTGAAACATAATGAATTTTTGAAAAGTGGGTTTGTATTTTTTTTTGCAACACGAATTTTTTTTGTTTTGAATTCAGGTGCCATTGGGCTTGGACCTGAGAACAGACCTTCAAAACAGTCAGCAAGGATCTCCCTATTAGCAGGGAGTGAAATAGCTATTGGTTGTGCTTCATTTATGGACCCAAGATAATTTCTTAAGTCCGTGCATATAGCATAGACTCAATAATGTTCCTTAAGTCCGTACATGGAACACGGACTAGAACTTTTTCTAGGCGACCAAAAGTGCCCCCTACTAACTGTTCTGAGTCCTATTCTATCTTGGGTCTCTATTTTCTGGGTTTTAGAGGACATTGCCTTTGATTTTTGGCTTGAGGCATGAAAAACGCATTTTTGTTTTATGATGATGTGCATAACCTCGAAAACAAATTTCCATTTTTACCTAGGGGAACATGAAAAGAAACCAAAAAAATGGACTTAAGACTATACAACTAGCCTTCATGGGCTCCCTTGTGGGCTTTACAACTTTGCCTGGATGAGCTTGCAAAATTACATCAAAATGTATGTGGGATCGATATGCATTTATCTTAAAAAAACTTGGTGTCCTAAGTATATTAGCTATGTTTCGATACATGCGGCTTCATAGGTGATTTTTGAATACCTATTTTCCAAACCTCAATGTACTCGAGGTGTCCATGTCTTAGGTTGGTGAATGGGGTGGATGTCTTCCTCTTCTACACCCAAAGTAACAATTTCAGGGGCTTGCGAGTATCGGTATTTGAAAGCGCCCTCGATTCGTAGGTTACGAATGTGTTTTTTTGTGGGTTGGGAGTCGCCACCAAATTATTATGGTTTAAGAACCGAATATTGACTCTAAATAGATAAAAACATTGATCTACAAAAAGAAATAGGTTCGGGGATCACGTTATGGGGTTGGAAGGTGTTAGGTACCAACCCCGCCCAGCAAACGCCAGTCTCTAATTTTTCCCCAAAAAATTACATTGCTAAACAGACCTAAAAAAATTTACCTCGTTGATTTCCACAAATGGTTCCCTCAGAGCTGGCGGAGAGCGTCCTCTTATGAGTTTTCCTACTTTTTATTCGTCACTAGATCCACTTCTGATCTCGAAGATGAGGTATCCTCCTCCTAGATTTAAGTATTTTCTGAATTTTTAGAAGGTTTATGGGTGTTTTTAGAGGGTTTCTGAGTATTTTTTTAAAACAAAAATTGGGATTTGGATGTTAGGTAAGGAGTTGGGACTTCAGATTTAGGGTTTTATGAATGTTGGGGGTGTTTCTGACCTCTCTTTCCTAGGGTTTCTCTTGACCTGCAAGATTGGGTTGTAGAGACTCCGTTTTATAGAGTTTTTTGGGCGCTTTTAGTTTGACTAGGTTTCTTTTAGATAAGGTGAATTAGGATTTTAATTCTTACTTACAATGAAAGAATATTTTTAAATTTTTTGGAGAACCCCCCTTATTATACTTTTAATTCTTTGGGCCCCCAAATGGAGGGGTCTTTTAATAAATGTCAGGTAGGCCCCCACTTAAATGGGCCACTACTTAAAATTTAGCCCGTGGGCTTAATTAATTTTTTTTAATTATTTAAAATTTTTAATTCAATTTACTTTACGTTAATTAATGTTTTAATATTAATTTCAAAATTTTGAATTTTTAAGGTTGAAAAATTATTGTTTTGCCCCCGAAGAGGACTTTTGCGTTGAAAGGTTAGTTTTTTTATGTTTTCAGATGTTTTGAAATCAATTTTTTGTAAGGAATTCAATGTGAGTATCGGTCTGAGTTAGTTATGGGTTTTTGGTGTGAAATGATCATGGACCCTATGAGGGGTATTTTCCTAATTTTGTTGAATTTGGTAAGAATTGGCAAAATAGTTTATTTGATTTTAATTTGTTGTTTTATGTATTCGAAAAAAATTTCATAAGCGTGATGTAGGCTTTAGGGATGTTTTCATGCCAGGGGTATTTTAGTTATTTGGTCATTTTTTAGTGATTTTTCTCGTAAAGCTTCTTTTTGTCTCAAAATGATGATTTCTATATTTGTGGATCATATTTTCCTAGCGTTGCATAGTTTCTAAAGTTTTGTTTGCTTGAGATACCTCATCTAAATTTTTGAAATTATTTAGTAACAAACAAAAATAATTGGAGTATTCATCCATCATTGGGAACCGTCGCAATTGGATTGACGAATTGATTAATCAGAAGAATACGAAAATGGGCTGTCTACAATGCCCCTCTTTGCAGTAGAGGTTGAAGCAAACTAGATAGCAAATCTATTTTGGTATATACTCCGATATCCGAATGCCAAAGCTAGTGACAATTCATTTTGTAGACTGTTTTAGCAATTCGTTAGAACGTTCGGATCCTTAAGGGTAAAACTCTCATCGAACTAAAAGGTTGTCAGGTCCTTGAGCACAAGCTCTCACTGACGGTGTTATATCCTTGAACTTTAGAAAATTCTCCCTAACTAATGAAAAAATGCACGTGTGTACAATAGTGTGATGTATTGGATCATTGAGAATAAACTCTCCTCGATAAAAAAAAATGTCAGGTCATAGAGATCTTCTCTCACTAACAATAATGATTCCAATTGAGGTGCACTTATGCAATGAAAGCAATCATACGATATGAATTTACCACAAAGCTGAACAACAAGGCAATTAGAGTCATAATATTGTAGGAACTTCGTTAAATCTCATTTGAAATTTATTTTTAGACTTCGAAAAGTTTGAGTCTCGTTTATTGGATTTGATCTTATTGAAGACTAGAGCCATGCTTCTCGGGTTAAGGTTTGCAGAAACTTAAATAATGCTATCAAAGTTGGAGTCTCATTTCTCGGACTCAAATTTATTGGAGCCACGCTTCTCGGGTTAAAGTTTGTAGGATCTTAAACAATCCTAACAAAGTTGGAGTCTCGTTTCTCGGACTCGAACTTACTAGAGCCACGTTTCTCAGACTAAGATTAGTTAAAGACTCGGTATTATCGAGCTCAAAGATTGGGAGATTAGGGCGCTATTGACTTATCATACATCTGGATTCATAATTATCATTGGACTTCGTCGAACTTTTAGACTTTTAAGTAAGATTTTCCTTTTTATCATGTGATTGAGAACAAAATTTTGGAATCACAATGATTTTCAGAAATGCTCCTAGTTTCAGGGTTGGCTTCTAACTAGAACTTGACTATGAAACTGATGGAATGGATTGCACTCGAAAAACATGAACGAGCAATTATGGACTCTGACATATGACAGACAGAAGAATCGACATTCCTTTAAATTTTTAAAATTCTTAAGATTATCATATGTGCAATAAGGAATTGATCACTTTCTTTCGAATTTCCTTTGAAAAATATTTGAGCTGGACTTAAAATCTTGATAATTATTGGAATAGAAGATTTTTCTCTTCAAAGTAGTCGATGGTTCTACACTTTCCTTTAGCAAACATTTGGACAAGTAAACACTCTTAAAGATCTGATATGCTTAAGATGACTTCCGAATTTTGTCGAATTCAGCATTGTCTTTATCGGATGTAAGCTCTTGAATGTTGTGACTTGAATAATTTTTTGCATTTTCTAATAAACTTTCTTCTGAATTTTTCTTCTCAATCAAATTTTTTCCTTTCCTTTTTTGGTGTCCTAATTTTTGCCTAGGTTATCTTTTTAGGTTTTCAACCTAATGGATGTTACTTTTCTTTTTTTGAAGATGCCTTGATTTTTGCCTAGATCGCCTTTTAGGTTTTAACCTAGTTGACTTTCTTTTTTTATGGTTATGCCCTAACTTTTTCTTAAGTCGTCCTTTCGAGTTTTCAACTTAGAAAACTTCTCCTTTTTTCGATGATCTTGAATAACCAACTCAACAACTTCCTTTTGAATTTTCTTCTCAGTATGATCTTTTTTGTGTACCTTAATTTTTGCCTAAGTTGCCTTTTCATGTTTTCAACCTAGCGGATTTTTTTTTTTTTTACGATGACTTGATTTTTGGTTTTCAACCTAGCATGTATTTTTTTATGATTATGCCTTAACTTTTGCCTAAGTTTCCCTTTCGGATTTTTAACTTAGCAAGCTTCTTGATGATCTTGAATATTCAACTCGAAAACTTCTTGGTTCTCTTCACCTTAATTGAGTCAATTAGCATTCAAGAGGACTTAGTAGGTGGGCTTAGGATATGGTTTAGAAAGAAAATGTATAAGGCTCGACTTCCCCGAAATGCCCCTATTATGATATTTCTTTTTTTTTAATGCTCCTAGTTTGGCATTCTTTTTCTTTTTGTAAATTCCTTCGATTATCTTTTTTAATGCCCTTAGTTTGGCACTCTTTTCTTTTTTATCAATTCTTTTGACTATTTCTTTTAATGCTCCTAGTTTGGCATTACTTCTTTTGAATATTTTAATAGGGGATTTTCCTTTTGGGTGACACTTTTCTTAAGAGAATACATTTTTTTGGTGACCGAGCCTGAAGTAACTTCTCAGGTTGCCTACGTACCCCAAATATTTCTTTTCTCTTTTGGAATCAGGTCAAAATATAGTTCATACCTAGACTTCTCTCCCGAAGTTGGTTGGTGTGGTTAAAAAAAAGACTTGATTTTTTAGAAGCTACGAGGGGCTAAAGAAAGTTATCTTTTTCTGGGTAAGACAGGAAAATAATTCGACCAAAAGAGGCCTCCTTTGAAAAAATGCTACTTGATTTGGTCAAAGTTTCAGGAACTCTGTATCTAGATTTCTCTATCGAGTAAGGTCTTATTTTGAGAATGAATACTTTTCAGTCTTCTTTTACGAAATTGAGTGTGATTGAATTCTTTGTATTTGACATTGACTTATTCACATTTTCAGAACTTCAAAAAATCTCTTATTCTTTTACGAATGACAATCTTCCTCTCTTAAATGAGCAGTTTGATAGATCTTCTTATGGGCCTAAACATCTTTGTCCATGGTTTCAAGTGCATCATTCTTGATCGATAAACTTTGACTTTGGAAATCACCATTGACTTTATGTTTTGATCTATTTTGGTGCAATCTATCAATATATCCTCATGAGATCGTGTATGAACATTATTGAATTTCTCAAGTAAATTTGTTATTATCTCATGTTCCCCTGAGGATAATGTAGTACCCATTTGCACTTTTTGAGTATACTCTTTAATTCCAATATTTATCAAATTCGATTAGTGAGTTTTGAGTCATTATTCATACTTGATATTATGTTCAAATCGTTATTACACGCATGATAATCATAAACTTCTTCATTTTATTGGAAAAACAAAGACTGACAAACTCGACTAAAACTCGTAACAAAAATAACCAACTGAATTTCAAGACTTACAAAAACTGAACTAACACTAATAGGAAACTCAATGACACTTATCTACAAAACGGGGAGGTCCTTCTAGGTGGAAGGGCATTATATTATGGTACAAGGTTAGACTATATGGACTTGACATTGGTACTTTGGCTTGACGAATCTTTTGACAGACCCAAAGTGGCATAGACGGGGGTTTAAAACAGCTAGGAGCAATTATTACCTGAGTGGAAGTACACCAAGATTAACCATTGATTCTGAAGGTTTGATTCTTAACCATATGATTAAAATTTTGAAATTAGCCTAAGTCCGGTTGGAAAGATTGAATCCAAATGCACTATAAGTCTATAGTAATCAAGAAGGTGAGAAAGTTTAGTCACGAGTCTACCCATGATTGGGATAGAACCTTTGATCAGAAAAATTAATTTGACCTTAAGATCGAATCTTTTTGGTATAAAATAGTTTGAATCTTTGGAAGATAAACCAATTGGTCCAACCAGTTTGGTGTTGATCAGTTTGATCCATTTGTCGATTGGGCCAATTGATTTACATTTCACACATTGGGTCGGATCGATATTATAGGTTTAGTTTGAACGGTCTGGACCGGTCCCCTCACTTACCTATTGATTGGATTGAATAGAGCAACCCGGAAACACTTATAGTCGGTTCGGGTCGTCACCTATAGGAAGGCTCTTAAACTCTAGGTTCACTACGTGCAATGTAATTTATTTGGCCACCCTTACCCAAGTGCACCTATATACCTCTAGAGCGTACTTAATCAGACGGTCCGTGGTGACTTAGGGGGTGTTTGTTTACCGTTGATTTCAGCACTTAATGCTGAATGCAATTCAGCTTCAGCAATCAGCACGTTTGTTTACTCCACATTTTCAGCACTTATTGCTGAAAAATAAGTGAAAAGCATTAAGTGAAGTTGGATCACTTAATTTTTTTGCTGAAGCGATAAGCACCGATCTTTTTCAACACGGACAAGTATACCCTTATACTTAAAATGATATTACCTCTTATGTACTATGGATAATGCTATAAGCACCCCACAAATTAATAAGGCAACCCATACCAATATTATCTCTCTTATTTTCTCTCTCATCTACGTATTTAAATAATATTAATTCAAATAAAAATAATAATATTAATTCAAATTAAATAATAATATTAATTCAAATTAAATAATAATATTAATTCAAATTCAATAATAATATTAATTCAAATAAAAATAATAATATTAATTCAAATTAAATAATAATATTAATTCAAATAAAAAAATATTAATTCAAATAAATAATATTATTAATTCAAATAAAAATAATAATATTAATCAAATTAAATAATAATATTAATTCAAATTAAATAATAATATTAATTCAAATAAAAATAATAATATTAATTCAAATTAAATAATATTAATTTAAATTAAAAAATAATATTAATACAAATTAAAAAATAATATTAATTCAAATTAAAAAATAATATTAATTCAAATTAAATAATATTAATTTAAATTAAAAATAATAGTATTAATTCAAATTAAAGAGAGAAAATTTTGACCCTTAAAGGGCCGAAATTTTCTCTCCTCCACACATTTAAATAATATTAAATATTAAATATTAAATATTTCGAAAAAATAAAAGAGGAGAAAGAAATTTTCTCTTTCCTTTTTATTTTTTTGGACTATTTAATATTTAACGAAATATTTATATTTAATATTCTCTCTCTTTAATTTGAATTAATATTATTTTTTAATTTGAATTAAAAAATTTTAAAATTTACTTTTTAAATGATGTGGAGGAGAGAGAATTTGTTCGGCTAGATTTCCAAAATGAATTTCATTAAATTTAGTATTTTTTTAATAAATAATTTTTATTTTTGAATTTTATTAATAATTTCTCCTTAAACATACAATTGTTTAAAAGGGTAATATAGTCAATTTACTAGTTTTCAGCATTAAATAACAAACAAATTTATGTGATTACAGTGCTTAATTTAAATCAGTTCAACACAATTCAGATCGGTAAACAAACAACAATTTCAGCACTTAAATTCAGCGCTTATACAGTTTCAGCAATTATAAGCATTCAGCACTTATTTGTTCAGTTTAACAAACAGCACCTTAGTTTGATATATCGTATAGGTGATAATCTAAGACTCTAACTCAAATCTCTGATGTCGAAATCAGCCAGTTTAATCCCCATTTGAGAGGTGACGCACGATGCTGAGCTAAGACACTCTTAAGTCACCTCTCGTCTAGAATAGACGTCGTCTATCCCCCTAGTACACGAGGTACAGCGGGACAGGATCTCGCTTAGGCAATGATTTTGATCAAAAAGTGCAATTGGTACAACTTATATTATATTTGATATACTATTTAGGTACGAGTCTAGGGTTGTAGCTTTCATAAATGGTTTAGTATCCCACGAAGGGACCCACCACATATTAGTACTACGTTGGCAATCAGGACATGTGACTATGCGGCTTACAATAGGACAAAGGCTGAAGTTGCTCCACCATGGTGCATCGATATACCTTTCAGAGTCATCTGATCAAACGGTATTGATGCCCCAATTTTATATACCATAAAGGTAGGTAACTAAAGTTGTGATTTTAATGAATGACGTCGTGTCTCACGAGAAGATCGGGCCACGCACTAATGCCACGTTGGCTATAAGGGACATGCAAGCATGCAATGCAATAAAATAAACATGCTAGTGGTGTGTGCCAAGTAGGAAAGGGTGTGCTCGGGGCATTGGGCCCATGGGCCAGATTAAACCATAAAATCATGGATATAAATATTGATCAAGAAATATAAAAATATTCATAACATCAAAATTGAAATCAAAGCATGTACATCAAAGATATGTATATCAAGCAGGGTCATGGATATCAAATAGGCAAAGAATTAGGGTATACCACAAATAATAATCAATTAGATCCATGGTTTTTAAACTTGGTATTTCGTCTCGTCTCGTTCAACTCCGATACCGAGTTGTCTCGGATGAGTTTTTCGATACGTTTGAGACGTCTCGTGAGACAAATCAATAAATTGAACTGTGACTCGTAAATCTCGATCAAAAAGTGGCTTTGTGAGTTGGTCTCGTTCAACTCCGATACTAAGTTAACTCGGGCGATACGTCTCAGTCTTGGACGAGTTTAAAAACCATGATTAGATCCAACAGGCGCAATTTTTTTTTTTTAACAAAAACAAATAGATTATTTTTTTATCTATGGTCCAACCAAGGATCACTTTGGGTAAGCCAAAATGATTCGAAATTTCAAAGAATATTGAATTAGGGATAGCACGATAGTTATTGAGATAAAGAGCGATGACTTTTTTTTTTATTCGAAACAAATTGATTTTTATAAAGAAAAGAAATGATTTTTTTTTAACATGAACAATACAAAACAAATTTTTTTTAAGCAAAAACTTTTTCTTTTAGGAGAAAAGAAATTTTTTTGTTTTATTTTATATTATATATATATATATATATATATATATAATATATATATATATATATATATATATAATATATATATATATGTTTTCAAAATTATTATTAATTATTAAAGAAACCTAAAACAAAATCGTCTATCAAAAGAGAAAAGAAACTCTATTGCCATACCAACTTATATGTTTGCAAAAAAACACAATTATTAGCAAATTTCTTAGTGTGACGTGCGATAGGCAACATTTGGTGTAACGATAGAAGTTCAAGAAGAAAAAACAAATTCTTTTGGCTTGAAGGCACCCTTTCTTCTCAAACTTGCAGCAGGCCTAATTTCTCGTTGCCACCAAAATAAGTAGCATAAATATGGGTTGCTAGTATTTTATACACTTGTGTGAGAAGCTCCCATCCCCATGTGATGGCTTCCTTTTTGAAATAATCTCCAAATGACCAGTTTCCAAGCATCTCAAAGAAGGTATGATGGTGGGTATCTTTCCCCACATCATCAAGATCATTGTGTTTCCCACCAGCTCAAATGCACTTTTGAGTGTTGCAGGCACGAGTTAGATTACTTAAGGGAGTGCTAGGAACAGCAGTTTCCAAAAAAAAAAGGGCTTGAACTGGTCATGCCAGCATTGGCGAAGAGGAGAGTTGGATCGTTGATTGGGGAAACAGGACTGAAAATCCAGTTGATGTGATTCTTCCCCTCAAAGAAACCTTTGAAATTGTCCCTAACTCCCTCTGTGGACCACTTTGTCTGAGATTCGATTACAGTAATGGTGGCTAAAGTGATGGTGACAGCAATGGTGGTTGTGAAGGTACGAGAAGACGAAGAAGGAGGATGTCTCTTTTATTTTATTTTATTGAATTTTTTTTTTTGTTTTCTGTTGAAGCAAAACCTAATTATCAATATCAATCAAGACCCATGAAATCCAAGATTCGGAAACCTTGATTTTTGCTTTTTCTAACAAACCAAGAATCAGATATAAAGATCGACAGAAAAGGAAATTAAAAAATGATATGAGACTCACAATCCTAATCAAATCAAAATCAAGACAACCCGAGTGTCTCCACCTCAAAATCATCAAAAAATAATGAAAATTTTAATAGAAAATCTTTAAAAAAAAATCAAAGAAACATATTTTAAAACCCCTAATTTTTCTATTTTTTTATTTTATTTTATGAATCATTCTCTTTACCATTTTAGGTTTAATCACTTGTTGTGATGTTTTCATTAAAATCGCAGAGACAGAGAAAAAAAGAGAGATGAAGGAGGAAGGAGAGAGACGACCTCTTGTTTCCTCTTCTTTGTTATTATGGTCTATGACCTAGTTATTATGGTCTACGAACCGAATATTGACTCTAAATAGATAAAAAATTTGATCTACAAAAAAATGGATCTAGGGATCATGGTACTTGGTTGGAAGGTGTTAGGCACTAATCCTGCCCGACAAACGTCGATCTCTACCTTTTTCAAAAAAATTACATTGCTAAGCAAACCTAAAAAGATAAATAAATAAAAAAATTTACCTGGTTGATTGCGACAATTGGTTCCCTCAGAGCTGGCGAGAGCGTCCTTGTGTAAGTTTTCCTACTTTTTATTCGTCACTGGATCTGCTTTTGATCTCCAAGATGAGGTATCCTCCTCCTAGATCTGAGTATTTTCTGATTTTTTGGACGATTTTTGGGTATTTTTGAAGGGTTTCTGAGTATTTTTTTAGCAAAAAACTAGGATATTAATGTTAGGTAAAAAGTTGGGGCTTCAGATTAAGGTTTTGGGAAGGTTGGGGGGTGTTTCTAACATCTCTTTCCTAAGATTTCTTTGGACATGTAAGATTGGGTTGTGGAGGCTCCTTTTTATAGAGTTTTTTGAGAGCTTTTTAGTTTGACTAGGTTTCTTTTAGATAAGATGAATTAAGGTTTTAATTCTTACACACAATGAAAGAATATTTTTTAATTTTTTGGAGAACCCGCCTGATTATACTTTTAATTCTTTGGGCCCCCAAATGGAGGGGTCTCTTAATAAATGTAAGGTGGGCCCCCACTTAAATGGGCCACTACTTAAAATTTGGCCCGTGGGCTAAATTAATTGGTTGTAAATGTTTAAAATTTTAATTCAATTCACTTTACGTTAATTAATGTTTTAATTATTAATTTCAAAATTTTGAATTTTTAGTGTTGGGAAATTATCGTTTTACCCCCCGAAGAGGATTTTTACGTTGAAAAGTCATTTTTCGATGTTTTAGGATGTTTTAAAATCAGTTTTTCATAAGAAATTCAATGGAAGTATCGGTTTGTGTTAGTTATGCGTTTTCGGTGTGAAATGATCGTGGACCCTATGAGGGGTATTTTCGTAATTTTGTTGACTTTTGTAAGAGTTGGCGAAATAGTTTATTTGATTTTTAATCTGTTGTTTTATGTGTTCGAAAAGATTTTCCTAAGTGTGATGTAAGCTCTATGGATGTTTTGATGTCAGGGGTATTTTAGTAATTTGATCATTTTTTAGTGATTTTTTTTCGTAAAACTTTTTATTATGATTTATATGTTTTTAGGTCATATTTTTCTAGCATAGCGTAGTTTCTAAAGTTTTGTTTGCTTGAGATACCTCATCTGAATTTTTGAAACATATCTAATGGCAAACAAAAAACATTGGAATATTCATCCATTATTGGGAACCGTCGCAATTGGGTTGACGAGTTGATTAATCAGGTGAGTGCAAAAATGGGGTGTCCACAGTATCTGGGGTTAAATTTTTAACAAAATGTGGGGGTGGTTGTTTAGTGGGTTGTGAAGCGCACGTGCATTTTTTTGGGAAGCATGTCGATCCTTACATCTTGTCCAAAAATAAAATAAAGGAAAACTTATAAAAGTAAATAAACATTACAAACATTTTTCCAAGACAAAGTAGAATAAACAAGAAACATGAGCATATTATAAGGTGAGTAAAATAAGGAAACGAAACAAACATTTGTAAAAGATAAAGATCGAAATGGAAAAAAGGGTCGAGCTTGCTAGTATACTCCCCAATGGAGTCGCCAAGCTATAAACATGATATTTTTGAATCTGAAACTCTCTATTACTTGGATATGGAGTCGCCACCATTATTTTTTAGAAAAGAGTGTGAATGGGCAATTAGAAAAAGTAAATAAAAAAGTTGGGAAATCAGTTTGTGTCATCGAATGCAAGGGACTTAGATTTCGATTTAAACCATTCATGGCTTCCTTATTGAGGAAGGAAGCCTTCTATGGTCTATACCTTTGGAAAATTTTGAAAAGTGTAGACTTTGTAGTCAAGGGACCATTTTCATAAGGAAAGGGCCCATTGGTTAGTCTCAAACTTTTTGTGGTGTGTGCATTAGTGTAGGGATTTTTGAAAAAAATATTTTGAAAAGGGTTTCAACATCTACCATTTCAACCGAGTCAATGACCAATCTACCGGAAGTAGAAGAGAGTTTACATCGCATCTTAAAGTTGGTCTAAGAGAAAAAAATGACATGAAAGAGGTAGAAGAAGGGAGAGGAGGGAAAATATTTATTTTTATTTTTTTTATAGTCCTTACTCTACCTTTTTTGGCTTGACTTCCCTTGGGTCTTCTTCTTGATCTCCAAAGTGAGCTTCTTGATCTTACTCTTGATATGTTTATAGAGTAGATGTTTTATGATTGATGAATCTGAGTGAAGAGGTTATGAGAGATGGGGAGAGTTGAGAGAATATTAAGACTTGGTAGAGGTTCAAGTCTTTTGGGAGAGATTGTATTGAGAGTGAGGGGGTTTTATAGATTTTGGGGATGGCTTTTAGAGTTAAAATGGGGTGCAAAAGTGAAAAGGGGTAGAATAGTGTGAGGTTTGTGAATGGGGTGTGTGTAAATTAAGGGTCGGGGATGGGTATTTGTGGAAGAGGACGTAAATGAGTTGTTTGTTATCTAAATGGGTTGGATTTTTCAACCCATTTAGGTAGAGTGTTAGGTGAGTTGAATGGAGTAGATTTTATTTCGAAGAATGGGGGTGTAATTGAAAATACGTGCTTCGTACCATATCTAGTCCTAGAGGGGGGGTGAATATGATAATTAAAATTTCTTTCGATTTATCCAATTTTAACTTAGATTGATAATTTGACTATGTGTTTTAAGTCATTCACCTAGCCTTGATTTGACATTTATGTCTCTAAGATGCATTTAATGAAAATACACATTCATATACGATTTACCTATTCGGCATTTTATGGCATCGCATAACATTCAAAACATTCAAGTGTAAATTGCGGAATTATAAACACATGCACAAAACATACGTCATCTAATGGATCGGCAATGTGCTTACATCCATTCTCATGGCAAGTCTCTAGTTTGTAATGCAATTGAAATTCTCTTAGAATCTAAACATTCATGGCATGACATACTTAGCATAGTATACATTCATAGCACACATTCATCTAAGTGTAAACTAATATAAGCATTTTCACAAACACGAGACAAACATTTTATAGTGATTCGGCAACGTGCCTACATCTACTCCCAAGGTTCCTACCTAGGAACTTGGTGTTCACTATCAAAGGGGTTAATGGTTCACCTAAAACCTTTGAATTTTTTTACATAGGCTAAATTCTAAAACCTTAAGATCGAGAGAACGTATTCTTTAGAAATTGTGAGTTTTGTCCCTCGGAAACTCACAAACCTCTACTTTTGTCAAGAATCCTCGATTCTAATCAAGAGCTTGATTTTTGAGGGCTGAACCAAGTAACCACATACATATGTTTTTAAAATTAAAAATAAAATCAAAGACTCACTCAACTTTATAAGATTTTTCAATGGAGATCTTGAGTTCTTCGAGTCCTTGAGCTCACAAGTACGTCTCGACGGTTGGATCTTCCAATCAAATTTTTGAGTTCGTCGACTACTTGTAATTACTCCTACCATCATCTCCTTTTTTCTCTTTGCTCCAGGAATATACCAATGTGTGTGCAAGGTGACGTTTGATGGGCGGAGAGGGATCAAATGAGAAGTCTAGGAATGTTGAAGGGTTCACCTAAGTTAGACTCTCATGAAAGTAGAGAAGACTCTCAAAATCTGGAGAGAGGAGAGACAATCATCTCTAGGATTGATCAAAAGGAAGGGCAAAGGGTTAAAAGAATTTTCAATGAAGTTTGAGCCCTTCCATGGCTAGAGAGAGGGTTAAAAGTATGTAGAAATGGAGGATTTACTTCTCTTAAGCTTCAACCAACCCAAATGAATGAGTTGGAGTTGTTATATATGAGAAGAGAGCAAATTCGTGGCTCAACGGTCATAAATATGACCATTTGAACACTTGCTATCGGTGGCACCGTCAGGACTGTCGGTGGCACCGTCAGCCACAAGTGAGGCACATCAGTAAATTACCAAAATGCCCCCACAGAGTGTTTTGACCATAACTTTCAAACGGTAGCTCCGTTTTGTATGCCGTTTGGGGAGCTGATAGATATTACTATTTAGAACATCCTAAAACTACCACCAAGGGTTGAACCATGATAAAATGGGTAAAATGACCAAAATACCTTTTTTATCATTTCTGATCAAACGAGCTTTTGGGAAGTCCGACGTCGAAATGATTCGAAAGTATACTAGATTTTACCTATATAATGACACCTATAAAGTACCAAGGATAGAAAATGATTTTAGGACTGTCAAATCTTTAATGTCCCCTCTATGTCCATATTTGATTCTCGAAAGGTCCGATGAGCGAACGGGTCGAGGAAAGAGTTTTCCTAGTTACTACAGGTCGACCTATCAATCATCTAAATGTTGGAGAATGGTATTAGGTAGTCTCATTACCTCTTAGGCTTTGTGCACACACATGGGAGCTTTTTGTCGAGGCGTGTACGGTTGAGCAACTTTAACGGAGTCTTCATATGTCTTCAATGGCAAATCGATCCGACACTCAACATGTGTCTTAGGATTGAAAAAAATATGGAACTTACAGTAATAGGGTGGTTATTGATTTTTTTGGGAGGGTGGAAGATGTAAGAGGTGTGTGTGTTAGGTGAGTTGATTAGGGAGAAGGAGTATGAGGGTGGCTTGTGATGAGGGATTTAGATAGAATGATGGGGGTAGGTTATGACATGGGTATGGGTTGAGATGTGGATAGAGTCTTTTTTTAGAGAAAATTGATGGGGTTGTTTAGAGAAAAGTGATGGGGTTGGTAGATGAATTGGGGAGGTGAGTTGGGGTGATGACATGTGTCTCGTTGTGATGATCATTAGTGATTGATTGTGATCATTGGGCTTGGGTTGAGCTTTGGGCTTAGGTTTTAGGTTGGGTTGATAGGTGAGATGGTTTAGGGCTAATGGGCTTAAGGGTTGGGTTGTATTTGGTTAGGTTAAGGTATAAATAGGGTTGGGTTGGGTTGAGATGTGATGTGGTGATGGCATAAAAGGGGGAGGAGGCCATTTGTTTGCAATCTTTTTAAGGGTTTGGGCTTTGGGGCCATTCTAATTTTCATGTATTTTGGATACTTTGCATGGAGGGCATGTTCAAATTTGGGTGTCTACACTACTCTTTAGGGTTTCTTCCAAGGTGATATACTTCTCGATCATAATGTACATATCCTCTAACCTTTTTGGTGGGTAGGTGATTAGCTCCTCATACAACCTTATTCCTGGTATAACTACGTTGATATAGATTTGAATGGTCATGTTGTCATTATGACTTTCCAGCAACAATAGTTGGGTGCGGAACCAAGCCGTGAAAGTAAGGATGCTCTCCCTTTCCTCCTGCCTTAGGTAAAACAGTATGTTGACTTTGACCGTCTTGCACTTGTTAATGTACTAAGCCACAAAAAGCTTTTCCACCTGAAAATTCTCGATTGAACCTTGTGGTAGACCTTGGAACCACGTGGTGGTCCCTGATCGAAGAGTGGATGGGAACATTTTGCACGTCAAAATGTCATTCACCTAATACAGGATCATCATGTTCTTGTAGTGCATGACATACTCTACAGAGTTTTTAGTTTCATCGAAAGATTTAAAATTTTGAATATGGAACTTCCTCAGTAACTCCAAATTTTGAATCGCTTTCATGAACGTTGATGTTCTAAGATCTCTTACGATCGATCGTGCAAGTTGACCGACCAACCCTCCTTTTGTAGCAGCATCCTCTCTCTGTCTCAATAGATATTCCACCTTCTCCAATGTTAATGGGTTTGGCGGCATGTTTTATTCCTTGATAACTTAATTACCCTCAAACCAAACCTTGGGGTCGTGATTCCTAGTTCGACACCCAACATCGTCGTCATTGTCTTCTTTGTTCTCTGATTCTTCATCCTTCTATTGTTGCAGCTGCTCATTCTCCTTTTTTAAGGGCTCATATTTAATATTAGCTCAAATGGTTTGTAAGGGAACCCTGCCTTTTCTAATCCATTCGACACGTGTAATTTCTTTTCTGTCGATACGTCCCGCAATTTGTACTTGAATTCCTTTTATATTCTCTTGTTCAGTTAATTCAATAGCTTGTTTCATTGCCTTTCCTTTGATAACTACTCTATACTCTACTGTAGTTTTGTCTTTACTTGCGCTAGCAAACATTGGATGTCCTCAATGGGATTTTGGTTTCCTTGTACTTCCTGGACTGTAGGAGCCTACCCTTCTGCTGTAACTTCCATCACTGCAACTCCTACACCATCTTCTACTGCACTTTTTATCTCAACTCTAGTTGCATCCTTCCAACAATTGTTCGTTGTGTTCACCATGTGTACGTCGTGTTTCTTGTTCTTTCCCATGGACAACACTAATTGTTTATTTGTCTTTTCCATATTTTTATGAGCATGTTGGCAAAATACAAGAAGATGTACAAAGAAAATGGTGACTAGAATAAATTCATTAGTATGTTGAATGAATTAGTGTTTCATTCTTCTGAAAGGGAATATATGGATTGCCTACATTAGTTTGAGATGCAGCTTTCACAAAAATTCGCCAATTGTCATACCCCGTCGATCTAACATGAATCCCAAGGATTCTTCTGCTATATCTCAAGGTATGATTAACTAACCCTACCCATGACAACATATAGTAATAGTTCACATTTAATAGTTATAATACAACGAAAATAAAACTAACAACCAATAATAAGAATTCTGTAGAAACCAAGATCAAATATAAACAAAATTCATAATCCTCAATCTCATAAGATGTAATAGCTCCAAATGGGTATAAATATCTCAAATAGAAACATGGAAGACTACTAAAACCATCGTCAAGCCGACGGAGGCCGCAACTCATAAACATATTCCTCCCTAGGGACCTCCTCATATGACTTCTCATAGATAGGCTCCTCAATTGCCGAGTAATCTAAAATTGTGAATGATAGGATGAATAACTCCCCGTTACTCAGTAAGAAATATACAGTTCTAACGTCTAGTCACAACATGTAACAAAAAATCATGTTGAATACTTAAATAAATGTAGATTTTGTCATAACATAACATTTAAATTAAGATTAAATGAAAAGTAGTAAGTATTTGTAATAGTCATCTATCTATCAATTCTATCATAAAAATAATCTATCATGCTTTAGAATTTTTATAATAAAAACATATATCAATTATCAAAAAATAAAAATATAATACAAACACGGTGGTGTAATCGATAAGAGAGTTGAGGCACATACTGATATAAGCGTCTCGACTATAGCAAATTGATATTCCAAAACTTAATCTCGTTGTGGAATCCCACCGTTTTTATCTAATTTTGTGGCCAATCTAGCATGCCACAATTGGGTGACCATTCATCCGTCTAAGATATGCTTTGACCAAGAAACCAATATCGAGTTAAACTAACGATGAAGTCGACCGTTTGATGACTATAGACTCTTAGTGATCACTATCTAACCCATGATAGACTCTTCGCATCTAAGCTTACCAAGCAATGCAATATGAACCACGGCCTCTCTACATTATACAAAGACCGCTTTTACATGCAATGATTCATTAGGAAAGAATAAGTAGAGCTTCTGAATTTCACAAATTGTGTTACTCCCCAAGATATCCCATATTACCTAGAGAAAAGAACCACCAGTATTATCCTTGATTGACCCACCGCTTCCAAAAATATAACAATGCATCACTCCTTCTAGGTTTTCTTCAAATTTTTTTGATAAACGAAAAATAGTTTTGTTTCGTGTACATATACATAATTTCTTTCTATCAAAATACAAATAAGGTTTTGGTAGTGACTTGCAGCTACATCAATCTGTCAATCCATCTATTAATTGATCATATTTCACGTGGTCGTGGAAATGTGAGATTTTAATTCCATCCATCCATCTATCGCGTTTTTATGTAGCATGGCTATTATGTAAGGAAAAAATCATTGGCTCATCAAATAGGGAAGAACCTAGGTTCTCTCTATCCATCTATCAATCAGTCGATCAATCATCTATTTTCTTAAGTATTTAAAAAAGTATATCTTTTGTAGAAAATATTTGTGGTTTTGATAAATCAACCTATTCCACATGGTGGTCTGGGTTGAAATCGGATAAAGTATATCTTTTCCAAGTTTTGACATCATAAATTTCAAGATGAGATCGAGAGTCGGAGAACTTGACAACGGTTTGACACATGACATATAATGAACCTGACATGTGGATTATAATGAATTTGACACATGGTATAGGTATTGACACATGACATACATAGGATTTGACGTATGGGGTATGGTCTGACACATGGTCCTAGTGTTGGCATATGGAATATCACAAATTTAACATATGGCACATAGGTTGACACATGACATATAGTGAATTTGACATATGGCATATGAGTTGACACATGGCTCTAGTGTTGACCCATAGAATGTAAGAAAATTGTCACATGGCATAGGGTTTACATGTTGCATATAATGAATTTGACACATGGCATATAAAGAATTTGACATATGTTACTTTGTTTGATACATAAAGAATGTGTTTAACATAGAAAGAATGGACACATGACATTATATCTTGCACATAACGATGTGCGTGACATAGAGTGGGTGGACACTAAATAGAGTGAATGAACACTGAATAGAGCAACCATGCATTGAATAAAGCGACCATGCATTGAATAAAGAGACCAAACACTGAATAGAACGAGTAAAATCACTCTAAGAATGAGTGCACTTGCTCTTTGGGGTATTTTTGTTAGAAAATTTCTATGTGATCAATTGGTCGTTCTACTTTGTCTTCTACAACACATTTCTATAATTTTTTCATGATTTTCATTCTAAAACTTTACCAAAACATGTTTTTTTCTAAAAAAATATTTTTGAACTTAATTAGAAATCGAATATTTTGGATTAAACATCTAAACATGCATGTTTTAAAGTGCATCACACTCTAAGTAAGAAAACTCAACAAACATCTTTGATAATTCTTCAAAAACTAGCAACTACAAGGGTAGAAGGGAAGATTTTCTATTTATTTTGCATCTTCTACAATGCAATTTCATTAAGAATGACTCCCAAAAATGATCTTTGCTCAAAATTCTAATTTTTCTCTTCATCGAACACAAGCTCTTACACTTAGAGCAAAAATCTCGATGAGGAGAAACTTTTTCTCTTCTTCAGAGACTCTTGGTTCTCACTCTATGGTACTCGAATTGTTGCTTGAAGGTCTAGCATTTGGTTTTATTCGTTGGAGAAAAAAGATGGAGAAGAAAAAGAAATCTAATTTTTCTTTCTTAAGTTTGTTATTTATATGATATTAATGACATAATGATAATTTGTGTGATTGTTTTCTTTTGTTAATAACGTAACGCTCGAAACTTTGATTTATGCAAACTTATAGTCCATTTTAAATAATTTTTTTTATAAAAATCTAATAGTGTACTTCGATTTTTCTGAAATCTCTTTTATAAAAGGTACATATTTCTATTGACCACTTGTGCATGTTTATCGAGGCATATGTTAATTCTATTAACTCTCCTTTCCAAATATTTTTATAAAATCAATTCGAAATATTTATTACAAATTCCTAGAGATACACATAATATAACAATAAATCACCTCAAGATACGAAATAAAATTTTAAGATATTACATAATGCTCTTTTGTGTGTCAAAGATACATGGTTTACACCATATAGAAGTTCATTTATTAAGGCATGGACTGATCAATATTTCCACTTTGGAAACACTACAACAAGTAGAGCGGAGAGAGCCGAATAAATTCTAATTTTTGTAATACACGTGCATTTGACACCTATTATATTTACTATTATAATGAGAGAAGGTCAAATAAGTGTTTGGTGGCACCAAAATTTTGATGGCCAAAAATGCCCCCACCTTCAAATTTAAACTTAATACTATTAGGATAATTTTTTTAGCAAAATAATAAAATTAATATTCTTATGATCATGTTGGAACTCAGTTGATTTTTAAAATTACAAGATTAGCCCTTTATTATGTTATCTTAAAAATACCACCTACTACCGGTATATAAAAACTAGAGTTTGTGCCTATTGGCAGCCATTTTCTTTGAGTTTTAAGGGGTAAAAAGGAGAGGCAATAAAATTTGAGGGGTATTACTGGAAAAAAAGGGAAAAGAAAATAAAGTTGGAGGGGTATTATTGAAAAAAATGAAAGAAGGGGAAGACAATACATAAAGTTGAAGGGATATAAGGAATTTTGGGGTGTCAATGGGTCCTATTGGTTGGCAATACGATTCGGTTCGATTCTTAAGGTACTTAGATTAAGAATCATTATATTTTTCGGTTCCAATTCTTGTAGGTTCTGATTATAAACTAATGGAACCAAAATCGAAACCGCTAGGAAACTCGGGTATCCATTGGTTTTGGTTCTCAAAAATTGAATGGGACGAAAATGTTTCAAATCTTATAAACCTTCTTCTTTGAAAAAAAAAAATAGTATAGTAGTTACAAAATTACCAAGTTAGTTATAATTTGTTCTTTTAAAGGCATAAGTTAATGACTTTTGTTCAAAATGACGACCGTAAATTTTTGGATAATAAGTTATGAATAAAAAATATGAAGAAAAGAATAAAGTAGAAGATCAAAAAAGAGGGAGAAGATGGCGAGAAAGGATTATTGCATTGGAGTCCAAGAAAAGTAATCCTATCTTCTAATAACACCAATAAGAGCGATGACTTCATAACACACATCAAATCTTTGGAAAAACATGAGAGTTTTATTTTGTCTCTCATTAACAAAAACAATCTAGCAACAATGCCTGTACAACTATTTATATATGAATCAAAATCCTAATCTCATCTAAGCTATCCAATAAAAAAAAAGATTTAACGGTTGGGAATGAAACTTAAATGTAACAAAAATAAAAAAATACCATTTATATCCCAATCCCATAATTATATCTCCTTTGAATATTCAACCCATGAAAACTCATTACAAAGATATGATAAAATTACCAAATTGGCCCTAAACTTCTATATTATGCTCATGAACTAAGAAACCATAAAAACCCTAATCACTACAAAATATTTTTCTAGGAATAAAACATAAAATTGAACTAATGGTTCAATTGAAAGGCTCACGATTTATTTTATCCCCATCAACTTTCCCTGACTAAGAAAATTCGTCTTTGGTGAATGCATGTGTAGACACCCCATTTTTGCATCTGCCCGACTTAGCGATCCATCACTCGGTTGCTGGGATTCCTAATGATGAGCGCAAAGAATTCAAAAACTTGGGAGATGTCTTCTTTCCAATTCTCGCTATTTTTCTCGCAGTCCTTCTAATTCTACTATCTTCTTTCTCTTTGCCACACGACATAGAATTACGCACGTTTATGCTTGTTACACCATACACTCGATTTACTAAGTACGCACGATTAGGTTCGCCACACATGTCAGTAACTTAGAAACCTCATAGCGCTAGGAAAATGAGACCTTGAGACTTAGAAATAATCACATTGGGAGCAAAAAAAATCTCACGTCAAAATTCACAAAAATTAACAAAATAATAAAAAGACCCCTCATGAGTCCCACACCTCTGAAATATTTCAAAAATATCTTCATTAGTTTTGGAATGTGATTTTGAGTCTAACAAGACTAAAATTGATGAAAACATAGTATTTTATAAAAGATTGAAAAAATAATCAAAATGCCCCTTAATGTTCGACTTAAAAACCTCGATTTCTAGGAAAACATGATTGAGAATAAATTTCTGGTAAAATTCATTTACATTGGGAAAATCTAAAAATCATACACTTAAGAAAAATAAAATATTTCACATAAAATAACAAATATTTTAACATAAAGTTACGATTTTTGCCACATGGAAAAATGACCAAAATCAAATTAAATTGAAAATTTGAAAAATTTTAAATTCAGTTAAATGACCAATTTGAAAATTTTAAATCAAAGTGAATTTAAAATCTAATCGATCAATCAAATTGAATTTAAAACTCAATCAACCAATTAATATTGAAATCAAAACACAATCAACCAATCTAATTGAAATTTTAATTTAATCAACTAATCAAGATCAAAAATTAAAATACAATTAACTCATCAAATTAAAATTTTAATTTATAAAATCAAAATTGAAAATTGAAAATTAATTTATCTAAGCTATTCGAAATTTTAATTTAATCAATCAATCAAAATTAAAATTAAAAATTAATTACCCACCAATGTGTCGTAGGTTGCGAAGCATGGGATCATGGTCTTTTTCCTTACTTCCATTTAAAATCAAATAAAAAGAGAAAAAATCTCTTTGATTTAATCAAAAGAAGAAACAACCAAAAGAAAGAAAATAAAATAAAAAAATAAGAAAGAAATGGGAAGGAAGAAATAGAAATAATTTTGTTTTATAAAGAAAGCCTCTCTCTTCTCTCCTTGAAAGGCCCAAATCTCAGCCCCTCTTCTTCCCAACTTTCTCTCATGTCCCCACTCCCCCTCTTTTCTTTGGATAGCAAGCAAAAGGACTAAAAAAGTAAGAGAAAAAAATAGTAAAATAAAAAGGTTCTGCAAAAAAGAAAAAAAAAAGGAAAAGAAAGAGGATTGGCTCTTTTCCATCACATATAAGACCCCTACCATCTTCTCCACTCTCCTCAGCCATTACAACACCTTCAGCTTCAAACGTTCTCCATCAGTAGCCCATGTTATAGTACCTTTAACCCCCAAAAGTCATCCATCAGCAATCCCTATTACAACACCTTCAACCCCCAAACATCCTCTATTTGCAGTCCTCATTACACTACCTTTAGCCTCCAAACGCCCTCTATTAATAGCCCCAAATGTTTTTCATTAGCAAGCCCTTTTCTTCTCATAGTAGCAGTCTTTCCATCATCTTTTCAACATCTTCTTTTCACAACACCTCCTTCATCATCTTTACACTTTCTTCTTCAACTGTGGAAATCACTTCCACTCCATACTCTCTTTATTATCAGAACTCAAGTTGTTTCAAGTCACACCGAAAGGAATAACAATCATCTACCATCTTGATCTTGAGACTCAATTTAGCTAAACACCTTGATCTCACAACATCTCATTTCGAATCTCTACGAGAACCATCCAAGTTTCAGTTTTTGAGGGATCCAAGCAATCGAAATTCTTCGGTGAAAGTAAGTTATTTCGTTTATTCTTGATTTCTTAATTTTTTTATATACCCAAATTGACTCGTCGATTTTTGTACATGTGGTACTAATAATGGTCATTGATTTTTCAAAATATTAGCAGATCGATCCATTGACTTTTGGTGTTGATATTTTAATCATTTTGCTTGCTATCCAAAAAAGATAGGGGGAGTGGGGACATGAGAGAGAGTTGGGAAGAAAAGGGACTCAGATTGGGGACTTCCAAGTAAAGAAAAGAGAGGTTCTCATTATATAAAAAATTATTTCTATTTCTTCATTCCCATTTCTTTCTTATTATTTTATTTTATTTTATTTCTTTTGGTTGTTTCTTCTTTTGACCGAACCAAAGAGATATTTTCTCTTTCTATTTCAGTTTAAATAGAAGTAAGGAAACAAACCATGATCCCATATTTCGAAACTCGTGGCATATTGGTGGGTAATTAATTTTCAATTTTGATTTTGATTGATTGATTAAGTTAAAATTTCAAATGGCTTAGGTAAATTAATTTTTAATTTTTAATTTTTAATTTTGGTTTGATAAAGTTAAAATTTTAATTTGATGGGTTAATTATGTTTTAATTTTTTATCTTGACTAGTTAATTAAATTAAAATTTCAATTCAATTGGTTGATTGTATTTTGATTTCAATATTGATTAGTCAATTGAATTTTAAATTCAATTTGATTGATTAATTGGGTTTTAATTTCAATTCGATTGATCGATTGGAATTTAAATTCAATTTGACTTAAAATTTTCAAGTTGGTTGTTTAATTGAATTTAAAAATTTTTAATTTTGATTATTTAATTTAATTTTGATCATTTTTCCATGTGGAGGAAATCGTATCTTTATATTAAAATATTCGTCATTTTATGTGAAATATTTTGATTTTCCTAAGTATGGGATTTCTAGATTTTCTCAATGTACGTGAATTTTATCAGAAATTTATTCTCAATCATGTTTTCCTAGAAATCGAGGTTTTTAAGTTGAACATCAAGGGGTATTTTTATTATTTTTGCAATCTTTTATAAAATTCTTCGTTTTCATCAATTTTAGTCTCGTTAGACTTGAAATTACATTCCAAGACTAATGAAGATATTTTTAAGACATTTAAGAGGTGTGGGACCATAAGGGGTATTTTTGTCATTTTGTCAATTTTTGTGAATTTTGATGTAACATTTTTTTTGTCCCAATGTGATTATTTCTAAGTTTCAAAGTCTTATTTTCTTAATGCTGCGAGGTCTCTAAGTTATCGACATGCGTGGTGAACCTAATCATGTGTACTTACTAAATCAAGTGCGTGGTGTAGCGATCTTAAGCATGCGTAATTCTATCACGTAACAAGGAAAAAGAAGATAGTAAAATTAAAAAGACTGAGAGAAAAATAGTAGGAATTAAGAAGAAGGCCTCTCCTAAGCTTTCGAATTTTGTGCGCTCATCATTAGGAATCCATAACAACTGGATGACGGATCGTCAAGTCAAGCATATGAAAAAATGGGTTGTCTGCAGATGTCCCTCTTTGGCTAATGATGGAAGCAAACTAAATTGCAAATCAACTTTGGTAGTTAGTGTGACATCTGAATAACAAAGTTAATGACATTTCATTTTTACATTCTGATTTGGTGATTCGTCAGGACGTCCAGATCCTTGAGCGTAAAACTCTCTCCAAACTAGAAAGTGCTAGATCCTTGAGCATAAGATCTCATTAGCAGACAATGTAAAATCTTGAATTTTGAGAATTCTCCTTGAATTATACAAAAGTGCACGTATGTGCAATGGCATAATGCTTACGGAGTAGTCCATCAAATCATTGAGAATAAACTCTCATCGATAACAACAAATGTCAGATCCTAGAGATCTTCTCTCGCTGACGATGATGATTCAAATTGAAATGCACATATACAATAAAACAATTATATGATATTGAATTATGGCAAGTTTGAACAACGAGATAATTAAAGTCATAACATTATCAGAATCAAATGATGTAGGAACTTCGTTAAATCCTATTTGAAATTCTTTTTTAGAGTTCGAAAAAGTTTGAGTCTCGTTTATCGGACTCGAACTTATTGGAACCTTGCTTATCGGGCTAAGGCTTACAGAAACTTAAAAAATCCTATTAAAGTTGGAGTCTTATTTCTCGGACTCGAACTTATTAGAGCTACGCTTCTCAGACTTGGGTTGTAAGAACTTATTAAAATCATATTAAATTTGGAGTCTTGTTTCCTAGACTCGAACTTATTAGAGTCATGCTTCTCAGGCTAAGATTTGTAGGAACTTATTAGGATCCTACTTTAACTTATTCTATGATTCAAAAAAATTTAGAGTCTCGTTTCTTGAACTCGAACTTATTAGAGCCACACTTCTCGGGTTTGGGTTACAGGAATTTATTAAAATCATATTAAAGTTGAAGTCTCGTTTCTTAGACTCGAACTTATTAAAACCACACTTCTCGGGCTAAGATTTGTAGGAACTTATTAGAATCTTACTTTAACTTATTCTATGATTCAAAAAAGTTAAAGTCTCATTTCTCAGACTCGAACTTATTGAAGCTACACTTCTCGGGTTAAAGTTTGCGGGAGTTTATTAAAAACCTACTTTAACTCATCTATGATTCAAAAGTTGGAGTCTCTTTTCTTGAACTCATACCTATTAGAACCATACTTTTCTGGCCAAGATTAATTAGAGCCTCGGTGTTATCGAGCTCAAAGATTGAGATATTGGGCCTTTATTGGCTTATCATGCATATGGATTCATAATATCATTGGACTTCATCAGACTTTTAAAATTTTGAATAAGATTTTCCTTTTCGATTGTGAGATTAAGAATGAAAACTTTGGAATCACAATTATTTCAAGAAATGCCCCTAATTTCAAGGTTGACTTTAACTGAAACTTGACTATAAAATTAATGGAATGAAATACTTTTAGAAAGTATGGAGGAGAAACTACGAATTTTGATAAATGACAGATAGAAGAGCCAACATTCTTTTCAATTTTCAAGACTCTTAAGATTATCATATGTGCAATAAGGAATTGCTCATTTTCTTTCGAATTTATTTTGAGAAATACTTGAGCAAGACTTAAAGTCTTAATAAATATTGGGATAGAAGATCTTTTTCTTTAAAGTGGTCGACGATTCTACATTTTTTTTAACGAACACTTAGATAAGTAAACATACTCTCAAAAATCTTACAATATTCAAGATGGCTTCCGAGTTTTTTTTACTTCAACATTGTCTTCGTTAGATATGAGCTCTCAGCTAAAAAGTGAATGTTGTGACTTAAATAATTTCGCATTTCCTAGTTTTTGCATAAGCTTCCTTCTGAAATTTTCTTCTTGATGGGATCTTTCTTTTATTTTTTTATGTCCTAATTTTTGCCTAGATTGTATCTTCAGGTTTGTAATCTAGCAGGTTTTGTTTTTTTTTTAATATATTTTATGATGCCTTCATTTTTGCTTAGGTCACCTTTTTAAGTTTTCAACCTAGCAGACTCTTATTTTTTTACTGTTATGCCATAACTTTTGCCTAAGTCGCCCTTTTAGAATTTCAACTTAGCGAACTTATCTTTTTTCTTGATGATATCAAATATTCGACTCGACAACTTCTTGATTTCCTAGACCTTAACCAAATCAATTAGCATTATGGAGGAATTAATAAGTGGGCTTAGGACATGGTCTAGAAAGAAAAAGTATAAGGCTCAACTTTTCAAAATGCCCCTAGTTAGGCATTCTTTTTTTTCTATAAATTTTTTTGATTCTTCTTTTTTCTAATGCCCCTAGTTTGGCATTATCCTTATTTTATTTTTTTAAATTTTTCAATAGAAGATTTTCTTTTGCTTAAAAGAGTATATATATATATATATATATTATTTTTGGTGCTACCGGGTCTGAAGTAATTTTTCAGGTTGCCTACGTACCCTAAAATTTTCCTTTTTCTTTTAAGATCAGGTCAAAACGTAGTTCATAACAAGAATTCTCTCCCAAGGTTGGTTGGTGTGGTTTAGAAAGAAGAGGCTATTGATTTTTTTAGAGGCTGTGAAGGGCTAGAAAAAGTTATCCTTTTTTTAGGTAAGATATGAAAATTATTCGACCAAAGAAGGCCTCCCTTAGTAAAATTCTATTTGATTTGGTCAGGGTTCTAGGAACTTTGATTTCTTAATTGCCTTATCGATTAAGGTTCTCTTTTGAGAATGAATTACCTTCAATCTTCTTTCGTGAAATAATTTATGATCGAGTTTTTTGTATTCAATTGTTCAACTTTTATAGAACTCTGAGAAATTTTTATTCTTTTTGATTGACCTTCTTTTTAGTCATCAATAAACCCTATAGAAGATTGTAGTAAAGTGATTTGTAGGGTATCGTTATTGGCCGGGGATTGCGGTACTCCTATTCTAAAGAGTCATAACAAATTTTAGTTAGTTTAATTAACAAGTTGGAAACAAACATATTACACAAATTTAAGGGAGTTTCAATTTTGGTGATTCGGATTAAAAAAAATAAAAATAAAAATAAAAAGAAAGAAATAATAAAAATAAAAATAAAAATTAAAGAAATAAATATTTACAATTGATCATCTTCTCTCACAATTCAGAAAATCAAATTCATTAAATGACTAATCAAATTGCTTCAACATAAACAACAAATTTCATACCTTAATTACATATCCGAATTGAATCAAAGTGCAAGCCTAAAGAGATCATGCATTTTATAAATTCCTTCTTTGATAAATCATAGGGTTTTGGAAAAGTCCATCACCTAGTTATTTTGATTAAGCGATCAAGTTAATACTCAGCGTATCCTTACAACTTCTTAAACAAATCATTAAGATTAAAAGGAATTATGATTCAATAACCTACTCCTCAAACCTATGGAAAAATCCATGGCTAAAGAACATGCAATTTTCAGATCACAACTATTGTTCATAGTTTTTACCACTTTTAAATCATACCCCAAATCAATTAGGTGATTAGAGATACAACTATGATTTCAATGACAATTAATATCAAAGTTTTCAATATAATCGAACTGAAAATTCAGCATACATAATTAAGATCACCAATTCATGTGTCTATATCTCACCAATCCGAAAACATCAATTAATGAATCTAAAAGTCACTAACTCATTGAATTAAAAATTTCCAACTTAAGAATCCAACAAGATGTTCTTTAATCCAATAGCAACCAGGGTTGAAGTAATAAAAATAAATAAAAGTCATAAGGGTTACACTTTTTAATACAACCAAAGAAGTTTGAGATGTGTTGATGGTGATGTTCCTCACGGCGATGATGTTAATTATTGAAAATGAATACAAGCAGCAACGTTGTAAACTTCTTGGCAATAATGTTGCTGAAAATTTTCAGCGACTTCTCCTTCTTTTTGGCAACTAGTCCACAAAAATTCAACAACTCTTCTTCTTATGGTCGTTAGTTCCCCAAGTTTAAGCCTTCTTTCCTCAAGAAAAGATTAAAATTAAATAATAGAGAGAGAGAGAAAGATAGAGAGAGATCCTCTCCAAGTCTCTTCCTTTTTTTTTTCTTCTACACGTTATTTTTTTCCTTCTTAGAAGCCTACAAAATCTCCTAAAAATATTCTAAATCTTATCCTCCAATAACAATATCAAAATCTGACTAATTAAGGAAAAATTATTAAAAATAAAATAAAGTCCTAATATAATTAGGAAAGTGGTATTTTTAGTTAGAATTTCCGTGCACTATATTTGGAAACTTTCGAAAATCAACCTCGTCAAATCCATGTCAAATTTGTATCAAATTCGCGTCAAATTCGCGTCAACAGTGTACATACAACAACTTCAAACCCGATTTTGACCTTGATACAGTCATTATCTCTCAAAACTCAAAACACTAAAGTTGTAGATCTTTTTCTTAGCGTTCCATTGAATTTTGAGTCATCTCAATCAGAGTTCGGATGAGAGAGTTATGCCCAGATTAGGAAGTGATATCGAAACTATCCAAAATCGTCTAATTAATTTCGTTTTACACTTAGCACCTCCATTTGCATCTGTGGACATGGGGATTTTCATCTCTTTTAAAACATCCCTCCACTTTGGGGTGTTTTGGAGTCGCCACCATTCAAATTGATAAACGGGTGTGAATGGTCACCCGATGTCTCATTTTTTGAAAATCATATCATTTTTTATGTGAGGTGAGTTTAAGATGGTGGTTGTGATTAAATGGTATTTGGTTTAAGAGAATGGATGATTTAATGAGGTGGTTGATGATATTTTGGGAGGGTGAAGGAGATGATGCCATGTGTCAAAGTAGGTGAAAATGAAGGGTTGAGATGAGTTGATAGGAAAGGATGAGTGTTTGATTTGAGAGGATAGGTGTAGGTTTAGGTTGTAGAGATGGATTTTGTAGGGAATGATGGGGATAGATTAGGGGGAGGTGTAGGTTATAAGTGTTTGATTTAAGAGAATGGATAGGATAGGTTAGGGAGGGTGTAGGTTGTAAGTGTTTGATTTGAATGAATGGATAGGATAGGTTAGGGGAGAGGTGTAGGTTGGAGGTGTGGGTAGATGATATTTAGAGAGAAGTTAATGGGATATTTAATTATTTAGAGAAAGGTGATGGGAGTTGGTGGTTGTATGAAGGAGGTGAGATGGGGTGATGACATGTGTCACACTTTGATGATTGTGGTGATTAGTTGTGATGTTGGATTGGGTTGAGTTGGATTTGGGTTGAATGATTTGGGCTTGGTAGAGTGTTTGGTTGGACTTAGGTTGTTGGTTAAATAGGAATGGATTTGGGTTGAATTGAATAGTCTTGGATAATGGGTTTGGGCTTATGTTGGATTGAGTTGAGTTGGGTTTAGAAGGATGGTAAGGGATTTGGTCTATGGGCCACGTGAGAGGCCTTGGGCCGTTTATTGAAAATAGGATGACAAAATACGTTGTATTTTTGTAGGTTTAGGCCTCGAAGCCCATTCTAATTTTTATGATTTTTGGGGCATTTTGCGTCGAGGGCCTGATCAGATTTGGGTGTCTACAGCTGCCCCTCTTTGCAGGAATTGCGTACAAAGAACTGCAAAGAATAGACAAAACCCTGATTTGTACGGGCCCGAGGATTTTGCTCAGACAAGTTTGAAACCTCCGACTTGATTTGACGAATTTGATGGTAAGAAGTGGTTACCCAAGCACGGGGTCTGACAGGGTGAGCCTTTTGATTTCCTCGTCCTCATGGAGCGGAGCTCTTGTGAGGTCTCGGATTTGTGATAGTTTGGAGAAAAACTTTGAAACGGGAGTTTTCTAACAAGTCTTGGACAAATGAATTGTACTTTTGTAACAATGTTATTTTTCAATTTTTTTGATTTTTTGATTTTTTGATTTTTTGATTTTTTGATTTTTGATTTTTGATTTTTGATTTTTGAATTTTTTTTTATTTTTTATTTTTATAGTGCAAGCAATGTGGTTGTTAACAGTTGCCACAAATCCAAAAGAGAGTTTTTGTTGTTGGACCACAAGCAATATGGTTGTTAACAGTTGTCACTGGTCCAAAAGAGAGTTTTGCTGTTGGAGCACAAGTTAATCCCCTCGATTCATGCATCGTCCCTTGTAATGGCGCATTTGATCCTTTCAACGGTGCAAGCAATATGGTTGTTAACAGTTGTCACAGATCCAAGAGAGAGTTTTGCTATTGGAGCATAAATAATATGGTTGTTATAGCTGTCACAGATCCAAGAGAGAGTTTGTTGTTGGAGCACATGCAATATGGTTGTTAATAGCTGTCACTGATCCAAGAGAGAGTTTTGCTGTTGGAGCACATGCAATATGGTTGTTAACAGCTGTCACTGATCCAAGAGAAAGTTTTGCTGTTGGAGCACTCGCAATATGGTTGTTAACAGCTGTCACAGATCCAAGAAAGAGTTTTGCTGTTGGACCACAAGCTAATCCCCTCGGCATGTTGTTTATAATACCTTACAAAGAAACTCTTTCAAGTCGAAATCATAGGTGGAGGGACTTGAAATTCTGCTGTCATCACTTGAAGGGCTCCATTATGATTTTCTACCAGCCTGTTGATACGACCTCAAGAGTTATTGTTCTTGAAACAATGTTAGAAAACACGGTGGGCCACTGATTCACATCTATAAGGATCTCAACAAGGTTAATGTGATTCATGATAAAAATGGCGATTTCTCGAAAAGTTTTTGACTTCAATCCAAATGATTTTGGCCCAATTCCCCTCGAGAATATTTGCATGTACTCATTTTCACTTAGAATCTCATAAGCATGATTAACGTTATGTACCCACAATGGTTCCCCTCAGTAGGCCCGGAGAGTGATCTCAGGAGAGGCTTGCTCAGGGTCCTTGTTTTGATGCCTTCGCGTCTTACCTTGTTAGTCATGATGTTTTGGACGCTGAGGTAGTGGTGGTGAGGCAAGCTGCCCGAATTCGTGCCTTGGAAGATAGATTTGATTATTCTTTTTTTTTTTGTCAAGATACGTGATTGGCACATTTTTTTTTTTGTATTTTCCTTTTAATTAAATTTTTTTTATGAAAAGAAAATAGGTTTTTTACTTACTTGGTCTCAGGTGTATCATGAAGTTTGAATAAGTCCTAGATTTTTCATCACTGGCCAAAATAGTAGTTTTTGAAAACATTTGAATTTTTAGTGATTTGTCTTTGTCGAATAAATATTGTAGATCCAAAATATGAAGATTTTTGAAAAACCTTTATTATCTCGATGTTATTTGTGTTTTTGCCAACTATTGAGGATATAGATATCAGCAGTTCTCAGGCTCTTTTTAGAATCATCCCCAATGTCCTAGTATTGGGTGAATATCGATTGAGCAATGGGACTTAGGATTTTGGAAATTTTTTACCTTTCACAGTTTATACTCATGTGGGCCAGGAGTTCTTCATTATGTGTTTTTGTTTTTTATTGTTTTTTTTCATTTTTTTTTCATTTATTGCCCCTGGTGCCAGTTACGGTTTTCACCAGACCCGATTTCCACATTTTTGCGCATCAACGCCTTTTTGGGATTTCATCGTGCCGGTGGCTTTGATCTTGCCATAGTCTGATTCTTTTACTCATAGCGCCCTTTCAGGTTTTCACTATGCCCTTTTAGACTATGCTTGTATTTTTTTTGGATTTTTACATTGCAGATTTTGCTTGGAGCCTCTGTGTCTTTGTGGCTTGGTAACTCAAGTTGAGCTGCGAGATCGGCGACTCTACTCTTGTAGTGGTACTGTTTCTTAAGTAACAGATCTAGATTCCCCTCTCAAGTTTGCTGACGACTATTCGTGGCTAAGCAACTCAAGTTGAGCCGCGAGATCGGCTACTCTATACTTCAAGTACTCTTTTTTTCCGAATATCCGACCTGGATTCCCCTCTCGAGTCTTCCAACAACTAATAAGACTTGAGGTCCGGATCAAGTTACCAGATCATTGGTGCTGCCACCGTCATTATGATGCCTTAGAACATTCCTTGATCCGAAAGGACTTTTGGTGGGATGAAACGTTGGTTCGGGCTAATGGTAGTGGAAGGATTAAAAAGAAGTTAAGGTCTGGATGTATTTAGAGTGGTTTAGACATGGGACTTGTCTATTTTTGTTTCGAAAAGTTGATCTATGTCTCCTCCCAACGTCTCTCGAACTTGTTTAGGCTAGAGATTTGGGTCGAGCTTAGATCAAGTGTTCGAGTTTTTTGACTTTTTTGATTTTTTTGTATTTCTAGCCGTTCACAGTTTATCCTCATGCGGGTCAGGAGTATTTGATGCTTTGACTTTCTGATTTTCTTTTCTTTCGTCTCTTTTTTTTCCGTTTTTTTTTTTGTCTTTTCTTTTTTGTCTTTTTTTATTTATTTATTTTTCATAATGTTGCCTTGCCCCAGTCTTAGGTTAAGAAATGAATGTGATGGCTCAAAAGGGTTGACTAGAGTTAGATAGTTTGTTTGGGATAGCAAAGATGGCCTTTCGTCATCTCAAGGTCAGATCTTAGGCGTAGTATTTTTTAATAGTGTCAGCATTGATCGGTTGAGGAAAGACTTGTCCGTCCATCTCTGTAAAGATCAAAGCTCCTCCCGTCATCACATTCTGCACAATGAATGGTCCCTCGTAGTTTGGTCGAAACTTTTCCCTGGCATCTTCTTGGATTGGTAAGATCTTTTTAAGACGAGGTCTCCTGGTGAGAAATTTCGGGGTTTGACTTTCTTATTGTAGGCCCGTGCGATTCGCCATTGGTAAATTTGGCCATGACAGATAGCTGCGAGACGTTTCTCTTCTATCAAATTTAGTTGATCAAATCGAGCTTGAACCCATTCTGTTTCATCCAACTCTGCTTCTTTTAAGATCCGGAGGGAGGGAATCTCAACCTCGACGGGTAAGACTGCTTCCATTCCATATACCAATGAATAAGGAGTTGCCCCAGTTGAGGTTCGAAATGAAGTCCGGTAAGTATGAAGGGCGAAAGGCAACATGTCATGCCAATCTTTGTAAGTGACTGCCATTTTCTCGATGATTTTTTTGATGTTCTTATTGGCAGCCTCAACGGCTCCGTTCATTTTCGGTTTATAAGGTACAAAGTTGTGATGAATGATCTGGAAGTCTTCACACATCTTGATCATATCCTTGTTCTTGAAGTTCTTGGCGTTGTCTGTCACTAACCCGCTGGGAAGTCCATATCTACAGATAATATTGTTCTTGACAAACTTCAGAACACTGCTCTTGGTGACATTAGCATAAGAAGCTGCTTCTACCCATTTTGTAAAGTAATCGATAGCGACTAGGATGAAACGGTGCCCATTTGAACCTTTTGGCGAAATCTGTCCAATGACGTTCATGCCCCAAAGTGAGAAGGGCCAAGGAGTAGTCATATTGTGCAATTCTGAAGGTGGCGCGTTGATCTTATTGGCATAGATCTGGCAGAGATGGCATTTACAAACGTGTTGATAACAATCACTTTCCATGGTAGTCCAGTAATATCCCATTCTCATAATCTTCTTAGCAAGCATGTGACCATTCATGTGAGGTCCGCAGACTCCACCATACACGGTTTCGATAAGTCGTCTTGCTTTTAGTTCTGCCATACATCGGAGTAAGACTCATGATGTGATTTCTTGTACAGAATGTCATTGCTCAGGAAAATTGGCCTGCAAGCTTCTGAATAGTCTTTCGATCATTAGACGTTGCGTCTGATGGAAGAGTTCGATCTTCGAGATAGGCTTTGATGTCTGAGTACCATAACTTTTCTTCAGATTCTTCAACTTCGACGGGTAGACAGTAAGCAGGCTCATCTTGAAGTCCAATATCAATAGGATCAATGACTAAGTCCTCTAAGATACTGATCATAGAAGCGAGCGTTGCTAGTGCATCAACAAACTGATTCTTAGCTCTCGGCATGTACGTGAATGAAATCCTATCAAAGCGCGAGCTTAGTTCCTCTAGATACTCATGGTAAGGAATCAATCTCTGTTCTCGGGTCTTCCATTCTCCAGTTGTCTGATAGACTACAAGGCTTGAGTCTCCGAAGACATCGATCTCATCTACCTCAAGATCCAGTGTTGTTTTTAACCCTGCTATGCACGCTTCATATTCAGCCTCGTTGTTAGAACATTGGAACTTCAGTCTGATTTCAATTGGCACCTGGGACCCATCTGGTTTGATCAAGACTGTCCTTATTCCATTTCCCTTCTGATTTGTTGCTCCATCAAAGTACATTTTCCAACCTGGTTCTTTGTCATCGTCCTTAATCTTAGTAAGCAATATGGCTTCGTCAGGAAAGTTTGTCTTCAATGGCTCATAATCAGGTAACGGATGCTCAGCTAAGTGGTCGGCAATGGCTTGCCCCTTGATGGCCTTTTGAGTGACATAGGTGATGTCAAACTCAGATAATAGTAATTGCCATTTTGCAGTGCAACCTGTCAACGCTGGCTTCTCGAAGAGATACTTGAGAGGGTCCATTCGAGCGATGAGCATAGTTGAGTAACTGAGGAGGTAATGTCATAATCGTTGAGATGCCCAGACCAGTGCGCAACAAGTCTTCTCGAGTGTCAAATATTTTGCCTCATAATCAGTGAACTTCTTGCTGAGATAGTAGATGGCTTGCTCTTTTCTTCCTGACTTATCGTGTTGTCTCAGTACACAACCCATAGACGTTTCTTGCACCGAGATATACATCAGTAAGGGTCGTCTTGGCTTAGGAGGAACCAAGACTAGCGGATTGAGCAAATATTTCTTTATTTTGTCAAAGGCTTCTTGACAGTCTTCATTCCATGCTTTCAGCATATCGTTTCTGAGTAACTTAAATACTGGTTCATAAATAGGCGTGAGTTGCACGATGAATCTACTGATATACTGTATTCTACCCAGAAATCCTCGGACATCCTTTTCTGATACCGATGCTTTCATTTCAAGAATGTACTTGGTCTTTACTAGATCTATCTCAATGCCTCTTCTGCTGATGATGAAGCCCAGTAGCTTGCCCGATGTTGCCCCGAATACACATTTCGCTGGATTGAGCCTTAGGCTGTATTTCTTTAGCCTGTCGAACAATTTCTTAAGATTTACCAGGTGATCTTCTTCTATGCCTGATTTAGCGATCATATCATCTACGTAGACTTCCATTTCCTTGTGGATCATATCGTGGAATAAACCCGTCATTGCACGTTGATAGGTTGCCCCTGCGTTTTTAAGCCCGAATGGCATGACTTTGTAATGAAAAGTGCCCCAGGGTGTAATGAATATTGTCTTCTCTTGGTCTTCTTCTGCCATTTTTATCTGATTGAATCCAGAGAAACCATCCATGAATGAGAACATACCATGTCTCGCTGTGCTATCGACCAGAGTGTCGATGTGAGGCAATGGAAAATCGTCCTTAGGACTGACTTTGTTCAAATCCCGATAGTCGACACACATTCGTACTTTCCCGTCCTTCTTTGGTACCGGAACGACATTGGCTAGCCATTCAAGGTATGTAGAGACTGCGAGAAATCCTGCTTGAAACTATTTCATCATTTCATCTTTAACTTTGAGTGTCCATTCTGGCTTGAGTCTTCTTAACTTTTGCTTGATCGGCTTGCTCCCAAGAGCAATTGGTAGCTTATGAACAACAAGATCTGTGTCCAAACTGGGCATATCTCGTAGGACCAGGCGAAGATATCTTGATAGTTACGCAGTAGTTCAATTATTTCTTCTTTCTGCTGAGGGGTTAACAAGGCTCCGATTTTTACAACACGTGGGTCATCTTCAGTATCGAGATTAACTAAGTCTGTATCCTCAATGTTTGACTGAACACCTTTTTCATGTCGTTCTAAAAGGTCCTTGATTTCCTTAGGAGGGTATTTCACTTCGTCCTTAGACTCTTCTTCAATTCCCATGAGATTGAAGTCGAGTTCGAGGTCGAAGTCATACTCATCCTTTTCATATTCTGTTCTGTCCAAAGGTCCATTCGATTGAGACAAATCCTTTAAATTCTGAGAAAACTCTTTTTTTGATTTTTGAAATATATCTATTTTTTTGAGATTTTGAAAGCTTTTTGATTTTTTTGCTTTTTGAAGGCTTTTTTATTTTTTTGATTTTGAAGAATTTTTTATTTTTTTGATTTTTGAGTGCTATTTTCCGGGGGCTCGTTATGATCCTCGGGCAAGCTGATGTTGCCTAACGGCATTTTTTTTTTGGAGGCTATGGTAGTCGAATTCCTCCCAATTGTTCAAACTCTCCCCTTCTCTGAGGGGGCAGATGAGATGTGAAAGTGATTTGTTGGGTGATTTGGTTGGTGGTTCGGAGATAACTATGATCTCCGATTGATTTTTGTCAGATGGGGGCATAATCCCTCCCAGACTCAGTGGGATGACGACTGATGCCCAGTCAATACCAGTAGGGAAAGGTGATTTTTTTCCCTTACTCTCGATTGATTCCTTTTTTATGGGCTCTTGGGTAGTCATTGACAGACCTTCGTCGGAATCCCCATTGAATAGAACATCAATGCCTTCTACGAAGGATGGTTGGGACTCAATGACTGAATCTTCTTGTGTGTGTACGGGTTTGAAATTTACCATTTTTGGCCTTTTTACTGGTAATGCTTCTGATAAGTTGTTGGGTCTAGTATGAGATTTCGAGAAGCTAATGCTGATATGCCGAACTCTGCTCAAATTCCAAACATTCGGCTCACGATTTTGCCTTCTCGCTAGTCGAAGCTCTTTTTTCTTTTCATTAATTTCTGCAATATCCCTTTTTGTGGGCCTGAACCCGAGACCAAAATAAGGAGTATGCTTTTTTGCTTTGACCGGTGTAGCTCTTCCTCTTCCTCCAGGTCCCAACCCTTGCTTGGGTCGATAACCTGCCCTTTTCATAACCCGACCAATCATCAGATTTGTTCTCGATAGCTTTGCTTTTACCTTCTCCTGCCCCTTTTCAATATGATTGACAGCGGTGAATTGATAAGAGTGATAGAGTGATTTGTCCTTTGTCATCTCTATATCGATAAATGGCACATCCGGAGCTTTGCCAGCCGGGATTAAGTTCTCTGCCAGGACGGATATCATCTTCTGCCCCATAATGAATTTGACTCTTTGGTGTAGAGAAGAAGGTACAGCCCCGGCAATATGGATCCATGGTCTACCCAGTAGTAAGTTGAATGTTGTTGGTATCTCCATGACCTCGAACGTTACTTCGAACGTACATGGGCCTATTGTTATAGGTAGATCCACCTCTCCTAGAGAGTCCCTTCTTGAGCTATCAAAACCTCGAATGACCTTGTTATTACGTTTGACGTGTGACCAATCAGCATTGAGTTTCTTGAAGGTTTCAAGCGGACATACATTAAGTGCTGAGCCATTGTCAATCAATACTCTGGCAACCATCATGCCCTTGCATATGACCATAATATTTAGTGGCTCGATGTGTCCCGTTCCTTCAGGCGTAAATTCATTCTCTGTGAAAATAATAGGATTGGGGGCCATGATCTGGCCGACCGTCTGTTCCAACTGTGCCGACGAGGTAGTTGCAAGTACATGTGATTTCCCTAGAACTCTCAGCAACGCCTCTTGGTGCTCTTTCAATTTTTGCATCAGTCCCAGGATACTGATTTGAGCTGGCTGTTTGTTCAATTGGTCCACTATATTATGCTCACTCTTGCGAACGAGCTTAATGAAGTCTACAGCTTCCTTGTCTGTTACTTTAACCTCAGCCTCTTTATCTGTCACTTTCACCTCCTCTTTTTTCTGATCACTCTCGCTCATCTTCCCCTTTCCTTTTACCTTTCTCTTTTCTTCATCTGTCATCCCTTTTGTCATTTCTTCAATCTTTTCCCTGATGCTTACCCCCTTTACTGATAATTTTTTGCATCTCCCTGTCCTTGTCATATGATCGATATCGACCACCATTGCTTTCTTCATGGTTTCAACCCCGGAGGTTGTGGTGATGGTGGTCTCATAGCTCCAGGGCACTGCCTGGTCGGAGCTATAGGGGAATGGTTTAGGTGAGTGTATGGTCATGGGAGGCAGCTCGGGTCTTACATTGAAAATGAGGGGTGGTGGCGATGGTTTGGATATAGTGGTAGCAAGAGGACTTGATGGAGTATAGGGGATGATGAGTGGTGGAAGTGCGAATGAGGTGCATGGTATATGAAGGGGAGGTCGGGTTGATCCTTGAGAATTTGGCTGTGTATAGGGTATAACAAAAGGAGGTCGGGTCGAATTTTGATGGTTTGGGGGTCCGTAAGGTATAACTAAAGAAGGTCGGGTAGTAGCATTTTGATGGGTGGGATGGTTGGTGAGGTCGGCTAATCTGAGTGGTGGTAGTGAATTTTGGGGTGAGTTTATTGTATGATGGTTGACTGTGCTGACTGTTGGTGCTTCTGATCCCTGAGTTAAGTGGACCCTGATTTTGGACCCGATAGGCGCTATCAACACAGAAGGGTTGAAATAGGATTCCTCTCTCATAACCATGTTCACTGTAGGTCTATTTCCTCCTCTATTATGGGTAGGTAGAGGGTTCTGATTAATATTTTGTTGTGGTGCTTGGCTTGCTGGACCGTCCAATATGATGGCTTTTTGATCAATCAGATTCTGCACTTGGTGCTTAAGCTGCCAACACTGATCAGTGGAGTGTCCTGGTGCACCCATATGAAATCACAGAAGAGGTTGGGATTGTACCCTGGCCCTTTAGAAGCTTCTGGGTTCAGTGGTCTCTTAGTAAGATACTCTCCCAGTAGTAATGTAGGAAGTAGTTCTGACAACGTCATCGGTAACCTGGTGAACACTCTATTAACCCTGTTCGGTCTTGCTTGTTGATTCTACCCATATAGTAGCGCCTACTGTGGTTGTGGAGGGACTGTTCGGAAGGGATTCTGCGGTGCTGGAGCCCAAGCAGCTCGAGGTACTGGCATCCAAGGGGCCTAGGGTGCCTGTGGCCTTTGAGCTGGTGCTTGGATAATGATAGGTTGGCTGGGTTGTACATTATTAACTTGGTTTTCCTCTTTCTTTTTGACAAAAGGCATTGATTTCTTCTGTGCAGAGGTCCCCGCTATTGCACTCAAGGTGGTAAAGTCGAATATTAGACCAGTTCGGATCCCGTCCTTGATTCGGTCTGCTACTTGAACTAAATTTGAGAAGGTGCCTGTAATGTGTCCAACCAAATGAATGTAAAAGGCATGTCCTAGTGTCGCGATAAACATAGTGTTCATCTCCTGTTCAGTCATCGCAGGCCGTACTTGTGAAGCAGACTCCCACCACCTCTGGGCATACTCTTTCACTGTTTCCTTGTGTTTCCTCGTCATCTTAGCTATATCATTTCGATCCAGACCCACATCTGTATTGAACCAATAATTATGCTAGAACATTTCAGCCAAGTCTTGCCAACTCTTGATGAGTGTATGGTCCAATCCCGAGAACCACTTGAGGGCCGGTCCTGTTAGGCTTCTTTGGAACAGTTGTACCAACAATCTGTCGTCCTCGCCATATTGCCACATCGATCCACAATACAATTTGAGGTGCGACAAAAGAACATCCAACCCCGTTGTATTTTTCAAATTCCGGACACTTGAACTTAGTCGGCAATTGTGCGTTAGGGTAGAAGCAAAGGTCCCTAAATCTTATCCCTCCTAAAGTATTTGTACCCTTCATTCGTCTCATTTCTTCTTGGAGAGACTCGATTTGTTGGGCCATTTTGTCATCGGTAGAACTTTTGGCTTCGGGAACCCTGAAGTTACACTTGTCATCTAGGATCACCACCGGAGGTGGTTGATTCTGTGGTATATATGGTAGAGGACCCTGATATATTGGCACAGTAGTAGGTGGGGTGGTTTGTTGGTCTGGTCGTATTTGTTCAGGGAGTTCAGGGTTTGACCCGGATGCTTGGTGCTGAGCTGCCTGTGCTTGCAAAAAATTGGTGCTACTCAAAACGGCCGCCAAGATTTGTTCCTGCCTTTTCGTTGTTTCTAACAGCTTTGCTATCATCGCATTAGCCTCAGCTAGTTCATTTGTAGCAGGCTATGGGTCATCTGAGTTACTCATTGTTGATAAAGATGATCGAAGGAAATATGGAGGCTTCTCAGGGTGTTTGTACTTTTTTCGTTTGGCCACCTGTGGGTACAAAAGACCAAGCGTTATTATCTTACTTATCAAAAGGAAGATGCATGATATTTTATTATGTCCGGTAATCATTAGGGATGGTACTTAAAAGTGAAATTTAGTTAGGTGAATTTGAAAATGTGGTTTGCCAGCGCGGAGCTGGATCGTTTGAGAAAAAGAATTACATCAGCATGAAGCTGGCATCGACACGTTGTCGGTAAAATATTTTGAAAAAGAAATTTCATCAGCACGGAGTTGGCATCAACACGGAGTCGGTAAAGCATTTTGAAAAAGAAATTACATCAGTACGGAGCTGGCATCGACACGGAGTCGGTAAAGTATTTTGAAAAAGAGATTTCATCAGCACGGAGCTAGCATCGACACGGAGTCGGTAAAACATTTTGAAAAGAAATTACATCAGCACGGAGCTGGCATCGACACTACGTCGGTAAAATATTTTGAAAAGAAATTACATCAGCACGGAGCTGGCATCAACATGGAGTCGATAAAATATTTTGAAAAGAAATTGCATCAGCACGGAACTGGCATCGACATGGAGTCGATAAAGAAATTACATCAGCACGGAGCTGGCATTGACACGGAGTCGGTAAAACACTTTAGAAGAAATTACATCAGTACGGAGCTGGCATCGACACGGAGTCGGTAAAGCATTTTGAAAAAAAAGTTACATCAGCACGGAGCTGGCATCGACACGGAGTCGGTAAAGCATTTTGAAAAGAAATTACATCAGCACGGAGCTGACATCGACACGGAGTCGGGAAAATATTTTAAAAAAATAATTTCTGAGATAAATCGAGTTGGAATAACCCCTATTTTTTTGTAGCCTCCAATTCAGTTCTCTAAAATCATCGTCGACCAGACAAATCTCCAAGGAAGAGGCGGCGCACAATGGCACTCTTAAATCATCTTATTCCCTGAATAGACGTAGTCTATCCCCCTCGTATCAATAGGGTAAGATCTTTTTAGGCACCGACTTTGATCAAGGATTGCAATTGGTACTATTTTGAAATCTATTTTTTTATTTTTTATTTTTTGAAAATGGTTGAATGCATTAGAGTCGATTGATCAATTGTTATTTTTGTTAGATCATAAATGGATCATGAATTTGATTCGATATGAGTCGTGGACCCGATTTGTTGTGGATCTGGGTCGTGGACCCAATTGAGGTGGGTCTGGGTCATGGACCCAAACGAAATGGATCTGGGTCGGACCTAGTTGAAATGGATCTGGGTCGATCCCAGTTGAAGTGGATCAGGATCAAAGACCCAAACGAAATGGATCTAGGTCGTGGACCCAGTTTGATTGGATCTGGGTCGTGGTCCCAATTGATTGGATCGGGGTCGTGGACCCAGTTTGACATGAATTTGGGTCGTGGACCCGGTTTGGTTGGATCTGGGTTGTGGACCCAGTTGACATGGATCTGGGTCATGGACCCAGTTTGACATGAATTTGGGTCGTGGACCCGGTTTGGTTGGATCTGGGTTGTGGACCCAGTTGGCATGGATCTGGGTTGGACCCAGTTTTTTTTTTTTTTTTTTTTGAAATGGATACTTAGTAAGAGATGATGATGAGTTTGATTATAACTTAGATCGATAGTGAGCCACGTTGAGCAAAATCCATTTTGAGCGGGATCGATTCTGAGTGGTTGGCCCTGAGTTTACAGTAAAGTAACTCGTTTAGTCATTTTCAAGCTTTAAAACTATAAAAAAAAACAAAAAACTCCGAGAAGGAAAGTTGTCAGGATTGACATAAGGAATAAAATGAGCAAAAAAAAAAAAAAAATTTTGGGGTCCGTTTTTCAAGTACGGACCTAACATTTTTTGGCTGGTCTGTGCTTCAAATACAGACCAGAACATCAAAATTTTTTTTTTTTTTGTCCGTTTTTCAAGTACGGACCTAACATTTTTTTGCTGGTCTGTGCTTCAAATACGGACCAGAACATCAAATTTTTTTTTTTTTACACTGGTCCGTGCTTCAAACACGGACTTTACCATTTTCTTGAGTTCGTGTTTCAAACACGGACCATAATCTTTTTCTTGAGTCCGTGCTTCAAACACGGACCAGAACCTTTTCTGGCTCTCAAAACTTGCTCTGTTTTTGGTCCTCATCCCATTTTAACCCAGAATTTCTGGGTTTTGAGGCACATAGCCATTGTTTTTTAGCTTGGGCCACAAAAATGTCACTTTTTTTTTATGATGCAAACATAAACAAAAAGCGACTTCCCCCTTTACCTAGGGGGACATGAAACAACACATAAAAGGGAAAACTTCCTATCATCTATACAACTTGCCATCGTGGGCTTTGGGAAGAAAAAAAAAATTACATCACATATGAGCTTGGGATGGATACGGAATTGATTTTAAAAGCCTTAATGTCCTTTGTCTATTAATTACGCTTCGATGCATGCGGTTTGTAGGTTGTTTTTCGGCTACCCATTCTTCAAACCTCAATGTACACCGAAGTGTGCATGTCTTAGGTTGGTGAATGGGGTGGATGTTCACCTCCCAGCCACCCAAAATAGCGATCTCGGGGGCTTGAGAGTACCAGCATCCGGGGTTAGAAATTTAAAGAGGAGGGGGGGTGGCTTATGCATTGGGCTATGAATCGCATGTACATGTGCGTGCATTTTTTTTGAACCGTATCCATCCTTACATTCTTTGTCCCAAAATAAAAAAATAAAACAAAAAGCATATGTAAATAAATATTACAACCATTCTCATGTGACACTTGCAAAAAATAACAAAAATAAAATAAAATAAAATAAAAAAACAAAGCAAACGTTAGTAGATAAACAAAAAAGAAAGGACAACAAACATTTTTTATTTTATTTTTACAATGATCGAATCCAAGAAGAGGGTCGGACCCGCTAGTATGGTTCCCCAGTGGAGTCGCCAAGCTGTGGACATGGGGATTTTCATCTCTTTTGAAACATCCCTCCACTTTGGGGTGTTTTGGAGTCGCCACCATTCAAATTGGTAAACGGGTGTGAATGGTCACCCGATGTCTCATTTTTTGAAAATCATATCATTTTTTATGTGATGACTCTCGTAGGATAATGCACGTGGTCCAACCTTTGATTCAAGGTAAGGGGGTCCATTTATGGAGTAGGGAAGGTGTTAGGCACCCTACTCCATCCACGTAATGTGGTATCCTCGGATTCGATCTTTTGAAATAAAAAGAAAATGAAATCGAAAAACAATTTGATGTGTGTCCTCAAGTGTGAGGGGCTTTCGATATCGGTTCAAATCATTGAGGGCACCCTTATGAAGAAGGGGCCCTTTGGTGATTTAAACCATAGTGGTGTGTGTAAATGTGTAGAGGAAGGGAGAGTAGAAGAGGGGAGTTGAAGAGTATTTTTTGTTCAAATCCACCTTGTCCCAATCTTGATCTTCAAGGATGTATCCCTTTTGAGTTGATCTTGACTTGCTTGAGAGTGTAGAGGATTGAGTTGAGTTGAGAGTTGGGTATTGAGAGTAGAGTAAGAGTAAAGAGTTGATGGTTGAGAGTAGTAAGGTGAGTTGAGGGTTGAGAGTAGTGAGAAGAGAGTTATCTTTTTTTTAGAGGATTTTTTGTCAAATTTTCATTAGGTGTTGTAAGGGGAGAATTGAGGGGTTTTTATAGAAGTTGGAGAGTTATTTTAGGGGTAAAGTTGGGTGAAATAAAGAAAAATGATAGAATGGTTATGAGTTTGAGATAGAAGTGGGTGTAATTTGATGGGATTTGAAGGGTATTTGTGTAAGGAGGTTAAATGGGTGAGCTTTGACCCCAATGGTTTGGATCCTACCTACAACCATTTTGGTAGAGTATTTGGTGAGGTGAGTTTAAGATGGTGGTTGTGATTAAATGGTATTTGATTTAAGAGAATAGATGATTTCATGAGGTGGTTGCTGAATACATGAGGTTGGATATTTTGAGGGAGGGTGAGGGAGATAATGATGGTCCAAGTGGGTGGATGAGGGTTGCGATGCGTTGCTAGGAAAGGCTGAGTGTTTGATTTGAGAGGATAGTGTAGGTTTCGTTGTCGAGATGGGTTTTGTCGGGCGGCTGGGGGTCTATTAGGTGTAGGTGTAGGTTATAAGTGTTTGATTTACGAGAATGGATAGGCTAGGTTCGGGCGGGGCGGGTGTAGGTTGTAAGTGTTTGATTTGCCTGAATGGCTAGGCTAGGTTAGGGGCGCGGTGTAGGTTGGAGGTGTGGGTGCGATGATATTTCGAGCGAAGTTCCTGGGATATTTAATTATTTAGAGAAAGGTGCTGGGCGTTGGTGGTTGGCTGCCGGAGGTGAGATGGGGTGATGACATGTGTCACACTTTGATGATTGTGGTGATTGGTTGTGATGTTGGATTGGGTTGAGTTGGATTTGGGTTGAATGATTTGGGCTTGGGTAGAGTGTTTGGCTGGGCTTAGGTTGTTGGTTGAATAGGAATGGATTTGGGTTGAATTGAATAGTCTTGGATAATGGGTTTGGGCTTATGTTGGATTGAGTTGAGTTGGGTTTAGAAGGATGGTAAGGGATTTGGTCTGTGGGCCACGTGAGAGGCCTTGGGCCGTTTATTGAAAATAGGATGACAAAATACGTTGTATTTTTGTAGGTTTGGGCCTCGGAGCCCATTCCAATTTTTACGATTTTTGGGGCAGTTTGCGTCGAGGGCCCGATCAAATTTAGGTGTCTACAGCATCCTAAATTAAAATAAAAGAATAATGAGTACATTTAGGCACTAAATATGTATAAAGGACTAAATATTAAAGGAGAAAAATATGACATTTTGCATTCTTATCACTTTTATGAATTAGAACTCTCTTTTCGCGAGTGCGAAGTATGACAGATCCTTTTTGTGGATCATAACACCTTTGTCGATGGCTTCAACTGCATCATTCTTGACCGATAATTTTTTACTTTGAAGTTCATCCTCAACCTATGTCTTGATCTATTTTGGTACAATCTATTCTGATAAAAGGTAATGTCGTACTGGTACTCAAAATATCCTCATGAGACCATGCGAGAATACTATTGACTTTTTTAAGTAAGTTTATTATTCTCTCATGTTCCCCTAAGGATAATGTAGTACCCATCTGCACTTCTTGAGTTTACTATTTAATTCCAATACTTATCATGTTTGATTAGTAAGCTCTGAGTCATTCATCATGTTAAATTTTATGTTCACATCATTATTGCATGCATGATAATTAAAAGTTTCTTTATTTTATTGGAATTAAAAAAAAAAACTGACAAACTTGACTAAAACTTGAAAATTAATAAATCCTAACATAATTGAATTTAAAGACTAAAGCAATTAAAACTTAAAAGAAAACTCAATGCAGGAATATGATTCTGAATGGAGGGACATAATGCTATCTATACCACTTTGGATATCTTCACGATGGATGATTTTGGCTCGTTTACTTTTGCTACCTCTTCATGTTCTAACTCAAGCCTATTCGATACTGAATAGCCCATTGCCTCAATAATCTCTTTATTTTTCAGTTCTATCACTACCTTAAGGTAGATAGACTCATTCTAGCATGGTGAGGATGCACTATTAAAACCAATCGAGTGAATGAAGAAAATTGGATTAACTGATTCGAGTTTGGACATGGATATTAGGTTCAGAGCAAAAGGGGATTGATTTTGAAAGGTAGGCAAATGGTTAGTTTTAACATTTAGTGTGGTAGGGGCGGGTATGGTGACCTTTCATTGCTTGATAAGGTCTAGAATAGCATAGCGGAGAATAATGCACCTATCAAGAACAAGGCCAAGTATCTAATGGAATTCACAGAATTATCTATTGTCCAAGTTTGAAGGGAGAAGATTAGGCAGAGGCTTAGGTTGCAATGATGTCAACGGTCATTTTTTCATCAATTTTCGAAAGGCGACACTAAGGGACATTCCAAGATTGGAGAATTGTCTTCTAGGTTTGGCTTGTAAGGACTAAGTGGCTTGAAGAGCTAGTACGAAAGAGGTGTTCGCCACTTGTAAGGAATTGGCACTGGATTTGAAATTTTTGAGTTTCAACTCAGATGAGTTATCAAAAATTCCTGAAGAGTAGGCATCTTTAACTTGATTTCCAACCTCAAAAAAGGATTGAAAGGTAGGAAATTATTGAGGCATCAAGTACTTGGCATAGTTTGGAGTGAGATTACTAGGAATGATCTTGACTTGTTTCTTTTCCTAAGGTCAGTCCCACAATTGAGCAGCTTTAGCTTTCCATCGAGCAATAAACTTAGTGAAGGTTTCCCCAGGCTTCTACTTGGTTGTTTCTAAATCTCTTCTTGTAAGTTCAATGTCTATTTTGAATGAGTATTGTCCAATAAACTCCTTCATCAATTCGTGTCATGTTCTTACACGAAATGAGTCTAGTGACATTAGCCAACATAAAACAGGTCCTATTAGGGCTTTATAAAAAAGTTGAGTTATTTATTCTACACTTAAACCCTGAGATTACATGATGCCGACATATACTTTCAAGTGAGTCTTAGGGCATCTAATCCCATCAAACTTCTCATGTTTGGCATCGTGAACTTCTCTGGTAGACGGACCGTAAAAAATAACGCCATTGCCCCTAATCCAAAGGAAAGATCGTCAAGGTCCTTGATATTCCTCAAGGTAGTTTTAACCTGAGTTATTCGATGAGCTAAGACAGTGTCGACGGGTAATTGATCATCTTTTAGGTTTTCGATGAGGTTAAACACAGTATGAGGTTCTATAGCTTTATCTTTTTTCTTCTCAGTCTTCAGGACTTCAATTTGTATTTGAATAAAAGTAATAACTTATGCTTAAAAGTATTCCAAAATCTCCCGGAATACTACTTCATCCATGGTACTTGTTTCTTCTTATGACAAAGGTTGACTACTTGGGCTTGACAATGGTATTTTGGCATGACGACACTTTTCACAGACCTAAAATAGCACAAATGGTGATTTAGAATGTCTACGATCAATTACTACCTAACCGAAATAAACTAAGATTAACCATTGATTCTAAAGGTTTGACTTTTAACTACATGATTAAAATTTTGACATAAATTAGCCCAAGTCTGATGGTAAATATCGAGTCCAAATGCATTATAAGTCTATAATGGTCAAAAGGGTGAGAAATGTTAGTTATGGGTCTACCCCTAGATGGGGTTGAACCTTAGGTCAAACTAGTTAGTTTGACCACCTGATTAAATTTTCTAGGTGCGAATTAGGTCGAATCTTCGAACTTAAAACCAATTGGTTCAATCAGTATAGTATGGCCAATTAGATCTATTAGTCAATTGGCCCGATTAGTTTGATTGGTTCACAATAATCAATTTTTTATTAACAATTAAGTTTATACGGTCGGACCAATATTATGGGTTTAATTTGAACGATCTGGATTGGTCCTCCCACTTACCTGTTGGTTAAATTGGATAGAGCAACCTGAGAACACCCATAGTCAATTCAGGTCATGACCTATAGGAGGCTCTTAGACTCTAAGATTATTACATGCAATGCAATTTCTCTACCACCCTTGCCCCAAATACACCTATATACCTCTCGAGTGTACCTAATCAGACGATACGAGGTAACTTGGTTTGATATACCATATATGTACTAAAATTGCCTCGGCCCTTTATCATTAAATAATTCAAAAGGGTCCGATTGGTGAATGGGAGTCGCCACCTAGTTTAGGTTTAGGAATAAAAAAATAACTCCAAATGGATATGGATCGGTCCACGAATAAGAGAAATGGGTAAGGGGTCAGATTACGGATTTCGAAAGGTGTTAGGCATCGAATCCGCCCAATCAAAATGATCGGTCTCTATTATGATCCAAGAAAAATCCTAAAGTCAAACAAGGAAGACTATGGTTAAAGTTATGGTCCAATCATCATCATCAATTTATAACGAATGTGCTAAATGAATTTTATGGCAAAAATTGTCCCAATCATAATATGATTATTCCTCAAATTTTTCACCAAAAAAGAGAAACTTTGAAAAAGCACTGAATTGCATCTCGTATTCTAGAATTCACATGGCAACATTTTCAAATCTTCCAAAATAGAAACTCCTGAAAAATCATCAAAATAGAAAATTTATAAATACAAAACTGCTAAATTAGAACTTATGAAGCTTTTAAATTAAGAATTTGAAATTTCCTAAATTTGAATTTGAAAAATATATGATGAGTTCCCAAATAAGAAGTTAAAATTTCTAAATAGAAAATTTATGAATATATCAAATTTTCGAATTAGAAAATCCTGAATTTCAATGACTATGAAATTTCTAAATAAAAAAATGTAAAATTTTCTAAATTAGGAAATTACTGAAATGTGAAATTTCTAAATTAGAAATTTATGAATATATGTTTTTCCAAAATAGAAAATTATGCAATTTCCATATTAGAAAGTTTCCAATATCAATTTTTCAAAACAAGATTATGAATAGGAGTTTCCAAATTAGGAAATTATGAATTTATGATAAATCACCAAATTGGAAATTAATAATATAACAATGAAGAATTCTACATTATCATGCTTATCAAATTGAAGATCGACAAATACCAATGCATACAAAATTTTTAAATTTGAAGAAAAAATTCACATTCAACCAATTCTCAAAATAACAAAACGTGCATGCAAACATAATTTTTGATCTTTTCAAAACAATTATCATCCAACAGCATGCATGTTTGTCAAGTCAAGAAATACACTAATCACGTGGAATAACCTTAAAATAATACGAAGAGTTTGAACATTATCATGAGTCACAAAGATCCCATTTGAGCATAATGATCGTAAAAATTGAAAGACATTATCCTAGTCCTATCAATATGCGAAAATAAATAAAAACATAAAAAAAATCCCCTAATCCCATCAATATACAAAAATAAATAAAACATAAAAAACATGAAAAATATTTTCCTAGTCCTATCGATATACAAAAATAAATAAAAATACGTGAAAAATATTTTCATAATCCTATCGATATGTGAAAATAACTAATAAAAGAAAATTAAAGAGATGCATAAAACATATTCTCCTAACCCTATCGATACGTAAAAATAAATAAAGTAATAATAAAAAAATACTTCCCCTATGGTGCGTTATTCGAAACATAATAAAATATTACATATCATTGCAAGCATGAGAAAAAAAAAATCTCTTTCAAAATTACCTTTACGATGATGAAGAAATAATAAAAATAAACCAAAATAAACTCACCTATAGGATTGAAAACAGTGAGATAATTCCTTTAGGTACAACCAAGAATCCATGTGAGTATTGATTGCGATTGTTACTACTACAAGAAGAGACGATGAAGACTAGCTGTTGTGGCTATGGCTACGATGGAGATGTGAGAGACGAGGGTATGAAGAGAGATGAAGGCAGAGAAAGGTTGTTATAAGTGTTGTAATGGTAAAGAGGTTTGACTGGGCAGCAAGGACATCATTGCAGCAATGAGTCGAAGAGGTTTGTGGGACAGCAAGGACTTGGTTGCAGTAATGAGTTGAAGAGGTTCACTAGGCAGCAAGGGGGCAACAAAGGGGCGTTGTTGTTAGGAAATGAGGGTAGGTTTGTTACTATTAAAATATGCGGGCATCAGTAATGAAGTAAAGGAGATGAGGTGGACGTGCAGCATTGAGAGAGTGTCTTCCTTCTTCAAAACGTGAAGATAATGGAGAGGAAAGTGGAGCACATTAATGGCTGTTGGTTGCGCTCTGCTTTTGCTTCAAAATGTGAAGAAGAAAAGGTTGATGATTGAAAACATCTGTCGGTGGTGTTCAGAGAGAGGAATTTAGAGAAAGAGGAGATATTAGAGTTGCAGGTTTAATAGAAAAGAAGAAAGGGATTGTGAAGGGGCGTTCTGGCGAGATGGTGTTGCAGGTGGGATATTGGTTCAACAGAGAGAGAGAGAGCCTGAAAAAGAAGGTCAATGGAGAATAAAAAGACCTCTTTCATTAGAGAAGAGCTTGTAGAAGAAGACATAGAGAGGGTGAAGGGGTACTGCTGAATTTTACGTTGAAGAAGAGCCCTTCAGAGAGAGACGTCTCTTTTTTTATAGACAAAGAACTTTCTAATTTTTACTCTTTCTCTTTTTTTTCTTACGTTTTTCTCTCTTTTTCTTTGATTTCCTTTTAGGAGAATGAGAGTAGTTATCCCACGCTACTCGCCTCATTGGTTGTCCCTTGTTGATGAGTTTGTGATTTGGTTTTTTCGAATGAATTTTGAATTTTATCGATTGATAACTTTTTTATTCAATTTTTAATTAGATTTTGAATTTCGGTTTGATTGCTTAGTTAGAATTTTATTTTAATTTGAGTGATTGGATTTTAGTTTTGCTTTGCATGGTCGATCGGATTTTAATTTTGATTTTAATTTGTTGTTGATTGGATTGGTCAATTAATTAAAGTTGAAATTTTGATTTTGGTTTTATTGGTTGATTGATTTTTTATTTTTAATTTGATTGGTTGAGTAATTTTTAATTTGAACTCAAATTTAAATTGTTTGATTTTTAGTTTGAGTTTGATTTTTTAATTGTCTGATTTTTAATTTGAATTTGATGTCTTAAATTTAAATGTTTGATTTTCATTAGATTGGATTTTTTATTTGATTTCCAATTTAAATTTTATTTTGATTTTTTTATGTTTTCCTAAGAATCAGGGTCTCTAGGTTAAAGTTGGACATTGAGGAACATTTCGGTCATTTTTATAATTTTTCCTAAATTTTTTTATTTTCTTCGATTTGGATTCCATTAGACTCGAAGTCATATTTTGAATGCGATGGTGGTACTTTCGAGATTTTTTGAAACTCTGAAATTTATAATAGGCATTTTCGTCATTTTGTTGATTTTTTACAGATTTTTACGAACTTTGGTGTGAGGATTCTTTCAATCCCAACGTGATTATTTCTAAGTTTCGAGGTCATATTTTCCTAGCATAGCGAGGTTTCTAAGTTATCGAACTGTGTATATAGCCTAAGTGTCCGTACTTACTAAATCAGGTATAAGGTGTAGTGATCCTAAGCATACGTAAATTTCTATGTTGAGTCGTAACGAGTGGGGTAGATGGAAGGATTGGAAATAGGAAAAGTCACGAATAATACTTACAAGCCTTCAAGTTCTTTGCGCTCATCATTAGGAATTCATGGCAACTGAGAGGTAAATTGTCAAATTAGGCAAATGTAAAAATGGGGTGTCTGCAGATGCCTGTCTTTGGAAGAGGATGGAAGTAAACTAGATGGCCAATCTATTATGGTAGATAGTGGGACATCTGAATGCCAAAGTTAGTGACAGCTCATTTTGCAACCTAATTCGACAATTTGTCGAAACATCCAGATCCTTGAGGACAACCTTTCCTCGGACTAAAAATGTCAAATCCTTGAATTTTGAAAAATTCTCCTTGATTGATGCAAATGCAATGTAAGTGCATGTGTGCAATTATTTAATTATGATTTTAAAAGGCACTCCGCCATTTTACGCATTCATGATGGGAGGGTAACAAACTTAATAGTAAAAAACTATGCAAGTATAAAATCTAAGCAATACCTGAAAACATTATGAATTAACAATTGAGTGAAATGGAGTAAAATCTGAACATAATTGGAGCAAAAGTTGAATGTCTTACTCTACCTACCTTATGTGAAAGAGTAACGAAATTTTTTTTTAAAGTCCTACTCTACCTACTCAAGGTGAAAGAGTAATGTCCTATTTTTTTGAAAGTCCTACTTTACCTACTCGGGGTGAAAGAGTAATGAACTATTTTTCTAGGAGTCCTATTTTACCTACTCGGGGTGAAAGAATAATGATCTATTTTTGTAGGAGTCCTACTCTACCTATTCGGGGTGAAAGAGTAATGAACTATTTTTTTTGGGAGTCCTACTTTACCTACTCGGGGTGAAAGTGTAATAAACTATTTTTTCTAGGAGTCCTACTCTACCTACTCGGGGTAAAAAGAGTAATGAACTATTTTCTTTCTGGGAATCCTACTTTACCTACTCGGGGTGAAAAAGTAATGAACTATTTTTCTGGGAGTTCTACTCCACCTACTCGAGGTGAAAAAGTAATGAACTATTTTTTTCTGGGAGTCCTACTCTACCTACTCGGGGTGAAAGAGTAATGAGTTATTTTTCTGGGAGTCCTATTTTACTTACTCGGGGTGAAAAAGTAATGAACTATTTGTTCTGGGAGTCTATCTCTACCTACTCGAGGTGAGTCCTACTCTACCTACTTGGGGTGAAAGAGTAATGAACTATTTTTTTTCTGGAGGTCTTACTCTACCTACTCAGGGTGAAAGAGTAATGAACTATTTTTCTGGGAGTCCTACTCTACTTACTCAGGGTGAAAGAGTAATGAATGAATTATTTTTCTGGCAGTCCTACTCTACCTACTCAGGGTGAAAGAGTAATGAACTATTTTTTCTAGGAGTCCTACTCTGCTTACTCAAGGTGAAAGAGTAATGAACTATTTTTTCTAGGAGTCCTACTCTACCTACTCGGGGCAAAAGAGTAATGAATTGTTTTCTTTGGGCAAAACCAATAGGAGATTAACAATACTTTCGAAAGAGATGGATTTTATAAAGGTTTGACAAACATTTTAACTTTCTTTGAACCTTAGGGATTTTTAAAATTGTTATCAAGAGGGTAGCATTTAATTGAAGGTTAACCTTGTCCTTTAAGATTGAAATTGATCAAGTTTTAGAACAAAATGCCCCTAGTTTCACAAGGAACATTGCATTAGGGATAATTGACCATTTGACAAAGAATGCCCCTAGTATAAGGGGGAACCTATACTTTTTAGAAAAGGGAAGTGCCCTTGTTATGAAAGTTTGAAATCTTTGATTACCGCAAGCGCAATAATAGCTTTTAATTTTGACTTTTTATTAAAGATTTTGAGTCACTTTCAAACAAATTGGAATACCATATTTTCTTTTGAAATTCATCACATCTCCATCATTTCACTTAGGGACGTGAAGCTCTTCAGATCAATCATAGACGAGATACTTGTATCCACTGAGTCTATATTTGGTTCAAGCCGATGATTAAGTATTTGCATCAATCATAGATGAAGATTGGCTATCCGAACTTTCGATGTTTTGGCTTGGACCGCCTTTTAGATTCTCTAATAGATATTTCCTTTCGATCGCTCTAATTTTTTCCTAGATTTCAGGTTTTCAACCTAGCGAGCATACTCTAACTTTTGCCTAGATTGACTTTTCAACTTTTTAATCTAACGAGCTTATCATTTTTGTTTTGCTCTAATTGTTGCCAAGACCATCCTTTCGAATTTTCAACCTTGTGAGCTTGCGTTAATTTTTGCCTAAGTTGTCTTTTCGGATTTTTGACCTAGTAGGCTTTTCTCTTTCTTCCCTTCTGAACTTTTGGAGTTACTGCCTGATCATACTTTGTTATTTTCCTTAACTTTTTTGTGTGGTACTTAGAAGGGCTTCCATAGGTGGGATTTGGAGTAAGCTAAAAAAGAAAGGAAATTTGAGGCTCAAAACCCGAATGCCCTTGTGTGGTATTTCTCTCGAATTTTTTTTTTCATTTTCTTTGAATTTTCTTCCCCATTTTGACAATATCCTTTTTTGTTGGGGAATATTTTTTTTATTTTTATTTTTTTGGTGTGGTCGGGCCTGACGTAATTTATAAAGTTACCTACGTACCCCAGAATTTTGGGCTCAAACCAAAATGTAGTTCAAACTCATTTCCACCCCTAGGTTGGATGATCGGGCTGAGAAAGAAAAATGCAACTTTTTTTAAAGGCTACAAAGGGCTAAAGAATAAGATTTTAAGCTGGGTAACAGGAAAATTAGTTCAGCCAAAGAAGCCTCCTTAGATATAGTACCGCTCAATCTGGCCAAGGTTGAATAATTCTAGTATTTTTGCGTCATTATGATCTTTGAAGTCTAACAGTTTTTCCAAACATTTTTTCCAAATAGTCTTATCTTTATGACAAAATGATCTTCCCTATTGGATTTGCAATTTTTTTATTCGATTGAAAACAACTACTCAATTTTCTTTTAAGGCTAAATCTTCAATTTACATGTTCAGCATCTTTACTTTCCTATCAAAAGCACGAGTAACTCATCTCTCATAGACTGGTTCTAAGCAATTTTTCTTTGATTGAATTGAGGTCTTATAATGGCAACCAATAAAATCCGTTTCTCACGATTGGCTCTCTGTTAATACTTTAAGAACTGAAACTTCTATTTCAAAGCTTCCTCTCATACCACATAATAGAGGACACTAAGTAACTCAAGTCAAAATTTGGCATGTCGAGGATGTGAAAAAGAACTCCTCATACCAATCTCAATGTTTGTATCACATTTTTGTGATAGAAGTCTCAATATTCTTAATAGCTACCTTAATAGTAATTCACTCTGGGTGCCCTACTAATTTGAGAAATCCAACGTTGATATATTTCATAACTTATCCTCTAGTTATGTGATTCTGTTCTGGCTACATGTGTGGTGTTTCCATTTCATAGGACGAATATCTATTTCGTGTTGGACAATACCTAAGCTTACCCATCATATCCTCATAGGACCAATCGAGCAGGTCTTTTGAATTTTCTAAATAAATTCATCATCTCCTCGTGTTCCTCTAGGGATAAGTCAATTCCAATCTAAATTTTTTGGAAATTATTTTTTACTCTGAGGTCAATGTCCTGACTGTTGTCTTCTTGTTCAAATAATGCAATTAACTCAGGAGGGGGTTCATCATTAGAGAATCCTCTCCTAAAGTAAGATTATTAGTTAATTCATTAATGCACTCAAGGTATTCAAAATTTCTTCTATTTAGATGGGGTGACAAATACTATTGCAGACTCGACAAACTGACTTGACTCAATAGAAGTAAAAAGGCTAGACTCGATCTAACGAAGATAAGACATTACGAAATTAATAAAAAAAATTAGACTCAAACTAGGTGACATGACTGTGAAAAATTAAAGACAAGTACCCACAATGGGTTTTATTACAGATTGAGGACTCAGAACATCGCTTTCAATCGGTAGGACTGAAGCATGGTAATCTTCGAAGAACAACAGGGCAATGTTGAGAAACTCTATGGTAGTTTGCCAGTCTTGAACTTCTTCTTCAGATTCCTTGCCCTTTTCCAATATTTCCTTATTTAGACTTGATTCCTCACCCTTGGCCAAGGTCGTATCGAGTTCAGATATTTTGAAAATTCTTTCTTCCCAAGTCACATGTTCAAGTTCACTGCAATAGAGGGAGAAAGGTCCGTATTCTTAGTCCAACAAGTAAGAATTTTCATCTTCTAAGAAACTAGATCTTCCAAGTCCGTCTAAGTGATGAGAATAGAGCTATCATAATGAGGTGGGGACAAGCAATAGATTCCATCTGAAGTTAGGTGGAATGGTTTACAACCAATGGTGAGAACTTCCTTGGGGACTATCATTCCAATAATAGGAGAGCTATGTGATTTAGGATTGACTGGATGGATGAGGAGGACTAGGTCAAATGAGAGATGGGTATTGGACACCATGTTCAAGGTCTGAGAAGGTTGGTACGTAGGTAAAGAATTGGTGGTAACATTTGGCTGTGCAGGAGAAGGGACAACAACTTTTTTGGAGTCAATGAGGTTTTGAACGAGGTGAAGAAGGACGACATAATGATCAGTAAGGTAACTAAGATTTTGGTAAAATTCACAAAATGAGTTGGGATTGTTAGAAGCATGAGTCGATTTGGTAGAGGTCGAGGTTGGAGAGGTGCAATGAGCCATTTATTTAATAGTTTCTGAAAGACAATGCTCAAAGACATCCCAAGATTAGTGAATTTCCAACGCGATCGAGATTGACCAGGATTAGCTTGATTAATAGGCGAAATAGTAGACTGGACGGGTGTAACATATGTATTGGTTACATGAGGGTGATTAGTATTGGGCTTAGAGTTGGTGAATGACTTTTTGAACTTATTGTTAGAAGGGTTGGAAAGGACCTCAGAAGCGAAGGCATCTTCCAATTGGCTACCAGCTTACAATAGATATTCAAATGTTGGAAGGTACTGGGAGACTAGATGTTGAGCATATCCTTGGGAGAGGTTTTTCAAGATGATAGCTACTTGTTCTTTCTCTAAGGGTCTATCCCACATTTGTGCAGCCTTAACTCTCCAGCGGTTGTTGAAGTCAAAAATGTTTCCTCGTTCTTTTGCTTAGTCGACTCTAAATCCCTTTGAGAAGTTTTGATCTTGGTACTATACTTGTACTAGTGCCAAAACAACTTTGACATATTCTCCCATGTTCCAATTGTAGACGGATCTTGAGACATCAACTATCGTAGCGCTAATCCTGATAGGGTACGTTGGACTAATAATATCATATGTTCATCACTTAGGCCCAGAGTGTGCATGTTAGTGACATATACTTTGAGGTGTGTTCTTGCACAATCAACCCCATTGAATTTTTCCATCTCTAACATTACGAACTTCTCAGGAAAACGGATCTTTGGGATTTGATTTAGGGCCTCGATGCTTGCTGCGATTTCATCAATCCCTTTTATATTTTTCAAGGTCATTTCTAACTGAGTCATTCTATTAGCTAGCATCGGATTCTCCTTAAAAGGTTATTCGTTTTCATCAAGCTCATAAACCTCTTCCAGATTCCTGACCGTGCTACCGTTCGGTCCCTTATCCCTTTGATCGTCAAGAGGATTTCTTATTGATTCAGATATCTGTTCTAACACTTCTACCTTGCTCTTTATGTTATTTATATCCATTGCAAAGACCGTTAAGATCTTACAAATTTTCGCTAGTTCAGATTCAAATGTCATTCTGATGATTCACTTGGTACTGATGTCTGCCCTAACCGACCCGACTCATGACTCAATTATGTAGTGGACGCTTAAGCTTAAGAGCAATGATATCCTGAAACCCCATCAAAAGTGGATTATCCTTTGCAAACCCAAGAGTAGGTTTTTAACAATTAGAAATAAAGATCCTTCTTTATAGCATTTATTAAATTACCCCTTAGATTCAAAGTCTATAACCAATGAAACATTCAAAGCAAGGAATTGCATGAAGATGATTTGCCGATTAATCAAGAATCTTAGGAAATTTAACCATGATTAAGGGTTGTACGACCTTGAAAGAGTAAGATATAGATTGTACTAATCGGTACATCCCTAAACATGAATTTTTTTATTGATCTTGTTAAATACGAAATATTCAATCCATTAAGTTAAACTGACCAATGCAAGGTGATTGGGGTTGTGTCCCATTTGAGTTTAGGTCGATTTGATCCAATGGATCCGAGTACTCTACTTGAATCACTTCATCTACTATTTTTAAGCTAATTAATCCAATTGGTCCATATGTTGATCCATAAGATCCATTTACTAATTGGGCTAATTGCTTTAACTTGACATTGATCGGTATGTCTCATTAGTTACATTTATTAGGTTGGACCAATATGACGGGTTCAATTTGAATGGTGTGGACTGGCCCACCCACTTATCTTTTGGTTAGATTAAAGAAGGGCAACCCAGGGGCACTCATAGTCAATTTGAGTTGTGGCCTAATGGGACCATACCTAAGTTCTAAACTCACTATATGATTGAAGCTAGGTTAGGACAAAACTTAGATTACTTTAGCCTAAAACACCGATATACTATCCCAATTTTACCTTGTCAAACAATATGTGGTGTTCCAGTTTGATATACTCGAAGGTATTGTACTAAAGTTGTAGCGTTCACAGGCATCCACCGTGTCCTGAAGGACCAAGTTAGCTTGGATCCGGTTACGGGATTTATAAGGACATGTCATGATACAAATATGAACATGCATGCTCATGAGTGTGTGCGAAGGGAGAAAGTACGTTCGAGGCATTTTTCGAGAATATCCAACCATACAAGTCACATACATTCATCGAAGCCAATCATAAGAAATAAATAATCGATTACATCCAATCACAAACCAATGAAAGAAATGCAAAATCTAGCCTAATCTAAGAGTCTCTTTGAGTCAACTAGGTTGACTCGAGTGAAAGTCAACCTAAAAATAGTTTTGGAACAGGTCAAGTTTGATCCTAAAATCCACAGTGGTGTCGCCACTGAAATCACTTCGACCATTTTTCACTAAATTGTTCAAAGGGGTCCGATTGGTAAATGGGAGTTTTTAAGAATGGGAGTCGCCACCTAGTTTAGGTCTAGGAACCAAGAAATAACTCCAAATGGATATGGATCGGTCTACAAATCAAAAAAATGAGTAAGAGGTTAAATTATAGGTTTCAGAAGGTATTAGGCACCGAACCCGTCCAATAAAAAGGTCTCTACTACGATTCAAGAAAAATCCTAAAGTCAAATGGGGAAAACTTTGGTCAAAGTTATGATCCAATCATCATCATCAATTGATAACGAATGTGCTAAATAAATCTTACGGCTAAAATTGTCCCAATCATTATATGATTATTCATCGAATTTTGCACCAAAAAAAGGGAAACTTTGAAAAAGCCCTAAATCTCATCCCGTATTCTAAAATTCATATGACAACATTTCCAAATCTTCTAAAATAAAAACTCATGAAAAATCCTCCAAATAAATAAAGCATAAATACAAAACTGATAAATTGAAACTTATGAAGCCTCTAAATTAGGAATTTGAAATTTCCTAAATTAGAATTTAAAAAATATAGGATGAGTTCCCAAATTAGAACTTGAAATTTCAAAATAGAAAATTTATGAATATATCAAATTTTCGAATTAGAAAATTCTGAATTTCTATGAATATGAAATTTCTAAATAGGAAAATGTAAAATTTTCTAAATTGGAAAATTACTGAAATGTGAAATTTCTAAATTAGAAATTTATGAATATATGTTTTCCCAAAATAGAAAATTATGCAATTTTCATATTAGAAAGTTTCAAATATCAATTTTCCAAAACAATATTATGAATAGGAGTTTCCAAATTAGGAAATTATGAATTTATGATGAATCACCAAATTCGAAATTAACAAAATAACAATGAAGAATTCCACATTATCATGCGTACCAAATTGGAGATCGATAAATACAAATGCATACAAAATTTCCAAATTTGAAGAAAAAATTCACATTGAACCAATTCTCAAAATAACCAAACATGCATGCAAACATAATTTTCGATATTTTCAAAACAATTATCATCCAATGACATGCATGTTTGTCAAGTCAAGAAGTGCAATAATCACGTGGAATAATCTTAAAATAATATGAAGAGCTAGAACATTATCATGAGTCACACAGATCCCATTCGAGCATAATGATCGTAAAACTTGAAAAACATTCTCCTAGTCCCTATTCATATGCGAAAATAAATAAAACATAAAAAAAAAAAAAAAAATCCCCTAATCCCATCAATATACACAAAATAAATAAAACATAAAAAAACATGAAAAATATTTTCCTAGTCCTATAGACATACAAATATAAATAAAAATGCATGAAAAATATTTCCCTAATCCTATCGATATGCGAAAATAACTAAGAAAAGAAAATTAAAGAAATGCATAAAACATATTCTCCTAATCCTATCGATACGTAAAAATAAATAAAGTAATAATAAAAAAATACTTCCCTTATGGTGCGTTATTTGAAACACAATAAAACATTACATATCATTGAAAGTATGAGAAAAAAAAATCTCTTCCATAATTACCTCTAGATGATCATGAAATAACAAAAATAAATCATAATAAACTCACCTATAGGATTGAAAATAGCGACATAATTCTTTCAAGTACGACCAAGAAATTTTGTGAGTATTGATTAAGATTGCTACTACTATAAAAAGAGACGACGAATACTAATTGATGTGGTTGTGGCTACGATGGAGATGTGAGAGATGAGGGTATGAAAAGAGATGAAGGCAGAGAGAAAGCCTACTATTATAAGTGTTGTAATGGTGAAGAGGTTTGGCTGGGTGGTAAGAACATGGTTGCAACAATGAGTTGAAGAGGTTTGTGGCGTAGAAAGGACGTGGTTGTAGCAATGAGTTGAAGAGATTCGTTGAGCAGCAAGGGGGCAACAAAGGGGCATTGTTGGTAGGAGATGAGGGCAGGATTGCTGTTGTAAGAAGATGAGGGTAGCAACAATAGAGTGAAGGAAATGAGGTGGACGTGCAACACAGAGAGAGTGTTATCCTTCTTCAAAATGTAAAGAGAATGGAAAGGAAAGTGGATAACATTAATGGCTGCTAGTTGTGCTTTGTTTTTGCTTCAAAACGTAAAAAAGAAAAGGTTGATGATTGAGAATTTTTGTGAGTGGTATTCAGAGAGGAGTTTAGAGAAAGAGGAAAGATCAGAGTTTCAAGTTTAATGGAGAAAAAGATGGGAACTGTGAAGGGGCGTTCTGGCGAGATGGTGTTGTAGATGGGACGTTGGTTCAACGAAGAGAGAGAGAGAGAGCAAGAAGAAAAAAGTTAATGGAGAAGAAGAATATCTCTTTCATTGGAAAAGATATTGTAGAAGAAGACGTGGAGAGGGAGAAGGGGTGCTGCTAAATTTTACGTTGGAGAAGAGCCCTCCAGAAAGAGACGTCTTTTTTTTTATAGACAATGAACTTTTTAATTTTTTTAATTTTTTTTTTTACTTTTTTCTCTTTTTTGCTTTGATTTCCTTTTTGGAGAATGGGAGAAGTTATCCCATGCTACTCGCCTCATTGGTTGTCCCTTTTTGATGAGTTTGTGATTTGGTTTTGTCGAATGGATTTTGAATTTTATCGATTGATGACTTTTTTATTTGATTTTTAATTAGATTTTGAATTTTGACTTGATTGGTTGGTTAGAATTTTATTTTAATTTGATTGATTGGATTTTAATTTGTTGGTTGACTGGATTGGTCGATTAATTAAAGTTAAAATTTTGATTTTGATTTTATTGGTTGATTGATTTTTTATTTTTAATTTGATTGGTTGAGTAATTTTTAATTTGAACTCAAATTTTAATTGTTTGATTTTAGTTTGATTTTTTAATTGTTTGATTTTTAATTTGAGTTTGATTTCTTAATTTTAATTGTTTGATTTTCATTAGATTGGATTTTTATTTTGATTTCGAAATTATTTTGATTTTGATTTTTTTTTTATATTTTCCTAAGAATCAAGGTCTCTAGGTCAAAGTTGGACATTGAGGTTTCTTTCAGTCCTAACGTGATTATTTCTAAGTTTCGAGGTCATACTTTCCTAACGTAGCGAGATCTCTAAGTTATCGAACTGTGTATCGAGTATAAGTGTGCGTACTTGCTAAATTGGGTGTAAGGTGTAGTGATCCTAAGCATGCGTAAATTTCTATGTTGAGTTGTAACGAGTGAGGTAGATGGAAGGATTGGAAATGGGAAAAGTCAAAAACAATACTCACAAGCCTTCAAGTTCTTTGCGCTCATCATTAGGAATTCACGACAACCGAACGATGAATTGTCGAATTAGGCAGATACAAAAATGGGGTGTCTATTGATACGAGGCTAGGGTTGTAGCTTTTTGAATGGTTTAGCATCCCACAAAGGGATCGACCACGTACTAGTATTACATTGGCAATCGGGACATGTGACTTTGCAGCTTACAATAGGACAAAGGCTCAAGTCGTTCCAACGTGGGTGCATCAATATACCATTCATGGTCACCTGATCAAACGGTACAAATATCCTAATTTTACATACAATAAAGGTACGTGATTGGAGTTGTGATTCTCATGAATGACATCGCATCCCACAAGGAGATCGAGCCATGCACTAGTACCACAGTAGCTATAAGAGACAAGCAAGTATACAATACATCATAAATTAAATATGCTAGAGTGTATGCAAATGGGGTGGGGTGTGCCCGGGCATTTTTCGATAATATTCAATCATACAAGTCACATGATCTAATCATCAAACCAATCAAGAGAAATAAACAATTAATCACATATCAATGAAAGAAATGACAAAATCTAGCCTAACCTAAGAGTCTTTTTGAGTCAACTAGGTTGACTCGAGTGAAAAGTCAACCTAAGGATAGTCTTAGATCGGATTAAGTTTTACCTTAAAATCCCTAGCGGAGTCGTCACTAAAATCGCCTAAACCATTTTTCTAACTAAATAGTGAAAGAGGACCGTTTGGTAAATTGGGGATTTTGTAAGAATTAAGAGTCACCACCTAGTTTAGGTTTAGGAACTATAGATAACTCCAAAATGGATCGGGTTGGTCCACGAGTAAGAGAAATAGGTAAGGGATTAGATTACAGATTTCGAAAGGTGTTACACACCGAACCCGATCTAACGAGATGATCAGTCTCTACTACAATCCAAAACTATCCTACGGTCTAAGGGCAAAGGCTAAAGTCAAATTATAGTCCAATCATCATCAATTTATATGAGGTTTGCTAAACAGATCTTACGGCCAATGTTCTCCCAAATATTATATGATTTCTTGAATTTCGCATAAAAATGGAGAAATTTGAAAAAGCCTTAATTTCATCCCAAGTTCTAAAATTCACGTGGCGACATTTCAATCTACAGGTCTAGATATGCAAATATCTTTTGAATCAGCTGAAATAGAAACTTATTAAAAAATTTCAAATTAAGAAATCATGAATGTGAAACGGCTAAATAGGCAACTCAGGAAGTTTCTAAATTAGGAACTTGAAATTCCCTAAATTAAAAATAGACGAATACGTGATGAGTTCCCAAATAAAAATTCACAAACATGGATTTTCCAAAATCAAAAATTATGAATATGGATTTTTCAACATTGAAATTATGAATATTAGATTTTTCAAATTAGCAATTTGCAAATAAGAATTTTTCATAATAGAAAATCATGATTTTAAAAAAGTCACCCGAGTCAATAAAGAATCTAAATTCACATGAATCTCCCAACTTGACAATTAAAATTTTCAAAGTTTAATTTTGTCACGTGAATTCTTCAAATTTCACATGTTGAGATCTTCTTATTGATAAGGCTTACATGGCACCAAAAATTAGTGAATCGATTTACTAAAACATAATTCGATCGATCCACTAATACTAAAAATCAGTGAGTCGACTCATTAACTTTGTGTATAAAAATTAATTTGATCAATCTATCAATACCAAATATCAGCAAGTCGATTAATATCAAAATCAGTGAGTCGATCCAATAATATCAAAAATCAGTGAGTTGATCCATTAATATCAAAATCAATGAGCCTGCTCACTAACTTTGTATATAAAAATTAATTTGATCAATTTATCAACACCAAAAGTCAATGGATTGATCCACTAATATTTTGAAAAATCGAAGACACTTATTATAACACCTTCAACCCCCAAACATCCTCTATTAGCAGCCCCCATTATAGCACATTCAACCACCAAACGCCCTCCATAAGCAGCCCCATATGTCCTCCATTAGCAGGCCATTTTATTCTTACAACAGTAGCCTCTCCATCATCCTTTCAACAACTTCTTTTCATAGCACCTCCCTCATCATCTTTACACGTTCTTCTCCAGTAGTGGAAATCACTTCTACTCTATACTCTCTTTTATTATAAGAACTCTCAAGTTGTTTCAAGTCACATTGGAAAGAATAACAATTATCCATCATCTTGATCTTGAGACTCAATTTAGTCAAACACCTTGATCTCACAATGTCTCATTTCGAACCTCGACAAGAACCATCCAAGTTTCAATTTTTGAAGGGATCCAAGCAACCAAAATTGTTCGGTGAAGATAAGTTGTTTCATTTATTCTTGATTTCTTAATTTTTTTTTATGTACCCAAATTGACTCGTCGATTTTTATGCACGTGGCACTAATAGGGGTCTTTGATTTTTCAAAATATTAGTGGATCGATCCACTGACTTTTGGTGTTAATAGATTAATCAAATTAATTTTTATATACAAAGTTAGTGAGCCGACTCAATGATTTTGATATTAATGGATTGACTCACTGATTTTATGATATTAATGGATCGACTCATTGATTTTTGATATTATTGGATCGACTCACAGATTTTTGGTATTGATAGATTGATCTAATTAATTTTTATACACAAAGTTAATGAGTTACCTCACAGATTTTTGGTATTAGTGGATCGATCGAATTATTTTTTAGTAAATGGATTCATTGATTTTTGGTATCATGTAAGCCTTATCAATCGCGAGATCTCAACATTTGAAATTTGAAGAATTCACGTGAAAAAATTAAACTTTGAAAATCGTACTTGCCAAGTTGAGATATTCATGTTAATTCAGATTCTTCATTGACTCAAGGGACTTTTCTAAAATCATGATTTTCTATTATGAAAAATTCTTATTTGCAAATTGTTAATTTGAGAAATCTAATATTCATAATTTCTATTTCGGAAATTCTATATTCATAATTTTTTATTTTGGAAAATCCATGTTTGTGAATTTTTTATTTGAGAACTCATCTCGTATTCATCTATTTTTAATTTAAGGAATTTCGAGTTCAGAAACTTCCTGAGTTTCCTATTGAGCAATTTCACATTCATGATTTCTTAATTTGAAAAATTTTAATAAGTTCCAATTTCAATTGATTCGAAAAATGTTTGCATATGTGAACCTGCGGGTTGAAATATCGCCACGTGAATTTTAGAACGTGGGATGAAATTAAGGCCATTTCAAAATTTTCCATTTTTATGCGAAATTCAAGAAAATATGTAATATTTGGGAAAACATTAGTTGTAAGATCTATTTAGCAAACCTGATATAGATTGATGATGATTGGACTCTAATTTGAATTTAGCCTTTGCCCATTGACCATAGGATAGTTTTGGATTGTAGTAAAGACCAATCATTTTGATTGGACGGGTTTGGTGTCTAACACTTTCTGAAACCCGTAATCTCATCCCTTACCCATTTCTCTTACTCATGGACCAACTCGATCAATTTTGGGGTTATCTATGGTTCCTAGACCTAAACTAGGTAGTGACTCCCAATTCTTAGAAAATCCCAAATTTATCAATCAGACCCCTTTTACTATTTAGTGAGAAAAAGGGTCGAGGCGATTGCAGCATGCAACCCATATACATCTTTTCGATTAATCTTCAGGATATTATGCCCACGGGTCTTCTATGCTCAAATAGTAGCCCATATGCATCTTCTCGATGTGGGGTTTTCTAACTCCGAATTATCTCCTAACTCTGAATTATCTCCTAACACGTGTGCTTTCAATGATTAGAAGGTGGAGGAGTTGCTTTCCTAACTAATCTTTGGGTAAGAACCTCTCTTTCCCTTGACGTAAGTAACGATTGGGTTTGGAGCAATTCTAAGGATGGTATGTTTTCGGTAAAGATTTTATATATGTATATTTTTTGCAGATTGAGGATGACTTGGATTTTTTGGTGGTAGTTATTTGGGAGCCAAAAGTCCCTTTGAAGATTTCATTTTTCATTTGGATGATATCCCTTGGGAGCATTCTCACATTGGATGCTAAGGGGTTTTTGTGGTCCAAACTATTGTAGAATGTGTAGGAGAGAGGGAGAGTTGGACAATCATTTGTAGTTGCATTGTGTTTTGGCTTAAGAGGTATGTATGTATTTTTTTTTGGTGTTTTACGGGGTCTCTTCTTGTTTTCCAAAGTCAATTAAAGGTTTGTTTGAGTCCTAGTTAACTTTGGGCTCCTCTTTCATGATGGCTAAGAGATTGCTTTGGTCCCTTCTTTTTGCGGTGTGTTGGGGTATCTAGAAATAAATGAATCGCCGTGTTTGGAGGAAAGGAGTCTCCGATGGAGTCAATAATTATGTCTGTAAAAGGTTTTTTTCTTTATTGGTGTAAGGCCTTTATTGAGTTTAAATATGTGTTCTTCAAGATTTTTATGGGGATGTGGGATTGGGTTTGTAGATTGATGTGAGTGTGGTTAAGGCTTATTGTTTTGAGGTCTTTGAATATTGCGTTAGTCTCTACTTATATTCTTTTGTTGGTCATCTTGACCACATTAATTTTGTAGAGGTAAATTCGAGTTTTCCTTAAGTTATTCAGCTCTATAGCTCTAAAAAATTCTCATTGCTCCTCCGTGATGGCATCAGTATGGTACCTACCAATAATCTTTTGACGATCAAATTAGAGTTGTAGAAAATAGTAATATATAATAGCTCAATTTGAGTGAGAGCAAAAATAGATCCCTAACTCTTGATCCTCCCTCGTATATATAGTCTCCCAAGGATCAGGGTTTGCTCCTAAATCGGGATTTGATAATGGGAACTGAATTAGAATCTCCCTTATAGTGTCCCTGGATCCTTGGGATTTTTCCTAAAATCTCAAACTTCGATATGCATAGTATAAGACCATCAAGATACATATAGGGTCTTGATGGAATATCAATCTTACCCTTTACAGTTACCCTCTTGAGATAAGACATAAAGCCTTGTCATCATCTCGAGAAACGTTACCTATTCCAAACAAGTGTCATTATTAGCACGTATCCCTTTTTTTTCTAATCATTACGACTGGTACTTAACATCTCATCGTATTTAATGACCTATCATTTTGAATTTTGAGCAATTTAGATGAAGTGTATTTCATCTTTGACTTTATACATGTCCCACTAAGTGCCGTAGTAAACCCAGGAGCTGTAATGGTAGGTTAATAGGTTTTAACTAAGGGGTGCACGTCCTCTTCACTATTTGTGGCTATAATAAGGTATCTTTAAGAATTTCAAATTCCTCTATTGCCTTCTTCCTTGCTTCTAAAATTATGTTTCTCTGCTTTTGAACTCTCTGTATCAACCTACCTTTAAACTTTTCTTTCTTTTCATTAGAGGTAACTTCATTTCTTTCCTACATTGCTTATGTTCAATTTCTAACTCCAATGACCATCAACATATCTAAACATCGCAAAACATACCTGATTCCCATGTCTATGTCCATCAGGGTTCGTAATGACCCTAATGAGTGTTGTTAGGGGGAGGTGATGATTTATGCAACCTAGATTAAAGCTGGTCTTAGCCTTCCCATCTCCCCTTTCTTGAGAGAATTTCTTAGCAAGATCAATTGGGCTCATGGTCAGATGTCAGGCAATTTCAACCGATTTGTCGATCGGGTAGAGGAAATGGGGGTAACCCCTAATGATTTTCTTTCTAGGTACAACTTGAAAGCAAACTTCTATCGTCTTGGGAACTATTTTATGTCTGCCAAGTCTTCGGAGCAATCCTTGGTGTATGTCCTTCCAATCTTTTACAAGGATTGGAACAAGGACCCCCTAATCATTTAATAGGATTGGGTATTTGGCTTTGGCATTTCTCGTGAGGGGTTTAGGGTCCCTCAGACCTTCTAGGGTAAGTAGTGTCCTGGCCATTTTTTTTACCTAAAATTGTTTTAACATTCTCTTTATTCTCTATTTTTTCACTCATATTCTTCTACCTTTGTTGCTATTGAAATAAGGAAATAACATAAAGAAATTGAGAAGAAGAAGACGGTAGTTAAGGCTCCTTCTACGGCCAGAGTTGCCCAGTCTATTCGACCCCCTCTTGCACATGTTCTTATCTGAACCCAACCCCCATTCTATTTCAATATGTCCCTCTCATTAACTATGTTTCGACCAATTCACCCATGACCTGATCTAGTATCCCGAGTATCAGAGTAGAGTAAAAAAAGGCATGCACAAGATCCTATAGCACCTTGAAAGCGCTCTCAATCCGCGGGGTGCGCAGATCCACTTTTGACTTTTGAGGTTTGGGAGTCACCACCTAGTTATTACGGTCTAGGAACCGAGCATTGACTCTAAAAAAGTAAATAACACTAATCTACGAAAGAAACTACGAGTCCAGGGATCACGTTACAGGGTTGGAAGGTGTTAGGCACCAACCCCGCCCGGTAAATGTCGGTCTCTACTATTTCCCAAGAAGACTACATTGCTAAAAAAGACCTAAACTATAAAAAATAAAAATATTTACCTTTACCAATGCAACTATTTTGTTCCCTCAGATCTGATGAAGAGATCCCTTGATTAATAATCCTTGCTTCGTTCTATCACCAGATTCGCTTCAGATCTCAAAGACGAAGTACAACCTTCTTAGATATGAATCTTTCTGATTTATTTATGGATTTTTGGGTGTTTTTTTAAGGGTTTCTAAGTATTTTTTGAGCTAAAGTGGGGGTATGGATGTTAGGTAAGGAGTTAGGGCTTCAAAATTAGGGTTTAGGAGAGGCTAGGAAGCTTTTTGACCTACTTTTCTTAAGATTTATTTTGACCTACAAAAATAGATTGTGATGTCTCTATTTATAGATTTTTTTTAGGTGTTTTTTAGATAGAGTTAATATTTTAATTATAATTCTTTTAGATAGAGTTAGAGTTTAATTAGAATTATTTTAGATAGAGTTAGTGTTTGATTATAATTATATTAGATAGAGTTAGTGTTTAATTAAAATTTTTTTAGGGTTAGTTTTAAAGTTTAATTATGTTTCTTTTAGGTAGTTTTAGAGTTTAATTAGAATTCTATTAGGGTTTTGACTTAAGTCTCACTTGATTGACTTAAATCATACTTAATTGACTTTAATTTTAGGATTTTGACTTAAGTCTTACTTAATTAACTTTAATTTTAATTAGGATTTCACTTTACATTAATTAATATTTTAATTATTAATTTTAAAAATTTTAATTATTAAAATTGTAAAATTACTGCTTTATCCTCGGAGAGGACTTTTTTCGTTTTAAGTCGTTTTTTAATGTTCCAGGATGTTTTGGAATCAATTTTTTGTAAGAAATTCAGTGAGAATATTAGTTTGTATCATTTATAAAAAATTTTGTGCGAAATGGTCGTGAACTTTATGAGGGGCATTTTCGTAATTTTATCAAATTTTGTGAAAATTGACGAAATAATTTATTTGATTTCAATTTGTTGTTTTATGTGTTTGAAAGGGTTTTCCTAAGCGTAATGTAGGCTCTAGAGATGTTTTCAGGTTAGGGGTATTTTTGGTCATTTGGTCATGTTTTAGTGATTTTTATCGTAAAGCTTCTTTTTATCTGAAAAATGATGATTTCTATGTTTTTGGGGGTACATTGTCCTAACGTAGCGTGATTTCTACAGTTTTGTTTGCTTGAGATACCTCATTCGAATTTTTGAAACATATCTGGTAACAAACAGAGCATTGGAATAACCATCCATCATTGGGAACCGTTGTAATCAGGTTGAAGAGGTGATTAATCAGACGAGTACAAAAATGGGGTGTCTACAGATGCCCCTCTTTGGCAGAGGGTTGAAGCAAACTAGATAGCAAATCTATTTCGGTAGATAGTACGATATCCGAATGCCAAAGCAAGTGATAGTTCATTTTGCAACCTGATTTAGCAATTCGTCGGGACGTTAGGATCCTTGAGGGTTAAACTCTCCCCGAACAAGTTTATCAGGTCTTCGAGCTTGAACTCTCACTGACGATGTCAAATCCTTGAATTTTAGAAAATTCTCCTTGACTAATGCAAAAGTGCACGTGTGTGCAATGGTGTGATGCTTACTGAGTAAAAATGTGTCAGGTCCTAGAGATCTTCTCTCACTGACAATAATGATTCAAAATTGAAATGTGCTGATGCAACGAAAGCAATCATGGTAAGGTTGAACAATGAGGTAATTGGAATCATAACATTGTCGGAACTTCGTTAAATCCTATTTGAAATTCTTTTTTAGAGTTCGAAACAGTTTGAGTCTCGTTTATCGGACTTGAGCCTATTGTAGCCACGCTTCTCAAGCTAAGGAACTTAAACAATCATCTTAATTCATTCTATGATTCAAAAAAGTTGGAGTCTCATTTCTCGGACTCGAACTTATTAGACCCACGCTTCTCGTGCTAGGGTTTACAGAAACTTAAACAATCCTATTAATTCATTTTATAATTCAAAAAACTTGGAGTCTCGTTTCTCAGACTCAAACTTGTTAGAGTCACGCTTCTCGGGTTAAGGTTTACAGTAACTTAAACAATACTGTTAATTCATTCTATGATTCAAAAAAAGTTGGAGCCTCATTTTTCGGACTCGAACTTACTAAGCCACGTTTCTCGGGCTTAGATTTATAAGAACTTAAACAATCTTATTAATTCATTCTATGATTAAAAAAAAAGTTGGAGTCTCGTTTCTCCGACTCGAACTTACTAAGCCACGTTTCTCGGAAGATTTATAGGAATTTAAACCATCCTATTAATTCATTCTATTATTCATAAAAATTTGGAGTCTCGTTTCTCGGACTCGAACTCACTAAGCCATGTTTCTCGGGCTCAGATTTATAGGAATTTAAACAATCCTATTAATTCATTCTATGATTCAAAAAACGTTTGAGTCTAGTTTCTCGGACTCAAACTTACTAAGCCACATTTTTCGAGCTTAGATTTACAGGAACTTAAACAATCCTATTAATTCATTCTATGATTCAAAATCGAGTTCAAAGTTTGAAAGATCTGGTCTTTATTGGCTTATCATGCAACTGGATTCATAATTATCATTGGACTTCATCAAACTTTTAAGTAAGATTTTTCTTTTTATCATGTGATTAAGAAAAAAACTTTAGAATTAAATGACTTTCAAAAATGCCCCTAGTTTCAAGGTTGGCTTTAACTGGAACTTGACTACGAGATTGATGGAATGGATTACGTTTGAAAAATACAGACTCTGATGTATGATGATAGAAAAACTGACAATCCCTTAAATTTAAGACTCTTAAGATTATCATATGTGCAATAAGGGATTGATCATTTTCTTTTGAATTTCTTTTGATGCTTGAACTGGACTTAAAAAATCTTGATAAATATTAGAATAGAAGATCTTTCTCTTCAAAGTGGTTGATGATTCTACATCTCCCATTAGCGAACACTTGAACAAGTAAACATACTCTTGAAGATCTTACAATGTTCAAGATGACTTCTGATTTTTTCGACTTCAACATTGTCTTCGTCGGATGTGAGCTCTTAGCCGAAAAACGAATGTTGTGGCTTGAATGGTTCTGCATTTCTTAGTTTCTGCACAAGCTTCCTTCTGAATTTTTCTTCTTAATGAGACCTTTCCTCCCATTTGATGATGACCTAATTTTTGTTTAGGTTGCCTTTCCAGGTTTTCAATCTAGTGGGTTTTTCTTTTCTTTTTCTATAAATGCCTTGATTTTTGCTTAGGTTACCTTTTCAGATTTTCAACCTAGTAGGCTTTCTTTTTTATGGTTATGCCCTAACTTTTGCCTAAATTACCTTTTCGGATTTTCGACTTAGTGGGTTTTTCTTTTTTCTCGATGATCTTGAATATTCAACTCGACAGCTTTTTGGTTCCCTACACCTTAACCGAGTTAATTAACATTTAAGAGGACTTAATAGGCGGGCTTAAGACATGGTTTAAAAAGAAAGGATAAAAGGTTTGACTTCCCAAAATGCCCCTAGTCTAATATTCTCTTTTTTTGTCATTCTTTTCTGTAAATTCTTTTGACTTTTTTTTTCTAATGCCCCTAGTTTGGCATTCTTTTCTTTTTTATCAATTATTTTTAATGCCCCTAGTTTAGCATTCTCTTCTTTTGAACCTTTCAATAGGGGATTTTCCTTTTGGATGGCACTTTTCTTAAGAGAATAAACTTATTCTTTGCGTGATCGGACCTGAAGTAACTTCTCAGGTTGCATACGTACCCCAAATATTTCTTTTTTTCTTTTGGGATCAGTTCAAAACGTAGTTAATACTTAGACTTCCCTTCTGAGGTTGGTTGGTATGGTTTAGAAAGAAGAGGCTATTGAATTTTTTTCAAAGGCTGTAGGGGGATAACGAAGATTATCTTTTCTTGGTAAAACAGGAAAATGATTCGACCAAAGAAGGCCTCCTTTGGTGAAATACTAATTGATTTGGTCAAGGTTCCAGGAATTCGATATCTTGATTACTTTGTCGAGTAATGTCTTCTTTTGAGAATGATTAATCTTCAATCTTCTTTTGAGAAAATGTAATCTTCAGTCTTCTTCTATGAAATTGAGTGTGATTAAATTCTTTGTATTTGACATTGACTCGTTCAACCATTTCCAGACTTCAAAGAAAATCTCATGTTCTTTTGTGAATGATAACTCTTTTCTCTGAGTGAAAACATGATTGATCCATTCTTGTGGGTTTTGGCACATTTGTGATAGTTTCAATTACATCATTCTTGATCGATAATCTTTGATCTTGAAGTTCACCCTCGACTTTATTCCTTGATATATTTTGATACAATCTATCCTCATGAGACCATGTAGGAACGTTGTTGAATTTCTCAAGTAAGTTTATTATTCTCTCATGTTCTCTTGAGGATAACGTAATACCCATTTGCACTTTTTGAGTGTACTCTTTAATTTCAATATTTTTCAAATTTGATTAGTGAGCTTTAAGTCATTTCTCATGTTAGATTTTACGTTCACATCATTATTGGACACATGATAATCAAAAGCTTCTTTATTTATTAGAATAAAAATGAACATAGACTGACAAACCTGACTAAAGCCCAAAATTAAAGATGACTAACTGAACTCAAAGACTGACGCAACTGAAGCTAAAAAAAACTAAGAAGACTTAAAAAGACGACATCATTCTGAATGAAGGGACACAATTCTAGGATCTATGCCACTTCGGTTATCTTCGATGGATGACTTGAACTTGTCTACTTTTACTATCTCTTCATATTTCGATTCAAGCCTATCATATGCTGGACAACCTGTTACTTCAATAATCTCTCTGTTCTTTAGTTATAGTACTACCTCGGGGTAGATATGCTCATCTCGACATGGTGGGGGTATACTGTTAGGACCGACTAAATAAATGAAGAAAATTAGATCAATCGACTCGGATTTGAATAGGGATATTAGGTTCAAAGTAAGGGGAGGTTGATTTTGAAAGGTAGGTAAAGGATTAGTTTTAACATTGAGTGTGGTAGGAGCGGGTATAGTGACCTTTCGTTGTTTAATCAAGTCTTGGATAGCATGACGGAGAGTAATACACCTGTCAAGAACATGACCAGGCATCTGATGGAATTCACAGAATTGCCCATTATCCATATTTTGAGGAAGAGGATTAGGCAAAGACTTAAGTTGTAAAGGTGTCAACAATCCCCTTTTCATCAATTTTTGATAAGCAACACTAAGGGACATTCCAAGATTGACAAATTATCTCCTAGGCTTGGCTTGTGAGGGTTGAGTAGCTTGAGGAGATAGTGCGAAAGAGGTGTTGGCCACTTGTAAGGAATTGACATTAGGTTTGAAATGTTTGGGTTTTGACTCAAAAGGGTTACCAAAAAATCCCGAATAGTAGGCATTCTCAACTTGATTTCCAGCCTCAATGAGGGATTGAAAAGTGGGAAGGTATTGAGGCATCAAGTACTTGGCATAATTTGGAGTGAGATTCCTAAGGATGATCTTGACTTGTTCCTTCTCTTGAGGTCAGTCCCACAATTGAGTGACTTTAGCTCTCCATTAAGCAATGAACTAAATGAAAGTTTCCCCGGGCTTCTGTTTAGTAGTTTCTAGGTCTCTTCTTGTGAGTTCAATATCCGTGTTGAATGAATACCGACCAATAAACTCCTTCATCAATTCATGCCATGTTCATACCCGAGATGAATCCAATGACATTAGCCAGCGTAGGGCAGGACCTGTAAGGGTTCTTTGAAAAAATTATGCCATCTGTTCTTCACTCAAACCCTGAGATTGCATGATGTTGACATATACTTTTAAGTGAGTCCTAGGGTATCCAATCTCATCAAACTTCTCTATGTCTGGCATCGTGAACTTCTCTAGCAGACGGACCATGGGAAATAAAGTCATTGTCCCTAATCCAAGAGTAAGATCATCGAGGTCTTTGATGTTCTTCAAAGTAGTTTCAACCTGAGTTATTCGATGCTAAGACAGGGTCGACGTGTAATTGATCATCTTCTTGATTTTCGACGAAGTCAAGCATATTCTGAGGTTCTATAGCTTTATCTTTTTCCTTTTCAGTCTTCAGGAGTTCAATTTGTGTCTAGACAGAAGTGATAATTTTTACTTGAAAAGATTTCAAAATCTGACGAAACGTTGCTTCATCTATTGTACTTGTTTCTTTTTGTGACGAAAGTTGACTACTTGGACTTGACAATGATACTCTAGAAAGATGACTTTTTTCACGAATCCAAAGTGGTACAGATGGTGGTTTAGAATGTTTAGGAGTAATTATTACCTGATTAGAATTAACCCAAGGTTAATCGTTGACTTTAAAGGTTTGACTCTTAACCACATGATTAAAATTTCGATATAAATTAGTCCAAGTCCGATGGGAAATATTGAATCCAAATACACTATAAGTCTATAGTGACCAAGAAAGTGAGAAAGGTTAGACGCGAGTTTACCCCTGATTGGGATTGAACCTTTGATTTGACAAATTAATTTGATCTTAAGATTGAATCTTTTTTATATAAAGTGGTCTAGATCTTTAAAAGTGAAATCAATTAGTCCAACTGATTTGGTATTGACCAGTTTGATCCATTTGTCAATTGGGCCAACTGGTTTAATTGGTTCAAATTGATAGGTACACTTCATTGATTGAGTCGGGCCGATATAGTGGGTTTAGTTTGAACGGTCTGGATCAGTCCACCCACTAACCTGTTGGTTGAATTAAATAGAGCAACCCAGGAACACCCATAGTCAGTTTAGGTCGTGTCCTATAGGAAGACTTCTAGACTCTAGGTTTACTACATGCAATGCAATTTATCTGGCCACCCTTGCCCAAGTACACCTATATACCTCTCGAGCGTACTCAATCAGACGGTACGTGGTGACTTGGTTTGATATACTTATAGGTGATAATCTAAAACTTCAACCCACTTCTCTGAAGTCAAAAGCACCTAGTTTAATCCCCAGATCAGAGGTGGCGCGCGATGCTTGAGCAAAGACACTCTTAAATCACTTCTTTTCTAAAATAGACGTAGTCTATCCTCCTAGTATCGTAGTACATCGGAACAGGATCTCGCTTAGGCACTGACCAAGTAGTGCAATTGATGTACTTATATTATCTTTGATATACCTATGGCTACGAGTCAAGAGTTGTAGCGTTCATAAATGGTTTGGCATCCCACGAGGGGACCGACCACGTATTAGTACTACGTTGGCAAACGGGACATGTGACTGTACGGCTTACAATCGGACAAAAGGTTCAGGTCGCCCCATCATGGGTGTATCAATATACCTTTCAGAGTCACCTGATCAAACGGTACTAATGCCCCAGTTTTATATACCCTAAGGTACGTGACTGGAGTTGTGATTTTCATGAATGACGTCGCATCTCCGAAGAAACCGGACCACGCACTAATGTATATTGGCTAGAAGGGACATGCAAGCGTGCAATGCAAAAAAATAAACGTGTTAGTGGTGTGTGCAAAGTAGGATGGGGTGTGCCCGGGGCATTTTTTCAAATAAATGGGTCCGTGGGCCATATCAAACTACAAAATATGGATATCTCATAGCATCAAAAATTAAAACCAAGGCATGCACATAAAAAATATATATCAAACAAGATCATGACATGTCAGATAAGAGATTAATTAGTATAGCATAAGGAATAATCAATCAGATCCAATATTGAAACAGGCACAAAATTTTTTATTTTTTTGTTTTTTTTCTTTATATTTTTTTAATTTTTATTTTCATCTATGGTTCATCAAAGATCACTTTAGGTGATCCAACATAAATCAAGATTCTAACAAATATTGAATTGATGATAGAATGATGGTTGTAGGGATAAAGAGCGATTAACCCTTTTTTTTTTGAAATTATAAAAAAAAAAACTCACAAAAGAAAATCAAAGAGAAAGATCCTAATGCCAAATGAGCTCGCTCTTACAAAATAAATCAGGAACATTAACTGTGCTAACATTAGATAAATTCGAATTTTCTGTGAATTAGGAAAATACAATCCGAACTTGCATCGATAATATCTAAGGCTCCCGATAATGAAATCGAGTGAATTCAAGTTCTAAATTAATTTAATCGATGGGATCTATGTTTTATTAAAAGGTGCCCAGACCTAATTCTGACTAAAATGTTTTGTAAAAACGTTTTAACATTGCTGTCCCAACTTTCTGTCAGCAACAATTTCAGATTTACAGATTAATCCGAACTTGCATCGATGATATCCAAGGCTTCCGATAACGAAATTGAGTAAATTCTTGTTCTAAATTAATCTACTCGGTGAGATATATGTTTTATTAAAGATGCCCAGATTTAATTCTCACTAGAATGTTCTGTAAAAATGTTTTAACATTGCTATCCCAACCTTCATTCAGCAATAATTCCAGATTTACAAATTAATCCGAACTTGCATAGATAATATCCAAGGCTCCCGATAACAAAATTGAGTGAATTCAGGATCTAAATTAATCTACTCGATGAGATCTCCGTTTTATTAATAGGTGCCCAGACTTAATTCTCACTAGAATGTTCTGTAAAAACGTTTTAACATTACTGTCCCAACCTTGATTCAGCAACAATTCCAGATTTACAGATTAATCCAAACTTGCATCGATGATACCCAAGGCTCCCGATAACAAAATTAAGTGAATTCAGGTTCTAAATTAATCTACTCGATGAGATCTACATTTTATTAACAGGTGCCCAGACTTAATTCTCACTAGAATGTTCTGTAAAAATGTTTTAATATTACTATCCCAACTTTCATTCAGCAATAATTTCAGATTTATAGATTGGTATTCTAGGTAAACCTTATGAGATGCTTTGACGCCATTGTTGAGATTATTAAAATCCAAATTAGAATTCTTGAAATCGCCATTAACGAGAGTCGATAAAGAGAGAGAGAGAGAGAGAAAAGCGTCTCTCTTTGCTGTCCCTTTTAGCACACATATGGAGAAGAAGATAGAAAGAGAAAAAAAAACGTTTTCACTATCGGAGCACCATCATGCTTAAGTGCTGTTTTTTTTTTTTTTTAAAGAAAAACATTCTTCTCATCCCAACCACCATTATTCCATCATTTTCTTATTAATCTTTGAAATCTTGAATTATTTAGGATAATCACAAGTAACCCTTGATTGGATCATAGAGCAAACAAACAAACTAGAATACTCAAAAATCGAACAAATGATCTATCAAGCCAAACTAACTAAACAAATAAACTAAAATAAAATATAATAAAAACTTGGTCGATTTGGCAATGCTCCCATACTTGGGGCTTTTCAAGTTTGATCCTCAATAATCCCCAACAGAGTCGTCACTGAAAGTGCCATCGATCCGCGGGGTGCCCGGATCCACTTTTGACTTTTAAGGTTTGGGAGTCGCCACCTAGTTATTACGATCTAGGAACCGAGCATTAACTCTAAAAAAAGCAAATAACACTAATCTACCAAAGAAACTATGGGTCCGGGGATCACGTTACAGGTTGAAAGGTGTTGGGTACCAACCCCGCCCGGCAAATGTCGGTCTCTACTATTTTCCAAGAAGACTACATTGCTAAAAAAAATCTAAACAATAAAAAATAAAAATATTTACCTTTACGAATGTAACGGTTTTGTTCTCTTAGATATGGTGGAGAGATCTCTTGATTAATATTCCTTGCTTCATTCTGTCACCGGATTCGCTTCAAATCTCCAAGACGAAGTACATTTTTCTTAAATCTGAATCTTTCTGATTTGTTTATGGGTTTCTGGGTGTTTTTGAAGGGTTTCTAAGTATTTTTTGAGCTAAAATGAGGGTATAGATGTTAGGTAACGAGTTAGGACTTCCAAATTAGGGTTTAGGGGAGGCTAGGGAAGCTTTTTGACCTACTTTTCTTAGGATTTATTTTGACCTACAAAAATAGGTTGTAGAGGTCTCTATTTATAGATTTTTTTAGGTTCTTTTTAGATAAGAGTTAATGTTTAATTATATTTCTTTTAGATAGAGTTAGTGTTTGATTATAATTATTTTAGATAGAGTTAGTATTTAATTATAAATCTTTTAGGGTCACTTTTAGAGTTTAATTAGAATTCAATTAGGGTTTTGACTTAAGTCTCACTTGATTGACTTAAATCCTACTTGATTGACTTTAATTTTAGGATTTTGACTTAAGTCTTACTTAATTGACTTTAATTTTAATTAAGATTTCACTTTACATTAATTAATGTTTTAATTATTAATTTCAAAATTTTTAATTATTAAAATTGTAAAATTACCATTTTGCCCTCGGAGAGACGTTTTTGGTTTTAATCTTTTTTCAATGTACCAGGATGTTTTGGAATCGATTTTTCGTAAGGAATTCAATGGGATTATTAGTTTATGTCATTTATGAAATTTTTTGTACGAAATGATCGTGAACTTTATGAGGGGCATTTTCGTAATTTTGTCAAATTTTGTAAAATTTGGTGAAGTAGTTTATTTGATTTCAATTTGTTATTTTATATGTTTGAAAGGATTTTCTTAAGCACAATGTAGGCTCTAGGGATGTTTTGAGGTTAGGGGTATTTTTGGTATTTTGATCATTTTTTAGTGATTTTTACATGAAACTTCTTTTTGTCTGAAAAATGATGATTTATATGTTTTTGGGGTACATTTTCCTAGCATAGCGTGGTTTCTACAGTTTTGTTTGCTTGAGATACCTCATCCGAATTTATGAAATATTTTTGGTAACAAACAGAGCATTCGAATAACTATCTATCATTGGGAACCGTCGCAATCGGGTTGACGAGTTGATTAATCAGGCGAGTGCAAAAATGGAGTGTCTACACACCTATTCCCCTTATAGGGGCCTACTGAACGAAAATTCAAGAATGAGTTGTTCAGGGAAAACAAGCTCAAGAAGGTGCTTCTCAAGGAGAGTAAATACTAAAAGAAGTTACTAAGCTAGGAAAACTCCAAGGATAGCTACTCAGACTATGCAGGCCTTAGACGAGAATGTTCAGGAGGTTAACGTCTCCGGAGAGCCCCAAAAATGCATGTGAATGCTCCACATGAGGAATAATCCTACCCAAGTCAATGGAAATTAAACTGGGGAAGACAATGGGGACTCTAAACATGGTGCCAACTCTAAGACCTGCTTGGAGGACCTAGCCTTAGTCTACAACAGCCACAATGGCCACAAGGATCCTCTCATGGCCACACCCCTTCTCTCTCACTCCTTACTTCCTAAGAACATGGAATGCGCCAAACAAGCCAATCCGATCTAGCTTTTGGCAAGTATTGCCATGTCCTTTTTCAGGTAAAATCCTTATCTTCCATACTTTTATAGTCCTCTTACTAAGGTTAAAAATGAGCTTGTAATCTTGTAATCTCTGCTTGTGAAAAGAATGAGAAAGTGAATTGACTTACTAATAATCTCATTTTATCTATTCTTGCCTCCAAAGAGCAAATTGCCGACCTGGAAGTGAATCTGACTAAGTTCACCAAGGCCAATGATGACCTGGACGTAAACTAGAATTGAATCACCATAATCTATTGCTGGAACATGAAGACTTCAAGGAATATGTGCTAAGGAAAGAGGTTGAACCAAAAGACCTGAGAGTTGTTCTTGGGGGGCACTAAGGTAAAATTGAGCTCATTTAAATCCAGCTTCGAGAAACGAGTGGATGTTACCATTAGCTTGACTATAGTTGCTCAACTTAGGCATGCCTGGCAAAGGCAACTCTGTAGACACCCCATTTTTGCATCCGCCTGACTTGGCGATCCGTCACCTGGTTGCTATGGATTCCTAATGATGAGCACAAAGAACTCGAAAGCTTGAGAGAAGCATCCATCTAATTCTCTTTTTTCTTTTAATTCTATTCCCTTCTTTTTCCTTACCACGCGACATAGAATTACGCATGCTTAGGATCGGTACACCATACACTCAATTTAGCAAGCACGTACGCTTAGGCCCGCTACACATTTGGACCACTTAGAGACCTCGCTACGCTAGGAAAACATGACCCCGAGACTCAAAAATAATCACATTGCGACTAAAAGAAACTTCACGCCAAAATTCACCAAAATGGACAAAAATCGAAAAAATGACAAAAATATCCTTCATAAATTTTAGACCTCCGAAAAGTCTCGAAAGTACCTCCATTGCACTCAAAATAGGATTCCGAGTCTAACGGGACCTAAATCGATGAAATCAGAGAAATTTATGAAAAAATCAAAAAATGACCAAAACGCCCATTGATGTCCAACTTGCACGTAGAGACCTTGACTATTAGAAAAATCAAAATAAAACAACCAATTTGAAGCTTTTTAAATCAAAACAAAAATTAAAATTCAAACAATCAATTTAAAAATTTTAAATCAACATTCAATCCAAAATTTAATCAACCCATCAATATTTAAATTAAAATTCGATCAACCAATTAACATTGAAATTAAAACCTAATTGAATAATCAAATTAAATTTACAACATAATCAATCAATCGAATGGAAATCTTAATTTAATCAACCAACTAAATTTAAAAGCGACCAATTAATATCCAGATTAAAATTAAATCAACCGAATAACATTAAAATTAAAATCCGATCAACCCATTAACATTAAAATCAACCAATCAATATTCAGATCAAAACACAATCAACCAATCAAGATCGAAAGGTGAAATATAATTAACCCTTCAAATTAAAATTTTAACTTAATCAAATAAAAATTGAAAATTAAAAATTAATTAAGTAATTTGAAATTTTAACGTAACCAAAATCAAAATCAAGATTAAAAATAAAAACTTCATCACCAACGAACCATGGGTTGTGAAGCGTGGGATCATGGTCCCATTCTTTCTAAACTTTAAAAGAGAAACATTCTCTCTTTGGTTCGATCAAATGATGAGTGTCTCCAAACACTCAATTATACGCACATTTTCTGGATATTTATCTTGATTTTTGTACCTATTTCTCTATATTAAGATAACAATCATGATAAGCCTCAAATCACCACGTTGCATGTTAATTAGGCTTAATTATATATAAATAAATTCATTTACTAGATAAATCTAATTACGTGTGTTTCTTGTGCAGAAAATCAACAATTTGGAATCAAAATCTCAAGGCAAAAGCATTTGGCCCACTTTGGAATGCCCTAACACTTTGGAATGCCCTAATCCTTAACTCATATTCTCCTCTTTTGTCTTTTTGTGCAAAGAAAAGTGGAGGCTACTTTTAGACTCTTCTACACACATTTCTCTATAAATAGAGCCTTCATTTCTAAAGAAAGGGTCCCATCTTGGTTCTCTTATCCAAGACTCCTTTAATCTAAGGCTCTTTGCCTATTCTCTTATTTTTTGTATTTTCATTTTCTAGTTATTTCCTTTTGGCTAATTAGTCTTGTAAGAAGTAGAAGAAGACGAAGTTGTAATTTTCTCCATGAAATGAAGAAAAGTTCTTTCATCTCTTATCTTCCCTCTCTTGCAATGACATTAGGCTAAGTTCCCCTCCATTGGAGAGTGGAAAAGCCTAGAGCAAGTTCTTGTGTTATTTTTAATTTCATGCCTTTCTTTTATTTAAAATGCTTATGAATTCTCTCTAAGTTTCTTGCACCTATTATTCTTAATATAGATACTTTATGCTTAGATTAGATCAAGATAAAGTATGCTTAAACTAGATAATTGGTAGTAGGAAGTTTTCAAAGAATTCTACTTTGTTTATGTTCCCTTCTTTCATTTCATTTGCAAAACTTTCCGATCTAAGGAGCTAACACCAAGCCCTTACGATTGAGTTACAAAAAGGCTTGAAACTAAGAATTGGTCATCAACATGTTCTAGGTAGATCCACCTCTAATGGTGTTTTAATTTCATAAGTTTACTTGCTTTTAATTTCATTTACTTTAGTCTCTTTTCTACTAATTTTACATTTTCTTATAAGTTCAAAAATACAAAGAAAAACAGTTTTAATTCCTTTTAGTTAATTTGAATCTTATCTTCTTAGCTTAACTCTATTCCTCCTTTCTCTTGGGTTCGATCCCCTACTTGCCCCACAAGTAAGGTAAACGTAAGTTTATTATTAACTCCGGTGAGAAGAACAACGATAGTCTCATCATCAAAGAAGAAACAAATAAAAAAAAACAATTAAAGGAAAACATCAAAAAGGAATGAAAGAGAAAGAATAGAGAATAAAAAATTAGAAACTATTGTCTATTTAAAGAACCATACGTCCTCTTGAGAGGGGGAGGCATTCTTTTGGAAAAAAAAGAGCTAACAGAAAAAATAGCATGAGAGGGGATTGGATATTTTTGAGACCATCAAAGAGGGGCAGACGTTATGAAAAAAAGCTAATATCCTTGAACAAAAGAAAAGGAATCCGACGTTTTGGACAGCAAGCAAAGGAAGAAATGAAGAGAAGGAAGAAGAAGGAAATAAGAAAAAAAAAAAAGGGAGGCTAACTGTAGACACCCCATTTTTGCATCCGCCTGATTAATCAAGACGTCAACCCAATCGCAAAGGTTCCCAATGATGGATGTCTATTCAAATGCTTTATTTTGTTACCAGATATGTTTCAGAAATCCGGATGAGGTATCTCGAACTGACAAAACTTAGAAACCACGTTACACTTGGAAAATACGACCCCAGAAACATAGAAATTATCATCTTGCAAACCAAAAAGAAGCTTCACGATAAAAATAACTAAATTACCAAAATACCCCTAACATCAAAACAACCCTAGAGCCTGCATTACGCTTAGGAAAACCTACTCAAACACATAAAACAACAAATCGAAATCAAGTAAACCACTTCGCCAATTTTCACAAAATTTGACAAAATTACGAAAATACCCCTCATAAAGTTCACGACCATTTCATACAAAAAACTTCATAAATGACAAAAACCAACATTCCCATTGAATTCCTTACCAAAACATCCTGGAACATTGAAAAACGACTTAAAACGTAAAAAATCCTCTCCGAGGGCAAAATGATAATTTCACAATTTTAATAATTAAAAATTTCGAAATTAATAAATAAATTATTAAATAATATAAAGTGAAACATTAATAAAATTAATTAAAAAATTAAAACTAAAAAATTGATCAATCAGGCTTTCAAGAAAAATTGTTGATGGTTCGCAAGATCATTCTTTAAGGACCCCTCCATTTGGGGGTCCAAAGAATCAAATATATAATAGAGGGGGGTTCTCTAAAAATTTAAAGTCAAGATATTAAAGTCAATCAAATAAGACTAAAGTCAAAATTAAAGTCAATTAAGTAAGACTAGAGTCAAGTATTAAAGTCAATCTCATAAGACTAAAGTCAAAACCCTAATCTAAACTAATCAAGTCAATCTCATAAGACTAAGGTCAAAACCCTAAATCAAAACTCTAATCTAAACTAATCAAGTCAATCTCATAAGACTGAGGTCAAAACCCTAAATCAAAATCCTAATCTAAACTAATCAAGTCAATCTCATAAGACTAAAGTCAAAACCCTAAAACCCTAAAGACTAAGTCAAAACCCTAATTGAAATCCTAAAAGAAACCCTTATCAAATCCTAATGCTTCTAAAAACTTTATAAATAGGAGCCTCCACACCTTATTTTCGTATCAAAGAAAAAACCCTAGGAAAAGTAGGTGAAGAAGCCCCCACAACCTCTCAAAAACCCTAATTTTGGAGTCTCAACTCCTTACCTAACACCCATGCTCTGATTTTAGCCTAAAAAACACCTAAAAACCTCTCAAAAACATCCTAAAATCCACAACAAATTCGAAGCACCTAGATCCAAGAAGGAGATACCTTACCTTAGAGATCAGAAATCAGATCCAGAGATAGAACGAAGTAAGGAATACGGTACAAGGAGCTGTTTTCACCAGATCTGAGGGAATAACACCTTTGCAGATCGAAGGTGAGTTTTTTTTTTTTTTTTTTTAAATCTAGGTTTGTCATTAGCGATGTAGATTTATTTGGGATAAGTAGAGACCGGCAATTGTCGGGCGGGGTTGGTGCCTAACACCTTCCAACCCCGTAACATGATCCCCGGATTCAGATTTTCTGTAGTAGATTAGTGTTTATCCGTTTTAGAGTCAGTTTTGTTCCTAGACCACAATAACTAGGTGGCGACTCCCAAACCTCAAGGGTCAAAAGCGGATCCGCGCACCCCGCGGATCGAGGGCGCTTTCAGTGGCGACTCCACTGGGGATTTTGAGGATCAAACTTGAAAAACCCCAAGTATGGGAGCATCGCTAAAATAACCTAGATTTTTTATTATTATTATTTATTCTTTGTTTATTTGTTCATTATTTGCATCTTTATTTTTCAAGTTATGTTTTTGTTTTGTTCGATTATTGAGCATGCCATTTTTGACCTTAGATATGTGACTTCGGTATATTATTCTTGTGAGTTAATGAAGGGCCGTCTAAGGTGATCTTAAATAATGCGATATTTCAATATGGATGATTTTATTAAGAACGGGATGTTGATAGTTGGACAGTAAAATTTTTCAAATGCATGGGCAGATTTTTCTTTTATTTTTTTTTGAAAAAAGCTTTAGTGTGTGCTTGATCTGTTGCTTGATTTTTTTTTATTATTTTTTTTTATATATATAAAAATTCTCTTGCAAGCCGTGTCCATTGTCAGCAAGAGGAAAAAAATGAAATAATAAAAAAAAAATGTTTTGAGAGGTTCTGTGACTTAGGAACCAATCTTCGTTTTTAGTTATTGGGTGGTGTGTCCCAAGTGAAAATTGGTTTTTAATGGATACATTTAAAAAAAAAAAATATTTCACTTTCTCTTTGTTATTTCTTCTCTGCCAAGGAGTTTTTATCGTCTCCAAACAGAGACCGATTGCTCTTAATAAGAAAAAAACCCAACTTTGGTTTTTTTTGGCTGTCAACATCAACATCGGGCTTTAACAAGTGGAGCCCAAGCGAAATCTCTAGTGATCTCTCCGCTGAGATGAGCAGCTAGATTAACTTACTTTTCTGTATCAAAAGAGAATGTGTGGGAGCTGAAGAAGAAGGACTTTGTAATCGATGATGAAGATTGAGAACCATGGGTTCCATGTACCTTTGACAGATGAAGATCCATACGTGCTGACTGAAGAAGATGAACCTTATCTTCTATCCTATGATGAAGTTAGACATATGACTCGAGGGGGAAGAGTTTTTAAGCCACAAGAACTTTGTACTGATAATCCGGCAGCCTTGGCAAGAAAAGAAAGAGAAGATCCTATCAAAGAAAACATTGAAGAAGATAACTCCGTGATTAAGCAATTGAAGAAATCAGGAGCCAATATCTCAGTTTGGGGTTTACTTATGGCTTCCACTGCCCATAGGGAGGCTGTTCTCAAAGCATTAAGTACAGCCCAAGTCTCCCTTGACACTTCTCCAGATCAGCTGGCCAACATAGTAGGGGCGACCTATGTGGAAAATATCTTGTCCTTCTCGGACTCCGATCTCCCAAAGGAAGAAGCAAACCACACTAAGCCACTGCACATCACAGTTGACTGTAACGGGATGAGGGTACCTCTGGTATTGATCAATAATGGGAGTGCATTGAATGTTTGCCCTTTGAAGACCGCCACTTGCCTTGGGTTTAAAACTGAAGATCTCAAGCCCACTAATCAAGGGGTTAGGGCCTATGATAACACTAAAAGGGACGTACTGAGAATTCTGCACCTTCGATTGTCTACGGGCATAGCTGAATTTCTGACAGAATTTCAGGTCATAGACATCCAGTCCTCTTTTAATCTATTATTAGGAAGACCGTGGCTACACCAAATCAAAGCCATACCTTCCACGCTGCACCAGAAGGTCAAGTTTATCAAAGATGGGCTAGTAATTACTCTCCATGGAGATGCTGAAATTGTAGGGATCATAAATAGTACTGAAGCTAAGGATGAGCCGCTGCTTGAGATTCAGCCAGAACAACAAGGAGTAGAGCTCAATGGGTTCGAGTTTGAGAAAATATGCTCAGTCCAATGGGATCAAGCCATGAAAGAATATTTTCCAATGGAAAATACTTCTAACTGCAATATGGCCAATATATTCAAGAAAATGAGATTTTTCCCTGGTATGGGCTTAGGCCGCAAGCAGCAAGGTATTAAAGATGCACCAGTGATTAAAGAGGTCATTGGCACATTTGGGCTAGGATATAAGCCTACTAATGAAGATTGGGCCCAATTGGAAGACAAAGCGAGACAAGGCAATTGCGAAAGATCTCATCAAAATGAAGCCTTATCGTAAGACCCTTAATGACTATTTTGTGAAGGAAGGAGAAGATTTCTGTTACTGTGGGTTCCCCGAGCCATTCATTGACCACATCACAGGTACTCGTCTGCCGGGGTTTGAGATCTTCTTTGGTATGGATTGGCCTGAAGAGGAAGCAAACACAGAAGCTGAAGAGAAGAAAATTGAAGACTGGTAGTTCAATCTAGACTCCCTCAACATCGACCAGTTATTTATTGAAGATCACAGTGTCTTGGTGTTGTCAACTGAGAAAGGGATCCCAAATCCTCAGTCTGCAATCAAACCCGCTGTAGGGTGTCTCTCTAGTTATCATGTAATTAGTCCTGTATTGCATGTCAAGACTTGGTCTGTCAGTCCTCTTAGTCCTGTTCAGTCTGACATGTCAGATGAGTCATTTGTTTCTGTTGAGTCAAGTAAGTCCACTTTTGCTACTAAGTTAAGTGAGTCTGTCAAGTTGGCAATAAGTCCTGTTACCCCATCTTCTTTTAATGAAATGAAAGAAATTCTTGATTACCCCGAGCGCAATAATAATTTAACAAATAATCTGACTTCGGAGGGAGAATCTTTTGATGAAAAACCTCCCCCTGAAATAATCAAATTACTTGAACAAGAAAATGAACGTCGGGCTCAAACTCCAATGGAGGAAGTAGAGGTTATAAATCTCGGAACAAAAAAAAATCCTCAAGAGATTCGGATTGGGATCACATTATTCCCCGATGAATGCAAAGGGATAGTAGAGTTGCTCAGAAAGTTCAAAGACGTGTTCGCGTGGTCTTATGAGGATATGCAGGGAATAATCATAGACATTGTTCAACATTGGATTCCGTTATATCCAGATGTTCAACCCATTAAACAGACACTTCGACGTATGAAACCGGAGTGGACTCTAAAAATAAAAGAAGAAGTTACGAAGCAGATTAACGCTGGATTCTTAGAAGTAGTAGAATACCCTGAGTGGATTGCCAATGTCGTCCCGGTGCCGAAGAAGGATGGAAAAGTCAGGATGTGTGTGGACTTTAGAGATCTAAACAAAGCAAGTCCAAAGGATAGTTTTCCTTTACCACACATAGACGTTCTAGTAGATAGTACAGCAGGGCATGCTTTATTATCCTTTATGGACGGCTTTTCGGGATACAATCAGATAAAAATGGATCATCGGGATATGCAAAAGACGTTGTTTATCACACAGTGGGGAACCTTTTGCTACAAGATTATGCCTTTTGGTTTGAAGAATGCCGGAGCCACCTATCAAAGAGCAGCCACGACGTTACTACATGACATGATACATAAAGAAGTCGAAATCTATGTAGACGATAGGATAGTCAAGTCCAAAGAACGACTGGGGCATGTTGCTGCGTTAGAAAATTTTCTCACAAGGATTCAAAAGTACAAAATCCACCTCAACCCGTAGAAATGTGTGTTTGGAGTAACTTCTGGAAAATTGTTGGGATTTGTGGTCAATCAAAGAGGGATCGAAGTAGACCCTGTGAAGATTAAAGCTATCCAAGAGATGCCACCGCCGGAAACCGAAAAGCAAATTCGAGATTTTTTAGGTAGAATCCAGTATGTCCGCAGATTCATCGCTCAACTCACCAACGTCTGCGAACCTATTTTCAAGCTTCTCAAGAAGAATGAACCAACAGTTTGGAATGAGCAATGTCAAAAGGCCTTCGACCAAGTTAAGGAGTATCTCTTGAACCCACCTATTTTGGTTCCACCCACACCGGGTGAACCACTTCTTCTTTATCTATCAGTCACAGAAGAAGCTATGGGATGCATGCTGGCACAGTATGACAAAGATACTCGCAAAGAAAGAGCTATCTACTACATCAGTAAGAAGATGTTAGAGTATGAACGAAAGTATTCAGCCTTGGAAAAAACTTGCTTGGCACTAGTATGGGCTACTCAGAGACTTCGACACTATATGCTATCTCACTCAATTATCTTATTATCTCGGATGGATCCTCTCAAGTACTTTTTCGAGAAACCGGCACTGACAGGGAGAACCGCACGATAGTTATTGTTGTTATCAGAGTTTGACATCACGCACGTTACACAGAAATCCATCAAGGGGAGAGCTGTGGCAGAATACTTAGCAGATCACCCAGTAGCAGAAAGAATGAGGCCTATTGATCAGTTCCCAGATGAGAACATCTTACATGTTGAAGAAAAGCCTCAGAACCAAACATGGCAGTTGTATTTCGATGGAGCCGCCAATCAGAATGGGTATGGAATAGGGGCAGTCATGTTTTCTCCGGAATGATGCCACATTCCGATCGCTATTAAGTTAGCCTTCTCTAATACCAATAACACAGCTGAATATGAGGCATGCATCGTTGGACTTGAAGCTGCGTTGAATCTGGGCATTACAGAAATCGAAATCTTTGGGGATTCAGCCTTGGTCATACACCAGTCATTGGAAGAATGGAAGACTAGGGACGACAAGTTGAAGCCTTATCATGAGTATTTGTTAAACCTAGTGAGTAAATTTGAAGCTATTCTATTCCAACATGTGTCAAAGGAAGATAATAGATTTGCTGACTCGTTAGCCACTCTATCTTTAATGATCCATTTGCCCCCTGGCATGGAATTGAGGCCGATCATTGTTGAAGTCAAAGACAAACCTGCATATTGCTGTCAGATCAATATTGCTACTCGACTACCCGATGGAAAGTCGTGGTACACAGATATTAAAAAGGAGTTGGAAAAATAAGAATTTTCATAAGAAGCATCGAGGAAGGAACGGCAAACCCTTTTAAGATTAGCATCTCAATTCATCCTGTGCGCAGGAAGTTTATACAAAAGGTCTTATGATGGGATTCATTTGTTGTGCGTCGATGAAGATCAAGCTGAACAGATAATGATTGAACTACATTCAGGAGAATGCAGCCCTCACATGAGTGGGAAAATGTTAGCTAAGAAAATTATGAGACAAGGGTACTACTGGCCTACGATGGGAACAGATTGTTATCACATGGTCAAGACCTGCCACAAATGCAAAATACATGCAAACCTCATACATGTGCCACCTTCTCGATTAGTTGGTCTGACGTCACCATGGCCATTCTCAGTTTGGGGAATTGACATTATTGGTAAAATATCGCCTAAAGCATCAAATGGGCATGAATACATTTTGGTTGCTATCGATTATTTTACTAAGTGGGTCGAAACTGTCTCTTATGCTGTCCTCACTGCATCTCGAGTTGCAAAATTTATCCAAACGAACATCATTAGCCGATACGGGGTACCTTCGGAACTGATTTCTGACAACGGGTCACATTTCAAAGCTGAGGTTATTACTTTGTGTTCAAAGTTTAAAATCTCACACCACAAATCATCTCCTTACCGCCCTCAAACTAATGGAGCAGTCGAAGCAACTAATAAGAATCTTAAAACTATCATAAGAAAAATGTGCCAATCACATCGAGATTGGTCTGAAAAACTGCCATTTGCACTATGGGCATATCGAACTTCAATTCGATCCTCTACTGGAACTACTCCCTACTCCTTAGTGTATGGCATGGAAGCAGTCTTGCCAGTTGAAATGGAAATTCCATCTCTGAGGGTCTTGTTGGAAAGTCAATTGTCAGAAACAGATTGGGTTCGCCAGCGGTATGAAGAATTGAATTTGATTGAAGAAAAATGACTGAGAGCTTTGTATCACGTGCAAGCTTATCAAAGAAGAGTTGCCCGTGCATTTGATAAAAAGATCAAGGTTCGTCACTTACAAGTCGGGGATTTAGTACTCAAAGAGAATCGGGCACCTATCTTTGACCCTAAAGGGAAGTTCAAACCAAATTGGGGAGGTCCGTACATCATCAAGGAGATACTACCAGGAAAAGATATCAGGCTTCAAGATCATGATGGAATCGAGTTACCAGAACCAACCAACCTTGACCAAATCAAACGGTACTACATTTAAGGAGGCCATTTTTGACCGAATCAATTTTCCTATTACCTAATTGTTTATCTCCTTTCTCAACCCCTTTGCAGCCTGTTCAAAAAGAGAAAAATTGTGCCTTTTATTTCTTAGCCTGATCACCTAACCTAGGGGAGGGAAAAATCTGAACTACGTTTTGGTCTGATCCCAAAAATTTGGGATACGTAGGCAACCTGAGAAGTTACTTCAGGCCCGACCACATCAAAATAAAAAAATATATAGATTCCCCGACAAAAGAAAAACAAAAAGAAAAATATTCAAAAGAAAAAGAAATATCATCCAAAATGGGGAAGAAAGTTCAAGAAAAAATTTTAAATGAAATGCCACACAAGGGGCATTTGGGTTTTTGAGCCTCAAAATTCCTTTCTTTTTATGCCTAGTCCCAAGCCTACCTATAAAAGTCCTCCTAAGTACCGTGTGAAAAAGTCAAGGAGAGTAGCGAAGCATGATCAGACAGTAATTCTAGAACTTCAGAGGAGAAGAAAAAGATAAATAAAAAATGAAGAAGCCTGCTAAGTTGAAAACCCGGAAAGGGCGACTTAGGCAAAAATTAAGGCAAGCTTGCAAGGTTGAAAATCTGAAAGGACAACTTTGGCAACAATCAGAGCAAAGAAAAAAGAAAGAGCTCGCTAGATCGAAAACCTGAAAAGGCGATCTAGGCAAAAGCTAGAGCAAGCTCGCTAGATTGAAAACCTGAAAAGGCGATCTAGGCAAAAGTTAGAGCAATAAAGAAAAACAGAAGAAAATCCCAAGCTGAAAGCGGCCCGAGCTGAAACATAAGAAGTTCGAATCATCAAATTCAATACTCAGCTTAAACCAGGCATAGATTCAGAAGCCACAAGTATCTTGTCTATGATCGATCTGAAAATTCTTACTTCCCCAAGTGAACCAATGGAGAGAAGGTGAATTCTATGATGAGTCTCAAAGGGAAATATTTTGTTTTCTTGAGCCGACTCAAAATCTTCAATAAAATTAATCAAAATTAAAAGTTGGATCTTTATTGCGCTTGTGGTAATCAAATATTTCAAACCTTCATACAAGGGGCATTTTTCTTTTTCCTCTAAATATGTAACTCCCCCCCTTATACTAGGGGCATTTTTTAATGATGTGTTCAATGCCATGTTTATTGTCAAACTAGGGACATTTTGTTTTTGAGCAATGTTAATCCTAAAAGATAATGAGAACTCCAAACTTAATGTTACCCTCTTGATAGCAGTTTTTCGAAAAACTCTTGAGGTTCAAACTCAGGTTTTAAATTTATAAAATTTTTGGATAAAACCTTGAGGTTCAAACACATGCATTTTAGATCTCACATAGGAGAAAGGGCATCTATTATGTCCTAGATCTATTCATTCCCGGATTCAACCCCTATTTTTCAGATTTCATTTTCAATCATTCTTTCCCAGATTTATTCTTTCATTCTCAGTTTTACTCAGCCAGATGCCGCCAAGGGTTTTCTTGGAATTATGCTCAGATGCCGCCAAGGGTTTTCTTGGAACTATGCTCAGATATCGCCGAGGGTTTTCTCGGAACTATGCTCAGATGCCGCCAAGGGTTTTCTTGGAATTATGCTCAGATGCCGTCGAGGGTTTTCTTGGAATTATGCTCAGATACCGCCAAGGGTTTTCTTGGAATTATGCTCAGATGCCGCCGGGGGTTTTCTCGGAACTATGCTCAGATGCCGCCAAGGGTTTTTTTGGAATTATGCTCAGATGCCGCCGAGGGTTTTCTCGGAACTATGCTCAGATGCCGCCAAGAGTTTTGTTGGAATTATACTCAGATGCCGCCGAAGGTTTTCTCGGAACTATGCTCAGATGCCGCCAAGGGTTTTTTTGGAATTATGCTCAGATCCCGCCAAGGGTTTTTTTGGAATTATGCTCAGATTCCGCTGAGGGTTTTCTCGGAACTATACTCAAATACCGCCAAGGGTTTTTTTGGAATTATGCTCAGATGCCGCCGAGGGTTTTCTCGGAACTATGCTCACATGCCGCCAAGGGTTTTCTCGGAATTATGCTTAGATGCCACCGAGGGTTTTCTCGGAACTATGCTCAGATGCTACCGAGGGTTTTTTTGAAACTATGCTTAGATGTCGTCGAGGGTTTTCTCGGAAATATGCTCAGATGCCGCCGAGGGTTTTCTCAGAACTATGCTCAGATCCCGCCAAGGGTTTTCTTGGAATTATGCTCAGATGCCGCCGAGGGTTTTCTCGGAACTATGTTCAGATGCTGCCAAGGGTTTTCTTGGAATTATGTTCAGATGCCGCCAAGGGTTTTCTCGGAATTATGCTCAAATGCCGCCGAGGGTTATTTTGAAACTATGCTCAGATGCCGCCAAGGGTTTTCTTGGAATTATGCTCAGATGCCGTCGAGGGTTTTCTCGAAACTATGCTCAGTTACCGTCGAGGGTTTTCTCGGAATTATGCTCAGATGCCGCCAAGGGTTTTCTTGGAATTATGCTCAATTTATATTTACTTCATGCTCAGATTTGACTCATTTCCAACTCAAACTCTTTAAAATCTATCTCAGATTTTGAGCCCACACGCTTGCACAGTTGTTACAGCAGTCAAGGAGAATTTTCTAAAATTCAAGGATCTGACACTGCCAGTGAGAGCTCGCGCTCAAGGACCTGACATTTTTCTAGTTCGGGGAGAGTTTTACCCCCAATAATCCGAATACCCCGACGAATTGTTAAATCAGACTGCAAAATGAACTGTCACTAGCTTTGGCATTCGGATATCGCACTATCTACCAAAATAGATTTGCTATCTAGTTTGCTTCAACCCTCTGCCAAAGAGGGACATCTGTAAACACCCCATTTTTGCATCCGCCTGATTAATCAAGTCGTCAACCCGATCGCAAAGGTTCCCAATGATGGATGTCTATTCCAATGCTTTATTTTGTTACCAGATATATTTCAGAAATCCGGATGAGGTATCTCGAACTAACAAAACTTAGAAACCACGCTACACTAGGAAAATACGACCTCAGAAACATAGAAATCATCATCTTGCAAACCAAAAAGAAGCTTCACAATAAAAATCACTAAAAATAACTAAATTACCAAAATACCCCTAACATCAAAACAACCCTAGAGCCTGCATTACGCTTAGGAAAACCCACTCAAACACATAAAACAACAAATCGAAACCAAGTAAAACACTTCCCCAATTTTCACAAAATTTAACAAAATTATGAAAATACCCCTCATAAAGTTCACGACCATTTCATACAAAAAACTTCATAAATGACAAAAACCAATATTCCTATTGAATTCCTTACGAAAAATTGATTCCAGAACATTCTAGAACATTGAAAAACGACTTAAAACGTAAAAAATCCTCTCGAGGGCAAAATGATAATTTCACAATTTTAATAATTAAAAATTTCAAAATTAATAAATAAATCATTAAATAATGTAAAGTGAAACATTAATAACATTAATTATAAAATTTAAACCAAAAAATTGATCAATCAGGCTTTCAAGAAAAATTGTTGATGGTTCGCAAGATATTTCTTTAAGGACCCCTCCATTTGGGGGTCTAAAGAATCAAAGATATAATAGAGGGGGGTTCTCCAAAAATTTAAAGTCAATCAAGCAAGACTAAAGTCAAGATATTAAAGTCAATCAAATAAGACTAAAGTCAAAATTAAAGTCAATTAAGTAAGACTAGAGTCAAGTATTAAAGTCAATCTCATAAGACTAAAGTCAAAACCCTAAATCAAAACCCTAATCTAAACTAATCGAGTCAATCTCATAAGACTAAGGTCAAAACCCTAAATCAAAACCCTAATCTAAACTAATCAAGTCAATCTCATAAGACTAAGGTCAAAACCCTAAATCAAAACCATAATCTAAACTAATCAAGTCAATCTCATAAGATTAAAGTCAAAACCCTAAAACCCTAAAGACTAAGTCAAAACCCTAATTGAAATCCTAAAAGAAACCCTAATCAAACCCTAATGCTTCTAAAAACTTTATAAATAGGAGCCTCCACACCTTATTTTCGTATCAAAGAAAAAACCCTAGGAAACGTAGGTGAAGAAGCCCCCACAACTTCTCCAAAACCCTAATTTTGGAGCCTCAACTCCTTACCTAACACCCCTGCTCTGATTTTAGCCTAAAAAATACCCAAAAACCTCTCAAAAACATCCCAAAAATCCATAACAAATTCGAAGCACCCAGATCCAAGAAGGGGATACCTTACCTTGGAGATCAGAAATCAGATCCGAAGATAGAACGAAGTAAGGAATACGGTACAAGGAGTTGTTTTCACCAGATCTGAGGGAATAGCACCTTTACAGATCGAAGGTAAGTTTTTTTTTTTTTTTTAATCTAGGTTTGTCATTAGCGATGTAGATTTATTTGGGATAAGTAGAGACCGGCAATGGCCGGGCGGGATTGGTGCCTAACACCTTCCAACCCCGTAACATGATCCCCGGATTCGGATTTTCTATAGTAGATTAGTGTTTATCCATTTTAGAGTCAGTTTGGTTCCTAGACCACAATAACTAGGTGGCGACTCCCAAACCTCAAGGGTCAAAAGCGGATCCGCGCACCCCGCGGATCGAGGGCGCTTTCACCAACCTTTATTCCCACAAAGTTGTCTTCTTCTTCTCTTCCTCCAACACGCACAACACCATCCATTGTCGTCCTCACAGCAACCATCATTATTGCTACTAATTCCATCTCCCTCACAGCCATTGCTGCTGCTACAACCTCCTACCTGTAACACCACGATTCTTTGCTGCCCCTTCTTCTTTCTTAGAAAACCTGAAAAAGCGCAGTCTCTTGTTGCCCCTCTTCTTCTCCATTGACACCCAATCCTCCTCATACTCCATTAACGTACGTCTCTTACAACAACCTCTTCTCAGCCATTAAGACCAGCCTATCATCACCTTCTTCATTAACCCCAACAGCCTTCATCAAACCAATACTACCTTCTTCCATCGTCTTCCACACCTTTTGCTTCCTCTTCCACCTTCTCCATTAACACCCAGTAGCCCCCCATCTCATTCATTATTCAGCAACCTTTTTTTTTATACAGTTTTTATCATCTTCATCTTCTTCATATAGCTGTTCTATTTCACCCTTCTTCAACAACGTTTCTACAGTTTTTATCGTCAACATCCTCTTACAGCAGTCCACATTGTTCCCTCTACCCTCATCTCCTTCCCTTCTTACCACCTCTGTTAACACCCTTACACAACGCCCCAAACATCACTTCTTCCCTTCGATTTTATAGCCCTGAACATCGCCTTTTCCATTCGGTTCTACAGCTTTCCTCTATCCCTCTTCCATGCGATCATAGCAGCCCCAAATTTCCTCTATAAGTAACCCCAACCTTGAGCCATTGATAGCCCCAAACTACCTCCATTAATAGCCCCTGCAACAGCACCGTTAACACCCTCTCCTACTCTCATCTTTTTTCTAATTCCTCTTTATACTTTTTTTTTACAACAGCAATTCCATTTTTCCATTAGGCAACGAGCAAGTCGAGTAATTCTGAAGGGATTCCAAGTAGACAAATTCTTGCAAGTAGTAAGTGTATTTAGTTATTTATTTGTTTTTTTCTTCTTTTCTCCTTATCCTTTGATCGTTATTTCATGTGTGGACTTTCTTCATGAGTATTAATTTGAGCATTTGCATGAACCAACTCACTGATTGGTGCGCGTTAGAAGCTTAAAAACGATTTTTTTTAATATGAACGTGAGTCGACTCACTATTTTTTGTGCACATAGGGATTCAAAATCGATTTTTTTTTTAATATGGGCGTGAGTCAACTCATTGAGTTTTTGTGCATATAGGAGGTTTAAATCGGATTTTTTTATATATTATTATTCACTTGCCATGTGAGTCAACTCAGTGATTGTTTGGTGTATGTGGGAGTTCAAGGTTGATTCTTTCCATACAATTGGCACGTGGCATTCAATCCTTTATTTTCCAAAATAAAAGTGAAAATTGCATACTCATAGTTCTTTTAGAAAATTCATATTTGTGAGTTACCAAATTTGAAAAGTCCATGTTCATAATGTCTATTGTGAAAAAGTCCTTGCTCATAATTTTCTATTTTGGAAAAATTCGTATTCGTGAATTCCTAATTTCTGAATTTATCATATGTGGTAATTTTCTATTTTGGAAAATTATTTTTATAAATTTCTATTTTTGAATTCATTATATTTGGAAATTTCCATTTTGAAAAGTTTGTTTTTCTAATTTCCAATTCGTGAGCTTCTCATATTTTTATAAACTCTCAATTTAGGAAATTTCTAATTTCTAGTTTAGAAACTCCATGAATTCTCAAATTAGAAATTTCATATTCCCAATTTTCCATTTTAGAAAATTTTCGCAAATTCCTATTTTAGTCAATTTGAAAAATCTTCACATATTTGGATTTGTAATTAAAATGTTGCCACGTGGACTTTGGAACATAGGTTGGAATTAAGGTTTTTTTCAAATTTTTTCCTTTTTATGCGGAATTCGAGAAATTATATGATATTTGGGGAATATTGACATTGAGATTCGTTTATCACATTCGATATAATTTGATGATGATGATTGGACCATAGTCTTGACTTTAGTCTCTCTATCCGTTGACCGTAGGATAGTTTGGATCGTAGTAGAGACCGATCATCTCGATCAGGCAGGTTCGGTGCCTAACACCTTCCGAAACCCGTAATCTAACCCCTTACCTATTTCTCTGATCCGTGGACCAACCTGATCCATTTTGGAGTCATTTATAGTTCCTAGACCTAAACTAGGTGACGACTTCTTATTCCCTAAAAATTCCCAATTTACCAATCGGACCCCTATCCACAATTTGATGGAAAATGGGTCGAGGCGATTTCAGTGGCGACTCCACTGGGGACTTTAGGGTCAAACTTGACCCGATCCAAGACTATCCTTAGGTTGACTTTTTGCTCGAGTCAACCCAGTTGACTCAATGAGACTTTTTAGATTAGGCTAGATTTTATCCATTCTTTTATGAGTATGAGATTGATTGGATATAATTGGTTGATGATTTTTGTCATTGGTTATTTCGTGTGATGGGATTTGATTGTATGTATATGACTTGTATGGTTGGATATTCACGAAAATACCCCGGGCGCACTTTGTCCCTTTGCACACACTCACGATCATGCATATTCATGTTTGCATCATAACATGTCATTATAAATCCCGTAGCTGGATCCAAGCTAATCCTGTCTTTCGAGACACTGGGGATGACAGTGAACGCTACAACTTCAATACAATACCTTCGGGTATATCAAACTAAAGTACCACGTACTGCTTGACCAAGTGAAACTGGGATAGTATATCAGTATTTCGGGCTGAAGTAACCTAAGCTTTGTCCTAACCTAGCCTTAATCATATAGTAAGCTTAGAACCTTGAACTTAAGTGCGGTCCTATTAGGTCACGACTCGAATTGACCATGAGTGCTCCCGGGTTGCTCCATTTAATCTAACCAAAAGGTAAGTGGGCGGACCGATCCACACCATTCAAGTTAAACCCGCAATATCGGTCCGACCCAATTGGTAAAATGCACCAATCAATTTGAAACAATTAAACCAGTTGGCCCAATTGGCAAATGGATATAACCGAACAACATCTAACCGGTTGGACCAATTGATTTTTTAGGTTCAAAGACTCAACTTAATCCGTGCCAAAGAGATGCAATCAGGTGGTTAAACTAATTAGTCTGACCCAAGGTTCAACCCCAATTAGGGGTAGACCCGTAATTAACTTCTTTCACCTTTGTGGTCTTTATAGACTTATAATGCATTGGACTTAATGTTTACAATCAGATTTGGGCTAATTTATTTCAAATTCTTTTTTATCATGTGGTTAAGAATCCAACATTCCGAGTCAATAGTTGATCCTGATTTACTTCTAATTAGGTAATAATTGCTCATAGGCGTTCTAAACCAACCGTGCCACTTTGGGTTCGTGAAAAGAGTTGTCTCAATAGAGTACTTTTGTCAAGTCCAAGTAGTCAACACTCTCCATGAGAAGAAACAAGTACAATGGATGAAACAACACTCCGTTAGATTTTGGACTCCTTTCAAGCGCAGATTATTGCTTCTGTCCAGACACAAATTGAGGCCCTGAAGACTAAAAAGAAAAAAGATAAAGTTATAGAACCTTAGGCTATGTTTGACCTGGTTGAAGATTTTGAAGATGATCAAGTGCCCATTGACCCTGTATTAGCTCATCAAATAACTCAGATAGAAACTACATTGAAGAATATCAAGGACCCTGACGATCTCGCCCTTGGATTAGGGGCAATGACATTATTTCCTACAGTCCGTCTGCCAGAAAAGTTCACAATGCCAGATATGGATAAATTTGATGGGAGTGGATGCCCTAGGACTCACTAGAAAATATATGTCGGCATCATGCAATCTCAGGGTTTGAGTAAAGAACAGATGGCACAACTCTTCCAGAGAACCCTTACAAGTCTTGCCTTACGTTGGTTAATGTCACTGGACTCGTCTCGGGTAAGAACATGGCATGAATTGATGAAAGAGTTCATTGGTCGATACTCCTTTAACACGAACATTGAACTCACAAGAAGAGATCTAGAAACAACTAAGCAGAAGCCTGAGGAAACCTTCACAGAATTCATTGCTCGATGGAGAGCTAAAGCCATTCAATTATGGGACCGATCTCAAGAAAAAGAGCAAGTTAAGATCATCCTCAGGAATCTTACTCCCAATTACGCTACGTACTTGATGCCTCAATACTTGCCTACATTTCAATCCCTTCTTGAAGCTGAAAACCAAGTCGAGGATGCCTACTCTTCAAGACTCTTTGGCAACTCGTCTGAGTCAAAACCCAAACACTTCAAACCCAATACAAATTCCTTACAAGTGGCCAACACCTCTTTCGCCCTAGCTCCTCAAGCCACTCAATCCTCACAAGTCAAGCCTAGGAGACAATTCTCAAATCTTGGGATGTCATTTAGTGTTGCCTATAAAAAATTGATGAAAAGGGGACTGTTGACACCGTTACAACCTAAGTCGTTGCCTAATCCTCTCTCTCCAAACTTGGACAATGGGCAATTCTATGAATTCCATCAAATGTCCGGTCATGTTCTTAATAGGTGCATTACCCTCCGCCATGCTATCCAAGACCTTATCAAATAAGGAAAAGTTACCATACCCGCTCCTACCACGCCTAATGTCAAAACTAACCATTTGCCTACCTTTCAAAATCAACCCCCTCCTGCTCTGAACCTAATATCCATATCCAAACCTGAATCAGTTGACCCGATTTCCTTCATTCACTTGATTGGTCTTGATAGTACATCCTCATCATGCTAGAATGAGCCCATCCGCCCTAAGACAGTGACAGAATTGAAAAGCAAAGAGAGTATTGAAGCAATGGGTTGTCCAGCATCAAACAAGATTGAATCAGAACATGAAGGTATGGCAAAAATGGACGAGCCTGAATCATCCCTCGTGAAGATATCAAAAGTGGCATAAACCCCAACGTTGTGCCTTTCCATTTAGAGTCATATCCCCATTTTGAGTCTTATTTTAAGTGTCAGTTGCGTCAGTCTTTGACTTTAATTGGTCAATTCCATTATGTTAGGATTTATTAATTTTTTAGTCAAGTTTGCCAATCCATATTTTTTCTATTCCAATAAAGTAAAGATGTTTTTTATTATCATGCGTGCAATAATAATGTGAACATAAAATCTAACATGAAGAATGACTTAGAGCTCACTAATTGAACTTGATAAATATTGGAATAGGAGAGTACACTCAAGAAGTGTATACTGGTACTACATTATCCTCAAAAGAACATGAGAAAACGATGAACTCACTTAAGAAATTAAACAATATTTTCGCATGGTCTCATGAGGATATGTTAAATGCGAACACCATTTTACCTTTCATCAGAATGGATTGCACTAAAATGGATCAGAACTTACTGTTGAGAGTGAACTCCAAAGCCAAAGATCATCAAGAATGATGTAGTTGAAACCATCGACAAAGGTGCCAAGATTTACAATAAGGGATCTATCATAAAGTATAAAAGATTTTCTCGGAATCCTAGAAAAAGTGAACAGTCGAATGCGAAAAACTCAATCATATTCAATTTTACAAAAGAAGATTGGAGGTGGTTCATTCTCAAAAGAAGATCTCGTTCGACAAAGCAATCAAGATACCAAGTTCCTAGAATCTTGACCAGATCAAGTAACTTTCAGTAAAGGAGACCTTCTTTGGCCGAACCATTCTCTTATCTTACCAAGAAAAATGTAATCTTCTTTATCCCCTCGCCACCTTAAAAAAAATAAATAAATAAATAAATAAATAAAAAATCAATAGCTTCTTCTTTCTAAACCACACTAACTAACCTTGGGAGGGAAATTTAGTATGAACTACGTTTTGACCTGATCCCAAAAAGAAAAATTTTATTTGGGGTACGTAGGCAACCTGAGAAATTACTTTAGGCCCAGTCACAACAAAAAATAAAATATACGTTCTCTCAAAGAAAGTATAAAAAAAAAATCTCCTACTGAAAAAAAAGGATAATGCCAAACTAGGGGCATTGGAAAAAAGAAGAATACAAATTGATAAAAAAAAATGCCTAACTAGGGGCATTAGAAAAGGGAGAGACTCAAAAGAGTCGTAAAAAAAGGGAGAATGTCATACTAGGGGCATGTTAGGAAGTTGAGCCTTATACCTTTTCTTTCTAAATCATGTCCTAAGCCCACCTATTATGTCCTCCTGAATGTTAATTGATTTGGTTAAGGTCCAGAGAACCAAAGGTTGTCAGGTTGAGTATCCAAGATCATCAAAAAGAAAGAAGCCCGCTAAGTTGAAAACCCGAAAGGGCGACTTAGACAAAAGTTAGGGCATAAAAAAAAAAAAGCAAGCCTGCTAGGTTGAAAATCTGAAAAGGCAACCTAGGCAAAAATCAAGGCATCTTCAGAAAAGGAAAAATAAAGCCAGCTAGATTGAAAACCTGAATAGGCGATCTAGGCAAAGATTAGGGCATCATCAAATGGAAGGAAAGATCCCACCGAGAAAAAAAAATTCAGAAGAAAAGCTTACACAGAAGCTGAAGAATGTAGAAAATCGTTCAAGTCAAAACATTCATTTTTCAGTTGAAAGCTCACATTTGACAATAACAATGTTGAAATCGAAGAAACTCAAGAACCTTTCTTTTGAACATTGCAAGATCTTTAGTAATGTCTGCTAATGGGAAGTGTAGAATCGTTGACCACTTTGAAGAGGAAGATCTTATATTCCAATATTTATCAAAGCCCAGCTCAAGCATTTTTTAAAAAGAAATTCAAAAGAGAATGATCAATTCCTTATTGCACATATGATAATCTTAAGAGTCTTGAACATTTAAAGGAATGTCGGTCTTTCTGTCTGTTAGAGTCTGTAGCTTTTCATCCATTTTCCAAGTGCAATCCATTCTATCAGTTTCATATATAAGCTAACCTTGAAACTAGGGGCATTTTTTAGAATAATTTTGATTCTGAAATTTGCATTCCTGATCCCATGATCAAAAGGAAAAATCTTATTCAAAAGCTTAAAAGTCCGGCGAAGCCCAATCATAATTATGAATCCAGATGCATGATAAGCCAATAAAGGCCCAATCTCTCAATCTTTGAACTCGATAATACCGAGTCTTAAATTAATCCAAGCTCAAGAAGCGAGGCTCCATTAATCCTCAGCCCAAGAATCGTGGCTCCAGCAAGCTTGAGTCCGAGAAACGAGACTCCAACCTTTTTTGAATCCTAAAATGAATTGACAGGATTGTTTAAGTTCCTGTAAACCTTAATTCAAGTCCAAGAAACGAGATTTCAACTTTAAGAGGATTTTTTAAGTTCCTATAAACCTTAGCTAGAGTTTGAGAAACGAGACTCCAGCTTTGTTTGAATCATAGAATGAATTGACAGGATTGTTTAAGTTCCTGTAAACCTTAATTCGAGTCCGAGAAATGAGACTTCAACTTTAAGAGGATTGTTTAAGTTCTTGTAAACCTTAGTCAGAGTCCGAGAAACAAGACTCCATCTTTGTTTAAATCATAGAATGAATTGACAAGATTGTTTAAGTTCCTGTAAACCTTAATTCGAGTCCGAGAAACGAGACTCCAGCTTTGTTTGAATCATAGAATGAATTGACAGGATTGTTTAAGTTCTTGTAAACCTTAGCTAAAGTCCGAGAAACGAGACTACAGCTTTGTTTGAATCATAGAATGAATTGACAGGATTGTTTAAGTTCCTATAAACCTTAATTCGAGTCTGAGAAACGAGACTCTAACTTTAAGAGGAATGTTTAAGTTCCTGTAAACCTTAGCTAGAGTTCGAGAAATGAGACTTCAGTTTTGTTTGAATCATAGAATGAATTAACGGGATTGTTTAGTTCCTATAAACCTCAGTTTGAGTCCGAGAAACAAGACTCCAACTATTTGAAATAGGATTTTTTAAGTTCCTACAAACCTCAACCCAAAAAACATGGCTCCAATAAGCTTGAGTCCGATGAGCGAGACTCAAATTTTTTTCGAACTCTAGAAAAAAAAAATCAATAGGATTTAATGAAGTTCATAAATCACCTGATTTTGATAATGTTATGATCTCGTTGTTCAGACTTGCCATAATTTAATATCATACGAGTGTTTTGATTGCATATGTGCATTTCAATCTAAATCATTATCGTCAGTGAGAGAAGATCTGCAGGACCTGACATTTGTTGTTATCAAAGAGGGTTTAATCTCAAGGATCCGATAGACTATTTCGTGATCATCACACCATTGCACACACGTGCACGTTTGCATAAGTCAAGGAGAATTTTTCAAAATTTGAGGATTTGACATTTTTAGTCCAGAGAGAACTTACCTTCAAGGATCTGGACGCCCCGACGAACTACCAAATCAGACTGCAAAAATAAAATGTCATTGACTTTGGCATTCAGATGTCGCATTATCTACCAAAATAGATTTGTCATCTAGTTTGCTTCCACCCTCTACCAAAGAAGGGCATCTATAGACACCCCATTTTTGCATCCGCCAGACTTGGCGATCAGTCACTCGGATGTTGTGGATTCCTAATGATGAGCACAAAAAACTCGAAAGCTTGAAAAAAGTATCCTTCTAATTCCCTTTTTTCTTCTAATTATATTCCCTTCTTTCTTCTTACCACGCGACATAGAATTACGCACGCTTAGGATCGGTACACCATACACTCAACTTAGCAAGCACCTACGCTTAGCCTCACTACACATTTGCACAATTTAGAGACCTCGTTACGCTAGGAAAACATGACCTCGAGACTCAGAAATAATCACGTTGCGACTGAAAGAAAAAATGAAAGTACTTCCAAATTTAAAATGGACAAAAATTAAAATCAACCAAAGTCCACCAAAATGGACAAAAATTGAAAAAATGACGAAAATACCCTTCATAAATTTCAGACCTCTGAAAAATCTCGAAAGTACCTCCATTGCACTCAGAAAGAGGATTCCAAGTCTAACGGGACCCAAATCAATGAAATCAGAGAAATTTATGAAAAATCACAAAATGACCAAACGCCCATTGATGTCCAACTTGCATGTAGAGATCTTGACTATTAGGAAAATCAAAATAAAACAACCAATTTGAAGCTTTTTAAATCAAAACAAAAATTAAAATTCAAACAATCAATTTGAAGATTTTAAATTAACATTCAATCCAAAATTTAATCAACCCATCAACATTTAAATTAAAATTCGATCAACCAATTAACATTGAAATTAAAACCTAATTGAACAATCAAATTAAATTTACAACATAATCAATCAATCGAATGGACATCTTAATTTAATCAACCAACCAAATTTAAAAGTGACCAATTAATATCCAGATTAAAATTAAATCAACCGAGTAACATTAAAATTAAAATCCAATCAACCCATTAACATTAAAATCAACCAATCAATATTCAGATCAAAACACAATCAACCAATCAAGATCGAAAGGTGAAATATAATTAACCCATCAAATTAAAATTTTAACTTAATCAAATAAAAAATTAAAAATTAATTAAGTAATTTGAAATTTTAACGTAACCAAAATCAAAATCAAGATTAAAAATAAAAACTTCATCACCAACGAACCACGGGTTGCAAAGCGTGGGATCATGGTCCCATTCTTTCTAAACTTTAAAAGAGAGACATTTTCTCTTTGGTTCGGTTAAAGAAGAAACAAATAAATAAATAAAAAATTAAAGGAAAACATCAAAAAGGAAATAAAGAGAAAGAATAGAAGAATAAAAAATTAGAAACTATTGTCTATTTAAATAGCCATACGTCCTCTTGAGAGTGGGAGGCATTCTTTTGGAAAAAAAAGAGCTAACAGAAAAAACAGCAAGAGAGGGGATTGGACATTTTTGAGACCATCAAAGAGGGGCAGACATTATGAAAAAAAGTTGATATCCTTGAACAAAAGAAAAGGAATCTGACGTTTTGGACAGCAAGCAAAGGGAGAAATGAAGAGAATGAAGAAGAAGGAAACAAGAAAAAAAAAAAAGGGAGGCCAACCTTTGTTCCCTAAAAGTTGTCTTCTTCTTCTCTTCCTCCAACACGCACAGCACCATCCATTCTCGTCCTCATAACAACCATCATTATTGCTGCTAATTCCATCTCCCTTACAGCCATTGATGCTGCTACAACCTCCTACCAATAACACCACGGTTCTTTGTTGCCCCTTCTTTTTTCTTAAAAATCTACAAAAGCAGTCTTTTGCTGCCCCTCTTCTTCTCCGTTGACACCCAATCCTCCTCATACTCCATTAACGTATGTCTCTTATAACAACCTCTTCTCAGCAATTAAGATCAGCCTATTATCACCTTCTTCATTAACCCCAACAGCCTTCATCAAACCAATACTACCTTCTTCCATCATCCTCCACACCTTCTTCTTCCTTTCCACATTCTCCATTAACACCCAGTAGCCCCCCATCTCATTCATTATTCAACAACCTTTTTTTTTTTTTACAGTTTTTATCATTTTCATCTTCTTCATATAGCTGCTCTATTTTGCCCTTCTTCAACAACGTTTCTACAGTCTTTATCGTCAACATCCTCTTACAGCAGTCCCCGTTGTTCCCTGAACCCTCATCTCCTTCCCTTCTTACCACCTCTGTTAACACCCTTATACAACGCCCCAAACATTACTTCTTCCATTCGGTTTTACAACCCCGAACATCGTCTCTTCCATTCGGTTTTAAAGCCTTCCTCTATCCCTCTTCCATGCAAACATAGCAGCCCCAACCGTGGCCCATTAGCAGCCCCAAATTTCCTCTATAAGCAACCCCAACCTTGTGCCATTGACAGCCCCAAACTACCTCCATTAACAGCACCGTTAACACCCTCTCCTACTCTCATCTTTTTTCTAATTCCTCGACACATTTTTTTTTACAACAGCAATTCCGTTTTTCCATTGGGTAGTGAGCAAGTCGACTAATTCTGAAGGGATTCCAAGTAGACAAATTCTTGCAAGTAGTAAGTGTATTTAGTTATTTATTTGTTTTTTTCTTCTTTTCTCCTTATGCTTTGATCGTTATTTCATGTGTGGACTTTCTTCATGAGTGTTAATTTGAGCGTTTGCGTGAACCAACTCACTGATTGGTGCGCGTTAGAAGCTTAAAAACGATTTTTTTTTAATATACACGTGAGTCAACTCACTATTTTTTGTGCACATAGGGATTCAAAATCGATTTTTTTTTTAATATGGGCGTGAGTCAACTCATTGTGTTTTTGTGCATATAGGAGGTTTAAAATCGGATTTTTTTTTATATTATTATTCACTTGCCATGTGAGTCGACTCATTGATTTTTTGTGTATGTGGGAGTTCAAGGTTGATTCTTTCCATACAATTAGCACGTAGCATTCGATCCTTTGTTTTCCAAAATAAAAGTGAAAATTGCATACTCATAGTTCTTTTAGAAAATTCATATTTGTGAGTTACCAAATTTGAAAAGTCCATGTTTATAATGTCTATTGTGAAAAAATCCTTACTCATAATTTTCTATTTTGAAAAAATTTGTATTCGTGAATTCCTAATTTCTGAATTTATCATATGTGGTAATTTTCTATTTTGGGAAATCATTTTATAAATTTCTAATTTGGAATTCATTATATTTGGAAATTTCCATTTTGAGAAGTTTATTTTTCCAAGTTTCCAATTTGTGAGCTTCTCATATTTTTATAAACTCTCAATTTAGGAAATTTCTAATTTCTAGTTTAGAAACTCCATGAATTCCCAAATTAGAAATTTCATATTCCCAATTTTCCATTTTAGATAATTTTCTCAAATTCCTATTTTAGTTGATTTGAAAAATCTTCACATATTTGGATTTGCAATTAAAATGTTGCCATGTGGACTTTGGAGCATAGGTTGGAATTAAGGTTTTTTTCAAATTTTTTCCTTTTTATGCGGAATTCGAAAAATTATATGATATTTGAAAAATATTGGCCTTGAGATTCGTTAGCACATTCGATATAATTTGATGATGATGGTGATGATGATTGGACCATAGTCTTGACTTTAGTCTATATCCGTTGATCGTAGGATAGTTTGGATCATAGTAGAGACCGATCATCTCGATCGGGTGGGTTCGGTGCCTAACACCTTCCGAAACCCGTAATATGACCTCTTACCCATTTCTCTAATCCGTGGACCGACCCGATCCATTTCGGAGTCATTAATGGTTCCTAGACCTAAACTAAGTGGCGACTCCTTATTCCCTAAAAATCCCCAATTTACCAATCGAACCCCTATCCACAATTTGATGGAAAATGGGCCGAGGCGATTTCAAAATCAAGAGGCCAAAGAGGATGAGATGGAGACCAAGAAGTTGCTAAATCATATGAAAACTTAGTATGTGTTGATTGTGGATGAGACCTCTCGTACATCCTATAATGATGTTGTTCGTCTGTAGTACAACGAGGTAATGGAAACATATACTAATTAGACTCCTAGAATTTATCAGAAGTGGGATGGCAAGTTTGGACATCATGAACCTCTTTTTTTTTATGAAGTTGATTAGCCTACCCAAATAGCCTGATGTTGTCCTCTTAAACTTTAATTGGCTTGTTTTCATTGATGAGGTTGATGAGGCCCGTTAGGTTGGAGCTACCTCTTTCGAGGTGGCTCTTGATACTTCTCTTCAACTTTCAGGCCAACTAACTCCTCTCCATCTTGATCTGCAACTAGATCAACGACAGGTTGGGTCTAACAACCAATAGAGGCTCAGACAAAGTTCTCTCCTCTCCTCCTTAGGCTTTATGTTTTTAAGTTTTCTTTTATATGTTTTCTTTTTCTTTCCCTTAGAAGTCTATCCTTGTAATCAAACTTGCCCAGATTAATGGAAAATCATTTTCAAATCTATTTGCCTTTTTGAGTGTTTATTTATATTATATTACTTAACCTATGTAATGACCTGAAATTTTAACACATATCTCGATACTAGATTATAAGTTTTTAATTCAGTAAATTTTGAATTTATTTTAATGACTTAAAAGTCTGGATTATGATTTATTAATACTTGGAAAAATTCATTATCGCCAATAGATTCAAAAAGGGTTGAGACACATACTTTAGCCTGTAAGCACGTCTTAATCAGAAGTCGATCGAAAAAGTTATCAAATCCTCGAGTTTCGCATCAAGTATTTACCAAATAGGTATAAGACATAATTTGAAAAATGTTATCACACCATTAGTTTCATATCGAAAAGTTAACCAAACTGGGTTATAAGATTGTCAAAATTAGAATTTGAGAAAATAAATTCGAAAATGACCATTTCATCCCATTTAAGTATAAAATCAAACCCTAAAAAAAATATTATTCGTCTTCTTCTTCTCCAAACAACTTAGCCCCCATTTTTTCTTGATCTTGCAACTTGATCTAGAGTAATCTAGGCCGATCTGAGGTTCGTCACAAGAAGAAAGGGTATTTTTCTCATCGAGGGCTTCACGTAAACACAAGAAAATTTGAGTTTTGTCAGAGGAAAAATTTTAAGATCGGGCTAAGACGATCAACTATCAAACATGTACAAGGTAGGATGCCTTCCCTTCTACCTTTTAATTTCAAAATATTCATAATTCATTTGATCTTTGATGTTGTTTTTCCAATTATTGATTGATTCATTAATTTCTTGTATTTTTGAAAGAATTGAATCGTAATTCTTAAATTGATTCGATAGATCTTTTCATATGTCGTGTTTTCAAATTCATGATTTAATTACATCTATTTGTTGGAGTTTCTTGTAGATCTTTGGTTTAAATTGCATTTGTGAAAATTGTGATTGAAATTTGAGTCTAAATTGGATTAAAAATTGAACAAAATGCATTTATGCTCGTGTCTTTTGGTAGCACCGTTTTGCTACCGCCAGAAATCAATTCTGCCACCATCAAATTCTATGCTAGCAATGGCACCACCAAACACATTGTCGGTTGCACATCTAGAATGATCTTTCTACTATCGACAAAACTGTTCATTGAACAATAACTTGTTTGTTTTTCCAACTTTATTTTCATTATCATATTTTAATTGAGTTTTCAATTTACTTTAAGTTCTTTAATAAAATTAAGGGATTATCCCCTATTTGAAAAAAATGGGAATGTTTTAAAAATCCATATCTCAAAGTATCAAAATCTAATTTTTGGTTCTAAGAATAAAACGTAATTTACGACGTTTTTGTCAGATTTTGAAATCCCGATATCTTTTAAAATACCTTGAATAAAACTATAAAATTTGCATGATATCAATACATTTATTCAAGGCTTTCACGAAAAATCCTTTTTTACGTTTAGAAAATTTTGAAAAATCAAGTTTCCAATACTTGATTGATGATTTTAAAATATTTTTGAATCTTTTCTAATCAATCATGATCTTCTAATAAAATTGGTTGATGTTTTAGAATCACAAACATTTCTAGAAAACTATATACTTTGATAGATATGTAGGAAGTTAGATGATGGATAATGAGAATATATATTCTCAATTGATTGACGAGACAGTGACTCTAGAAGTATGCAGTAGCTTAGGCCAACACTATTGCATGATAGATAAATAGATGGGTATATCTCACACATTTTCACGATCACGTGGAGATATGATGGATGGATAGATGGGACTGGAGATCACTACCATTATGATGTACTTTCGATAAAAAGAAACTAGTATATATTACAAAACAAAAATTATTTTGTTTACTAGTAAAGGATTGTAGAAAACCTAGAAAGAGTGATACATTGGTATATTTTCGGAAGCGATGGGTCAGTCTAGGATAAAACTTGATGTTCTATGATCTTTGGAAATATGAGATGCCTTAGAGCGTGGTATAACTTGTGAGATCCGAAAATTTTTATTATTCTTTCTTGGGAACATGTGTATATAAAGGCAGCCTTTGTATAGTGTAAAGGTAGTCGAAGTTCACATGTATTGCCTCTTGATAGGCTTAGAAGCAAAGAGTTCACTTTTAGGCTAGTTGGTGATCACTTTTAGTTTGTAGTCATCAAACGGTCGACCTCACCGTTAGTTGAACTCAGTATTGGATTTATGGTCAACGACCTGTTTGAGCCGGATTAATGGTCACCCAATCGTGGTATGCTAGAATGACCACAAAATCATATTATAACGGTAAGATTCCACACAGAAGTTTAAGTTTGAAATATCGTTTGCCATAGTCGAGGCAGTTATACTCAGTATATTCCTCAATTCTCTTATCGATTACATCATCATATTTTTATTTTATTTTATGATAATGGATAGATGATTTACGAAAATATATGATAGATTATCTTCATTATAAATTGATAGATTGATGACTACTATAATTGCTTGTTGTTTTCGTTTAGACCTTATCCGAATGTTATCTTGTACTAAAGCTTGTATTATTTAAATTGTTCAGTTTGATTATACGTTGCATTTGTGACTAATTTTTATAATGACATTTATCATGTTGAGTAACTCCCCTGTTACTCACCCTATCATTCACCCTTACAGATTTTTCAACTTTAGATGAGCCTTTCTTTGCGGAGTCGTTCAAAAATGCCCCTAAGGAGGATCATGTCGATGTCTTGTCGTCGTCATCGATTTGAGGATTATTATAGGATTTTAGCAGTTATTTAATTATAGATAAGAAACATATGTTTATTTGAGGGTTTTATAATCTAATGTATTATAAAATTAAGGATTTGGATTATGAATATGTTTGATGATAGCTTCCGCATACTCTAGATATTTATGGTTGTTAGTTATTTTGTTGTTCCGCTGCGTTATATCTGTTTAAATCAGAAAGTATTGTGTTTATTATGTAGAGAATGAGTGGTATTTTCATCACACCTTGAGATTCTAATATAAGAATCCTCGGGATTCATGTTAGGATTTCGGAGCGTGACAACCCAATTGATTAAGTGTATCCTCCTTTCCTCTCCCTAGGTGTCATTTTCGGACCTGTCCTGGGATGACACCTTTGTTGTTCCACTGCATTATATCTGTTTAAATCAGGAAGTATTGTGTTTGTTATGCAGAGAATGAGTGGTATTTAATCACATCTCGAGATTCTAATATAAGAATCCTCGAGATTCATGTTAGGATTTTAGAGCATGACAACCCAATTGCTTAAGTGTATCCTCATTTCCTCTCCTTAGGTGTCATCTTTGGACCTGTCCTGGGATGACACCTTTGTTTGGTCTAAAGGTGTGAATACTTAAGAACATAGAGAAGAATTTTTCTCCCTAAATGTCATCTTTGGAATTTTTCTTAGGAAGATAATTTTTCTTGATCCAATAGGGCATGCTTTCTTTAGACCTTTTTCTATTTAGTTTTTGCAGTTAAGTTGGAACAAAAGTCACTCGGGATCCTTTGCCATACAAGGCTGAAACACAATAACCACAAGGGATGTGCTACCATTCAGGACAACAAGAATCACTCGGAGCCTTGAGTCACACAAGACTAAACCATACAATAGCCTCAAGGGGTGTGGTGTCACTCAGGACAATAAAGGTTACTTAAGACCCTGAGCCACATAGGGTTGAACCAGACATTAGCCTCAAAAACTATGCTACCACTCAAAATAGCAAATGTCGTTCGGGACCTTAAGCCACACAACGCTGAGCTACACAATAGCCTCAAAGGTTGTGCTGCCACTCAAGATAACAAAGGTCACTCAAGACCCTGGCCTAGGTAACTATTGAGTTGATATGGTAACAAGGTAATAAGCCCCTTTTGTCCCAACCTTAATTACTAAGTAAGGACCTCCCAGTTCAGACCCAACTTTCCATTGTTCAGCTCTTCAATATTCTAGTAGACTCTTTGAAACACTAAATCCCCACTTATGAACTTCTTTTCACGTACTTTCTTGATGTGGTACCTCTGTAACCTCTTATGGTAGTTCTCTAACTTTATTCGGGTTATATCTCGTTTTTCCTCTTTGAGATTTAACTCAACCACTAATTGTCTTTTGTTCTACCTTGTCTGCACCCTTGATCGTGTAGTGGAAAATTTTCTCTCGATTGGGATTATTGCCTTTATCCCGTATGCCATGGAGAATGGGGAGGACTGAGTTGAAGTCTTAGCAGTAGTCCTGTAAGCCCATAGTACCCCACGTAGCACATATATCTAATTTTCTTTTACTTCCCCTAGTTTTCTCTTCAAGATGTCAATCAAGACTTTGTTTGTAGTTTCAACCTATCCATTCCCCTTATGCTATTGTAGATAGGAGAAGGATTGTCTTTTGTCATGCTGTCGGTAAAATGCTTTAGTTTATTCTCTTAAGAATTGCCTCCCATTATCTAATACAATGGTGTATGAGATACCAAATCGACTGATGATGTGCTCCCAAATGAACTTCTAAACTTCTTACTGACAAATCCGAGCTAGAGGAAATGCTTTTGTCTACCTGGTGAAGTAATATGTTTCCACAAGCAAGAAAATCAGATTTTTTGGTGTTGTAAGAAGTAGTCTGACAGATGTATTCCCCTCTAAGCAAAAAGTCATGGACTGATTACTGAATTGGGTTGGACTACTAGTTGGTGAATGAGTCTTGCATGCCTCTAGCATTTGTCACAACGTTTGACGTGCAGAGCAATACCTTTTTGTAGAATTGCCCTTCAATTAGAATGTAACGCTCTGCTCTAGTTCTAATCTATCTTGATTCCCTTGGATCTGAAGGTAACTGCCCTAATAGTAAGAAAAGGATGATTGGGTCCATCCAGCTCAAGTTCCTTGGTAGTACCACTAGGTTGAACAGCTCAAACTCTTAAATTGCTTGTCTCTCTTGGAATCTAAGTGGGAGTTCTTTCCTATCATGTCTTGCTAACATGGAAGCTATGAAGGCTAAGGCATCAAAATGCATGTTATCTAACTTGGGGATGTATCATACCTTTATCTCCCCGAGTTGGGTTGCCATTGTCCTGATTTTCTCTAGATAAACTATATCTTGGAATCCCTAACTTCAAACTTTCCATTGACATGGTTAGCTACCAGTTGAGAACTACTGTAGATAGTAGCATCTTTTATCTTAAGGTCGTGTTGCGTACCCAAACTAAGTAACATTACTTTATACTCTGTTTCATTGTTGAAGGCCATGAATACTAGCCTTACTGTCATCTTGATCCTTGAATTCTTTGGGGTGACTACCACCATCCCAGTCCCTAATTCTTATGAGTTGTAAGACCCGTCCACGAAGACCATCCACCTTGATTGGATACCCATCTGCTCTATTCTATCTTTTGTACTTAGCTCATTGTAGACACCTCATTTTTGCATCCGCCTGATTAATCAAGTCGTCAACCCGATCGTAAAGGTTCCCAATGATGGATGTCTATTCCAATGCTTTATTTTGTTACCAGATATGTTTCAGAAATCTGGATGAGGTATCTCGAACTGACAAAACTTAGAAACCACGCTACACTAGGAAAATACGACCCCAGAAACATAGAAATCATCATCTTGCAAATCAAAAAGAAGCTTCACGATAAAAATCACTAAAAATAACTAAATTACCAAAATACCTCTAACATCAAAACAACCTTAGAGCCTACATTACGCTTAGGAAAATCCGTTCAAATACATAAAACGACAAATCGAAACCAAATAAATCATTTCGCCAATTTTCACAAAATTCGACAAAATTACGAAAATACACCTCATAAAATTCACGACCATTTCACACAAAAAAATTTCATAAATGACAAAAACAAACATTCCCATTGAATTTCTTACGAAAAACTGATTCCAAAACATCCTGGAACATTGAAAAACGACTTAAAACGTAAAAAATCCTCTCCGAGGGCAAAATGATAATTTCACAATTTTAATAATTAAAAATTTCAAAATTAATAAATAAATCATTAAATAATGTAAAGTGAAACATTAATAAAATTAATTATTAAAATTTAAATCAAAAAATTTATCAATCAGGTTTTCAAGCAAAATTGTTGAGGGTTCGCAAGATATTTCTTTAAGGACCCCTCCATTTGGGGGTCCAAAGAATTAAAGATATAATAGAGAGGGGTTCTCCAAAAATTTAAAGTCAATCAAGCAAGACTAAAGTCAAGATATTAAAGTCAATCAAATAAGACTAGAGTCAAAATTAAAGTCAATTAAGTAAGACTAGAGTCAAGTATTAAAGTCAATCTCATAAGACTAAAGTCAAAATCCTAAATCAAAACCCTAATATAAACAAATTGAGTCAATCTCATAAGACTAAGGTCAAAACCCTAAATCAAAACCCTAATTTAAACTAATCAAGTCAATCTTATAAGACTAAAGTCAAAACCCTAAATTAAAACCCTAAAGACTAAGTTAAAGCCCTAATTGAAACCCTAATCAAACCCTAATGCTTCTAAAAACTTTATAAATAGGAGCCTCCACACCCTATTTTCGTATCAAAGAAAAAATCCTAGAAAAAGTAGGTGAAGAAGCTTCCACAACCTCCCCAAAACCCTAATTTTTGAGCCCCAACTCCTTCCTTAACACCCCTACTCCGATTTTAGCCTAAAAAACACCCAAAAACCTCTTTAAAACATCTCAAAAATTCACAACAAATTCGAAGCACCCAGATCTAAGAAGGAGATACCTTACCTCGGAAATCAAAAATCAGATCCGGAGATAGAACGAAGTGAGGAATACGGTACAAGGAGCCGTTTTCATCAGATCTGAGGGAATATCACTTTTGCAGATCGAAGGTAAGATTTTTCATTATTTTTTAATCTAGGTTTGTCATTAGCGATGTAGATTTATTTGGGATAATTAGAGACCGGCAATGGCCGAGCGAGGTTGGTGCCTAACACCTTCCAACCCCGTAACATGATCCCCGGATTCAGATTTTCTATAGTAGATTAGTTCATTATCCGTTTTAGAGTCAGTTTGGTTCCTAGACCATAATAACTAGGTGGCGACTCCCAAACCTCAAGGGTCAAAAGTGGATCCGTGCACCCTACGGATCGAGGGCGCTTTCAGTGGCGACTCCACTGGAGACAATTGAGGATCAAACTTGAAAAACCCCAAGTATGAGAGCATTGCCAAGATGACCTAATTTTTTTTTATTTAGTTGGATTTATTTTATTTATTTTTTCTGTTTATTTATTTTTTTTATCTTGATTGTAGATGATTTTGGGTATTGCATTTTTTTTCCAATTAAGGATCACATTTTGATGACCCCTAAATAATGAAAGATTCAAATTGACATATGAAAATGATGGAATGATGAAGGTTGGGACAGTAATGTTAAAACGTTTTTATAAAATATTCTAGTGAGAATTAAGTCTGAGAACCTCTTAATAAAATGTAGATCTCATCGAGTAGATTAATTTCGAACTTGAGTTCACTCCATTTCGTTATCGGAAGCCTTAGATATCATTGATGCAAGTTCAATCTGTAAATCTGAAATTATTGTTGAATGAAAGTTGGGATAGCAATGTTAAAAATTTTTTACAAAACATTCTAGTGAGAATTAAGTCTGGGAACCTCTTAATAAAACGTAGATCTCATCGAGTAGATTAATTTAGAATTTGAGTTCACTCAATTTCATTATCGGAAGCCTTAGATATCATCGATGCAAGTTCAATATGTAAATCTAGAATTGTTGCTGAATGAAGGTTGGGACAGCAATGTAAAAACGTTTTCACAGAATATTCTAGTGAGAATTAAGTCTGGAAACCTTTAGTAAAACGTAGATCTCATCGAGTAGATTAATTTAGAACCTAAGTTCACTCGATTTCGTTATCAGAAGCCTTAGATATCATCGATGCAAGTTCAATCTGTAAATCTGGAATTGTTTCTGAATGAAGGTTGGGACAGAAACGTTAAAACGTTTTTACAGAACGTTTTGTTGAGAATTAAGTCTAGGCACCTATTAATAAAATGTAGATCTCATCGAGTAGATTAATTTAAAACTTGAGTTCACTCGATTTCGTTATCGGGAGCCTTAAATATCATCGATATAAGTTCGGATTGTATTTTCCAAATTCACAGAAAATTCGAATTTATCTAATGTTAGCACAATTAATGTTCCTGAAAGTGAGCTCATCTCAACCATTGTCATTCTATCATCAATGTAACATCTATTGGAATCTCGATTTATTTTGGATCACCCAAAAATAACCCTTGATTAGACCATAGACAACAAATTTATGGGCTTTTTTAATGTTGGATCAGATTAATTATTATTTGTGTTATATGCCCATATAATGTGCCATGATCTCTACAGATATATTTGTGATGTGTTTGCTTTCATCTTAATTTCGATGTGATGGGTTTTGCATTATTTTCTTGATCAATATTCATTTGATATCCATATGTGATGACATAATCTGGCCCATGGGCCCATGTGTTTGAAAAAGGCCCCGGGCACACCCCACCCTGTTTTGCACACACCACATACACGTTTACTGTTTTGCACACTTACACGTCCTATATAGCCAACGTGGCACTAGTGCATGGCCCGATCTCTTCGGAGATGCGACGTCATTCATGAAAACCACAACTCCAGTCACGTACCTTAGGGTATATCAAATTGGGGCATCAATACCATCTAATCAGGTGATTCTGAGAGATGTATTGATACACCCAAGCTGGAGTGACCTGAGCCTTTGACCTATTGTGAGCCACACAGTCACATGTCCCGATTACCAACGTAGTACTAGTACGAGGTCGGTCCCCTTGTGGGATACCAAACCATTTATGAAAGCTACAACTCTTGACTTGTACCCTGTAGATATAAAAGATAATCTAAGTATATCAATTGCACTTTTTGGTCAAAACCGGTGCCTAAGCAAGATCTTGCCCCGTTGTACCTTAGTGTACGAGGGGGATAGACTACGTCTATTCTAGACGAGAAGTATTTAAGTGGGTCCTTGCTCAGCATTGTGCGCCACCTCTCAACTGGAGATCAAACTGGCTGTTTTTGGCTTCAGAGAAGTGAATTGAGGTTTTAGATTATCACCTATACGGTATATCAAACCAAGTCACCACGTATCGAAAGGTATATAGGTGTGCTTGGGCAAGAGTGGCCAGATAAAAATGCATTGCACGTAGTAAGCTTAGAGTCTAGAAACCTTCCCAGTAGGTTACGACTCGAACTTATCGTGGGTGTTCCCGGGTTGTTTATTCAATGGAACCTGTTGATTGATGAATGTATGTGAGTGATGTGAATGGTGTAGATCAAAGTGTATGATTTTCCTCAAGGATCAAATGTTGTTTTTGAAAATTAAAATGGGTGCACCGACCCAATAAAGAATCCATTCTTTTACAATAATGACCCAATCCATCTCGATCCAACGATCATTGTGGGCCGAGCCATTTGAATCAAAATGAAATTCAAACTTCTTCCTGATTCGGATTTTAAACCTATTTTAAAAGAAGAAAAATGTTTTCTAGAAAAAAAATATTTTTCAGAAGAGAAATGCTTTTCAAAAGTGAAATATTTTCCGGAAGAATAAGATTTTCCAAAAGGAAATGCTTTCCCAAAAATTTTCTAAAAGAAAATGTTTTCTAAAAAAAACAAAAGAAAAAAAAAATATTTTTCAGAAAAAAATGATTTACAAAAAATCTATTTTTGCATGAAAAATTATTGAAATATGTTTGTGGAAGTTGTTATTCAATGAAAACATTATTTGTCAATATTTTTCAAGAATGCAATAAAATTATTTTTCTGAATAATCATTACATTAATGAATTGTTTAATGGATTGGTGCACAAAATTCAATAAAATCTCAGGGTTCATTTAAAATGTTATCAAGTGGGTGACACTGAAATTGGTTAAATTCACCTTCAAAGAGGTTTAAGGGTTATCATTGTGTCTAAGCTCAATCGTCCATCGTCTAGCTAGGGTTGTAAATCCGGTCAGTTAAAGTAAACGTCAATATCAAATTAATAGTCAGAAATGACCTCAAAATTTCTCAACATCGTCCAGTTGTTCTTTGAAGATCATAGTGCTTCAATCCTACCGGTTATAAGCAATATCTCAGTCTTCAGTCCTAATCAAACTCGTGTGGGTACTTGTCTTGAGTTTTCATGAGTCATTTGGGTTAGCTCGAGTCCTTTTTTCCAGCAAGGTCATGTCTTCCTTAGATTGAATCTACTCTTTCCTATTGAGTCAAGTTAGTTCATCGAGTCTATAGAGGTGTCTGTTGCCCCATCTAAAATTGATCGGATAAAAGAAATTTTTGAATACCTCGAGCACATTAACGAATTAACTAATAATCTGATAGATTTCGTTTCTGAACAAGAAGATAAGAGTCGGGCTCAACCTTTAATCGAGAAAGGAAAGGTCTTTGATCTCGAAACAAAAAATAATTCCTAAAGAGATTCAAATAGAAACCATCTTATCCCGAAAGGAACACGAGGGGATAATGAATTTACTCAGAAATTTCAAAAGACTTGTTCGTGTGATCATATGAGCGTATGTTAGGTACAAGCTTGGGTGTTGTTCAACACGGAATAGATACTCGTCTATATCGATGGAATTAAAGAAGATGTTATAAAATGTATCAGCACTATCCTTACTACATCTTGAGTTTCAAATCACATATTATCAGTCGATATGGGGGTACCTTTTGAACTGATCTCTGATAATGGGTCGTACTTCAAAGCATAATCATTACTCTATGTTTAAAGTTGAAGATCCGGAAGCACAAATCATCCCCCTACCGTCCTCAGATCAATGGAACGGTTGAAGCAGTTAGTAAAAGTCTCAAGACTATCATCAAGAAAATGTGTCAATCACATCGAGATTGGTCAGAAAAATTATCATTCACGCTATGGACATATCGAACTTCAATTCGATCCTCTACTGGAGCTACTCCCTACTCCTTAGTGTATGGCATGGAAGCAGTCTTGCCAGTTGAAATGGAAATTTCGTCTCTCAGGGTCTTGTTGGAAAATCATTTGCTAGAAACAGATTGGGTTCATCAGCAGTATGAAGAATTAAACTTGATCAAAGAAAACGAGTTAAAGCCTTGTACCATGTGCAAGCTTATCTAAGAAGAGTCACCCGTGCATTTGACAAAAAGGTCAAAGCTCATCATTTACAGGTCAAGGATTTAAGTATCAGACTTCAAAGAAAATTGAACACTCCTCCTCGACTATAGGAGAAAGTCTGAACCCAATTGGAGAAATTCATTCATTAAGAAAATACTATCTGGAAAAGTCGTCAGACTTCAAGAAGTGAACTACTAGAGTCAACCAACCTTGACCGAATCAAATGGTACTACATTTAGGGAGGCCATCTTTGGCCGAATTAATTTTCCTGCTACCCAATTCATTATCTCCTTTCTCAGCCCTTTGCAGCTTTTTCAAAAAAAATGATGCATTTTTCTTTCTCAACCCGATCACCTAACCTAGGAGAGGGAAAATTTGAACTATGTTTTGATCTGATCCCAAAAATTTGGGGTACGTAGGCAACCTGAGAAGTTACTTCAGGCCCGACCACATCAAAATAAAAAATATATATATAGATTCCCCGACAAAGGAAAAATCTAAAAAGAAAAAAATTCAAAAGAAAATAAATATCATCCAAAATGGGGAAGAAAGTTCAAGAAAAAATTTTAAATGAAATGCCACACAAGGGCATTTGGGTTTTTGAGCCTCAAAATTCCTTTCTTTTTATGCCTAGTCCCAAGCCTACCTATAAAAGTCCTCCTAAGTACCGTGTGAAAAAGTCAAGGAGGGTAGCGAAGCATGATCAGACAGTAATTCTAGAACTTCAGAGGAGAAGAAAAAGATTAAAAAAAATGAAGAAGCCTGCTAAGTTGAAAACCCGGAAAGGGCGACTTAGGCAAAAATTAAGGCAAGCTTGCAAGGTTGAAAATCTGAAAGGACAACTTTGGCAACAATCAGAGCAAAGAAAAAAGAAAGAGCTCGCTAGATCGAAAACCTGAAAAGGCGATCTAGGCAAAAGCTAGAGCAAGCTCGCTAGATTGAAAACCTGAAAAGGCGATCTAGGCAAAAGTTAGAGCAATAAAGAAAAACAGAAGAAAATCCCAAGCTGAAAGCGGCCCGAGCTAAAACATCAGAAGTTCGAATCATCAAGTTCAATACTCAGCTTAAACCAGGCATAGATTCAGAAGCCACAAGTATCTTGTCTATGATCGATCTGAAAATTCTTACTTCCCCAAGTAAACCAATGGAGAGAAGGGAGAATTCTATGATGAGTCTCAAAAGGAAATATTTTGTTTTCTTGAGCCTGACTCAAAATCTTCAATAAAATTAATCAAAATTAAAAGTTAGATCTTTATTGCGCTTGTGGTAATCAAATATTTCAAACCTTCATACAAGGGGCATTTTTCTTTTTCCCCTAAATATGTAATTCTCCCCCTTATACTAGGGGCATTTTTTAATGATGTGTTCAATGCCATGTTTATTGTCAAACTAGGGACATTTTGTTTTTGAGCAATGTTAATCCTAAAAGATAAAGAGAACTCCAAACTTAATGTTACCCTCTTGATAACAGTTTTTCGAAAAACTCTTGAGTTTCAAACTCAGATTTTAAATTTATAAAACTTTTGAATAAAACCTTGAGGTTCAAACACATGCATTTTAGATCTCACATAGGAGATAGAGCATCTATTCTGTCTTAGATCTATTCATTCCCGGATTCAATCCCACTTTTCCAGATTTCATTTTCAATCATTCTTTCCCATATTTATTCCTTCATTCTCAGTTTTACTCAGCCAGATGCCGCCAAGGGTTTTCTTGGAATTATGCTCAGATGCCGCCAAGAGTTTTCTTGGAATTATGCTCAGATGCCGCCGAGGGTTTTTTCGGAACTATGCTCAGATACCGCCAAGGTTTTCTTGGAATTATGCTCAGATGCCGCCAAGGGTTTTCTTGGAATTATGCTCAGATGCCGCCGAGGGTTTTCTCGGAACTATGCTCAGATGTCGCCAAGGGTTTTCTTGGAATTATGCTCAGATGCCGCCGAGGGTTTTCTCGGAACTATGCTCAGATACCGCCAAAGTTTTCTTGGAATTATGCTCAGATGTCGCCAAGGGTTTTCTTGGAATTATGCTCAGATGCCGCCGAGGGTTTTCTCGGAACTATTCTCAGATGCCGCCAAAGTTTTCTTGGAATTATGCTCAGATGTCGCCAAGGGTTTTCTTGGAATTATACTCAGATGCCGCCGAAGGTTTTCTCGGAACTATTCTCAGATGCCGCCAAGGGTTTTCTCGGAATTATGCTTAGATGGCACCGAGGGTTTTCTCGGAACTATGCTCAGATGCCGCCGAGGGTTTTCTCGGAACTATGCTCAGATGCCGCCAAGGGTTTTCTTGGAATTATGATCAGATGCCGCCGAGGGTTTTCTCGGAACTATGCTCAGATGCCGCCAAGGGTTTTCTTGAAATTATGCTCAGATGCCGCCGAGGGTTTTCTCGGAACTATGCTTAGATACCGCCAAGGTTTTCTTGGAATTATGCTCAGATGCCGCCAAGGGTTTTCTTGGAATTATGCTCAGATGCCGCCGAGGGTTTTCTCGGAACTATGCTCAGATGTCGCTAAGGGTTTTCTTGGAATTATGCTCAGATGCCGCCAAGGGTTTTCTCGGAACTATGCTCAGATGCCGCCGAGGGTTCTCTCGGAACTATGCTCAGATGCCGCCAAGGGTTTTCTTGGAATTATGCTCAGATGCCGTCGAGGGTTTTCTCGGAACTATGCTCAGATACCGCCAAAGTTTTCTTGGAATTATGATCAGATGTCGCCAAGGGTTTTCTTGAAATTATGCTCAGATGCCGCCGAGGGTTTTCTCGAAACTATGCTCAGATGCTGCCAAGGGTTTTCTTGGAATTATGCTTAGATGCCGCCGAGGGTTTTCTCGGAACTATGCTCAGATACCGCCAAAGTTTTCTTGGAATTATGCTCAGATGTTGCCAAGGGTTTTCTTGGAATTATGCTCAGATGCCGCCGAGGGTTTTCTCGGAACTATGCTCAGATGCCGCCAAGGGTTTTCTTGGAATTATGCTCAGATGCCGCCGAGGGTTTTTTCGGAACTATGCTTAGATGCCGCCGAGGGTTTTCTCCGAATTATGATCACATGCCGCCGAGGGTTTTCTTGGAATTATGATCAGATGCCGCCGAGGGTTTTCTCGGAATTATGTTCAGATGCCGCCAAGGGTTTTCTCGGAATTATGCTCAGATGCCGCCGAGGGTTTTCTCGGAACTATGCTCAGATACCGCCAAGGTTTTCTTGGAATTATGCTCAGATGCCGCCAAGGGTTTTCTTGGAATTATGCTCAGATGCCACCGAGGGTTTTCTTGGAATTATGCTCAGATGCCGCCGAGGGTTTTCTCGGAACTATGCTCAGATGTCGCCAAGGGTTTTCTCGGAATTATGCTCAGATGCCGCCGAGGGTTTTCTCGGAACTATGCTCAGATGCCGCCAAGGGTTTTCTCAGAACTATGCTCAGATGCCGCCAAGGGTTTTCTTGGAATTATGCTCAAATGCCGCCGAGGGTTTTCTCGGAACTATGCTCAGATACCGCCAAAGTTTTCTTGGAATTATGCTCAGATGTCGCCAAAGGTTTTCTTGGAATTATGCTCAGATGCCGCCGAGGGTTTTCTCGGAACTATGCTCAGATGCCGCCAAGGGTTTTCTTTGAATTATGCTCAGATGCCGCCGAGGGTTTTCTAGGAACTATGCTTAGATGCCGCCGAGGGTTTTCTCGGAACTATGCTCAGATGCCGCCAAGGGTTTTCTTGGAATTATGATCAGATGCCGCCGAGGGTTTTCTCGGAACTATGCTCAGATACCGCCAAAGTTTTCTTGGAATTATGCTCAAATGTTGCCAAGGGTTTTCTTGGAATTATGCTCAGATGCCGCCGAGGGTTTTCTCGGAACTATGCTCAGATGCCGCCAAGGGTTTTCTTGGAATTATACTTAGATGCCGCCGAGGGTTTTTTCGGAACTATGCTTAGATGCCGCCGAGGGTTTTCTCCGAATTATGATCAGATGCCGCCGAGGTTTTTCTTGGAATTATGATCAGATGCCGCCGAGGGTTTTCTCGGAATTATGTTCAGATGCCGCCAAGGGTTTTCTCGGAATTATGCTCAGATGCCGCCGAGGGTTTTCTTGGAACTATGCTCAGATACCGCCAAGGTTTTCTTGGAATTATGCTCAGATGCCGCCAAGGGTTTTCTTGGAATTATGCTCAGATGTCGCCAAGGGTTTTCTTGGAATTATGCTCAGATGCCGCCGAGGGTTTTCTCGGAACTATGCTCAGATGCCGCCAAGGGTTTTCTCAGAACTATGCTCAGATGCCGCCAAGGTTTTCTTGGAATTATGCTCAAATGCCGCCGAGGGTTTTCTCGGAACTATGCTCAGATACCGCCAAAGTTTTCTTGGAATTATGCTCAGATGTCGCCAAAGGTTTTCTTGGAATTATGCTCAGATGCCGCCGAGGGTTTTCTCGGAACTATGCTCAGATGCCGCCAAGGGTTTTCTTTGAATTATGCTCAGATGCCGCCGAGGGTTTTCTCGGAACTATGCTTAGATGCCGCCGAGGGTTTTCTCGGAACTATGCTCAGATGCCGCCAAGGGTTTTCTTGGAATTATGATCAGATGCCGCCGAGGGTTTTCTCGGAACTATGCTCAGATGCCGCCAAGGGTTTTCTTGGGATTATGCTCAGATGCCGCCGAGGGTTTTCTCGGAACTATGCTCGGATGCCGCCAAGGGTTTTCTTGGAATTATGCTCAAATGCCGCCGAGGGTTTTCTCAGAATTATGCTCAGATGCCGCCGAGTGTTTTCTCCGAACTATGCTCAGATACCGCCAAGGGTTTTCTTGGAACTATGCTCAGATGCCGCCGAGGGTTTTCTCGGAACTATACTCAGTTACCGCCGAGGATTTTCTCGGAATTATGCTTAGATGCCGCCAAGTGTTTTCTTGGAATTATGCTCAGTTACCGCCGAGGGTTTTCTCGGAACTATGCTCAGTTTATGCTCAGTTTATATTTACTTCATGCTCAAATTTGACTCATTTCCAACTCAAACTCTTTGAAATCTATCTCAGATTTTGAGCCCACACACTTGCACAGTTGTTACAGCAGTTAAAGAGAATTTTCTTAAATTCAAGGATCTGACACTGCCAGTTAGAGCTCGCGCTCACGCTCAAGGACTTGACATTTTTCTAGTTCGGGGAGAGTTTTACGCTCAATGATCCGAATACCCCGACGAATTGTTAAATCAGGCTGCAAAATTAACTGTCACTAGCTTTGGCATTTGGATATCGCACTATCTACCAAAATAAATTTGCTATCTAGTTTGCTTCAACCCTCTGCCAAAGAGGGGCATCTGTAGACACCCCATTTTTGCATCCGCCTTATTAATCAAGTCTTCAACCCGATCGCAAAGGTTCCCAATGATGGATGTCTATTCCAATGCTTTATTTTGTTACCAGATATGTTTCAGAAATCCAGATGAGGTATCTCGAACTGACAAAACTTAGAAACCACGCTACACTAAGAAAATACGACCCCAGAAACATAGAAATCATCATCTTGCAAACCAAAAAGAAGTTTCACGATAAAAATCACTAAAAATAACTAAATTACCAAAATACCTAACATCAAAAAAACCTTAGAGCCTACATTACGCTTAGGAAAATCCGTTCAAATACATAAAACGACAAATCGAAACCAATAAATCATTTCGCCAATTTTCACAAAATTCGACAAAATTACGAAAATACACCTCATAAAATTCACAACCATTTCACACAAAAAAATTTCATAAATGACAAAAACCAGCATTCCCATTGAATTTCTTACGAAAAACTGATTCCAAAACATCCTGGAACATTGAAAAACGACTTAAAAACGTAAAAAATCCTTTCTGAGGGCAAAATGGTAATTTCACAATTTTAATAATTAAAATTTTCGAAATTAATAAATAAATCATTAATCATTAAATAATGTAAAGTGAAACATTAATAAAATTAATTATTAAAATTTAAACGAAAAAATTTATCAATCAGGTTTTCAAGCAAAATTGTTGAGGGTTCGCAAGATATTTCTTTAAGGACCCCTCCATTTGGGGGTCCAAAGAATTAAAGATATAATAGAGAGGGGTTCTCCAAAAATTTAAAGTCAATCAAGCAAGACTAAAGTCAAGATATTAAAGTCAATCAAATAAGACTAGAGTCAAAATTAAAGTCAATTAAGTAAGACTAGAGTCAAGTATTAAAGTCAATCTCATAAGACTAAAGTCAAAATCCTAAATCAAAACCCTAATATAAACAAATTGAGTCAATCTCATAAGACTAAGGTCAAAACCCTAAATCAAAACCCTAATTTAAACTAATCAAGTCAATCTTATAAGACTAAAGTCAAAACCCTAAATTAAAACCCTAAAGACTAAGTTAAAGCCCTAATTGAAACCCTAATCAAACCCTAATGCTTCTAAAAACTTTATAAATAGGAGCCTCCACACCCTATTTTCGTATCAAATAAAAAATCCTAGAAAAAGTAGGTGAAGAAGCTCCACAACCTCCCCAAAACCCTAATTTTTGAGCCCCAACTCCTTCCCTAACACCCCTACTCCGATTTTAGCCTAAAAAACACCCAAAAACCTCTCAAAAACATCCCAAAAATCTACAACAAATTCGAAGCACCCTGATCCAAGAAGGAGATACCTTACCTCGGAGATCAAAAATCAGATCCGGAGATAGAACGAAGTGAGGAATACGGTACAAGGAGTCGTTTTCACCAGATCTGAGGGAATATCACTTTGCAGATCGAAGGTAAGATTTTTCATTATTTTTTAATCTAGGTTTGTCATTAGCGATGTAGATTTATTTGGGATAAGTAGAGACCGGTAATGGCCGAGCGGGGTTGGTGCCTAACACCTTCCAACCCCGTAACATGATCCCCGGATTCAGATTTTCTATAGTAGATTAGTTCATTATCCGTTTTAGAGTCAGTTTGGTTCCTAGACTATAATAACTAGGTGGCGACTCCCAAACCTCAAGGGTCAAAAGCGGATCCGCGCACCCCGCGGATCGAGGGCGCTTTCACTCCTCTACTTGAAGATCTATGCTTTCTTCAATAGGAAAGTCAGCTAAGAATTTTGTTCACTGCTTGGCCCTTCAATGAGACTCTAAGATGGAATTCTTCCTCGAACTCTGCTAACTGGATTGCCCACTTTTCTATCTCCTCAACCCCTTTATTTTTTCCAGTACAAACTTCAATGGGCACTTTGTTATGACCTGGACTCAATGCGCTTGAAAATATGATTTTAGTCGAAGTGCATAGTATACTAAGGTAAGTCGAGTTTCTCAATCTTCGTGAACCTAGTCTTTGCATCCGTAAGGGTCTTTGCTAAGGAAGTATACCGGTTGTTCCTTTGTTGCCCCCATTTTGACCAGAACTGAGCTTATGGCACACTATGATGCTGTTAGGTACAGACCAAGCTCCTCCCCTTCTTCTGGTTTTGAAAGAATAGGTGGACCCCCAGGTACTTTTTCAATTCTCCGAAAGCTTACTCACACTCTACTATCCATTCTAATTTCGTGTTCTTCCATAAGAATGGGTATAAATGCATGCATTTGTTTGATGACCTGAAAAGGAACTTGTTTAGTGGTGCTACCTTCCCTACCAACTTTTGAACTTTCCTTTTGGTTTTTGGCAAATCCATTGCAAGTAACGTTCTAATCTAATCCCGGTTAGCTTTTATCCCTCTTTTGGTGACTAAGTAACCAAGGAACTTGCTTGATGTCACTACAAAGGTACATTTTTTGGGATTAAGCCTCATTCCGATCTGCCTCATTCATGAGAACACTTCTTCTAAATCAACTATGTGATCTTTTTTTTTCCTTCTTGTGTAAGCTGTTTGAGGATTTTAAGGGGGTCTTCTTTGATGACTTTGTATTTCGATGGAAATCTACGTGTAACATAGCGGGATAGTTCATCTCATCTTGCATTGCATGCACTGGATTGATTGTTCACTTAATATATTACAACCTTTTTGGAAAAAAAGAGAGAAAAAGGTTAAACCGGAAAAGAAAAGTTCAGTTTTCTTTACTCCATTCTAGTGATGGTAATGAAGTTCATTTAGGATACTTTGGCTGGATAGGCTGTTGTGGGTAGATGTTGTGCAAGGAATTAGGTGAAGTCTCTTCTTAAGGGTTAGTTAAACAGGTTATATGCATACAAACAAAGGTATGTATGCACAAGATTCAAAATGTTGAAACTCATCTCGACTTGATGAGGAAGGTCGAATTAGAGTTGATTCGCTTAAAACAAAAATTAAATAAGAAGAAAATGCAACATCTAACATACGCAAACACAAAAAATGCATACTTGGATGCGAAAAAAATGCATGTAGTTTTTTTTTTTTAAGTATTTTATTTTATGGATGTAACATCTTATTAAGAGGAAAAAATTAAGGGTGGCCAAGATAGCTACCCAACAAGGCAAGAAAAACAGGGACCCGGGAATGACAAATAAGGTCGCACTTAAATAAGAAATTTTCAAAAAAAACTCCTCCAAACTCTTTGAACAGCTGACTCCACGACCATAATTGATGTAAGAACCGTTGCAGAGGATGCTCTTTTCCTTTAAAATTCCTATTGTTCCATTCCAAAAAGATTCCCCATCAAATGGCATAAAAGATTAAGGACCATAGGATTCTACTTTTATGATACTTCCATCTGAAATTTCAGCTTTATGACCCTACTTTTATGAGGCATTTTAAGACATAAACTTGCATGTATGGGCTTAGACCCATAGCTCAGTTGGTTTGACACGTTGCAAAGTAACTTTGAGGTCGTGGGTTGGAGTCCAGTTTTACCCATCCGGGAATAAGAACCGGAAACTTGCATGGTTGTTTGCCATCATATCTGGTTAGAAAGCTAAGATATGCAAGTTGGATGTGTATGAGATGTTCTCCTTTAAACCTTCCCCAAAAGTGAGACCTCTAAAAGAGTATTTGAGAAAGAAAAAAAAATTGCATTTGCAAATGATTTTTGTGTACAAAGTAGAGCCAAATTACCAATTTTGGTGAAAATACAATTTTTTGTGATGTAATAAACTTGTGAGATTTAAACACTCGAGCAGTGTAAACTGGAAAAGGAGTATTGGGTTTCTTATAGAATCCAAGGGTTAGCCCAACATTTATGAACCCAAGCACAAACAATCCCAAACTGTGAAAACTTTCATATTCAACTCCATCTGAAACTGTCTACATTTATAGGACCACAGCACTGGTATCAGATAAGGAACCTAAAACAAAGATCCTTGCTACAGTGACTTATTACAATACTACTTGGGTGTGCAGAGAAGCATCAATTGTTCTTGAAGGTATAACACTCATATTTTGAGGAAAAAAACATCTATGATTTTTTTTGCACACGAGTTCTACTTCGGAGTGTTATTTCAAGTCATTTCAGCTTTTTTCTAAAACAAAACGAAGAATAAAGGATGACAAACTAGAAAACTAGCGGCATTTCTTCAAGTTATCCCATAAGACAATTAGGACTTGTAGAGGTAGATCAGAGTTTTACCTCAAATAACTATACTCAACTCTGAGAAAATAAATCTACTCAACCTTGATACCACCAATGCAGTACCTACCAATAATAATCCTCTGACGATAAAATTAGAATTACAAAGAAAAGTGTTCGCTCCAATCTTCAATTTAATGAACCAAAAAAAGCCCCCCTTTTGCTCTTGGTCATCCCTTGGATATATCGGGTCTCCCTCGAATCAGGGTTTCCCCTTCATTCAGGATTTGGTCATGGGCAATCCCGTGATTGCAAGAATTTCAAACCGAATTCGAACCTTTTTTATCTCGTGCTCCAAGATTCTTGAGATTTCTTTTAGAATCTTGGAACTTGATATGAGTGGTATGTGCAAATATTCTAATTTAGTCTGCCCTACCAGCAGGGCAGATTTCTATCTATGTACTACCCTGCTATTGGGCAGAGCTGGGTTACTGACCTGCTCCAAGTTCCACTTCTCCTTTCTTGTTATTATTTTACTCTTCAATTCATGCATTCATAGAGATACGCATAAGGGTCTAATACCAATTTTACCCTCTACAGGACTTATGAGGGTTATCAATTTGATTGAAAAACAATATAATAGTCACTTCTCTTGATTTGTTGACAAATGTTTCAAAAAACTAAAAACTGCTAATTGGATTATAAAAAAGAGTAGGGGTCCCATAAAGGTGTCCCGTTCATAACCAAGGTCAGGTGGCACCCCATTTTATGCCACGTGACATTTCTTTAGTGACCCGCTAACCGAATGGATATATAGTCCATCCCATGGTGAACCTATGTACTGAAAATCGTAGTGTTTGATAACTTGTATCCACTAGATCTAAGCCCTTGAAAAAAAGTTTAAATCCAACAATTTGAAATCTTTCTTAAGACAATGCCATTATCAATGTATGCACATCACCCAATCAAACAGATCTTTTGTGTAGATGCACAAAGGGATGGACCACATATCCATACGGTCAGTAGGTTACCAAAAATTTCATGTGGCATAAAATGGGGTGCCACCTGACCTTGGTTAGGAACTAGACACCATTCTGGATCCTTACTCCATAAAAAAAGCTCCACTTTGGTAAGCATGTTGAAGTTAACTACCAGCCAACACTTTGCCACTTATCAAATAGAACAAATTCAAAGAATAGAATTAAACATTTCTTTTATCCCTTCAAAAGTAATACATAACAAGAAAATAAAATATGTAAGCATACGCTACTTACATAGTCTAACTATAAGAAATGTGTTTTTTTTTTAAATCCATCCCTTAAGAGGGTATCCTTTTTTTTCTTTCTTCAACTAACAGTAATGAGTGATGTACATGTAAAGAAGCTAAAGAAACTATAAAAAGACCTGCTCTAAGTCTAACCATTTAATTGACACCTCTTCTTCCACATTTTCCTGTACACTACTCTAATTCATTCCCCTATGTCTTGTTTCAACATGAAAAGAATCAACATAACTTGACATAACACTAACCTCAGCTCTTTTATTCTGCATGTAGTAGAAAAGAAGCCAACACGAATCGTCAATTCGCGTTCTTTTGTGCATAATAGGGAGGTTCAATAGCCCAAGTTACCTATGAGTAGATGCATGTGGAATTGGATAGGTCAGGGGAGCTATATTTATTGGGGCACCAGGTACGGAGGCTTGGACGTTGTAAGCCAAGTGTGGTGGGGAAGAAAGATTCACAGGGGCGCCAATAGTAGTAATGATGGGTCCTCCAATCGGTTGGCCTATAGTAGTAGCACCATACATGCCAACTCTAGGAGTACCTGGTGCGGGCTGAGGTGGTGGTTTGGTAGATTTGCCAGACGAGCCTCAAACATTGGGCACATTTGTTTGACCAGTTATTGGCCCTTGTAGTGTTGATACTTCTCTATTGCCCATGCTAGTTATATCATGAATGCTTGACCGACTTTTATCCTTGTTCGTTGAATTCAAGAGAATGAAATACTTTTATGCATGGCTAGCCACTTATGTAGGTGTCCTCAACACAGAAGAATTTTAGAAGAGAAAATTCAAGTCTCATAATGAGAGTTTGGCGTATATTTATAATCAATAAAAAAGGGAATAGACATAAATGCCTTTACAAAGGAATAAACTGAAATAAACTAAGATTAGTAAAACTAGAACTAACTATTCTAAGATTTCCAATACTCCCCCTCAAGCTGGGGCAAATATATCAACTAGACCCAGCTTGGCAAGGTGAGAGTTAGTGATAGAAGGTCCAACAGACTTTGTAAGCATATCGGCCAGTTGATATGAAGAAGAAACAAAGACTGTCTCAAGTGCACCAGATTGAACTTTCTCCCTGAGAAAGTGAACATCAACCTCGATGTGCTTAGTTCTTTCGTGAAGGACTGAGTCAGATGCAAGCATGATAGCAGACTTGTTGTCATAGAACAGCAAGGAGGAACCAACAATAAGAAATCCCAACTCTGTCAGCAAAGATCTAAGCCAAAGAAGTTCATATGTGCCAAGAGCCATAGCACGATACTCAGCTTCAGCAGACGAACGAGAAATCACTATGTTTCTTACTTTTCCACGAAATAAGCATAGAGAGTACAGAAACCAGATGCACATCTCCTATCTGTAAGAGAACCCGCATAATCAGCATCAGTGAAACAAGACAAATGCGGCTGAGTAGTAGACAAATAAAATAGGCCTAGACCAGAACGAGACTTCAAGTAGTGAAGGATACGGTACACAGCATCAAGATGAGAGGTACGCGGAGCATTCATAAACTGACTGACTACACTGACTGCAAAGGTCAAATCTGGTCTAGTGTTAGTTAGATAAATCAATCGGCCTACGAGTCTTTGGTAAGATGAAGGATCAGATAAAAGCTCCCCAAATTCAACATGAAGCCGATGATTTTGATCCATTGGGGAAGAGGCAAGACGACAACCAAGCATACCAGTGTCCTGAAGAAAATCCAATGTGTATTTGCGTTGAGATAACGAAATACCACGACATGAGCGGGTTACCTCTATCCCTAAAAAGTACTTGAGGGGACCAAAGTCTTTAACCTCAAAAGCATTACCCAATTGCCTCTTAACCCTATCAATCCACTATGCATCATCCCCAATTACTATAATATCATCCACATAAATCAAGACAATGGTATTGCGACCATCTACTCCTCGTCGAATAAAGCAAGTATGGTTAGAGTGGCATCTAAAAAATCCCATAGATAAGATGACGGCAGAGAAGCGCTGGAACCAAGCTCGGGGAGACTACTTTAGGCCATACAGAGATTTGAGAAAGCGACATACTTTCCCAAAATACTCCCCTTAAAGACGAAACCCAGAAGGGGGATCCATATAAATGACTTTTGTCAAATCACCGTTTAGAAAAGCATTATTCACATCAAGCTGGTGAAGAGGCCATAAATGACATGCCGCTAAAGAGATAAGAAAACGAACAGTAGAAAGTTTGGCGACAGGGGCAAATATGGCACCAAAGTCTTTCCCCGAAGTCTGTGTAAATCCCTTGACGACGAGACGAGCCTTATAACGATCAATAGTACCGTCTGCTAGATACTTGACGGTGAAAACCCATTTACAGCCAACAGTCCGCTCTCCAAAGGGAAGAGAAACAAGATCCCAGGTATGATTCTTCTCCAATACATCCATCTCAGTAGCCATGGCTCTAGTCCACTTAGGATAAGGTAAAGCCTCAGATACAGACCGAAGAATCCGAATAGAGTCTGTGGTAGCAAGATAGGCTCGATAGGAAGGAGAGAGAACCTGATAGGAAATAAATTGGACAATAGGGTGATTAGTAACACACCCTCGCTTACCTTTGCGAAGTGCAATAGGTAAGTGAGAGTCAGTAATAGAAGGAACAGGAGTCAATGTAGAAGGAGTTATACCTGAGTCCAAGGAAGATGTTGGCAAAATTTGAGAGGGGGGAGGACGTCGAGAGTAAACCTGCAGCGGCGGTGAAGAAGGTGGAAAAAAAACTGGTGACGGTAGCACTATAGGGGACTGATCCTGCAAAGGAAAAGAGTCTTGCAAAGAAGATGAAATATGAAAAAATGGAACATTTTCAAAAAATGTGACATCTAAGGAATGAATAAGACGATGAGTGAGTGGATTATAGCATCGATACCCCTTTGACATAGATGAGTAACCCAACAAAACACAACGAATGGCTTTGTCATCTAGTTTGGTGCGATGGGGGGTTCTATCTTGAACAAAGCAAGTACACCCAAAAACTCTCGTGTAATAGGGAAGAGAGTGCTATCAGGGTGAAGAATATGAAGAGACACTTGTCCCCCTAAAGTGCGATTTGGAACACGATTCATTAGGAAAGTAGCAGTTAGAACTATCATATTCCAATAGGACTTAGGAACATGCATCCATCGCAAAAAGAATCTAACGATGTTTATGAGGTGGCGATTCTTACATTCCACCACCCCGTTTTGCTCAGGAGTGTATGGGCAAGTTAACTGATGGAGCATACCATGCTCATGGAGATGGGACCGAATCCCATCAGAAATATATTCCCCTCCATTATCTGTTCTAAGAGATTTGACAATAATATTGTACTGAATCTGAATCATTTTGAAGAAATTAACAAAAATAGGGAGCACCTCAGAACGAGAACGCATTAAATAAACCCAAGTACAATGAGAATAATCATCAATAAATGTAACATAATATCTATAACCATTAATAGTAATAACAGGAGAAGACCCCCAAATATCAGAATGAACTAAATCAAAAATAGCATTAAATCTATGCATGCGAGGAATATAAGATGTACGTGTGTGTTTGGAAAGCTCACACATAGAGCACTGAAATTTGTGTCCATTACAAGAATTTTTTAAAGTAGAAAATAATGAACATAAGTGCTGAAAATTTGCATGTCCTAATCGAGCATGCCATAAGTCTAAAGTCTGGGAAGAAAAAGTATGATTCGTAGTGAGTGGGAGGCCCAGGATCTTATAAGGAGAGAGACAAGGCAATTTGTGTCTGATGTGGGACTAAACTCAACAAGCCCCCGCACGTGTGGGCCGGATTGGACCAAAGCACGTGGAGATATGAACTGGGTGACATGGAGGAGAGAAAGGCCCACTCTGATACCAAGAAGAATTTTTGAAGAGAAAAGTCAAGTCTCATAATGAGAGCTTGGCGTATATTTATAATCAATAAAAAAGGGAATAAACATAAATGCCCTTACAAAAGAATAAACCGCAATATACTAAGATTAGTAAAACTATAACTAACTATTCTAAGATTTCCAATAAACACAACAAAGTTCCTTGATATGCTCCGCCAATCACCTTTCCCATATTTATCCCATCCAAGAAGAAATAACCTATTTCATTAAAAATGACGAGTTAAGACACTTAGGCCCTACTTGATACCATGCAAATACAAATGAATTTGCAGCACTTTTTTGGGCTCAAACTATTTGCTGAAATTTATGAAGGGCTTCAGAGGTTCATGCAAATAATTTGCAATGCAAAAAAAAAATTCAGAATGTAACCAAGATATGTAAATTAGATTCCAACAAATCATTTGCATTTATGAATGATTTGCTTCATACCAAGCAGGGCCTTAAGTGAGAAAACTACATAAGAACTGAAATATTAGTGGTCACTTGTTGGAATAATGGTAACAAGCTGCCCAATTTAATTCAACCATTGTCTTCATGGCTTCGTTTACCTTGCATGTGTTTGTGTGGATTATATTGAGCCAAAAAGGAGACTGTTATACAGTAAAGACTAACTGCTAACTCAATAGTATGATGGAGTCAATCAATCAAGTGCCACAAAATAAAACAAGATTAGAAACAGTAAACCCGTGACATGTAGCATTAAATTCCTCATACTTCAAATATAACCCATTAAACACCATAGTCCACAGTATTATTAATAATAAATTATAATCTTTGGTTATGATGAATTATTTCCTTCTAGCAAGTTTTTGCTAAACCTCTAGGGTATTACTAGCCAGCTATTTAGCTCGAAAGAGAAGGAAAAGGAAGAGGGGGGGGGACAGCATACATTTGCATGCCTAGAGTTTTTATTTGATGTTTTATTTACATATGTTTTTCGCAATTCGTATTGATATAAAGACAATGACCTATAAAGCAGCACTCTAGTGATAGAAACATAACCAACAAAGTGTTTTTTATCACTGTAAGTCCAGTCATGCATAAAACGTCACCTTGACCTTAAAATAGTGGTTTCTTTCTTAATCGTTTCAATCACAGCAGGAACATCAAAGAATGGGAAAAAAAGTGATCCACTAAATTGAGTGAGAGGATTTAATAACTATACTCAATCTTGTGTCGCCTATTTCGCTTGGTCAAATAACTTGAACCATGCGAAGATAATGTATCTCTCTCACTTGATCGAGGCAAAAGCTGATTGCGAATAATATAAAAAACTTTTCCAATCATTCTTTATCTTACATAAAGAAAGGAAGGAAACTATGTAGCCCTTATGAGGTGGGATCTCCTAGACAAATATTTGACAAAATCAAATGATCTTAACCAGTTGATCAATTGCATCCACATGGATGGTTCCAAATAAATTATAGTTAACTATCCAACAAATGAATTAAAACTAACAGGAATACTCACAAACATATGTCATCAATACTCTAAGAACCCTACTCCTTGAGACATCCAAATTTTTGTGTTATAATATTAGATAATTACATCCAATCATTTCTTAGAAAAACAAAGATTTTAACAGTGGTAAGTTATTTATAATATTAGATAATTACATCCAATCATTTCTTAGAAAAACAAAGATTTTAACAGTGGTAAGTTACTGCAATGGCCCACAAAATGCTTAAGCTTTTCAATTTAATCCAAACTCATGAAGCATTAAACCGATCCAAATATTATTATTATTTGTGGAGAGAAACAATCCCTAAGACCTAAGATGATGTCACATGTCATCTTGGGATCAAAATCTGGGCAGTGTGATTCGAGTGATCCAAGGAAGTGTCTCAGGGCAATACACTCGGAGAGTCGGGATCTCCCATGCTAGCTATATCTCGAGGTTTTGAAACCACTCCAGCGCAGTGGATCAGGCCAAAATCCCCAGGGAATAATATACAGTCAGGATTTCTTTATGTTCAACGCAGGATTTGGGAGATAAGATCAGAAAAGAAGGTTTCACAGGATGGATAACTCCAAATCAAGATAGTATCTAATAAAGAGAAGATTAAATTAGGAAACAAAATCAAATCAGGATTCCATCTTTTCTCTATTAATAGAGGCACTCAACACAGAAAAAGTATGTAGGATATTCTAGCATTGACTCAAGCATCGGAGGGTCTGTGGTACAAGACCACTTAGGAGCTACCAAATCAAGATGAATAAGGATTTTTTGACACCCCCCTTTGACCTACGTCGCCATCACAGAACCGTAGATCATTTGCCTCAGGACACGTAGAACCATAAATCTTTTTCTCGTGTATCCTAAGGCAAATGATCTACGGTTCTGTGATGGGGGTGTAGGTCAAAGGGGTGCATCAGATTATCATGACTCAATCAGGATTCCATCTATTCTCTATAAATAGAGACATTCAACACAGAAACGGTTTGCTCTCTCTAACCCTCAATATTATTCTAGTATTGGTTTGGGTGTCGGAGGGTCTGTGGTACAAGAACACCTAGGAGCTTGTAGGAGAAGCAATATTCAAGGAGCTACAAATCTTGAGGAATTCCTACCAATCTTTGAACCCTTGTGTGGATCTAGGATCCTAAATCCACATTATAATTATTTTTTTTATTTTTTTTATTTTTTTAAAGAGTTTTTTGGATAAAAAATTCATAAGAATATGATAATTAGGATACATAACAATTTCAAAAGTAATATAGGAAATAAATCCATTTGCTAAAATAATAATAAAAATTGACCAAAATGCCCTTATATGTTAAAACAACAAAATCTTTTTTTTTTCTCTCTCTATCTCAGATTTTCTCTTTTGAACCAAAGATACACGACCCCTTCTTCTTTCACTCACATCTTCTCTCACTCTTCATCTACTCTTCTCTCTTACTACTCCCTCTCTCTTGTCATAACACCTCTCTCTCTCTCTCTCTTCATATGTCTCTCTCATCATAACACTTACATCAAAGAGACACATTTGAATGATTTATTGTGGTGAATGACAAATGGAGAATGAAAAACTCATAATTTCTAAGATTTAAATGTAACTTCTAATCTATTTTGACCATTTGTAACAACAAATGACAAATAGAGAAAACAAATACTCGTACTTTGAAGATTAAATTGTAGTGTTTGATCTGAGTGTCAATTTTTTCATTATAACATATGCATTTTAGATATTTCGGGAAGATCAATCCATTGTCAAGGTCCAAAAAACAAAAAACAAAAAAAATTGAAGTGTCAAGATCAATGTTTTAAAGCTTTCATCTTGATGTTTGGTTGATCTCGACATTTGAAGCTTTGATTTCAACACTTCAAACATAGACCTTAACGATTCAAAATTTCCCATTTTCTAGCTCAACACTAGATAAATACCTAAAATTATATTATAATGGCAAAACGGATACTTGTTTTCTCTTCCTGACCCACGTCTCCCTCTTTCTCTCTCTGGATTGTAAACTTAGAGCACAAGAATAAATTATTTAATCATCGATATCGACATTTGAATTGATGAGACAGACTTTTGAAGCATTTAGATCGACTCTTAAAGCGTCAATATCAACATTCTAATTGTCGATTTGAACTGTTATTGTTAAAGAGTTGATCTAAACGTTGAAAATACCTATTTTGACATAAAGAACATAAAATATAATCAGAACATCGAGATTGGCCTCTTTGGATTCAATCATCGAGATCAACGTTTCAAAACATCACCTCAACACTACAAACGACGATCTTTGACACTTAAAATTTTTCGAACTTTTAATTTACAATTGCGACATTTGATACATCTTGAAATTTCCAAAATACATATATTATAATGGTGAAAATGGATACTCAAATCAAATACTATGACTATATATTAAAAATTATGAGTGTCGTTCTCCATTCATCTTACATTGTCACAAATAGTCGAAATAGATCAAAAATTACATCTAAATGTTGTCCCAAGCTATTAGTATACAATTCTCAACTTGTCATCTATCGTCATAGATCATCGGAATCAGTCGCAATCATTGTTGAAAAACTTGGGTAGTTTTTTTTTATAGGCGAATTCATCAAAATATATTTAATAAAGTGATCAAGGTGAGACCACAAAGTACAAATCAAGGCAAACCCAAAATTTACAAGAGATCAATATTACAAACCCATTCTCATCTGCCCATGGAATCATAAAAAAAAACTGCCCTAAATTCCCCAACAAATAGCAAAGGGTGTAATAGACCATAGAATCCCCTTGGTTGCACAAAAATGAGCCCCTAAGTAACACCAAGGCTCGAAAAGGGCCTCAACCAACCTCAAATAACAATTTGAAACCCCGAATAGACTTGAGAAGTCCACACTCCTCTTGAGAAGGAGCAATGGATTAGAAGATGGTTATCCATCTCGCTTTCACTTTTGCACAAATTTCACCGGTTGGGAGTAGAAATTCCTTCGCATAAGTTGATCCAAGGTCAGGATCTTCTCCAAAACCGCAAACCAAATGAAGGAGATCTTCAATGAGACTTTCAATCCCCAAATAGCTATCGAAGGTAAACCCACCCCATCTCCGCGAGTTAGGTATTTGTAAAGAGACTGAACTGTGGAAACCCCATCCTTTGTCCCCTCCTACACCTACCTATCTTCCTCTCCAATAGCCACTGAAGCACCCACCAAATGATCAGTAAACCTCCCCAACTCCTTTATTTCCTAATCAAAGCAAAATCTTCGAAAACCATAGTTCCAAGCAATTTAAACATTCTAGAGCACCAAGAAATTAAAGATAGACTGACCCTTCTAAGAAGAATGGCCAAAAGGCACGGAAAAATAAACATTAAAGGGCCATCTCTCGCCCATTTATCCTCCCAGTAACGTACCGTATTGCCCTCTCCCACTTTAAACTGAGTCCTTGCACGCACTAGAGGAAGAGCCTTTTAGGTCCCCTTCCACACGCCACAACCATAGGACTCCTTGGGATCCTCACTCTCCCAACCCAACCTCTTCGTACCATACTTATCAAGAATTACTCTTCTCCAAAAACTATATTTCTCTACTCCAAATCCCCATAACCACTTTCCCAAAAGTGTTGAATTCATAACCCCCAACTTCCTAAAGCCCAACCCTCCTTGATCCTTAGGGATGCACACCTGACTAGAACTCACAAGATGGGGCTTTCTTTTCTCCTTTTCATGCCATAAAAAGTCCCAAAAGAGTCTATCTAGCTTAAGCTTTACACATCTTGGCATTCTAAACAAACAAAATAAGTAATTCAAAATACTGGATAAGGTATTCTTAATCAAACTCATCTTACCACCCTTAGAGAGGTACATAGCCTACCAACCACCCAACTACTTTGCAACCCTCTTAAGAATTGGGTCCCGTAGAGCCTTACTTTTGTAATAATCACCCAAAAGAAGTCTAGGATAAGATGAAGTTCTCCAACTTAGCAGCCAATTGTCATTGCCAACCACTCGATCCCTTGAACATTTCCCACAACGAAAACCTTACTCTTTTGGAAGTTCAAAGGACAGCCGGAGACAGCCTCGAAGCAACACAAGATAACACTGAGGAAACTTAGTTGGTCTAGAGAAGCTACAAGGAACACCAATGTATCTTTTGCAAACTGGAAGGGAAACTACTGGACCTATAGAACCAACCATGAAACTACTCAACTTCCCAACATCCTACCCAGGGCTTTCACCACCACGATAAACAAGAATGAAAATAACGAGTTCCCTTGTCTTAAACCCCTTGAGTCCCTTGTCCACCTTTGCCTGAAGCCCATGCTACTGTTGTGCCTCTGAAATAGATTCAAAAGGGAGATTACCCAACCTCAACCTCTCGAAGTGCTCTCCCTAGTACAATTTTTTGTAGAACTCCACCACCCCCTGAGCAACCAAGTCCTTACCTTCTAACCAAACACCTTCAACCTGCAGCTTGGAGATGAAATTCATTCCATTATAGCTATTTGTCATCCTATGGAAGAACTTAGTGTAACTATCACCCTATTTAAGTAACTTCACTCTAGACTTTTATTTCCAAAATACCTTTTCCATCACTACCAACCTTTGAAAGTCATCTATGAGTTTGTTCCTTTTTACCCTCTCCTCCTCATTCAAGTGACCAAAATTCCTATTTCCATCCAACTCCTCGATCTCCAACAAACAATCTTTCTTACTAACATAACGGAAGTGTGTGAATATTCGATATGAATTAAGATATTATGTTCAATGGAACACTCAAAATCAATTTGAATCAATTCAATTCGATTGATAAAGCTAAAAAGTAATTGAAAGAAAAGACAATTGAATTGAAATGATTTTAGAAATCATTGAATTTAGTTTTTGGAGCTCCATGTATAGATAACTCCATCATAACAACTTAGAAATTTCTAAAATACTAAAACATAACTTTCCTAACCTATTTATAAAATAATACTAACTTTCTAAACCTATTAAAACTCAATTTAAACACTTCTAAGCACTTCTAATTATAGCTTAAAGAATAAAAATGAATTTAAACAAAAAAGAAACTAACAAGAAATAGTACTCCTAAAATAATTATGAAATAGAAATTCTACCAGAACTAGAAAACAGAAATAAATCCTATTAGAGGAAGGAAACTTCGTAGAATTGTAGATGTTCTACATCAGGCCCCATTTCTTTGGAAGAAAAAAAAAACTCACCCTCGAGTTATTCCTAGAGACTTTTTTTTTTCTTATTTCCATTAATCTCTCTCTCTAATCCACTTCCAGTGAAATCCATTCTTCATAATTAATTTTGAGAATATATTTTACCATAGCATATCATTAGGAAAATCCATCACATAAGCATTATTGTTTATCTTCTTCAAGATACGAAAGGGGATAATTTTCTTCAACTTCGTCTTGTTGTACATTCTAGCGGGAAAACGATCTTTACGAATATAAACCATGACCAAGTCTCCTTCTTCATAACTCTTAAATCTTCTAGGCTTATCGATGTAGTGTTGTATATTCCTCATAGGAGAAAATGAATCTGACAATTTCGAAAGAAGAACACAAGACAATTCCTCAAGGCAGGGCTACACGTAATGAGAAACTTAAGTAAGAGGGTCTTGGTTGGAAGGTTGCACTACCACTAGGAACATTTGACTTTTTTCCTTTAAGTCCTCATTGATGTTGGTAAAAACAAAGCATGTTCTCTCCTCCTTGGCTAGTAGACAACCTTGGACTTTGCATGAGAAAGGTGTAGGATCATTGTGACACCATAATACATAAAATAATAAGTGTTGGCTTTGTCTCGGTATGTGACATCATTATTATAAAGCAAAGATCTTCCCAAGAGGATGTGGCAAGATCTCATTGGAATGATGTCACAAATAACCTCATCTTTATATTTTTCGATGCTAAAAGAAATAGAACATTGACTTGTCACATTCTTCTTGTACTCATTGTCCACCCAACCTATAAAATAAGGTCTAGGGTACTACGTAGTAGGTAGCTTAAGTGTATCAACCATGTGGCTTGAAATTATTTTTTCGAACTTCCACTATTTATAATCAATTGGCAAAACTTTTCTTGCATCTTGCATGTAGTTCGGAAAAGACTATGTCGAGTTGAAGGATCAACCTGTTGTATCGACAATAAGTTGTGAATAATACAACTGAGATGTTCACCTTCATACTCGTCATAAGCCTTAAAGATGTCAGCCTCAACTTTATCATCTTCGAATTTCTTGAACCTTTAATCTAATTGATCATTGGGTACACAGGATTGGTGTTCTTCAACCATGTACCGACTCTCAAACGAGGCTTTGATACCACTTGACATAGTGGAAGTGTGAATCAATAGATTCGATAGGAATTAAAATTTTGTGTTCAATGGAACACTCAAAATCAATTTGAATCGATAGATTCAATTGATAAACAAGCAATAGCTAGGAAGAAAATAAAGTATAAAGCTAAAAAGTAATTAAGAGAGCAGATATAATTGAATTGATATGCTTTTGAAAATCATTGAATTTTGTTTTTGGATCTCCTCATATAGATAAATCCATCATAACAACTTAGGAACCTTCTAAAATACTAAAAAAAGTAACTTTCCTAACCTATTTGTAAGATAATACTAAATTTCTATACCTATTAAAACTCAATTTAGATACATCTAATAATAGACTAAAGTATAAAAATGAATTTAAACAAAATAGAAACTAAAAAGGGATAGTAATCCTAAAGTAATTATGAAATATAAATCCTACCAAAATTAGAATATAGAAATAAATCCTATTAGAATTAGGAAACTACTTAGAATTGTAGATGTCCTACATCACTTACGAAGTTCTACTCTACCAAAAATATTAACATTCTATTTCTTCAATCTCTCCTTAACAGTCTTCAACTTTTCCCTAAAAACAATATAAGGCCTCATCAACACATCCAAATCACCCCATCAATCATGGATCATCTCCAAAAAACCTCATGTGTAGCCATATGCTCTCAAATGTAAAAAGGGTAGGATGACTCACTACATCACCAGCTTGAACAGAAATGAAACAGTGATTTTAAGTCGAATTAGGGAGTCGTCTAAAAATTGGACCTAAAATGCTCCTCCCAATTTTGAGAAATAAAGAACTTGTCCAACCTATTCAAGACTAGCCTCTCTTGCATGTTGGACCAAGTAAAGTTGTTTCCGCACAAGGGTAGATCCAGCAACTCATTCATGTTCACAAAATCTACAAACAAGCTCATCCTGAATGTTACCCTAGAACTACCCAACTTTTCATAGGAGAACTGAATACCATTAAAATCACCTCTGACACACTGAGGTCTACCTAGAAGGTAGCAACGGCATCAAGCTCCTGTCAGAACTACCGTTTATCTTTGCACGGCCCATAAACCCTTGAGAAAATCCATTGAAAATCCTCTATCAATTGGCACAAAATTGACATCGAGAAAGCCCCAACAAACTCTTCTTCCAACAATACCTGCTTCTTGTCCCAATATCAGAATTACCTACCAGAAGTCCCAAGTGCTAGAAGGTAGCACCACCACCTATGAATCGAACCCCATAATGCCTCTACCACTCTCTCATCCACCACTTCCAACTTGGATTCTTGTAAAACTATAATCCCAATCTTGGCACTCCAAATTATAGCCTTAATCACCACCCATTTCTTTTTGTCACCTAACCCCCTTCCATTCCAAGACAACATCTTAATCGGCATGAGAAACCATAAACCTTTGCCCCAATCTTTTACCCAAAAAAGAACCCACAAGAAACTCACATGCATCCTTCTTCAACTCTACCTCCTTCTCAAGATAAGGTTTACATTTCTTGACCTTGTGAGATCCCTCCTCTGCACATTCTTGATCCACAACTCTGATCATCCGTGGGATGCAAGTAATTATCCCAAGCTCTCCCGGTACTACTCCCCATGAAACACATTCTTGCTTGATTGGGATGCAGGTAATTATCCATTCCTACTGCCATACCCAGTAAAATCTTTCTATAGTTCCCTTTTGGCCACCATGGAAACACCTACAAACAAGTTTGCTTCCAAAATATTATCCAACAAACACCTAGATAGTTCCTCCACTAAATCTTTGTTCAACATTCCTACAGGTGAAAAACAAGCCTCACTCGATAAACTAACATGCGAGCCAACTACTACTACCAAATGCCACCTCTTGAGATAAGTCAACAACAATATTGCAAATTTGAGATACCAAAGACAACTAACTACTTGACACTAACCAACACCCCCGGCCACACCGTCAAAGCATTCAACCACGGACAGCCATAAAAAGACACAACCCTCTTACTAACCCTTCTCTTGGAAACCCCAACCATAAAAATGCCATCACTATCCGGTCAAACCTTCTAGTGAAGAGCAACGAGCCCGACAACACACCTAGCCTCCCCCCCCCCAATCTGATAGATCCCAATCGCTCAAAGCCTCCAAGGAGACAACATCAACATTGTCTACAATAGAAATTTTAGAAATCGAGTGGCTCAGTTCTTGAAACCCCACAAACTCTAAAATTGCCTAGTTCATCCACTCGTGAGCTCACGAGGAAGACAACTCTAGGTTAGAAGAATGGGACTCAAAAAAAAATTTACATTTATTCTAGATGCCCAAAATCCTCTTAGAAAGGCCCAACCCAAACTCTAAGAGTCCAGACCCAACACCCTCAATTTCTTGAACCAAATCTTCTAACGCCGTAAGACTTATGGGCTTCCAAAGCACTAGACTCGACATAATCGATTGAACCATCCAACAGACCAACTTTTAATGAATTAGAAACGTGCAAAGCAACACAATCAAACATCTCCAAAATGGGTTCCATGATTGCCAATTGCGCCTTCAACGTTCGTAGTAAGTTAAAATGCGTGTTTTGTCAAGTACGCTACCAAGCCTCCATCATTTTCTCGCATAGCCAGCCATGTGGATTCTTATTCAATCCAACTTGCAACAACTATTCCAGATTTGAACTTTTTTGAAATCCAACTACTGGCATTGTTCTTTCAAGGTTTTTGGAGGTGCTACCAGCTCTCTTGACGCTCGACACAACTACAGCAACCACCAGATTTACTTTCTCCGCCATCTACTCCAACAGCACCTCCTGCACCCGAACAAAATCATTTTCCTTAGATGATTCTCCAACCTCTATGGTCCTAAACGTGCTCAAGGGAACCAAATCCAATCTGCTTATCGAAATCTCAACAACGTAACTAAAACCTCCCAACTCCACATCACACATCTGAGCAAGTTCCTTGCCAATGAACCCACCTTAAGTTTTGCCACCAAAAAAATCAAGTGGGAAGTTGTAAGGTCATTCACCTCCAACAAGCCTCCTAGATTTTTCCAACCCTTTCAAACACCTCCCTCTGTCAAAGGTGAAAAAGATGATAAGATGACATTTTGTTAGGAGATGTGAGAGTTTGAGTTTTTTTTATGAGAGATAAGAGTTTGAAAGAGAGAGATTTAAGTTTGAAGAAGAAGAGATGCAGGAAAAATCAATTTTGAATTAATTTGTTGTGATAAAATGAAGAGTTTGGATTGTTATTTTAGGTGTAAAGAAAGTATAAGAGTATTTTGGTCCTTAAGATGCCATTATTGTATCAAATGGACCTATTTCTTATATTACTTTTGAAATGGTCATATTTATTGGTTGTCATATACTTTTGAAATTTTTGGCCAAAAAATCCTTATTCTAAATGTAATCCTCAAAATGGAAGCATAGGATAAATTAAAGCCATTAATAACCTCCTCTAGTTCTACTTGTCACGCCCCGAAATCCCAACACGAATCCCTATAATTCATCAGTCAGAATCTCAAGGTGTGAGGTAACCAATCACACAACTTGTTAGAACATTCACAAGTAATAATACTTATGGAAAAGAAAATATACGCAGCGGAATAAACATTTGACTAACATCTATACGAGAGTCTAGAGTAAGCGGAAGAAATCGACAAACACTGATATAAGTCAAGATCTTCAATCTCATAATACATCAGGTTACAAAAATTTCTAAACTAACATGTTTCTTATCTACAAGCAAAAACCGTTAGGATCCTCTACTAATTCTCAAAGACACAGTGGCGGTAAGACATCAATTTGATCCTCCTCAAGGACCTCCTCAAAAGACTCCTCAAAAAACGGTTCTTCAAAAACTGAATAATCTGAAAGAGGAAGGATAAGGTGAGTAACAAGGGAATGTTACTCAGCAGAATGAACGTCGTTCTACCAACGAGTCATACATGCACGAGTAATCATTTAAACAGTTAAATAATGCAAGTTTTTCATAATGTAACATACGATAAATGTCTAAGCATACTCAATAAACAATTAAATAATTTCAACCTATCATTTAAAGTAACCTATGCATCTTTCAAATAAAAACATCTATCAAACATCAAAAAATAAGGAAAAGATACATAACAACACGGCGGTAAAGTCGATAAGAGAGCAAAAGAACACGCTGATATAACCGCCTCAGCTATGGCAATTTGTTATTCCAGACTTCCAATCCAACATGGAATCCCATCGTTATAATCTGATTTTGTGGCCAGTCTAGCATACCACAATTGGATGACCATTTATCCGGCTCAGACTGGCTATTGACCAAGAACCCAATATTGAGTTCAACTAACAGTGAGGTGAACTGTTTGACGACTATAGACTAACAGTGATCACTAACTAGCCCAGGAGACCCCTCGCGTCGAAACCTATCAAAAGGCAATGCATATGAACCCCGCCTACCTCTACATTATACAGAGACCGCCTTTACACACAATGTTCCCCAGGAAATAAGTATGAGAAATTCTCAAATCTCATAAGCTGTAATATGCTCTAAGATATCCCATACTATCAAAGAGCATATGACATTTAGCACTATCCTATATTGACTCACCGCTTCCGGATACACAGCAACGCGTCACTCTTTATGGGTTTTAATTGAAACTAAGAGAAAAAGATTAATTCATTAATTAGCCCTAATCAGGCTTTAAATGTATTACAAAATCATACTAGAGGAAAAGACTAAAAAGGACATATATAGACTTATTCTAACACTCCCCTTCAAGTTGGTGCGTGAATGTCAACAACACCCAACTTGGACAGAACACCTTCAAAAGTAATTTTACTAACACCTTTAGTAAGAACATCAGCAAGTTGTTGAGATGTAGGAACAAATGGAGTACAAATTTGTCCAGAAATAATATTTTCTCTAATAAAATGACGATCAACTTCGATATGCTTCGTTCTGTCATGTTGAACTGGATTTGCCGCTATGTTAATAGCTGACTTATTATCGCAATATAGTAGGAATGGGACTGGCACAGGAAGACACAGGTCAGCTAATAAGATCTTGAGCCACAACAACTCACACACTCCAAGTGCCATAGCTCTATATTCAGACTCAACACTCGACCGAGAAACCACATCCTGCTTCTTACTGCGCCAAGTTACCAAGTTACCACCAACTTTAGTTTAGTACCCAGAAGTAGAACGTCTATCAGTCACTGAACCAGCATAGTCTGCATCTGTCCATGCCTCAACACGTAAATGGCCATGATTACTAAACAAAATACCTAGACCAGGACATCCCTTCAGATATCTAAGAATACGATAGACTGCAGTAAGATGAGATTTCGAGGCGAGTGCTTACAACACTAACAGCATAAGCAATATCTGGACGAGTCATAGACAAATAAATCAATTTTCCCACAAGTCGCTGATACTGCCCAATATCCGACACACACTCCCCCCTCAACATCAGCCAACCGGTGATTCTGCTCAATAGGAGTATCAGCGGGACGAGAACCAAGCTGCCCGGAGTCAGTGAGTAAATCAAGGACATACTTTCGCTGAGAAACAAAGATACCAGTTGGGACCGCGCCACCTCAATACCCAAAAAATAGCGAAGATGCCCAAGATCCTTAATCTCAAATTGACGGCCTAAGTAAGTTTTCACCTCAGTAATACCAACCATATCATCTCCAGTAAGAACAATATCATCTACATAAACAATCAGAGCAACAATTTTTCCGCGGGAGTAACGCAAGAAAAGGGTGTGATCAGCAGAACTATGATGAAAGCCAAACTGATACATGGCCTTAGTAAAATGCTCAGACCAAGCACGGGGAGACTGTTTCAGACCATAAAGAGAACAACGAAGACGACAGACATGTGTAGGAGAAGCAAATGTAAGAAACCCAGGAGGTTGGACCATATAAACCTCTTCCTAAAGATCACCATTGAGAAATGCATTCTTGACATCTAACTGATAGAGAGGCCAACCTTTGATAGCGGCAACAGAAAGAAAAATGCGAATGGTGGTCATTTTGGCAACCGAAGCAAATGTCTCCTGATAATCAATTCCATAAGTCTGAGCATAACCTTTGGTCACCAGACGAGCCTTATACCTAGCAATAGAACCATCTGGATTATGCTTAAGTGTGAAAATCCAACGACATCCCACAACTTTCCTGCCAAGCGGGAGAGGAACAAATTCCCAAGTCTGAGTCTTTTCAAGAGCATTCAACTCATCAATCATAGCTGCTCGCCACTCAGGATGGACAATAGCATCTGCAACAGTAGTAGGAAGAGAAACAGCAGATACAGAGGCAAGAAAACTCCGATAGGAGGGTGATAGTGCAGAATCAGATACATAATTAGAAATAGGATAAGTACAAGTGCGCTTACCCTTACGAGTGGCAATAGGACGATCATCACAAGGAATAGAAGGTGACGGATCTGAAGGCAAAGAGGCGAGCTGGTCTGGCATAGAAGTGATGGTAGTATCGCGTGGACACCGAGAGTAAACCTGCAGAGGAGGAGGTGACACACTTACAGGGGGTGGAGAGAAAGGTACAGGTAAAGGAAGAGGAAAGGTAACAGGAAGGAGATCATCCGGGGAATCGAGAGGAAACCACTCAGACTGAGTGCCAACTAACCCAGTGTAGTATGGGGTGTGCTCAAAGAAGGAAACATCCCGAGAAATGAAGCTGTAATGACCTGAAATCCTAAAATGTATCTCGAGGAAAGAATTTTAGATCCGTGCGTTGATTTAAAAGTTATCAAATCCTCGAGTTTCACATTAGATATTTTTCCAATAGGTAAACGACACCTTAGAAACGTAATTTGAGGAAACCGATCATCCATTAGATTCGTGTCGAAAAAATCATCCGAAATAGAGTATAAGTTTGTCCAATTCGGCATTCGGGAAAAATAATTCCCAAAATGACAAGTATGTCCCAACTTAAGTGATATAAATATCTAAATTCTATTAGAAAAATCAGATTTTTCTTATTCTCCTCTCCAAACAAATCTCAACAATTTTTCTTCAATATTTGAAACTCAGATCTACACTAAACGAGAACGATCCGAGCTTAGGCGCAAGAAGGAAAGTTGTTCCTCTCGTCGAGGGTTACTCGTGGACGCAAAAAAATCTGATTTTCGCCGGAAGAAAATTTTGAAGATTGGCCGGAGGCAATTTTAAACTCCGTTCAACCGTTGAAAATAGCTTGAAGTAGGTTGCCTTCCCTTCTACCTTCTAGTTATGCGATAATTTCATAGAAAATCCATATGATTATTGATAAATCGATTGTTTCATTAAGTTTATACATATTTGAACAATTTGAATCATGTTTGCATGCTTATTTATGATTGGTTTTAGTTCATTTGATGTAATATAATCATTTTATAGTTAATATGATATTGGATCGATTTTGGTCGAGTTTCGACGAAAAATCAGCAATTCGGAAAAGTATCCGAATGTTGAGTTTGGTTCTAATTTGTTTTGTGTTGCTTCCATATAGTATGTATACCCATTTCCTACATTTATTTCATTAAAAACAATTACGTATTACTTTAAGTTCTTTAATAAATAAATAAATAGTTCATTTTCAATTTCGACTTTGAAAAAAATTATTTTTCAACACTTAGTTAAATTTGCATAGATTTCCAGCTTTATGTCTTATGGTTTTATCTTCGTTTTCGAGTCTTTCTACTCAACCAAAACCATCGAATGGAATTGGTTGATGCTCTATGGATTTCGAATTTCTTTAAAAGTAAAATTACTTTGATAGATATGTAGGAAATTAGATGATAGATTGATCGATTTAATCGATGGATGGATAGAGAGAACGTATGTTCTCGACTGATTGATGGGACAGTACCTCCAGTTCTACGTAGTGGCCATGCCACGTAAAACGTGATAGATAGATAGAGGGATGAGATGGTTGATGGATGGAAATGACAGATAACTGTCACTGGAGGGTACTACCAGATTTTGTTTGTATTTTCGATTAAAAAGAAATGATATATTATATACAAAATAAATTATTTTGTTTACCAGTAAAGGTTTGTAGAAAACCCATAAAGAGTGACGCGTTGCTGTGTATCCGGAAGCGGTGAGTCAATCTAGGATAACACTAGATGTCATATGCTCTTCGGTAGTATGGGATACCTTAGAGCATATTACAGCTTATGAAATCCAAGAATTTCTCCTACTTATTTCCTAGGAAACGTTGTGTGTAAAGGCGGTCTCTGTATAGTGTAGAGCTAGGCGGGGTTCACATGCATTGCCTCTTGATAGGCTTCGACGCGAGGGGTCTCCTGGGCTAGTTAGTGATCACTATTAGTCTGTAGTTGTCAAATGGTCGACCTCACCGTTAATTGAACTCAGTATTGGGTTCTTGGTCAACGGCCAGTCTGAGCCGGATAAATGGTCATCCAACCGTGGTATGCTAGACCGGCCACAAAATCAGATTATAACGATGGATTCCACATCGGAGGTTAAGTTTGGAATATCGTATTGCCATAGCCGAGGCGGTTATATCGGCGTGTGTTCCTCTGCTCTCTTATCGATTACACCGCCGTGTTCTTATTATGTATCTTTTTCTTATTTTGTAATGATTGATAGATGTTTTCATTTAAAAGATGCATATGTTACTTTAAATGATAGAAATGATAGGTTGAAATTATTTAACTGTTTATTGAATATGCTTAGACATTTATCGTATGTTACATTATGAAAAACTTACATTATTTAACTGTTCAACTGATTACTCGTGCAAGTATGACTCGTTGTTAGAACGGCGTTCATCCTGCTGAGTAACATTCCCCTGTTACTCACCCTATCCTTCCCCTTTCAGATTATTCAACTTTTGAAGAACCGTTCTTTGAGAAGTCTTTTGAGGAGGTCCTCGAGGAGGATCAGATTGATGTCTTGCCGCCGCCATATCTTTGAGGACTAGTAGAGGATCTTAGCAGTTTTTGGTTGTAGATAAGAAACATGGTAGTTTAGAAATTTTTGTAACCTGATGAATTATGAGATTAAAGATCTTGACTTATATCAGTGTTTGTCGATTTCTTCTGTTTACTCTAGACTCTTGTATAGATGTTAGTTAAATGTTTATTCCGCTGCGTATATTTTCTTTTCATAAGTATTATTATTATGAATGTTCTGTCAGATTGTGTGATTGATTACCTCACACCTCGAGATTCTGACTGATGAATCATAGGGATTCGTGTTGGGATTTCGGGGCGTGACAGAAGCGCAGTCGAAAAGGAGGATGGTAACACCGGTAACCTTTCTAGGTATATGAATAACCCAAAAAGATACATTTGACAGTCTTAGGGTCAAGTTTAATACGAATTTGGTCAAGAATTTGAACAAAACACACGCACCCAAACACACGTGGAGAAAGGGGAAACATGGGGACGACCCTAATCGAGCTGAGAAGGAGGCGTGGCAAACTGAAGAACGCGAGAGAGGGTGCGATTAATAAGGTAAACAGCAGTAAGAACAGCATCGGCCTAATAAGATTGTGGCACGTTCATACCAATAGAGATGGCACGAGCTAACTCTAGAATATGACGATTTTTTCTTTCTGAACGACCATTCTGCTGAGGGATCTTAACATTAGACATTTGATGCTCAATGCCAGACTCTAAACAAATTTTAAGACCTCGCTATAGGTGTACTCAGTACCATGATCAGAACAGAAAGTTTTGACGGTACGACCAAACTGGGTATGAACCATAGCAAGAAATTGCTTAAAGATTCCACAAACTTCACTCTTGTGTTTCATAAGATAGACCCAAGTGGTACGACTATGGTCATCAATGAATAAGACAAAGTAATAAAACCAAAAGTGAGGGGACCGGGGAAGGACCCTACACATCAGAATGAATTAGGTCAAATATAGCAGGTGCAACAGTATTCATACTAACAGGATAGGAAGAACGCACATGTTTAGCTAATTGGCAAGTTTCACAAGAAAAATCAAGCAAATTGTTATTATTAAATAAAACAGGAAACATGTGTTTCAAATATCCAAAAGAAATATGGCCTAAACGTAAGTGCCAACGCATTACAAAAGCCTTATTAGATTAACTACTACAACTAATCTGGGAAACAGAATGAGTGCTAAGTAAACCAGGGACGTCCAAGAGATACAGTCCATTTTCTTCACGTCCAGTGCCAATCGTCCTCTTCGACTCCAAATCCTGAAAGATACAATGAGAGGGATAAAAAATTACGCTGCAATTCAAAGTTTTGGTAATATTACTAACAGATATAAGATTAGTAGTGAGCTGAGGAACATGCAGTGTGTTAGTCAAGGATAAAGAAGATGTAATAGGAAAATGACCTTGACCAGCTATAGAAGACAAAGAACTATCAGCAAGGCGAACCTTGCGATGACCAGAACAAACACTATAAATTTTGAATAGGGATGACGTACCGGTCATGTTATCGGAGGCACCAGAATCAATGATCCATGGTGAGGAAGTGGTGGAAATACTGTGTGCAGATGCAAAAGTACCTGAGTGAGCGAATGTAGAGACCGGCTGAGATGAAATCTCCATCTGATTGAAGAATTTCCTGAACTTGTCAAGCTCAGCCTGGGATAGAGATACCAAATCTGATGAGGATGTATTAGTTGAAGGAGGTGGTGAATCAACAGTCAACTGAGAAACTACATGAGCTGACGATCGTTGAGACTGTTGTCGTTGCTGATTAGGACGACCATGAAGTGCATAACATCGAGCCTTCACATGACCCAACTTTCCGCAGTGATCGCACTTATGTCGTTGACGGGTAGACATAGTCCCACTGGGGTTTTGTGGAGCCGATAGGCGAGCAAGCATAATGGAATGATCTCCCGAAGAATGAGGTAAGACAGCTGCACGACAACTCTCATCAGCCAAGACATAAGAATATGCGGTCTGTAAAGATGGAAACGGATCCATACCCAACAAATGAACTCTCGCATACTCAAACTCATCCCGAAGACCAGCTAAAAACTTAAAAACCCGATTCTTATCCAGAATCGACGAATATAACGTCTCGTCAAAAGAGTCCTTCCAGGCATAAGATGAGGAATAGAACGACAACTCTTCCCACCAAGCACGTAACTGTGATATATAGGTGGTAACTGAAGAGTCTCCTTGTGAAAGACGAAAAATCTCACGCTCCAAATTGAAAATCCTAACATTGTTCTGACGTTGCGAGTAAATGCTCTTTGCGGAATCCCATATCTGTTTTGTTGTCGAGGAAAACATAAAACCAGCCGCAATGTGTGGTTGCATAGAAGTAACCAGCCATGAACGGACCATAGAATCATTAGCAAACCAATGGGAGTAAGTTGTCAGTCTGTGAAGGTTGTTTGTCCGCCCCTGTGAGGTAACCGATCTTTCCCTTTCCACCAATGAACATTTCAACTGATCGTGCCCAGAGGAGATAATTAGGACCATCTAATTTTACTGTAGTAATCTGAATGCCTGGAAAATCGGTTGAGTGAGAAAGTGGACCGCTCAATCCATTACTATTACCAGTGATCGAGGACGAGATGTCTCGGAAGCCATCGAATAATCCGAATACTATGGTTGGAAACGAGTTCAAGTAAGATGAGGACACAACTCCCTAGGATAAAGTGACTGTAACACCCATAAAATCTAATTAAACACTGCTGTGGGTATCCGAGTAGTCAATCTCGCAAGTGTAGAGTCTCTATTAGTAATATTGCTGGTAGAACAGTCCCAAATAACATCCTGCTGTAATCACAGACCTCCATAGATGTTCAAAACAACTGTCGCCATCCTCATATGACCCTGACGATGATCGAATCAATAAAGAACAGTCACCTGCTGTGATTTAGGAGCCTAGATGGCCACCCACAAGTGTCGCACGAACTGGAGCAGCCTTATAACAGCAATCTACTGTTTCGTACAGAACAGAGAGATCACCTACTGTGATAAAGAAGCCCAGATGGCCACCCACAAGTGTCGCACGAACTAGAGCAGCCACCTACTGGTGTCGCCTGCTCAAAATAACACACCGGCTATGATCGCAGGGCTCAAACAGCCACTCACCAGCGTCTTACGAAGCAGACGGTGATCGCAAGAGTTGAAAGAGGCTACCTTCAGAGTCGCAAGCTCTAAGACATCCACTTTGGGTGTCGCAAGGCTTAAACGAAGCCACTACATGCATCGTAATCGTCAAACAACGTTACTGTTGTGAACACAACCTGATCGCAGGCTCTGAGTGGGTATAAACTTCCTATCGCATGATGCAATAAAGTTGTATAGAAACTGAGAACCCCCGTAGGGGTGATACAAACTGAAGGTGTGTTGTTTTAACGAAGATTAGGGGTGATAGGAACTGAAAGATCGATAAAGGTAGAAAGAGAGAGAGAGAGAGAAGCTCTGATACCAAATTGAAACTAAGAGAAAAAGATTAATTCATTAATTAGCCCTAATCAGGCTTTAAATGTATTACAAAATCATACTAGAGGAAAAGACTAAAAAGGACATATATAGACTTATTCTAACAGTTTTCTACCTTCCTTTGCTGGTAAACAAAATAATTTATTTTGTATATAATATATCATTTCTTTTAATCGAAAATACAAACAAGGTTGGTAATGCCCTCCAATGACAATCATTTGTCATTTCCATCCATCAACCATTCCATCCCTCTATCTATCTATCACGTTTTACGTGGTATGGCCACTACGTAGAACTAGAGGCACTGTCCCAACAATCAGTCGAGAACATACGTTCTTTTTACCCATCCATCAATCAATCAATCAATCAATCGTCTAACTTCTTACATATCTATCAAAGTATCTACGCCTTTAGAGTTGTTTGAAATCCATAAAGCATCAACCAATTCCATTCGATGGTTTTGGTTGAGTAAAAAGGCTCGGAAAAAGTATTGAAACCGTAAGACGTAAAAGCTGAAAATCTGTGAAAATTTGGCTAAGTGTTAGAAAAATGACTTTTCAAAGTTGTCGAAATTGAAAAGCCCTCGACAACATGAGAAACATCATAACATTTTTATTACTTAATTCAAAGGAACGCTTAAGATATCGTATTTTGAAAATCAGGAGAAAACGTTGAATTTTACGTTTTGCTTTTTAAATCAAAAATCACATTTTGATACGATGAGATTTGGATTTTAAAACTATTCCCAACGTTTCGAAATGGAGAGTAAAACCTTAACTTCATAAAAAAAAACTTAAAGTAATTGAAAATTACTTCAATTTTTTTAATGAAATAAAAGTAGGAAATGGGTATACATATTATATGAAAGCAATAAAAATAAAAATTAGAACTAAACTCAACATTTAGATTTTTTTTTTTCTGAATTGCTGATTTTTTTGTCGAAACTTGACAAAAATCGATACAAACCTTAGACTACTCATAAAATACATCAAATAACTCAAATGAACTAAAATAAATCAAAAATAACCATGCAAATATGATCCAATACATTCAAATATTTATAAATGTGATGAAATAATCGATCTATCGAAGATCACATGGATTTTCTATGAAATTATTGCATAACTAGAAGGTAGAAGGGAAGGCAACCTACTTTGAGCTATATTCGACGGTTGAACGGAGTTTAAGATCGCCTCCGGCCAATCTCCAAATTTTTCCTCCGGCGAAAATCGAATTTCTTTGCGTCCACGGGTAATCCTTGACGACGTACACAACTTTCCTTCTTGCGGCAAAGCTTGAATCGTTCTAATTCGATGTAGATCTGAGTTGCAAATTTTGAGGGAAAAATGATGAGTTTTGTTTGGAGAGAAGAATAAGAAGAAATCAGATTTTTCTAATAGAATTTAGATATTTATGACTTAAGTGGGACGTAAGCGTCATTTCGGGAATTATTTTTCCTGAATGCTGATTTAGATAATCTTATACTCTATTTCAGGTTATTTTTTTATACAAATCTAATGGTATGATCGGATTCCTCAAATTATATCTCTAAAGTGTATTTTACCTATTTGATAAATATCTAAAGCGAAACTCGAGGATTTTGTAACTTTTTCATCCGAACTCGAATTCGAGCGTGCTTACAGGGTAAAGTATGTTTTTCGATCATTTTGAATCCAATGGCAAAGTCAAATTTCATTAAAGATTGACAGAACAAAATCTGAGTATTTTACCTTAAGTCCCTCGGTTAGAATTTCTCTAAATTTCACTATTTTATTTTCTCGAGATACTAATTAGAATTCGGGGAATTACACTACTACTAAATTCCAATACTGCCAATTTATCAATACCACCTTCTACTAAATCAATTAGTTCCCTATTATTTCTTACCCATCATTATAATATAAAAAAATAAAAAAGTTCTAGAAAATATAAACACTAAATTCAATAATCACTCATAGAATCTGAACCACATTAAATCGCAAATGAGGTTAGAAGCATTATAACAGTACCATCACCCAAGTGAAGGTGTTTTTTGATAGGTATAAAAATATTTTATTGATAAAAAGGAAGATAGAAAAACCATGTGCAAGTGTTCAAGATGGCCCAAGCTTAATATATGGTTTTCCACCCAAATGTTTGTAAGGGTATGTTTGATTGCATGGAAATTCAATTTCCATGAAAAATGGGTAAGATGGAAAATAAAAAAATTGAGTGATCAACTAAATCTAGAAAATAAAGTGGAAAAAAATCAAAAAAGGGGAGGAGGAAAAAGGAAGAAAAGAGGAGAGGGAGGTTGCGAAACAATTGTGGTAGTGGTGAATGGGCAATAGCAGAGGATTAGACCAGCGAAGGGTGGGGGTGGGGGTGGGGGTGGGGGCGAAGGCAGGCAAAATAAGGTGGAACATAGGGCGGAGGTGGAGAAGAAGAATGGGGAGAGAGATTTGGTTTTGAAGAAAAACATTATGGGTGTCCCTGAATTTTGTTGAAACTGATGATTTGTACTGGTGTCAATGATTGAGATGTGGGTTTTGGAGAGAATCCAAATGAGTGTCCATGGGTTTGATTGAAATGGTGGGTTTGGAGAATATGGTGACAGAATTCAAAGTAAGCATTGGGTGTATGAGAGAGAGGGAATGAGAGAGAAAGATCCATCTTATGTCCTTGGGGGTGTTGGTATAAGTGATGGTGGTGGAGTTGAGTAGTGTGGTCTCAATGTCACTTGGAGAGAAGATTAAGCACAAATACAAAGACACATTGTCAAAGAGTATGTTGTTCTTCGAAGAGTATAGATTAGGGAAGTTTCCATTTTATTAGTTGTCTTCTTGCCGAGTCTCCCAGTAGTTCAATTCTTAGAGAGCAATTGTTCGCTTGGCTTCGCAACGGATGTGATGTAAAATACGTCAACGGCAACTGAAGACAACGATGACGATGATGGAGAAGGGTGGTCATGGTGATGAAGCAAGGGTAACAATGGTGGTGGAGATGGAGAAGAAAATTGTAGGGTTGATTTCATTTTTCCATGGAGATGGACGGGAAAATGAAATTCAGGTGGAAAATCGTTTTCCATGGAAAAATTCCAATCAAACAGAGGAAATTATAATTTTCCATCTTTCCATGTACAATCAAACAAACCCTTCAAGGAAATAATTGAAATAATCCTTTAAATACTTCAAAACAAATATAGGAAAGTTTATGACATAAGCCAAATGGGAGTCCAGTAGCAATATAACATGACAAACTCCGAAATGCATTTTTTCAATAACTAGGCATAAAATATGGATTGTCGCCCAAATACATAAGGGAGGATAGTATATGAATTCTTTCTTAAATTTTGGAATGTCTGGAAAGTAATAAATAACAGTCCAGCTATATGGCATACAAGAAGAGAAAAGGAAATATATTAAAATGAGGCTAGGGGATATGGGTGATCCTACTTTCTTTATTCATGTCTCCATGCTGAAATTTTTTGTTTTTGAAGGGGGAATTTCGCTCTAGGGGCTATTGGAAAGCTCACTCTTTAGAATACCCAATAGTTATAACTAGTTTGAGTTATCTCTAAGGGCCTGATAGCCGATTCTTTGATTTGTATTTCCAATTAATCTTATTAGACAACAGGACATAAGAATAACAAGCTTCAGCTGCATGTTCTATGCAACAAGGTGGAAACTTTGAGCAGCTTAGGCAATAGGGGAGTCACCCAAGAGAAATGATATTTTTTTATGGGAAATGTTCAGCACCCTAAGTTTTACCACACACTTTAACAAACGTTTTTTGTCCTACATGGGTTAGAAGTTTTGGAATGGGCTGATTTTTGGTGAGAATGATCTCTATGATTAGAAGATCATCCTCCCCAAAAATCAGCCCATTCCGAAATGTTTAGCCCCATGTTTACACGTTGAAAAATTGTGGACCGTCTATTTTTTGTAAATCATTTTTGATGGGATTAGAAGTTTTGGAATGAGCTGATTTTTGGTGAGGATGATCTCCTCACCATAGAGATCATCCTCACCAAAAATCAGCCCATTCCAAAACTTCTAACCCATGTAAGACAAAACACGTTTGTTAAAGTGTGTGGTAAAGCTTAGGGTGCTGAACGGGACCCTTTTTTTATAGGTAGAAATGAGATTTCAATACCACAACCCGAAAAAGAAAACATAAAATTATAAAATAAGCATTTATCAGAGTAAGAATTCACAAATTTGGCAACAACTTGTCCCAAAAGCACAATATTTTATTAAAAGATGTAGACAAAGAAATGAGATTTCAATACCACAACCCACAAAAGAAAACATAAAATTATAAAATAAGCATTTAGCAGAGCAAGAATTCACAAGCAACAACTTGTCCCAAAAGCACAATATTTTATTAAAAGATAGAGACAAAGAAATGAGATTTCAATACCACAACCCGCAAAAGAAAACATAAAATTATAAAATAAGCATTTATCATAGCAGAATTCACAAATTAGCAACTTGTCATAAAAGCACAATATTTTATTAAAAGATGTAGACAAAGAAATGAGCTTATCAATAAAGAAACACAACAACAACTAATATTTACCAAAAATCAGTTTTCAGTAAGTTTTGCTGGATAATAACATTAAGTAAGAGCATACCTGTGCTCATCCTCTGTCCATGCGATCCCCTTACGGCACTCTTGATCAGCCCTCAAAGCCTTCCCTCCATGATTGGAATCACTCTCAAAATTCCCAAAATGGTCAGATTTTTTACCAGCCTTGCTCTCGCATGCATGGTCCGTTGAACCCTCTGAAGAAGAAACATAACATGGCAAAGGCACAAGGCAAGACTCGATCGCATTGATATGTTCAACTAAGAACTCATAATGCTGTTTGATCTCTTCTATGGTTTTCCTAGGTACAGCCTCAGCAGTCTTCTCCCACCATTCAGTAGAATCCTCGGGATTGATTGCCAAGGCATTCTCAAATGCCTTGTTTTGCTCCTTACTCCACAAGGAATTGTTGCCCATCACTTCATCTGTGCTCATATCTATTCTTGTTCGAATTGGCTTGGGAACTTAAAAAAGAAAGAAAAATTACTCTACTCTAGCAACGTACCCTGGAATCTAATCCAGGGTCCATCTCCAAAACCACGGAAAAGTATGTACAACAGAAAATCAACGTTTTTTCCTTCTTTTTAGACAAATAATTTATGACACAAATGCAAGGATTTTCTAGAAGAATTATTGGGATTTGATCCAAATTATTTCTGGGAGTGATATAAGTACCTACTGGTTGATCTTAGTTTGGAATTATTTTACACAGAAAAACTTGTAGATTATCAAGCGGCAATAGACGTGTCACACCAGAGATGAGGTATCCAACACACCCACAATGAGAAAAGAGATATCTGCACACCACAAGAACAAAGCAGATGATTAAACTGGACTTGGAGGAAATGTCAACCTATTGATGCAGAAGACAAAGAAATTAAGTTAGAACATGCCAAAGAAAACATAAAAGGATGTAATAAATGAGAGAATAGATATTTGGGGGTTTTGGACTGAGACCACAAATAAACCAGACCTAAAAAACCCAAATTACTCACTGTTAAAAGTTTTGACCCCTCTGTTCTAAACCAAACAATAAACACCCATATCTTTCTGCAATTCTTAGCATACAAACAATGAAAAACCTCCAACATGGTTTCGAACCCAAAGATGAAAACCAATTTTTAGTCATGATTTTGAAATCCCCATCTCAAGATACCCTTTTTTTTACTTGCAAAGAAGACTGAAACCATTAATTCATGGTTTTTTTTATTTAAACATGATTTTGAAACCCATCTTCAGATTCCTTGTCCTTTCTACTGTTTAACTCCTGCGAATTTGATAGAGAAGTTCAAATGAAAAAGAAAATAGATAGAACATATAGAAAGTACATATCATACTATCACAAAGATCCTAACAGTAAAACCTAACATTCAGAAAAAAGATTTTATTATATTAAATTAAGGGTGAAAGAGAGAATAAGCTTTAGCAGGGAAGATCTTCTTTTAGGTGGCCAGGTGTCGGTCCCATTTGGAGCAACTACTTGCCAAAACTGCTGGGATTGAAAGGCTCCAAGATGAGTAGTGAGTCAAAACTAGGGCTATCAAACATGTTTATGATACACTAATATCCAAGTTTGAATCCAAAATTTTTATCTATTATCTAAATTTAAATTTGAATTTAATGAATATTTTAAAATTTTATCCAAATTTGAATCCGATTATCCTATCAGATATTGGATAATATTCAATTAAAATTCCAATAATTTGTATATTAAAAAATATATATAATTTTTTCTTATTTAATTGAGTTTTTATTATTAAAAAAACCTATTATATATTATACTATATATATAATTAAATAAATCAAATAAAATAATATATATTATATTATTTATATAAAAAATAAATCAAATAAAATAATATATATTATATATTATTTTGAATCGGATATTATCGAAATCAAAATGTTAATATTTAAATCCGTATCCGATAAGGATTTGAATATATAAAACTATCCGAATTCGAATCCGATATTTGAAAATTTCAGATAATATCTGATAATTCAAATTCAAATTTTTGACTATCCAGTGACACCCCTAGTCAAAACCCATTAATATCAAATCACATAGGGAGAAGAAAGAGAAACAACACAGTCCTCACCAAATGGGATAACAAATTAAAAAACTGCAGTTAGTACTTGGTAGTAAAAATCGGGTCGAGAGGGTTCAGGTTGAACCAAATTGGTCCTTAGCAATATTAGGTTGGGCCGCAGAATGTGAAATGCGCAAACATCAAAGTTGAGCCCGACCCATAGCCTTCAACGGAAGTAGGCTTCATAACGGGACTTTGGGCCTAATTCAGGTTAGGTTAGGTTGGGTCGTGGCATGGACATAGTTGAGTTTGGGTCAGGCTCAGGCTTGAGTCGGGGCTGTCAGGCTAGGATTGTCACATTCGTAAGAGAACGTGTTTCCAATATAAAGCCCAGGCCCACGTAACTTTAACTTTAGGTTGGGCCAGACCTAGAATCAAGTTGGGTCAGGCTTGGGCTTTAGTCTTTGGAGCTCATGGGCATTTTTTTATCTGTCTAACTAAGGATACAACTTTGTTCAATTTGGGGCCAAATCAACCTAGATCAATTCTATTAAACAAGAAACGAGGACCAAACCGAATGGAATTTCCTATATAACTTGTGGAGAGTCACAGCATTGGGAAGCAACACGTATCACCAAAAGTCTCAAGATATTAACAATATCCAACCTAAGAATCTATGGAACTATTCACTGTGGGAAGGAAAGTCAATAACACCGAGATATTGCCTTGGTTCCAATACGACAAAAAATTCAAGGTGGTCCAAGTTAAAAATTAGAAAGATATATTCGTATTTAATGCGATGTCCATTAACACCTATCAAAACAAAGTTTACAATGACATCCTCTGATTCATCAACCCCAAAACCATAAAATTGGTTCAAATCAGCAATTAATGCATTGGATACTTTTTTATTTAAACTCATGTGTGAACATTAATGAGGTATGGAAATAGAACCCAAGTGCGTAGTCAACTATACTATCCAACTCATAATCCACTCACCTAAAACACCTGAGTAAGTTCTATCGTGACACCTGTCCAAAAAATGAGACTATAAAATCCCTACTCGAAGTAAGACAGGAAATTGGTCAATGGTTAGTTGGTGTGATTTTACAAAGCAACTCAAGCTTAAATAAAATCACGTCTCTCAGTTCACTGTTCATCATCTTCTTTGAATTATCTGAATTCAACATTATTTTCCAATAGCATTCCTATCTAACTTGATTTTCGGAGAATCATTGGTAGGAACCACCCCGAGGCCTCACCCTTCACCATCTTCAACGTTGGGAGTTTGGGTCCGATTTTATCTCTAGGAACAAAAGCGAAAGAGAAAGAGTAAGAGCATCATTCACTGGAGCAGTTGAGTCGACAAATCCAGACCATCAAGCTTGATCAAGGGCTTTGAACATCTCGAGGATTGGGGCCTAAAAAACCCAACACAAAACTAAATCAAACCGAACTAAGGTCGGTTGGTATAGTTTGGTCTAGTTCGGTTTGGTTCTATAAGTTGCTAATATCTTGTAAACCTAGTCAAAAGCAACATATATTTTAATTAAAAAAATTAGATAAATTATAATCATGAAATATTTCATATAATAAGTCATTAATATATGTCTTAAGTCCCAAGTAATAAGCACAACAACAAAAAAAATCAACCACCCTCCACCTTCATTCATGCTCCAACTTATATTAAATTTATATATATATATATATATATATGTATTTTTTTATAAGGTTTTGATTCTCAATTTGGTTCGATTCTATACAAGCCTTGAATCAAATTGATCAGTTCTACAAGTCATTAACCAAGAACCGAACCGCAACATGTTCTAAATCAAACAAAACCAGCCAAAGTTAACAATTAGTTTGGTTCTTAGTTTGAACCGGGCCAAATTGCACCCCTATCTTTAACTGCAATTATAGACTTGCGGCAACAAAAATGAATAGAAAGCCAAGGGTGTGTGTATGATTGTCGAGAAAAACATTTTATTCGGGAAAAAACTAGTTTTATTAAAAATGTCTATATAATAAAGCACAATGGTGAGCCTCACTCCCTTTGTCTCAAGATTTATGCCATATAAACAAGTATAGGCTTTACATTTTTTTTTTCTTCCTCTTCGAAAAATACCCCTAACTTTATTCTATTTCTTCTTCTACCTTTTTAATATTACCTCCCTAAACTTTATTATCTTTCTTCTTCTCCCCCTTTCTTAATAATACCTCTCTAGCTTTATTATTTTTTCTTTTTTACCCCAAAGATTTTTTTTATAGTAATCCTCCAACTTAAAATTTTTTTCTTCTTTTACCCCCATAACCCCAAAAAGGATGCTTGTACTGCAAGTACTGGCAAGTTTTAGTCTATATAATAAAACTCAATTTTAGACACTCATTTATCTCATGATTTATAACCATAAACAATGTAAATCGAGAATGGTCGTCATTCATCCTTTGTGTAACTACATGATTTTAGAGTGCGAAGATTACCGCTATGTGGATTTAGAGTCACCACCATTCATTTTTTAAAAAGGGGGTGAATGGTCACCTGGATAATAATTTGAAAAGAAAAATCAATTTTTGGCAGAATAGTGACTCTCGTACAGATTTGGCATGGGTCTACCTAAGATCTAGGTAAGGGTTCGATTAGAGATCGTGAAAGGTGTTAGGCACCCTCCCTCTCTACCTTAGGTGGTAACCTTGAATGTATGGTCATTTTAGAAAAAAAAAAGAAAAAGTTGAAAAATACAATTTGTATTCCCTAAGAAAGTAGGACATTAATTTTGGTCTAAGTCACAAAAATCACCCAATTGAGAAAGGGAATTTCAGCCATGATTTTACCTTAAACTCAAACCATTTTGAAGACATTAAGTTTTGATGGTTATGGGCTCATTCTTATGAAAAAGTGGCATAAATATCTTAGCCTCAAAATTAGTTTTTGATGGTGTGTGCAAGTTGTGAGTAAGGATTAAAAATGGCCAATATTTGTTTTTGAAAAGGGCTTCAACCCTTACACTTTTGACCGAACCAAGGTCCAATCTATGGAGATAGGGGAGGGTTAGCATTACATCCTATGGTTGATATGAAACAAAAATAAAAATAAAAGAAATAAGAGGGGAAGATAAGATAGGCAAAATGGAGGGGAAAGAAGGGGTGATGATGTATTTCTTTTTGTCCTTATTCTACATTGTTCTTATTTTTTTTCTCTTTGATTCTTTTTTTTTTTTATATATTCTTGAAGTATTTCTTGGTCTTGACTTGAGTGGCTTGTAGTGTAAAGTTTGATGATTGATGGACTTTAGGTTAAAAATTGAATGAGCTAAAGTGGTGAGTTGAGATGTTTCTTTTAGAAGTTAAGAGATTGAGAGAGATGAAGCTTGAAAAAGAGAGTTCAAGCATTAGAAATTTTGTGGGGGAGAGGGGGGTTTATAGGAGTTTGGGATTGCTTTTAGAGTTATAATAGTCAAGGTTAGAAGATTGAGGAAAATGACATGAAATTTAGGCATAGGGGTTGAATTTTGGGATTTAATGAGGGATAAATTGGTAAAAAGTAGTGGATGGGTTGCTTTTGACCCAAACCCATGAATAAAATCCAATTAGGTTAGTTAGGCAACCCATTCCTCGGTTGAGTATAAGTTAAGATTTAGGGGTGTGAGTGTTTGGTTAAAAGAATGACTTATGTAAGGGATTATGCAGTTAGGTTTTGAGAGGGTGAGTTCGGTAATGACATGTGTAGACACCCCAATTTGAACGTGCCCCTACTCGAAAGGACCCAAAAATAGCAGTTTTTCAATAAAAATTGGCCAACGGGCTTCAAAAGCCCGAATCACTGAAATATGGTATTTTATCACAATTGAGGGCCCCTAAAACCCCCTATAGGTCTAGTGGGCCCACCCAAAAAGATTTGGTGTACCCCCGCCTTTACTGCTCCGTTCCCAAAACCAAAAATACGGATTTTTCAATAAAAGTCGCCAACAGGCCTAAAAAACCCAATTTGCCAACACGTGGCATTTTGATCAATCCAATGATTCCAAAAATCCCTAAAAAGATAAATAAATATAAAATAAGACTTGGGATACCCACCACCTTCCATAACCCTCACCACTCCACCTCCAAATCTAAAAAAACTCTAAGCCCATACAAAACCCACGAACCCTTAACTCTCAAAAGTAAATTTTCTCACCTTACCCACCTAACCTAAATTTAATCCCACATCACCTAAACCCTAAAACCTACCCACCCTAAAAAATTCACTCAAAAATAACCCTAACTAATTCTAAATAACCTAAAATCCTTCATAAAATCCAAGCCCAACCCACCAAAGCCCATAAATCATTATCCATATCAAACATATCCATAATCTATAACCATAACCCACAAACCATTATCCATATCAACCAATCACTCTCTTGATCATCAAATGTGACATATGTCATCACCCCATTTCACCTCTCTCATCCCACTACCTATCTCATCATTTTTTCTCTAAACATCATCTACCCACACATCAACCCATCACTTTTTCTCTAAAAAAATCAATCTACTCGCATCAATCCATCATCCTTCCCTAACTTACCATCATTATTTCCTACAAACATATACCTCCCTCTAACCTATCATCATCATTCATACAAACTCATACATCCCCCTAACATACCATCATCATTTTTTACAAACCCATCTCTACAATCTAAACATGCATCCCTCCTCTCAAATCAAACACTCCTTATCTCCCATCAATTTATCTAAACCCCTAATCTCTACACATCTTCTCACATGTCACCATCTTCTTTACCTTTCCAAAACTTAATCAACCACCCTCTTACACCCTTCATTCTCTTAAAACAAACACCACTCAATCAATCAACTACCCTCTTATACCCTTCATTCTCTTAAACTAAATACCACTCAATCAATCAACCACCTTCTTAAACACCCATCATTTCACCTCACCAAACACTCCACCCAAATGGATTGGATAAGATACAAACCATTTGGATCAAAACACTACCAATTTACCTTCATTACACAATTATCCTCCTCCACTCTAAATTTCATACCCCTCCCCACCTTCAAAACCTATGTCATTCTCTACTCTCCCAATAATTCACCCCACTATATTCCTAAAGTAACCCTAAACATCTATAAATACCCCCTCTTCTTCTCAAAAATGGTGACCAATTCTCCCACCAAGTCTTACATAAAAAAGGAAAAAAAAATACATTCTCAACTCATCTTTATTCTCTATTCTCTTCTACTTCACTCTCAACTTTTTCACATTACTCTAAAATACATAGTCATATTTTACTAAGGACTCAAAGAAAAAGACATAGAAGAAGAAAAAGGAAGAAAAGAAAAAAAACATTAAGGCTTCAAGGTAAAACATACCCCCCTCTCTCTCCCATCTTTATTTTCCCATTCTACCTCCTCACTTCTTTTTAATTTTTATTTTAGAAAACTTCTAAGATGTGATGTTCCCCATCTCTTATCTCCAGTAGATCAGACTTTGGTTCAGTTGAAAGTATAGGGGTTATAACCACCTTAAAAAATAAAATCGTTTTAAATCGTATGGATTCGTAACCGAAGCCAACACTTGTCAAAAATATGATTTTCAAGACTAATGTCTATTAGGATCATCTCCTTCGATGAGATGATCCTTACGAGCTAAAGTCAATAGTAAATCCCTACTTAGGGTATAAGTTATCGACACGTGACACTTTATTCTATTCGTAATTTTTTAATCAAAATGATTGAGTTGAGTTGAGGTTACCACCACTTAGTAAAGAGAAAAATGTGCCTAACACCTTCATTTTTCTCCAATCGAGCCGCTTATTCCGATCTTAAGGTTAGATTGGTATCTTATCCATCGAGAGTCACTAAACGCCAAAATGACAACTTTTCTAAAAATGAACATCGAATGACCATTCACATTTTTTTCTAAATATGAATGGTGGGGACTCCAATCTTTCGTAGAAATGATAAACATGATTGAGAATCACGTATATACAACATGTGTCTAATGGTATGACGTAAGTGGGTTAGGAGAGTTAATTAAAGAGAAAGGGTGTGGGGATGACTTGTAATAAAGATTTGATGATGTTGGATGATAATATGAGGTTGGGTAGAATGATTTTGGGAGGTGGGTTTTGGTGGTGACAAGTGTCTAGTTTGATGATCATATATTGTGTGGACCTTGATTGGTTAAGATTATGGATATGGATATGATTTTAGACTTAAGTAGGGAGTTTGATTTAGAGTAGACTTTTGCATGTTGGGTTTAAATTCGATTGTGGTTTAAGTAATATTGGAATTGACTTAGGTTAGGGGATGAGTTGAGATTGACTTAAGTTAGGATTAGGGTTAGGTTGAAAATTGATTGAATGGGAGAACCTTGAGATTGAATGAGGTTAGGTCGAAGTATTTTTCGGAGTTGAATTTTGATTAGGTTGGAATTGGCTAAAAAAATAAGATTGTGATTCAGTTTAGGTTAGGAAATGGCTAAGGACTAGGCTTAGGTTGTGAATTGATTTATGATGGGATATAAGGAAGGTTTAAGGGACAAGAAGGGGTTGAGGAATGATGGATTCTAGATGAGCTTGGTAATGGGTTTAGGACTTAATTTTAAGATTGGGTTAGAATGGTAATGGGTTAAGAAGATGATGGGATCTATAAACTAGATATGGGTCCATAGGACTATTGGAAATCTTAAAGCCTTTAATTTGAATAAAAATTAATTAATTTTGAAAATTTGGGCCTTTAGGCCCATTGACAGATTTTTGATAAAAAAAATACAATTTTTTGGGTCCTTTTCGAGTGGGGTCCATTCAAATAAGGGTGTTTACACTATATTTTCTCTTTTCATCCCTTTCCCAAAAATACTCTCAACTTTATTGTCTTTTCTCTTCTACCTCTTTCCAAAAAACACCCGTAACACTTTTTAAATTATTTTTTTCTTTTTTCCCCTTTTCTAATAATACTCTTCTAAATTTATTATTTTTTCCTCTTTTACACCCTTAACCCCAAGAAGATTATTGTGTCGTATGCACAAACAAAGTTTAATTTATGATAAGATAGATTTTCTTAAAATATATTTGATAATGTTTGATTCCAACAAGAATAATAAAATAGTTATTTTTCATTTTGACGATAGGGGATAATCATTGAAAATAAAATTGAGATTTTTTTACCCTAAATCCTAATTAGAAAATCATCTCTTTAACTTTGGGTAGGGATAGAGAATATTTTTCCACCAAATTAGAAAACTCATTTTCTTAAGAAAAATTATTTTTTCGAAAAATGCAATGCACATAACATTATCTTCGGAAGAACATTTTTGTATTGATTTTTTCATACAACCACACAAATATGCATTTTCATTTTTTTTTATAAACATTTCTAGTCTTCAAAATGATGATGAATAAGTTTTAATTAGTATAATTTATACAAACTAGTCCCAAATATAATAAGTGGTGCCCTGTATACTTAAAAGGAAAAAATTGTACATTTTAGTTCATTATGTCATTTACTTAAAAAAACATCTCATCGAGATCATAGAAATGTGTTCATTATTAATAGAATTTGTGTTTAAATTTTTTATAATATCTTTAATTTAATTTATTAAAGACATACTAGAGGTAGAAAAGTAATATAGTTTATTTGGCATCTTTTTAAGGGCATTCATGTTACTTGAATTGTGGCCTCGTTTTCCTGAAAAGCGATGGACACTAACGAGTAACCGATTTCATAGTCACAACTTGGCATAAGTTATCTTTTATAACCTAACTGGGTCAACCCCTTCTAGAGAAATGAAGAGTAGTCCTTGAGTAAAACTCAACGTCATTTACTATTTTTAAAAAAAATATAAAATCTCTTTTTTTTTTAGAGAGCGTAGTGAGGAAGAGTAGTGGTATGATCTAGAAAACATGAAAAATGCAAAAGTTAATTTAATGGTTGTGATCTTACCACACCATTATGTTATGAAAGAATATCATAAGTGATTTTATTATAACTAGTAGGCTCTATATGTGAGTTACACATGCAAGTTATATGGTCGTGCATTTTCAATAATGTCAATCTCATTCTTCGTGGGACATGGTCAAATACATTATTAAATTGTAATAGAATAAAAAATTTAGTTATTTATGAGAATTGAACTAAAATATTGGATTTCATCTATGCTTCAAACTTAAACTAAAATTATTTTTGATAATTGAACTAAGTTTTTTTTATGCAGCAAATTCATTAAACTTAGATAAGTCAATAAGATTTTTCTTACCCAATCCAAAGTTATTATCCACGAATGGAAACATCAAAAGGTTGTACTTGAATTACTCATCCTTTAACCCATTTTTAATTGTCATAGACTTACAAATGAATATTGAAAAGATATATTAAACTACAATATGGACTAAGACAAGAAACTAATCTAAAAGTATGTTGTAGATCTTATAGTAGAAAAGTTAACATGTTTTTTTTACTAAAAAATTGAATAATTGTCTTATTAACAAGGAAAATTTAGTATATATGTTTAATTATTAAAACATAATAGTTTTAAGATTTTATCTAAAAAGTAATAAACCGACGGTCCGACAACCAGTTTTAAGTGGATGAAAATACCCCCTCGAAAATTAGTGGTCCAACCGTCAATTTTCAAGTGGCCGAAAATATCCCATCGAAAATTAATAGTTAGATCGCTGATTTTTTCTTTAAAGGTCAAATTTATTATATTACTATATTATTATAAGATAATAATATATAATTTATATAATATAATAATAAATAATTTAAAAATATCAAAATTTGATATGTTTTATGGTAGTGGGAAGTTAGTAATTGACATCCACACTTTTCTTAAAATTAATTTATGGTTTTTTATTATTAGCACCTCATTTGATCCACGAGACTTATAAAAATCTCATACAAAAATTTTAAAATTTATAAATTTTTTAGAGTCGAGATGAACTGACACGCTAAAACTTACACAATGATGACACGGTTGACGTAGCATGTGCACATAATCACATATTTTTTTCTTTGGAAAACATAAATTTATAATTTATTATATATATATAGGGAGCCAATCAGGTGCCAACTATTTGGCTAACATGTTTTGTCCTACATAGGTTAGAAGTCTTGGAATGCGCTGATTTTTGGTGAAGATGATCTGTACATCATAGAGATCATCTTCACCAAAAATCAGTCCATTCCGGAACTTCCAAACTGGTTTACAAAAAATGGACGGTCCACGATTCTTCAACTCATAAACGTTGGGTTAGAAGTTTTGGAATGAGATGATCTTTTGTGAAGATGGTCTCTATGTTGTATAGATCATCTTCACTACAAAAATAACCCAATCAAAAACTTCTAACCCATGTAGGACAAGAAGTGTTCGCCAAATAATTGGCATCTAAACAGGACCCACATATATTTATTAACATATAGAAATCAACTGATCCAAAAAATATGTGGAAATCCTATTTAAAATAATTATAATTTTTTATATATTATTATATATAATAATATACAATTTAATATAATAATATATAGTTATATATAATTTATACTTTATATTACAATTTAATATATATTTAATTAGGAAAATCGACAGTTTGACCGTCGAGTTTCAATGGGTAAAGGGTATTTTGGATAGTAGGTTAAAATCAATGATCCAATTACTGGGTTTCAATTGGTAAATGTTATTTTGGATAGTGGGTTAAAATCAGACTGAAAATCGACGATTGGACCATCAATTTATTACTTTTTTGATAAAATTTTAAAATTTATTATTTTTTAATAATTAAAAAATAATATATTATGTTTTTATTAATTTTCCCTATTAACAACTAAGATTAGTAAAATTAACACCAATTACTAAGGGAAGACATCAAATTAAAGAAAAAAATTATAATTTTAAATGAAACATTGAGCCAATTTTCTACAAATCATAATCCCAAGGCAAATTTAAAGTTGCAAAGAAATTCAAAAAGTATGATGTAAGCCATTACAAACCACCATTTCCTACTAGAACATCTATCCTACAAAGTATCAATTACCATTATTTGAGATTTTGACTGAATATAGGTGCATTCTAAGGTTTGTACAAGTTTAAAGATAATTTTCTAATGTACAGAGAAAAAAATATATTTGAGGTTTTAGTGAAATAAAACTAGTTAGTTGGATCATCTATGAATAATAATAAAGGGAGCCACTATTAATCTAGTAAAATTTAACTATACTTTAAAAGTTCTGCAAAAATAAACACAAAGCGTGATGAACTACTTAAAACTAAAGGTTCTAATTAGAGGGAATAGCAATTTTAAGTATAAAAAAAAAATAGAAAAACAAATGTCTATTTTATGCGTCAATGAAGATCCAACTAAATAGATTTTTAATAGTCAATGTTCCTCACATGGCCTACAAAAAACAAATTCTAGTGACTATAAAGACATAGTAGAATTATGTATAAGGAATTGATTTTTTGTGTAGGACCTATAAAGGATGGGCTTGACATTTATATCTCATAACTCTAAAGAATTTTTTTCATGTGGCATGGAGTTGGGTAGCTTTCAAACTGACTGCAATATAATGGATATGAGCAAATAATTAAATCAACAAAAGAAAATAATGAGTTAAATAGCAAACATATCAAGTAACTTAATAACCTAGGAAATATTAATATTTAACATCATTTCATTAGTAGAATAACACATTTATATGGATTAACTTACCACTTGATATCTATCAACCAATTCAAAATATTCATTAAATCATGATTAAAAATCTAAAATATTTTCAACTTTTGAAGTTCGATATTTGTTGTGATAGTCAAATTATTTCATTAGATTAGAAATTATTTAAGATATTTCTTTCCTTAATTCCAATAGCATTAATTATCTTAGTAATTGTCTCAATAAGATCACTACTTCTTGAACACTCTATTTAAGCTATCATCCATCAAATCTTAAAAGAAAAACAAAAAGAATAAATAATTACAATATAATCTAAAATCTAATCTATTCTAAAAAAAATTAAAAGAAAGGAATAAAAAATTTCACTTCCTTCTTACAATCTTCATGTAAGTATCAACCTTCAATGATCAAAGTTTTAATAATGTTGTTAATTTATTATCACAAGAAGAGACATAAGAATCTAAATACACGAGGGACTATTACCAAGCTCATTTACAATTGAAAAAAAAAAGTTTAATGGACAAATAAATTAGTTAAACGGAGAACTTATTAATATCATTATATTAAACCTACACTCACACAAGGGCAAAATTTGAATTTCATCTCAATCGTACAACTAAACATAATTTTTACATTCAGCTTCATTGTAATACTCTAATTCACGTAAGAAACTTAATAAGATATGCAACATGGACGGATTACCAAAAATATAATACATTGCGCATATGGAAGGTGGCCTATACCATGCATCATACATGAAAAACCTCCTAAAGAAAAAATTTCACGTAATTACAAACCTAACATTTCAAATGCTTATTTCCCATCAAACATAATAAAAAGTCATATTTTTTTTTACAAAATATGAAATTGAAGAGATAAATTTACAAATACAAGTCATTAAATCCAAATTTTAACATATATAATATTTTAATTATTAAATTTTAAATCTTCTATGTTGTTTTTTTAAATTGTGCATAGGTGATTATTCCAATGTTCCCTAATATTTTTTTTTTGTCCCTAGTCTTTTCTTCTCCTTCCTTCATATTTATTGATGCAGGAATGTTTGCCTCTTATACTATATGAAGAAGTCACAACCATTTGGACTACTTGAATTGTGTGTAACACTAATAATTTAAATAATATCTTATAGTTAATTTAGACAATAATAAGATATTTTTCCTTTATTTTTATTTTTGTTGGATGTAACAATTATTAACTTACATGGACAACATCCACATTTAAACTACTTTAATTTATCTGTCCAAATATAGAATCCACATCCATTGTTATTACCAACCTCAAAGAAAAGAACAAGCATATTCATATGATTTAAAATTATTATGTTTAATCCAATGTTAAAGAGCTAAACTTACTGCATTTGGGCATTTAAGATATTGACGGTCTAGATTTCTTGAAGTTTCATAAATACAAATTTGGCACATGCCTTCAACCACAAGCACATGAATTTTTTACATTTTGTGGATTTCTTTTATTTATAGTCATTTTTCTATTAAAATAAACTGGATTAAAAATGGGGTTTTCAAGATAGTAGATCATATACATTAAACACAATGAGGTTTAGCACAATTGGAATCAACTCGCTATATTTAGGATTCTAATAGTTATATATATATATATATATATATTAAAATACACATAGTTACTTTAGTAATTTCTTCTATTTTTTAAAATCGGGTCCTTATTATATGTATTTGTATTAGATACCAATACCTAGATCCAAATTCAATATTATTGAATAGGATGAAATTGAGTTTGATCTAATCTAATATCAATACCTAGATCCAAACCTAATATATTTGTGCCAATCCAATGAAACCATAATGTATTTTTGTTTGTTGTTGACTACTATGCAATATGTTGATGTTGTAAGGCTCCTTTCGAACAAATATAATTTACCTTACTCAAAGGGCAAGTAAGGGTAGAACCACAATGATAAGGGCGAAACTCTAATTCAAATTAGAAATGAATTGAACAAAGATTAAAAATAGTTTGTTTGTTGTTTAAAGATCAAAAACAAAATTAAAAAATGCTAGAAATTAAGATTGAAACAAGATAGAAAAACCTATTAGAGCCATGAATCCATCTACAGTAGAAACAATTATAATCTATTTAATTGCAAACATCTTCTGAAAACTCAACCTAAGAATAAGTTAATGTTTCTTAAGTAGTGTCTATACAAGAGTGAGATGACTTTGAGTGAGTTATTGAACTCACTAATGGTTGTAGAATCATTAATTAAGAAACAACTTTAATTATTGAAGGGTCTAGATTTATTTCTCTAAAAAATCTAAGAAAAAGAAGAATAATTTCAAAGGAAAATTCAAACACAAGGGCAAGAATAACGGGGCAAAAGATGTCATTGTTGGATTAAGTATCCATAAGAAGGTTGAGAAAGGAAAATGTTTCCACTACGGTAAAGTTGGATACTAGAAGCGAAACTGACGATAATATATAGTTTTTCTTAAAAAGGGAAAGCATATCACTCAAGGTATAAGATATTTTGAGTCACATATGATATTTGAATTCAATTTGTTGGATGGTCTAACTGATTTTTTGTGCATGGATTCTGGATCCACGATACATATTTGTAATTCTTTATAGGGATTCAAGGAGACAAGAAAGCTAACCTAACTGGAAAGGAAGCTTAGAATGGGTTCTAGGGGCAACAATTGTGATCAAGTCCATCGACATAGTCTCTTTATTTTTATTTTTTTCGTTTAGATAGACTTTAATTTTAGAAGGTTATTTTTATGTGCCTTCTAGACATAAAAATTTGATTTTTGTTAGTAGTTTGTTTGATTCTAATTATTTGATTTCTTTTAATTCAAATAATGTTATTAAAAGGTTTTGTAAGTTAATTACTTCAGACACAAAAGAAAATGGTATCTATTTAATCGTTCCAAAAATAGATAATCACTCTATGTTAAATGTTGACATAAAAACTTGCAGTTCTACATCTTTGAGAATTACGACTTGATACCTCCCGTTCAAGATCTGAATTGTTTCAGACTTCTTCGGTGTGAAATCCTATCTTTAGTTCCTGATTTTGTGGTTAGTCGCTGCACTTACTATAATTGGGTGACCATTTATTCAACTCACATAAAGTACAAGTTCTTTCAAAAAATGTTAATACGTTCGACTACTCTAGGCTGTTAATGATCATTGACTAGCCATCTTCATCTAAGCCTATCCGGTGAATATATAATTTTTGAAAGACATCTCCACTCATCCACAAACTACATTTACATTATATAGTTCGCTATTAAAGATAGAATAGAATCTCCTAGATCTTAGTTGTGATGTTATTCTCCTATGCATCACATATTACATAAGAGTTTTCCATCCCAATCGTACATCCTACAGTAATATGTCACTTCGAAAATGATATGATAGACTATCCCTTCAAGCATTCATAAACTCTTTACTAGATCCCAAACTAGTTATATACATATTTTTCTTTCTGAAAATAATTGAAAAAATAATATATAAGTGTGTAGAATGGATATGTGGTTTTCTACCATGCAACCGCCCAACACGACAAACATAAACAACAATTTCATCATCATTGCTCGTACATAAAAATAAATAAACATGCAACATCACCTTATGATAAAAGAAAAACAATGTTAACTCCGAATATCCACTCGCTAACACACGCACCTAAAAAGACTCTACACTCTCATTATAAAATCATGGACATCGCATATACAATATGATTCTTCCAACTTTCAATACTTAAAGCACTATGTTTCTCAATTTCCAATCAAATCTTGTATACTCTTTTGGAAGATTAGAGTATTTCAACAAATTTAAAACTCCCAAAAGTCATTTAATGAAATCACTTTAAAAAAACTGACGAAAATTGTAAAAAATATGATTTCTGTCAATGGCACTGATGGTCCTATCGGTGGCAAAAAGATTTTTAGTAGTAGCACCGACAAAACTTACTTGCAACTCAGGCAATTTTCCATAAATGCAATTATTTTTTACTCCGAATTCAATTTTTCTTCAACAAACCTTAAAAAAACATTTAAAAAAAATAGATTCATTTCTAAAATATCTAACAACATATTCAAAACATGATTTTTATAAAATTAACATTTTTTTCTTAAGCTTTAACAAAATAATTGAATTTTTTTATTGAAAACTAAGATGCATGAAATCTATGACCATTAAGAAGATCTAGAAGTTGCCTACTTGAGATCCAAGCTTCAAAAGCCACGAAATTTGCTATGGATTGAATTGAGTTGAAGGTTGACTCTCGAAACCTGTTAAAAATTCTACTTCTTCAATTTCACTCAAAGTTTGCGACGAGTCGATCAATTCTCTTTTATACACCAAATCCTAACAAAACTTCTAAGTAGGTGAAGACTGAAGTAAAAGGTGAAAGGAGACTAAGATTTTCTCTAGGATTTTTTTTTGAAAAGAAAAGAACGTAAGAGATGAAAAATTTGTAAATTGACTTGAGTTTGGTATTTATAAAATCCTAAGGATGTAAATGTCATTATATGATTTGTTTCTTATTATTTATTTGAAAAACTCTACGTCTCGAGCTTCAATTTTAATGAACTAATAATCCATTTTGGATGATTTTTTTATACGAGCCTAATGGTATCATCAAATTTCTAAAATTTTGACTCCATCAAATTGTCCCCCTTTGGGTAGATATTTGACATGCAACCCAAAGATTTTTATAATTTTTTCTTCTGAACTCTGATTGATATGTGCTTATAGGTTAAAGTATATTTTTTTACTATTTTGAATTTAATGGTGATGTCAAATTTTTTTAAAAGTTTGTAAATAAAAATTCATACTTTTAATCCATAATTTAAATTCAAATTTTCCTTGAGATATGAGGTTAATTAAAAACTATTTTTAAATGTCATATGTTTTTCACTAACAAATGAATAGATTTGTATGCATATTATGGATATCTAATATGAATAGATTATAAAAGTCAGACATTATAAAGGTCATATGTTTTTCACTAAAAAATGAATAGATTTGTAATCGATCAAAATAAATAAATAGATTTGTATACATCTTGTAGATGATGCAAATTAAATGTGTTCACGTATGTGCCATGTGGACTAATCACATGAGGTGGAAAAGTACAATCAATGAAAGAAGGGTAATTATGTCATTTCACCTTCTTTTTTAATATAAATAAGACAATGATTTTTTTGTGGATTCCATCCTCTCACGATAAGGGGTTCTTTCTCATCCTCCGCTTCTATCTCTTTCTATGTAACCCTCATGTAATATAGATATTATAATAGTTTCAATAATAGTGGAACGACTCCTCGGAGCCTAAGGACATAGTTCGAGTTTGGATGAACCATGTGAACAAATCATGTATTGTCCTCTCTTTTCTCATTTCCATTCTCTTAAATTATCTTTGTATGGCTCATACCGGGATAATACTAACACTGAACGGTCATGAAATATGATTTAGGCGATGGTGAGACTACCCTAAATACCACTCAATACGTGACTAATGTAAAGGCCTTATCCTCCGTGTACATAACTGAAAATTGGACATTGACATTTGGTAACTCCACTGGAGAGGGTAGTCAATAACAACTATGCGTCAAAACATAAAAACTTGTGCGAAAACATTATGAGGAAGATTATTAGCCAATAAGACAATTCAACAGTCATGGTGCCAAACCACCATGACATTGAAGCATTCATGGTGCCGAACAACTATGATGTAGAACAATCATGGCGTCAAATAGTTATGATGTTGAACCACTGTGACATCGAAACATTCATGGCGCTGAACAATCATGGTGTCAAACAGTTATGATGCTGAACAATCACGACATCGTACATAAATGGTATCGAACAACCATGACATCAAAACATTCATGGCTACAAACACCCACAATGTCGAAGTAGTCATAACGTTGAATGGGCATGGCACCGAATAGTCATGACGATTAAGCAACCATGGCACTGAACACCCATGATGTTGAAGCAGTCATGGCGTCAAACAGTCACGATAACAAAGTAGCCATGGCACCGAACGGTCATGACGCTAAACAGTCATGATGATGAAGTAGTCATGGCATCAAATACCCACGACGTTAAATCTATCATGACGATGAACACCCATGACGCCGAAGTAGTCATGGTGTGGAACAATCACAATGATGAAGCAATCATGGTGTTGAACGCCCACGACACTGAAACAGTCATAATGTCAAGCAGTCACAATGTCGAAGTAGTCATGAGCCGCTCAACCACGTTGCCAAAGCATCAAGTTTCGAAGAGTCGTGTGACAACTTTGTAGCAAGACATCAAGCTATAGTTGCATTATTGTTGTCTTTGGTGTGGTGCTAAAGATTCATGGCATCAAAAGATCACATGACAATATTGGTAGTAGTCGTCAAACTACACTTACACAACCTCCGTGTGTGATGCGATGCCGAAAGTTCATAGTGCTGAAAATATAAGTTTACAAATCATACTTACAATACTTTCGCGTAGACTCTTCGAGCCGGAGGTTCATGACACCAAGCAATCATGTAGCATATCAACGCAATGCATCCAATTACATACTCATTATCACCATCTTCAGTCTAAGTCCCAAAGGTTCATGGCATCAAGTAGTCACATAACACATCAATGCAAGTCATGAAGTTACACTTACATTATATGCATCTTTAGTCTTGGTGCTGAAGGTTCATGGCATCGAAGGCTCACTTGGCAATATTGTTAGAAGCCGTCAACAATACTTACATTACCTCTATGTGCACTCACGGTACCAAAAGTTCATTGTGTCAAAAATAAAAGCCGTCAAGCCACATTTTCACTACTTCTTTGTGTACTCACGATGTTAAAGGGTCACATTGTAACATAAACACAATTCATACCAAACTTGCATTATCACCGAGATTAATCGCAACATCAAAACATCACATGGCACCAATGACACGTGCGTTGGGCTAGCTAAAGGGTTACCACCCCCACAGCTTTGACGCCAGCTTTTATGACTACAATGTCATGTTTGTGACCCTCATGCCATCCTTACGAAATTAATGTCATGTTTTTAGCTCTCACATCATCCTCACAGATCTGATGTCATCTTTGTAGCTCTAATTCCATCCTTACTACTATGATATCGTGTTTGTGGCTCTCATGTCATCCTTACGACTCCGATGTCGTGTTTGTGGTTCTCACGCCATCCTCACGATTTTGACGTCGTCTTTATGGCTCTAATGTCATCCTTATGACTTTGATGTCGTACTTGTGACTCTCATGCCATCCTTACGACTCTGATGTCGTACTTATGGCTCTTGTGCCATGCTTATAATTTTGGTGTCGTATTTGTGGCTCTCACGCCATTCTGATGGCTTCGACATCATCTCTGTGGTTCAAATGCCATCATTGTGACTCTAATGTTGTGTTTATGACTCTTATGTCGTCTTTATGCTTCCAACACCTTCTTTGTGATGCTTGCACTGCCCTCAAGGAGCTCAGGTCATCTTAAAAACATGACTTGTCAATATCTCATGTTTTTCTCATAAAGCTTATGTCATTTTTGCAATATTCATTGTGTCTTTGGACGATGATGCCTTCGAATGTTCTCCATGGTTCATCATAATTTACACCTAGGATTGCCCGTTGCATAGCTCTTCACAACTTTTGCATCGTGCATGGGGCTAAATGATAGGACGTTCATGGGCAATCCACCTTTGAAGCCTCGAACGGTTGCCATCAAATACAACATGTTTCACAACATAAATGATATGGAGGACACGTCGCTCTACAACGACACTTAACATAAGATGAACAATCGTGTTGGAGCCAAGAATCAGTTGCCTACACTCACCTGCGACTTGGTCGAATCTTTAGTATTGTCCACGGTGTTCTCACCAAAACTCAATAACAACACCCATGGCCGAAGGTTAGCAACTCAAGTTGTCTTCACTGAACTCCTTGTTAAAAAAAAACTAGGATAAATGGCCAAGGTAGCTCACAAGGGATTCCCAAAGTTCAAAAACAATACCCACGACACCAAGCACAACATAAATTTAATGGTCCCTCATCCAAAAATCTTGCATGGACAATCAAAATGGTAGAACGAGTACAACGTCGTATCCTAAGACCCTCCGACGAAGACCTTAGAACAATCCATAATCGTTATCTTGACCCAATCCTTAAACATATGCGTTGTTATCTAGACCCAAATACGCCAAAGGGAGGGGACAATACCTACAAACCCAAATCTTAATGAGCTAGGTTGTTGGTCAAGGTCCATACCTTGAAAGAAATAAAGAAGAAAAAAATTACATCACCACCCTCTGTACTCGACCGCGACTGCGGCATCTTCGTTTGAGGTTTCCAAAAGGAGTGACACCGTACCCTGACTGGAGTTTTGTTCATGACATGGGTGTCGATGATAGAATGTCTTGATGCACCTCCCGTTGTGACTAAGAAGAATCTAATGAGGGCGTGCGACAGGACTCAACCAAATCTTTCATTGACTCTCGGTGTGCCTCTAGTCTAATTTCACACTCAGTGTTTTGGCGACCAGGTCTTTCATTATAGGAGGGTTATGATAGTGATGGTCTCAATGGGTTTTTGAGGTTCGTACAATGGCAGTGGCTATTCACCCGTACTTTTCATTTGTTAGAGACGCTTACCGAAGGTGACAACATCGAGTTTTGGGGTTTCGGACAACACTACATCTTTTCGATCTAGGTGACAACGCTGAGTTTTGGGGTTTTGGGCGAACGATGCCAAACCCTCTCTAATATGTTAAGTTACTTGGACCAACACCCTTTAATTGTGGGCAGCTTACCCATGGTACAAAGTGACAGTGTCACAACTACCCCGCTTGACGTCACACCATTTCTATTTCTCGTTGTCCTCACAACACGGCCTCACGACAATCATGCCGTTCACATGACACTTACGCCTTGTTCAAGGATCTTATGTTGTATTCATGGCTTCTATGGCCTAATAGCTCTCATGCCATCATCACAGTTCCCACGTCATCTTCACGATTCCCACGTCGTCTTGGTGGCTCTCATGCCATTATTATGACCTCGATACCGCGTTTATGGCTCTCGTGCCATCTATATTGTTCTACCATCATCTTCACGATACTCAAACAATCTTAACATCATGATTTTTCACGACGCTCGTATCGTTGTAATGCCTATGCTATCATTATGGGTTCAAAGCCATCAAAGTGACAAAGTTCACGTCTCCTACACAACACTCCTATCACTATCATAACGCTTCGGTCTTCATCACAACGTTCAAGTAATCTTCATGTTGTACTACACATTGTTTCCATGGCGCTCAAGTCAAGAGACTCTTATCGGTTCTCACAAAGATCATGTCATCTTTGCAGTACTCATTGCATTTCCAGACAATAAAGCTTTCAAATGTTCTCCATGTTTCATCAGAATTTGAACCAATGAATGCCTGTCCCATAGATTGTCATAACCTTTGCACCATGCAGAGGGGTAATGTAGATGATTCAAATTAGATGTGTCCACATATGTGCCATGTGGACTAATCACATGTGAGATGGAAAAGTACAGTGAATGAAAGAAGGGTAATTACGTCATGTTACCTTCATTCTCCATATAAATAAGACATGGGACTGACTTCTTTGTGGATTCCATCATCTCATAGGAGGGGGCTCTTCCTCCTCCTCCTCCTCCTCTCTCTCTCTCTCTCTCTATATATATATATATATATATATATATGGAAATGTTCAGCAACAAACATTTTTCAAAACATGGGTTAGAGGTTTTGGAATGGGCTGATTTTTGGTGAGGATGATCTCTACGGTGAGGAGATTATCATCAACAAAAATCAGCCCATTCCAAAAATTCTAACCCCATCAAAAATGGTTTACAAAAAATGGACGGTCCACGATTTTTCAACTTGTAAACTGGTGCTAGAAGTTTTGGAATGGGCTGATTTTTGGTGAGGATGATCTCCTCACCGTAGAGATCATCCTCACCAAAAATCAGCCCATTCCAAAACCTCTAACCCATGTTTTGAAAAATGTTTGTTGCTGAACGGGACCATATATATATATATATATATGGGAAATGTTCAGCACCCTAAGTTTTACCACACGCTTTAACAAACGTTTTTTGTCCTACATGGGTTAGAAGTTTTGGAATGGGCTGATTTTTGGTGAGGATGATCTCTATGATTAGAAGATCATCCTCCCCAAAAATCAGCCCATTCCGAAATGTTTAACCCCATGTTTACACGTTGAAAAATCGTGGACCGTCCATTTTTTGTAAACCATTTTTGATGGGGTTAGAAGTTTTGGAATGAGCTGATTTTTGGTGAGGATGATCTCCTCACCATAGAGATCATCCTCACCAAAAATCAGCCAATTCCAAAACTTCTAACCCATGTAAGACAAAACACGTTTGTTAAAGTGTGTGGTAAAGCTTAGGGTGCTGAACGGGACCCTATATATATATATATATATAGGGAAATGTTCAGCACCCTAAGCTTTACCACACACTTTAACAAACGTTTTTTGTCCTACATGGGTTAGAAGTTTTGGAATGGGCTGATTTTTGGTGAGGATGATCTCTATGATTAGAAGATCATCCTCCCCAAAAATCAGCCCATTCCGAAATGTTTAACCCCATGTTTACAAGTTGAAAAATCGTGGACCGTCCATTTTTTGTAAATCATTTTTTATGGGGTTAGAAATTTAGGAATGAGCTGATTTTTAGTGAGAATGATCTCCTCACCATAGAGATCATCCTCACCAAAAATCAGCTCATTCCGAAACTTCTAACCCATGTAGGACAAAACGCGTTTGTTAAAGTGTGTGGTAAAACTTAGGGTGCCGAACGGGACCCATATATATATATATATATATATATATATATATTATATATATATATATATATATATATATATATATATATATATATATATATGTGATGGGGTTAGAAGTTTTGGAATGGGCTGATTTTTGGTGAGGATGATCTCTACCGTAGAGATCATCCTCACCAAAAATCAGCCCATTCCAAAACCTCTAACCCATGTTTTGAAAAATGTTTTGCCAAAATGTTTGTTGCTGAACATTTCCCATATATATATATAGGGTCAGGTTCAAGGGCCATATGAGAAAACATATGAGAAAACTTTCGTTTTTCAAAAAATTTTAAAATATGGGTTAGAAATTTTGGATTGAGCTGATTTTTTGTGAGGATGATCTCTATGATGGGAAGATCATCCAAAAAAAAAAAATCAGCCCAATCTGAAACTTCTAACCCATGTTTACAAAAAATCAGCTCAATCCAAAACCTCTAACCCTTATTTTGAAAAACGAAAGTTTTCTCATATGTTTTCTCATATGGCCCTTGAACCTGACCCATATATATATATATATATATGTGTGTGTGTGTGTGTGTGTGTGTGTGTGTGTGTGTGTGGATTAGGATCCGTATACACATAAAGCTACTCATAAAGCTACAACGTGTTTTGTCTTATATGGGCAAAAATGTTTGGAATGGACTGATTTTTTGTGAGGATGATCTCTATGGTGAGGAGATCATCCTTGCCAAAAAATCAGCCCATTATGAAACTTCTAGCCCCATGTTTACAAGTTGAAAAATTTTAGACTGTCCAATTTTTGTAAATCACTTTTGATGGGGTTAGAAGTTTTAGAATGTAATGATTTTTTGCAAGGATGGTCCCCTCACCACAGAGATCATCCTCACAAAAAATCAGCCCATTCCGAACCTTTTTAACCATATAAGATAAAAACATTGTAGCTTTATAAGTAGCTTTATGTGTCTACGGAACCCCAACCTATATATATATATATATAATGGGTAGTGTTCAATGGCTAACTTTTTGGTAAAACATTTTTCAAGACATAAGTTAGAAGTTTTGGAATGGGCTGATTTTTGGTGAGGATGATCCCTACGGTGAGGAGATCATCCTCACCAAAAATCAGCCCATTCCAAAACTTCTAACCCATGTTTACAAGTTGAAAAATCGTGGACCGTCCATTTTTTGTAAACTATTTTTGATGGGGTTAGAAGTTTTGGAATGGGCTGATTTTTGGTGATGATGATCTCCTCACCGTAGAGATCATCCTCACCAAAAATCAGCCCATTCCAAAACTTCTAACTCATGTTTTGAAAAATGTTTTGCCAAAAAATTTGCCAAAAAGTTAGCCATTGAACGGGACCCATATATAATAGTTTCAACAGTGATGGAATGGCTCCTTGGAGCCCAGGGACATAGTCCGGATTTGAACGAACCCTGTGAATAAACCATCCATTGTCCTCTCTTACTCATAACCTTTCTTTTTAATTATCTTTGTATGGTTCATATTGACGTAATGCCAATATCGAACGGTCATGAAGCATGATTTAGACGGTGGTGGGACTACCCTAAATGCCACTCAGCACGTGACTAATGTAAAGGTCTTGTCCTCCGTGTATATAACCGAAAAGTGGGCATCAACACATACCAAGGACATCTAATATGAATGTCAAACAATGATAGATTGTTCAATAAGTAGGTCTGGCAAACCATCATTTTATTCTTAGATCTGATCTGACTGGATGTTCCCTTGCTTCACTTTCTAGACCCATACCATCAAATTTTTGACATTCCCTTTAAAGCGGTCATAATATTGGCTTGCTTCAAAACTACATGGCATACTAGCTACACAGAAAACTCCTAATAAGCTGAAAAATGTAGTGCACACCACACTAGCACGCATGGACCTTTTCACTTGCCCCAGCTCCGATTCCGAATGTTTTGAGGGCAATTGACCCTCTCTTTTTTTTTTCCTCTTTGCATTTGAAGCAGACCAACATAAATTTCAGCACAAGAATCCCTCCGAGAATATGTAACAATCACAGGCTTACAGAATTTCTTGAGCTTGTGAAAATTAACCTCAGACAAAGATGGAAAACAGATAAGTTTGGATAGGGAATCCCCTGGTGAGCTTGTAATATGTTCTTTATGGTGACATCTCACTCGACTCTCTGCCTTGCGGCTTTGAAGTGCTTTGCCTTCACCTACCAAAAGAAAACAATACAGAAAAGACATCTGAAGTTTAGGAAGGTATAAAGGTTTCGTGGGTGGCATCCTTTAACCTTTGTTAGGAAATTTGGCATCCACCTGATAAGGAAACCGTATGGTGTGACCCCAACCCTTCAATCCCAAATGCACATACACGCACAGTTCTCTTGTTGCCCTCTGAATATTAACCTTTAAGATACAAAATTTAAAAATAAAGAGGTTTTCTAGAGTCCAGATTTAGCTGAACCTCATCTCTGCCAGCAACTTTTTTTTTTTTTTTTTTTTTTCTGGTTGTATTGTATGGAGGTTGCCATAGCCAATCCATCTAGATCTGATTAACAACCCTCTGTATTTACCACTACAAGAATTTCCCTTCCCCTTACAAGTTGCACTTGCAGCCAATGATTTTTATTGTAAAATTTGTGTAGTGGAGCATCCTCTCCAGTGGATTATGGTATGTTATTACCAAAGCCATAAATAATCAAACAAGATCAATGAAAGCAGCATTTTAATTTCTTGTTCATCCATTAGTCGAGATGACCAGCAGAAGTAGTACAGGCTAAACGAGATCCCTAATACAATCAATCAGGATAAGCTACAAACCCAATCCCATCTACCCCATGAAGTCCTCAAAGAAAATGCCTTTAAATTCATCAAAGGCTTTACACCAATAGAATAAGAAATCTTGACTGACACAATAGTTGAGTAACTCATCATCTAATTCAATATTTTCACTGGAATGTAAATATGCCTGATAACCCACATAAATAAACTTTTGAGCTAACATTAAAGCGGAACAGGTCATTTCATCATACACCAAAACCAGATTCAAAGCTTCAGTGCTTCAATGTTTCACCAATGCATCCATCAAATAGAATTCTGTTATTGAAAAAATAAAACAGACTTGAAACCAACTTTTTTTTGGGGGTCGGACAAGAACAACTGGTTGCTAATGACCTCTTAGTAGGATGATCTGAGGGAAGGTCAGTGGTTCAATACCATTCGATCTCACAGGGTCCCAGCCACTATGTACTGTCTTTCCAGTCAACCAAGTTGTTTGGCCTAAAAAAAAAAGCACCTAATATCTAGACAATGGACACCATAAATTGCGTCATTAATCATTAGATAAGAAGAATTAAAATATTTTGAGATAGATTCTGCTATCGTAAATAAGAGATACATAGGTCACCCTGCGACTCTATTAGAGTGTTTCTTTCCCTGATGATGCCTTTAATCCATCAACCCAGTGTAAGGAAAGGGGAATTTGACTTCTTACGTAAGGATCTGCAGATTACCAAAAATAAAACAGTGCTAAGTTGGTTCTACAATCCTTCTGAAAAAAGAATGCCCATCTCAACTCAAATAGAACCATTCAAGACACTTCTATATATGTATATATAAAGCTAATACATGTGGATTTAAATAAACAATTAAAACTGTTATTAGATATAAAACACATGCAAAACTGCCAAAACCTGCATTACACCTTGACAAGTAGAAGATTGTCTAGTAACTCACATGGTTAATTTAACATCATCACGAGTCAGTGTGACCAAATGACTGCTATACACATAGTAGATTTTCCTTGTACATCTTAGCAAAAGAAGTCCTTCTAATGGTTTAGATTCAACTGCTTTATAGAGTTGAGAACTTCCTTTGTGATCAGGCCTCTCTCCACAGCTTGATCCCAAAATAGAACTAGAATGCTACTTTCATTGGCATTAGAAGCACTGAAGGATCTGTATATCCTAAGTGTTATCCTCAGGTTCCTCCTAGCCATGTCATTGAACATCTCTGAAGCCATGATTGGCTTCCCAGACTTCAAATAAGAATATGCCATATTGGTGTACACTACAGCATCACCCATTATACCCTTCCCTTGCATAAGATTGAATATCTTTTGAGCATAATCAATCTTTTCCCTCTTACAAAACCTACGTATTAGTGCCCTATAAATCGAAATATCTACACAGAGACCCTTTTTCATGAGCTCTTCGGGGAGTACAAAAACTGCTTCTTCGTTTTCCTGGTTGCAGTAACCATCTATAAGCCAAGAATAGGTGCTATAACTTGGAGAAAATCCTGTAATCAATTGGTTACAAGTTACAAGAATTAGTGGAAAAAAAAACCCTGGGAACCCCATAAGAGCAACTGAAAATAAAGAAGGTGAAAAGTACAGGCATCAAGCATCCAACAAAATATGGTTCAAGGTTTCATCCCATCTATTGGATTATCTTGGTAAATTCCAGTATCAGGGATGATTGAAACTAGATATTGGTTGTTACAACTTTGTCCCAATATTTCTTACTTTTTCTCACCAGTGTGTCAATTTGTTGTGTACCATCTTAGAGGCTTCTCAATTTTTTGACTGGCTGAGACGTACCTGAAGATTGAGACTCTAACCATGCATAAAAATCATAACCAAAAGTAGAAGTGTTTCTCTCATGTGTTGGGTAGTTAGATGAACTTCTTTGGCAAGGAAAATAAATTCATCCATCTGATATTTTGTTTTTGATATTATTTATACAAGGACTTTAAATCCTCTTTACCAGTTGAATTCTGAAGTCTGAACTTCCCTAGGTAAGCTCCTTAAGTGCCATATAACACACGTCAGTCCATTGAAAATTCAGGAAATTCAACTCTTTGGCTCTAAATTGATGAACATGTCCATAATTCATTGATTGAGGACTTAATTTAATGAAAATGGATCATATTGGAGGCCGGTAGATAGATGGACTTATCCAGTCTTTATACTATTTTGGGCATTTCCTTCCTCGCTGGTAAAAAGTGGTGAAAGTAGGTCATACTTGTATAAAAGGTGTTCACTTCCACAATTAATATTGTATATTATCAACTCACACATACACACAAAAGATGGGCTTGACAGGTTCCATACATTGGGGATGGACACCCAAGTTATAGTGACTAGTTATCTATACAATATCCTATAACTTATTAGATAATAAAATCCATATACAGAAAACATTGTGTCTTAGCTTAAATCTGTAAAGATGTGGTCTCATGTTAAAGTTGAATCTGAAATTTAAAAATTCAAGAAGTTTATTTTCTTCATCACTAACTTCTACATCTATATTCAGAGTTCTAATCCAACAGAGCTAAATATACCTGCATCAAGCATGTCAAATAGGAGCTCTTTAGCCTTGTCCATCTCCCGAGCCTTGCAGAACCCATGAATCAGAGCCTTGTAGGTATACACATCTTTGGTCAGTCCACCCTCCAACATCTTATTCCTAACTGTCCATGCAGAACCCATATCTCCTATCTTGCAATAAGCATTGATCAAGGTGTTGCAGGTGATATTGTCTGGTTCAATCTTCTTCTCACTCATTTCATTCAAGAGTTTATTTGCTGCCCGCATATTGCCTTCTTCACACAGCTTACGGAGGATTGAATTATAAGTAACAATCCCAGAATGCAACCCCTTTGCCTCCATGTCCTCATGCAACCTTAAAGCTTCCTTGAGATCATTAACTCTACAGTATCCATCAATCAGCGTAGTGTATGTAACCTGGTTGGATATCACACCCTTAATTTCCCTAAAAAGCCTTGAAGCTTCTCTCATTCTACCTTCTCTACAAAATCCATGAATAAGGGAGTTATATGTTACAATATCGGGAATTATTCCTTCTCTTTCCATTCTCTCTTGAATAGCCAAAGCTTCATAATGCATACCCCTCTTGCAAAAGAGCGAGATTAATGTGTTGTAAGAGAAAAGATCGGGGAAAATTCCCTTTGATTCCATCTCATTCAACAATTTCTCTGCCTTCTCCACGTCTCCTGACTTGCAACAAGCATGAATCAAGACATTATAGATGTATAGATTTGGGACAACTCCAATTCGAAGCATCTTTTTGTAAATTCTCCAGGCCGCATCAGTGAGTCTAGCCTTCACTAGAGCATTCAAGAGTGCACTACAGGCATGCAGATGAGGCCTGAACTTGTTAATCTTCATTTGGTCAAAGACTTGAATTGCATCTTGAATCATCTTCGACTGGGCATAGAAGATCACAAGCCAACTTAGAATTTGCGAATTTGAATGAGGGTCATTGTGGCTGCTTATTAGTGCACTTAAAACTGAAGGCGATGAAAGGAAATCCTTAAAAATGATTCTTTCAAGCAAGTTCTGTGCAATTTTGAACTGTTTTTGCTCAGTGAGAATATGAATCATAGTCCAATAAGGTTGCAAGGAATGCTTGTAATGAGGGATGGATTCTGCCCATTTGAAGAAAGACCATGAAAGAGAGCCATCTATCGAGAGCTGTAGCAAAATCAAGTTCATGGTTGTCGGTGTGAATCTAGAACCGATCTGTGTCTTAGAGAGATCACTCCAATTTCCCTTCAATACTATCGTACACACGCTTCGAACAAATTGAACCTCTTTATTTTGGTAAATTAAACTAGCCATGAGAACAGGAAGCCTCTAACCTCTAAAAACTACTAAATCCACAGAAAAAAAAAATATGAATGTCAACTTTATTGTAGTATAGAATAAACAAGAACAAACCGAATTCCATCATCCATCATATTAAAAATGACAGGAAACCAAAACGGAACAAAAGATGAAGATGCAGCAGATGAGACAGGTTTACTTTCTTCCACGCTGCGCCGAGGTGGCAGTGTGCAAAGAACCACGGATTTTTCCTTGACATGCAAGACAAAAAAAAATCTATGGTCTATTCCACACTGCCACATCAGCGCAGTCTGCCAAGCATTCGAGAGACAATGTTGGGAGACAAAATTGTCCTATACAGCTTAAAAGTTTCGGATTGAGCAGATTTTTTGGGAGGATGATCTACTCACCATATATATCATACTCACAAAAAAATCAGCCCATTCCGAAACTCCTAACTCATATAGGAAAAAGGCGTTGGCTCCATGTTCTCTCGCTAAAGATTACAAAGAAACACAAATAAAGAAGCTTACATAGTCGGTGTATTTAATGGTATGATCTTGAAATGAACAGTCTTGATTACTCAATTTAGAGCAGAAAAAACTGCAATTAAAGTGAGGAAAGGATCCTAATTTAAGCAAAAGAGATAAGAAATATCTATGTGGTATCCTCATTTTTTGCGCTAGAATTCAAAGCTTTGGTATAAGCAAATACGTTAGGCCTAATATGTGAATATGATCTCATCAAATTGTACAATCTCGAAGCTCTATCAGGAAAATTTTATACTAGGCATTTTATCAAACAATTTGGAAGCATTGGAATTTCACACAGAGATTATTAATGAAAGATTTAAGGTGCTTACAATACAGACAGATGTAGAAGAAGTTTCAGTTGAAGAATTTGGTGATCATTGAGAGTGTTTATGGTTGTTTAAAGACAAAAGATTCTCAAGTCTGGTCGCAGGTTCGAATAAGCTGAACATCATAATTAATAAATATTTATTATGTAGACATTGAGAAATTGTAAGGGTATATCGGACGGCTATAAAAGGAATGTGGTCCATCCCTTGGTGAATCTACACATAAAAAATCAGTTTGATCGGTGATGTGCTTCTATTGATAATAGCATTGTCTTAAAGAATGATTTCTAGTAGCTAGATTTGAACTCTTTTTCAACAGCTTAAATCTAGTGGATACAAGTTCTCAAACACTATGATTTTTGGTATGTAGGTTCAAGGGATGGACCCCATATACATATAGTCAGTGGGTCCTCAAAAATGCCATGTGGTATAAAAATGGGTGCCACCTAACCTTGGTTAGGAGCGGGACACCGTTTCCGATTCTGCAATCCCTACTCTTCAAATTTTTGGTCAAAGCACATCTCTAGGTGACGCGTGATCCCAAGTTTTGAACTGATGAGTTGTGATAATCTGAACCCCCCTCTGACATACACAAGAAACTTGTGTCTCGGAATCATATATCATTTGTCTTGGGATACACAAGAAAAGGATTTATGGTTCTACATATCCGAGGCAAATTTATACAATTTTGTGATGTATATAAGAGGGGGGAGTCAAACAATCATTCGTGTATTTTTAGGAAAATTACTTATAAGACCCTCGCGAAGGGACTTTTTTCTAAATAGTCTCTAATTTTTCAATGCCACATTATTAGCAAACTCACCACTTTTTTATTTACCATCGAGTTCACCACTTTTATTTATTGTCGAACTCAACGCTTTTTATTTATTGTCAGTTCACAATTTTTACTATCAAACTTGACACTAGTAACACCCACCCATTTTCAATTTTCAAGTTTGTAGAAGATGGATAAGGTGTTTCTACATTAGGGTTTTCTTTCCCTTAAATAACACTAGGCGTAGTTTCCCTTGTGACAGGTGTCATTCTTGGGCATGGCCATCTCACCAAATGAGGCATTCCATGTGAATGCCACCGCTCTGCCACGTCATCCGAAAGGGTGGAGTCACGTTGGCACTCCAAACCATTAGGATTCTCTATCGTTCGTTACTTTATTCTTCTTTTTGGCTCTTTTGTCCTGTCATAACAAGAAGACATCTCTCTTGTTCCCTAGACTAACGACGTCTCTTGTGGCAACGTAACAACCTTCACGTGCACTTGTCCCCATAATCTCACGTGCTCTCGTGGCTTCCAATCACACAATCCTGAGGACCTCAAGGCGTTGATTAACCGATACATGTCCGATCTTCGTTAGATGCATGACACGTGTCTTTAAGTATTTTTTACGCCCTCAATCAAGTTTTTTTTCAACTAAAATACATGGAAAGTTTGACTAAAAACTTGAGATAACGACTTGTTTAGATTATTTCAACTCAAAACAACTATTCTTGATCGATTTTCATCCAAAAACTACGAACAAAATGTGGAAAAATCCTAATTTTTACATACATTTTCAAAAAGTTTGAAAAACCCCTTGAAAATGGCTTTTCTTCCTTCTTAAATCCTTTCTGACAAAATAAAGTCTCCAAAACTCGATTGAGATGTCAAAAATTCATTTTTTTATGAAAACAATGCGTTGAATGATTAGGGCATCAATCGTAAGAAATGTGGGAGATGAGGTCCAGGGACTATTAAGAGATTGCCCAAAACTTAGGGTCTATCTAGTAAAAAATCCTTTCGCAAGGGTCCTTTAAGTAATTTTTTTCTTTTTGTAAGGGAAGATATTGGAGATACCCCTTTATATTGTCAAATGGATGACATATGCACTTTTGACCTTGGTTGTCTCTTATAGACATAAAAAATAAGTGCAATGCCCTCATCATCATTGTCACCATCAGGATCGTTAACATCATGATGACTAGTTTTGATATATAAAAAAATAATATTAATAATAATAAAGATTTTTAGGTTATTTTTCATAAGTCTATAAGAGTAGACTGAGGTTAAGGGACATGTACCCATTTAAAGTGCTCTGTCCATTTCAAGGTTTTTTGCTAAAGGAAATGGATCTTTTTGTTGGATTGAAATAAGGATTTCTTTCTAAATACCTCCTAACTTTTGAGGGTAACTTCGTAACACAGCTAGTAAAAACTTTTTCTCTCTCAATGCTCTCATCACCTTAACAAAAATTTTAAATACCCAAAAGTACTTCTTTTAACATACTTGAGTTTTTTCAACTATGATTGTGATCTATTTACACTGGAAAATGATGAACAAAATAAGATATGGTAATAATTTCAAAGATTTATATATAATTATTGTGGAGTAATAAATTATCTAGCCTCCAGGATAACGACATGTGTTAGTGGAAGATGAGAGGTTCCACAAGGGACAATATTCTAACTTATTCATTGATATCGCTCGGGTGGTACACTGAGGATCAGGCTCGGATGGAGGTCGGGGAAACAGAGTTCCATGAGTGAAAAGAGTTCTAATACCTTAATTCTCAAGATTTGAGCGATATAATTTAGGAAGGACTCTTAGATAACGATCTTGTACTATTCTCATCCCAAAATAGAAGAAGATAAGAAAGGAAAATATATAGAAAAATAGATATTTCCCTATAAGTAAAGGAGGAGCTCCACATTAAAAGGTACGCAATTCCATCTCAGAAATTCCCTAAAATAGTTTTATTTTTCTGACTTTGGCATAGGAGGCTCTGTGGAATAGGGAATAAGGAAGATCTCAAGGAATTATAGATTGTGTGATTTGGAAGTTGGGAATCTTGAGGTGATCACAAAAATCACCTTTACAATTGACATCATCTTTGGGATAGAATAAAGAACATGACATATACATGGCTAACACGAGGAACAATAGCTAGAGGAAGCAATTGAGGTTGTAGTAGAAAGGGTAGCAGAGGTTACAACAAGAGACCTTGCCCTTGCAACCCAAAACATATAGGGAGATCAGAACTATATGAAGAGTGTACAACATTTGCTAGTGCAGATGAGGGTAAAACTACAACAAAATATAAAATGATAATCAGAGAGCAAATCTGAGCCCTAAGAAGGGAGAATAAACAATTGCGACAACAAAGGGCCAAGGACCAAAAAATAGAGGAGGCAATAACGATGATGTTGGGCATCAAACTAGGAATCACGACCCATAAATCCAAGTTGAAGGAGATCGGATCAATAACAAACAAAATATGCCACCCAACCCATTGACTCCAGGGGCGGTGGAAAATCTATTGAGGCGAATAAAGGATGTTACTATCAGAGGAGGATCAGTCGATCGAGTTGCAAGATCAGTCATGAGAGATCTAAAAATGTCATAGTTCACGAAAGTGATTCAAGATTTTGAGCTACCAAGGAAGTTCTATATGCCTAAGTTCAACTCTTTTGATGGAACTAAAGACCTTGTAGAACATGTCGTACATTATAAGAACCTAATGATCTTGTACTAGGGGAATGACGTACTGACGTGCAAGATGTTCCCATCCACTTTGTGGTCGGGAGCCATCACATGGTTCCAAGTCTTACCGGTAGGTTTGGTTGAGAACTTCCAACAACTAGAAGAGCTCTTTGTAGCTTAGTACATTCACAACAGATGCAGGAAGGTCAAAACCAATGTATTGTTTTATTTGAGATAAGAAGAAAGGTAGAGCATTCGTGTTTTCACAGCTCAGTTTTGCACCCATCAACTATTAGTAGAAAACCTTGATATCGACATGGTAATTGAAGCCTATGTCAATGAAGTTATACCAAGCATAAGGCTACACGAGGAGTTGATAACCAAGCCTCCAAAAATGTTGGAGTATCTGTTCGTAATAACTAAGAAATACATCATCCTAGAGGAAACCCTAAAAAGTAGAACCTGGGAAATAACACCAATAGTGAATACAACACACTGACCAAAACAGAGATCAGTGGTAGAAGAAAATAGGAAGAGAAGGGGTCGGGTAAGAAAAGGATGACTAATCAGGTCACCAACTAAAGCTTGTAACAACAGTAGTAGAGCAAAAAGTAGAAAAGGAATTTTGCTTTGAAGGATCATGAACTAACCTTGATCCTTTTAGATATGGCCCAAGGGGTTGGAGGCTCCTTTACTCAAGGAGCCTTACCGAAGGAAAATGTCTTCACCTTAAGGATTTCGATGGGAGTTTCGGCATTATCTGACCCCAAGATAGCTTGAAGCCTTATGAAGGGGAGCTTTTTCCCTTTTGATAATAAGGTGGCCCCAACTACCTATAGAACTATCAAGTATCCTTGTTGATGAGCTTTACGATCACTTGGCCCAGGTATGTTCAACCATTTCTCATTTTTCTTTGTCCTACTTTCTTTCTGTGCCTTCCTTTTACTTATTTACTCATTTATTTTTGGCTTAATGGTGGAACACGACATCTTTGCCCTAGATCGAGGGAGGACAAATGTCATCCATAGCTTGCCCTCATTACATTCCTCCCTAGAGTCTAAGGACAAAGAAGTCACTGAACTTAAGGGTCAGGTGGATAGCCTCCAAGGCCAGCTTCACATAATAAGGATCAGCAAGCTTAGACGATATGGGCTTTTGAAGGTCGGATAAAAAGGTTAATCGAGGAAAATAAGGCCCTCACTGAGGAGAATGAGGATGCATAAAAGAAAGTTCTAGAGAAGCAGAAGGCTGACTTTTAGCGTCAACTCGATCACAATGCCAAAGAGTAAGAGGATGCTCTAGAAGAATAGAGGGCTCTAACTATTGAACTCGAGACCGCAATTGCTGAGTTTAGGGAGAAGAAGTAGGTTGCTCCAGTCCTATCTTAAGAGAACGCTCCTAACATTGGTGTTGTCATCCTTCCTATCTCCTCAACTTCAACTGTTCCCAACTCTACTTTTCCTTCTTTTGATCTCCTTCCTTGTGACCCTATTATTGTAACTTCTCTCAAGGAAATCGCTTTGCCTACCAAACCAAAAAAGGTCTAGGCCTATGTAACTTTCATTTTTGTTTTATTAATGAAATATTTTTTTTCCTTTTAACTTTTGTTAAGTATTTCACATTTTTGAACTATAATACTTAGACGGTTTTAGTTTCATTTCCTTGTGCTCTTCTGAACCTTGTCACATAGGTCAAAGACCCTACCCTATTATGTAATGGTCAACTACCTTGGTGAGCCGACCTTTTTACTTAAGAATGATTTCAAAATTTATTCACCTCACTGAATGAAGTTTGGTTCCCTCTGTGAATTGATCTTGTTACTTAGAAAAATATAACATTTTTACTCACTTTATCGATTGGGGATTGATTATCTTACAAATCGACCCTTTTGACTTAGAAAATGTCACCATTTCATTCACCACACTGGATGAAGTTCGATTCTTTCATGAATTGACCTTTTTACCGTAGATATTATTGTTTTACTCACCTCATAGAGTAAAGCTCCATTTCCTCACAAACGGACCTTTTTGCCTTCAATAATTTTTACTTCACTCACCTCATAGAGTGAAGCTCGGTTCCCTTATGAACCAACCTTTTTGTCTTAGACAATTTTTTTATTCCACTCACCTCATAGAGTGAAACTTGATTCCTTTACAAATCAACCCTTGCTTTACTTACCTCATAAAGTGAAACTCGATTCCCTAACAAACCGACCTTTTAGCCTTAGATAATTTTTGCTTCTCTCACCTCATAGAGTGAAGTTTTGTTCCGTCACAAACTGACCAATTTGCCTTACATAAATTTTTGGTCCACGGGAAATTATTTGCAAATGCAGAACGTTACTTAGTAATAATCGTTTTATTAAAATGATATATAAAAAAATCGGGGGCTCTCCCCTTGGAATCCTTATAAACAAAAACTCAACTAACTTTTACCGAACAAGAAAGCAAAATCCTATTGACAAACTAATAACCTCGTATTGAAAGTACCTTTTCAAGTTGAAGGCTTTTTAAGGTGATTCGATTGAATCCCCAACCATTATTTTCAAATGATATGTCCATACCTTACCGAACTTATCTATAACATAAGGTCCTTCCGAGTTTTCTCTGTGCTTTCCATTATTCGGAGCTTGTGTGTTCTGGAAGACCTTCCTTAGAACTAAGTCTCTAGGTTTGAATACCATTTTATGTATTTTCTGATCATAGGACCTCTTTAGCTCTTGATGATACCCCTTGAGCCTCTTCATTACCCTCTCCCTTGTTTCATCCATTCAATCAAGGTTTCGAGCAACTATCCGTTGGGTGATCTTCTACCTTATGGTACTCAGAGTATGGTTTCCTTGGTAAATTGATTCTCATATGACTTTCAAGCCACTATCGATTTTTTCCATTTATTCTCACCCTGGGTTTTTTGGATGCCCTATTTAGGAACCACTTGGCTGAGTCATGGGTGTGGTTGCTCGTATACACCCCTTTCCAGGGGATGCGACACAAAGCTTGGATTGCTCTTGATGTACCTAAGGATTTCAGAACGGTGGTTGTCTCCCGATTTGGAAGCTAGTTTGGGTGGGGACAGGAGGTGGAGAAGGGTCGTTTGGGAACAGAACGGTGATGGTTGTAGGGGTATGCTAGGTAAAGCTAGCATGGCACTTCCTAGGGTCGGGCTTGCGGGTGACAAGTTGGGAAGATATCTCTTCTATTTTTCTTGGTATCGAAAAATGACCCAAGATCCAAATAAGAAGAGGTGGTGGAAGAGAGAAGGTTTGTAATGTCATAAAAATTTATTACTATAGACACCCCAGTTTTGCACCTGCTTGATTTGACAATCCGTCGCCCGATTATTATGGATTTCTAATAATAAGAGTAGAATATGGGAAGAACTCGAAAGCTTATGAGAGTCCCTCTCCCAATTTTCTTTAATTCCTTCTTACTCTTCGTGATTTTATCTCTCTTACTTGGCACACTCGACATAGAAATTGTATATGCTTAGGATTTTTCCACTTTATATTCGATTTAGCAAATACGTAGGCTTAGGTTCATCACACATTTTGATGACCTAGATACCTTATAACGTTAAGATAATGGGACCTTGAGACTTAAAAATAATTACATTAAAAACAGAAGAAGACTTTCATCGAAATTTACACAAATTGATAAAATGACGAAAATGCCCCCAATGATTAATCCACATTTAGAAAACTCATTTTACTAGGAAACTGCCGCTGGAACATGGAACACACCTAGAAATCCTAATTCTTAGGAAAAATAAAATTTTCACATGAAATGACGAATTTTCACATAAACTGACAAGATTTTTTACATAGTATGACGATTTACATAATGTGGAATGACACCAATCAACCACATAAAATGATGATTTTTATTTCATAAAATGACACCAATTGATCATGATGAGAAAATAAAATTGTAATTGTAATTGTAATTTTAAATCAAAGAATTGAATGTTTGGCTTTTGTCGATAAGAACGTAAAATTTTACTAATTACACCCAACTTCAAAGTGAAAGGTAAAATTAAACTAAGGTGGGGTGTCAATAGTATTTTAGACTAAATTGACTAATCAACCTATCAAAATTCAAAACCGACCAATCAATCAATTTAATCTATGATCCACCTCATGAATTTTAATCAATCAACAAAAAATTAGTTCAATCAATGAACTAAATCCAACCTAAAATCATCACCCAATCTATTCTAAAATTTTTTAACCAATCGATTTAATCATCAAACTAACTAATGAATCAATTTCGAGGCAATCAAGCGACCGTTAAAATTATGAGAAGCATGGGATTGCCCCTCCCCTCTTTCTACATATACCCACGTGACATTACAAAAAATAAAAATAAAATTGATAGGATGAGTAATGGGAGAGTTACCCAACAAAAAATACTATGCCAAACAAATAGTTTCCTAATATGGGGAAAAATATTCTAGTACGTTTGAAAATATATGCAAGTTTTCCAATTAAAAGAGAAGTAAATCAAGTAGAACTATATTGAAATATAGTTATAATAAATAAAATAGTTTCAAATAAAATTTCAACATAGATAGATAAGTAAAATATGTAAATTTAGATACAAGCATTGGTAGTATGTTTGTTAAGAGCGTTGATATGACGCCCCCGAAACACTAACAAAAGACCTCATGTCAAATCTTAAGGTACTAAGTAGTTCCTCGAAATTTTTTACATGATTTCATCTATTTATGTTACCATTAATACTTGTTTCACCTGATAAACGATATAAATAATACATTGTATATTTACATAAATAGAAAAACAACATAAGTTTATATACATATACTAATTTAAGGTAGATCATAGTACAAAAGGAATAAAGAATATACAGGATTTTATAGAATCTCCTTTTCCTAAAAGAATCCTAATGCTCAACCAGAACCTATGATACAACTTGGACGAATTGACGCAGTATAGCCCAGTGTTCAACAGGTAATGGACTCTGATCGTCTACCTGACCCATCATATGATCCTTACTAGTTTACTTTATACCCATCTCATCAAATGCAAAATCTGAAACTAAAAAAAATGAAAAGCAAATGGTGAGTAATACGGGTTATCCAGTAGGTAAACAAATAATTCTAATTAATAACTTCTCCTAACATGAACGAGTAAATCTATTAAATCATTTATATATATATATATGCAAAGTTTTACAGAATAATTTACGATTAACTAATACATATAGTCAGGGATGAGAAACTAAACAGTTGAAATTCACATTACATCCATTAACAGTACTCATATTATAATATTTTCTTTTTATACAATTCAAATTGATAAACTTAAAATAATAAACATGATTTCATATTATAATTCAAAATAATGCAGTAGATACATAATACACAATGGTAGATAGTACAATTAAAAAGTTGGGATTTTACGACTAGATAGCTCCCAATCGAGACATCGTTCTCCAATATTTCATCGGTATGGAACTCCACCATTAGTTCCTGATTTTGTGGTTGATCATTGCAACTTACCATACTTGGGTGACTATTTATCCGGTTTAGGTTTGTCGTTTGACTGTGACCATAAGAAAATAGGTATCTACATGACGTGTCTAGACGTTTGACTACTCTAGACTATTAGTGATTACTGATTAGTCATCTTCGTCTATGCTTATCAGGCGTGCATGTGATTCTCATTATTCATCCCTACTCGTATACGACCACTTTTACATTACACGTTCACTGAAAAAGATATAAAGGAATAAACTTGAATTCCAATTATGATACCATTCTCATACACGTTTATACCACGTATAAGCTTGATTGTCCCTACCATATATCCCAACATACTATATCACTCCGGATGATATGACGGGATATCCTTTCAAGTATTCACAAATTCTTTAATAATTTACAAAATAGATACATATATGTATATTAATTTTTTTTTAAATTAAATAAGAAATTAACATCACAATTTGAGAATGGATATCCAGTTTCCTACCATGCAATTGCGTCCACTGAAGTTAAATTGAATAACAGTATAGTATGATGTACTCTTGCATTAAACAATGTCTCGCACTAATAGAAAGTAAATAAACATGCAAGTCACCTCGTTACAACAGAAAATAAATTAACCCTAGATATCCATTCATCAACTCACACATCTCACAATAATATAAAATGTAGATATTACCCCTCGGATGTGATTATGATATTTTATCATTTCATCCCTTTTTTCGATATTAGTACTTTTCGAACTTTTCAAAAATACCGGTCCTTTTTTAAATATTTATCAAATCAATACAAATTATTTTTCTAACTTTAAAATTCATTTTATCATTTAAATTTAAAAAAAACTATAAAATTTGGATCAAAACAGGATCTTGGCAATGGCACAAGATCGAACTGGTGAAAACATAGGATTCTAGGGGCACCAGGAGGTGGCAACGCCAATGCTGCTAATAGCCCTCAACATACTGCACAAAACAACTAAATTTAATTTTCTAATTTTTTTTCTGTCTTTAATAAAATATCTCACCCACATATAAATTGTTATAAAACACATCAAACACATATATTTCTCATGAATTTAAAATAAAAGAAGAAATTCCTAAGTTTTAAAATAAAATCGTAAATTTGATAAAAACCCTAAATGGATTTTTGAAATTTATGATTACTAGTAAACATCATAAACCCCTTACCTATTTTTTGATAGTTAGAAGCAAAGAACATGCATGAAAATCGAGACAAATTGGACTTAGATGCAACTAATTTTGAAAAGAATCTAGTGATTTTAAAGATCTTGATGATGGCGTCTTTTTTCTTCTTTGTGGGAGAACGATTTGGATTCTAAGTCGATGAAATCTTGGGTTGAAGAGGTTGAAACTCACTTTATGATTCGACTATTTATTATGAAAAGTGGAGAAGGAGAAGAGATAAAGAAATCTATGAGATGGATCTGTAGTGTTCAACGTCATGGAAAAATTTCCCTTCTTCGTCGACAGTCAATAAGGTCCTGATCACGAAAAAAAAAAAATGATTCAAAGTGGTCGAAAACCTACGGTCTTTCAATCGTATTTGGTTGCTGGTTTTTGGACACTTAAAAAAGACAATGAAAACAAAAGAAAAAAATATAATTCCTTTATATAGAGATATTTCGAGACAAAATCGATATTTTTAAACTTATTTTCATTTTTACAATAATTCAACTTCTCGAGCTCGAAAACTAACGAGTAAATACTTTATTTTTCATTGCAGGTTTAATGGTGCAATCAGATTCTTCCAATTCTCGTTCTAACAAAAATTCATTTTTTTGGCCTCGTCTAACCTAAAAATCGAGGATTTATAATTTTTTCGTTTAAACTCAAATTTGAGCGTGCTTACATGTTAAAATATATTTTTTGACCATTTTAAATCCAACAATGAGGTCAAATTTCATTAAAAGTGAACATAACAAAATTCGAAAGTTTTACCCTAAGTCCTACTTTTAGAATTTTATCAAAATTCTACTATTTGATTTCCTTGAGATATGAATTAAAAACTAGGACTATTACAATTCAGAACCATGACTGGATACCTCTCAGTTAGGATCTGAATATATTCCAAACTTCACCGATGTGGAACCCCATCGTTAGTTCCTAATATTTTGGTTGATCGTTGCACTCACCACACTAGGGTAGCAATTTATCCAGCTCAGGTAGGTTGTTGACTATGAACAAAGGTGTAGATCCTTTCATGAATTTTCATTGACTAGTTATCTTCATCTAAGCCTATCAAGCAAGCATAAGATTATCTAAACTTCTCTACACTTTTCACAACTACCGTTACATCACATAGAGAAGAATATCTCGAATCTTAGTTGTGATACTACTCCCTTATGCATCCCATACTATATATGTTAAACCCCAAGTTTTTTATTTGTATCTCGAGAAAAAATAGTAAAATTTTGATAAAATCTTAAAAGTGAGACTAAAAGCGCCCTTGATCCGCGAGATGCGCGGATCTGCTTTTGACCCTTGAGGTTTGGGAGTCGCCACCTAGTTATTACGGTCTAGGAATCGAATATAGACTCAAAATGGATAAAAATGACTAATCTACTAAAAAATACTGAGTCTGGGTTCAAGTTACGGGGTTGGAAAGTGTTAGGCACCAACCCCGTCCACCAACCCCGCCCGGCAAACGCCGGTCTCTACTAATTCCCAAATAAACTACATTGTTCAAAAGACCTAAGTAATAAAAAAATTAAATAATTTAGACCCTTTCAAAGACAACGTTTTCGTTCCCTCAGATCTGACAGAGTAAATCCTTGTACAGTACTCCTCGCTTCATTCTGTCTCCGGATCTGATTTCTGATCTTCAAGGCGAGGTATCTCTTTCTTAGATCTGAATTCTCCGGATTTGTTTATGGATTTCTGAGTGTTTTTTAAGGGCTTTTAAGTGTTTTTCGAGTTAAAATCGAAGTATGGGTGTTAGGAATGGAGTTGAGACTTCAAAATTAGGGTTTATGGGAGGCTAGGGAAGCTTTTTGATCTACTTCTCTTAGGGTTTATTATTTGATACGAAAATAGGGTGTGCAGGCTCATATTTATAAACTTTTTTAAGTGCATTTTAGATAGAGTTAAGGTTTAATTATAATTCTTTTAGGGAGAATTATTATTTAATTATAATTCTCTTAGAAAGAGTTATTATTTAGTTAGAATTCTATTAAATAGAGTTACTATTTAGTTAGGATTGCTTTAAATAGAATTATTATTTAATTAGAACTCTATTAGGATTTTGACTTTTAGTCTCATTTAATTGATTTTTAATATCTTGACTTTAGTCTTACTTGAGTGACTTTTAATATCTTGACTTTAGTCTTACTTGAGTGACTTTAGTCTTACTTGATTGACTTTAATTTTTTGGAGAACCCCCTTTATTATATCTTTAATTCTTTGGACCCCCAGATTGAGGGGTCCTTGAATAAATATTTTGGCAACTATCAACAATTTTGCCTGAGAGCCTGATTGATCGATTTTTTTGGTTCAAAATTTTAAATTAATTTTATTAATATTTCACTTTACATTATTTAATGTTTTATTTATTAATTCGGAATTTTAAATTTTTTAATTGAAAAATTATCGTTTTGCCCCTAAAGATAACTTTTACGTTTCAAGTCGATTTTTGATGTTCCAGGATATTTTAGAATCGATTTTTTGTAAGGAATTTAATGGGAATATTGGTTTGTGTCATTTATAAAAAAATTTGTGCAAAATGGTCGTGAACTTTATAAGGGGCATTTTCATAATTTTGTAAAAATTGGCGAAATGATTTATTTGGTTTCGATTTATTGTTTTATGTGTTTGAAAGGGTTCTTCTAAGCGTAATGTAGGCTCTAGGGTAGTTTTGATGTTAGGAGTATTTTGGTAATTTGGTCATTTTTTAGTGATTTTTATCGTGAAGCTTCTTTTTATCTGCAAAATGATGATTTCTATGTTTCTGGAGTCATATTTTCCTAGCGTAGCGCGGTTTTTATAGTTTTGTTAGTTCGAGATACCTCATCCGGATTTTTGAAACATATCTAGTAACAAATAAAGCATTGGAATAATTATCCATCATTGGGAACCGTTGCCATCGAGTTGACGAGTTGATTAATTAGGCGGATGCAAAAATGGGGTGTCTACAGATGCCCCTCTTTGGCAGAGGGTTGAAGCAAACTAGATAGCAAATCATGCGATATCCGAATGCCAAAGCTAATGACAGTTCATTTTGCAGTCTGATTTATCAATTCGTCGAGGACATTCGGATCCTTGAGGGTAAAACTCTCCCCGAACTAAAAAGTTGTCAGGTCATCGAGCGTGTACTCTCACTGACAGTGTCAGATCCTTGAATTTTGAAAAATTCTCCTTGACTAATGTAACAACTGTGCTAGTGTGTGCACTTAAAATCTGAGAAAAATTTCAAAGAGTTTAAGTTGGAACTGAGTAAAATCTGAGCATAAAGTGAGTATAAATTGAACATAAACTGAGCGTAATTTGAGCATAATCTGAGCATAAACTGAGTATAATCTGAGCATAGATCAAGCATAAATTGAGCATAATTCCGAGCATAATTTGAGCATAAACTGAGCATAATTATGAGAAAACCCTCGACGGCAACTGAGCAAAATCCAAAATAACCCTTGGGGGCAACTGAGCAAAATCCAAGTTAACCCTTGGCGACGTCTGAGCAAAATCCAAGATAATCTTTGTCGGGAACTAAGCAAAATCCAAGTTAACCCTTGGTGGCAACTGAGCAAAATCCAAGATAATCTTTGTCGGGAACTAAGCAAAATCCAAGTTAACCCTTGGTGGCAACTGAGCAAAATCCAAGATAATCTTTGGCGGCAACTGAGTAAAATCCAAGTTAATCATTTGCGGCAATTGAGCAAAATCCAAGATAACCCTTGGCGACCACTGAGCAAAATCCAAGTTAACCTTTGACGACAACTGAGCAAAACCAAGATAACCCTTGGCGACATCTGAGCAAAATCCAAGATAACCATTGGCGATAATTGAGCAAAATCCAAGTTAACCCTTGGCGGCAACTGAGTAAAATCCAAGATAACCCTTGGCGACAATTGAGCAAAATCCAAGTTAACCCATAGCGGCAACTGAACAAAATCCAAAATAACCCTTGGCGATAACTGAGCAAAATCCAAGATAATCCTTGGCGGCAACTGAGCAAAATCCAAGTTAACCTTTGGCGGTAACTTAGCAAAATCCAAGATAACCCTTAGCGGCATTTGACTAAGCAAAATCCAAGATAACCCTTGGCGGCACTTAAGCAAAATCCAAGTTAATCCTTGGCGGTAACTAAGTGAAATCCAAGATAACCCTTGGCGGCATTTGAGCGCGTAAAACTGGCTGAGGAATGAATGAATCTTTGAAAAAAATGAATGAATCTGGAGAATAATGATTAAAATAAATCTGGGTGAGATTAAAAATGAATCTGGAGAATAATGATTGAATCGAGAAACGAATGAATAAGTCTGGAAGATAATGAATCTGGAAGAGAATGATCGAATCCAAGAATGAATGGATTTGGAAAAGAATCCGTGAACGAAATAATGCCATATCTATTACTCTAGGTATATAAGTTAATCTCTGGGCAAAAACCAAAATATGAGATCAGGAACGCTTTTGTTTGACCCTCAAGAGTTTTATCCAAAAGTTTTAGGAATTTAAAACCTGAGTTTTTATTTCTTTTTAACCTCAATGGTTTTTTGAAAAACTGTTATCAAGAGGGTAACCTTAAGTTTGGGGTTTCCATCATCTTTTAGGATTAACATTGCTCAAAAACAAAATGCCCCTAGTTTGACAATAAACATGACATTAGAGATAATTTAATACATCATGCAAAAGAAAAATGCCCTTAGTATAAAGGTTCGAAATATTTGATTACCACAAGCGCAATAAAGATCCAACTTTTAATTTTGATTAATTTTATTAAAGATTTTGAGTCAGGCTCAAGATAACAAAATATTTCGTTTTGAAACTCATCATAAAATTCATCCTTCTCTCCTTTGGTTCACTTGGAAAAGTAAAAATTTCCAAATCGATCCTAGACAAGATACTTGTGACTTCTGAGTCTGTGCCTGGTTTAAGCTAAGTATTGGACTTGATTATTCGATCTTCTGATGTTTCAACTCGGACCGCTCTTAGCATTTTTACTCTCCGGAGATTTTCTTTGTTGCTCTAACTTTTTCCTAGATCGCCTTTTCAGGTTTTTAATCTAACGAGTTTGCTCTAACTTTTGCCTAGATCGCCTTTTTCAAGTTTTCAATCTAGCGAGTTTTCTTTTTTCTTTACTTTGATTGTTGCCAAGATTGTCTTTTCAAATTTTCAACCTTGCGAACTTGCCTTAATTTTTGCCTAAGTCGCCCTTTTGGAATTTTCAACCTAGCAGCCCCCCCTTTTTTTCCTTCATTTATGAACTTCTGGAGTTACTGTCTGATCATGATTTACTACATTCTTTACCTTTTCGCACGGTACTTAGGAGGACTTTCATGGGTAAGCTTAGGACTGGGTATAAAAATAAAGGAATTTTGAGGCTCAAAAACCCAAATGCCCCTTGTGTAGCATTTCCTTTTAAATTGTTTTCTTTTTCCTTAAATTTTCTTCCCCATTTTGGATGATATTTCTTTTTCTTTTGAATTTTTTTCTTTTTAGATTTTTTCTTTGTCGGGGGAATATATATATTTGAGTTTTCTTCCCCATTTTGACAATATCTTTTTTTGTCTCTTTGTGGGGAATATTTATATATTTTTTTATTTTGATGTGGTCAGACTTAAAGTAACTTCTCAGGTTGCCTACGTACCCCAAAATTTTGGGATCAGACCAAAACGTAGTTCAAATTTTCCCTCTCCTAGGTTAGGTGATCAGGCTAAGAAAGAAAGGTATATATATATATATTATTCTTTTTTTTGAAAAGGCTGCAAAGGGGTTGAGAAATGAAGGATATATTGAACTGGGTAATAGGAGAATTAATTCGGCCAAAGATTGCCTCCTTAAATGTAGTACCATTTGATTTGGTCAAGGTTGGTTGGTTATGGAAGTTCAATTCTATCATGATCTTAAAGTCTGACGGTTTTTCCAAGAATATTTTCTTTATGAATGAATTTCTCCAATTGAATTCAGACTTCTTCCTATGGTCGAGGACGAGTGCTCAATTTTCTTTGAAGTCTGATGGTTAAATCATTGACTTGTAAGTGGCGAGCTTTGATTTTCTCGTCAAACGTGTGGGTGACTCTTCTTTGATGAGTTTGCATGTGATACAGAACTCTAAGTTATTTTTCTTCAATCAAATTTAGTCTTCGTATCCATGACAGACCCAATCTACCTCTGGCAACTGACTTTCCAACAAGATCCTGAGAGACAGGATTTCCATTTTAACTAGCAAGACTGCTTCCATATCATATACTAGAGAGTAGGGAATAGCTCCAATAGAGGACTGCATTGAAGTATGATGTACCCCTAGTGTGAATGGTAACTTCTCTAACTAATCCCGGTGTGATTGACACATTTTCTTGATGATTGTTTTGAGACTCTTACTAACTGCTTTAACCGATCCATTAATCTGAGGATGGTAGGAGGATGATTTGTGATGCCGGATCTTCAACTTTGAACACAGAGTAATGACTTAAGCTTTGAAGTATGACCCATTATCAAAGATCAGTTCAAAAGGTACCATGTATTGACTTATGATAGATGTAGTGAGGCCAACACTGAAATATTTTATAACGTCTTCTTTGATCTCGTTGGTGTTTTCATTTCATCAAGCGAGTATCTATTCCATGTTGGACAACACTCAAGCTTGCACCTAACATATCCTCATCAGACCATGCGAACAAGTTTTTTGAAATTTCTAAGTAAATTCATTGTCCCTTCATGTTCCTCAAGGGATAAGATGGTTTTTATTTGAATCTCTTTAGGAATTATTTTCTGTTCCAAGGTTAATAACCTTTGCTTTCTGATTGAAAGCTGTTGAGCCCAACCCTTATCTTCTTATTCAGGAGAAAAATATATCCTTGAAGTCAAATTATTAGTTAATTCATTAATGCGCTCGAGGTATTAAAAAAATTTCTTTATTCAATTGGGACGATAGACACCTATATAAACTTGACAAATTAACCTGACTCAACATAAAAGACTTGACTCGATCTAAAGAAAACATGACCTTGCTAGATTGATAAAAAAATGGACTCGAACTAACCCAAATCACTCATGAAAACTCAAGACAAGTAATCACAACGGACTTGATTATGGACTGAGGACTCGAGACATTGCTTATAACCGGTAAAATTGAAACATTATGGCCTTCAAGGAACAACTGGGAAATGCTGGGATATTCTAAATGATTGATTTGGCATTAACATTCGCTACAACTGACCGAACTAGTAACCCTAACAAAACGGTGAACGATTGATCTTAGGTGCAATGATAACCTTGAGACCCCATCAAATGTGAATTGGATCAATTCCAGTGTTACCCCCTTGATAACATTTTAAATGAATCTTGAGATTTTATTGAATTATGTGCACCAATCCATTAAACAATTCATTAATGTAATGATTATTCAAAAGGAAAATAATTTTATTGCACTCTTGAAAAATATTGACAAATAATGTTTTCATTGAATAACAACAAACATATTTCAATAATTTTTCTTTTGTAAATCTTTTTTTTTTTGAAAAATATTTTTCTTCCTTTTTTTTTTTGAAAAATATTTTCTTTTAGAAAAATTTTTTGGGAAAGCATTTCCTTTTGGAAAATCTTATTTTTCTGGAAAACCTTTTACTTTTGGAAAGTATTTTTTTTCTAGAAAACATTTTACTTCTAGAAAATATTTTTCTTGGAAAATACTTTCCTTTTGTAAACCATTTTTCTTCTTTGAAGATGGGTTGAAATCTGAATTTAGAATAGAATTTGATTTCCATTTGGATTTAAATGGCCTGGCCTATCATGATTGTCGGATCTAGATGGACTGGGTCATTATTGTAAAAGAATGAATTCTTTATTGGGTCTGTGCACCCATTTTAATCAGGTAAAAAAAAACTTTAATCCTTGAGGACAACCATACATTTTGATCTCATCATCCACATCATTCACATATATTCATCAATCACAAGGTCTAATAAACAACCCGGGAACACCCAATAAGTTCAAGTCGTGACCTATAGGGGAGGTTTCTAGACTCTAAGCTTACTACGTGCAATGCATTTTTATCTGACCACCCTTGCCCAAGCACACCTATATACCTCTCGAGCGTACTCAATCAGACGGTACGTGGTGACTTAGTTTGATATACCATATAGGTGATAATTTAAAACTTCAACTCACTTCTCTGAAATAAAAAACAACCAGTTTGATCCCCAGTTGAGATGTGGCGCACGATCCTGAGCAAGGGCCCACTTAAATACCTCTCGTCTAGAATAGACGTAGTCTATCCCCCTCGTATAGTAGGGTACAGCGAGGCAGGATCTCGCTTAGGCACCGATTTTGACCAAGAAGTGCAATTGATGTACTTGGATTACCTTTGATATACTTATGGGTACGGGTCAAGAGTTGTACCTTTTATAAATGGTTTGACATCCCACGAGGGGACCGACCACGTACTAGTACTACGTTGGCAAACGGGACATGTGACTGTGTGGCTTACAATAGGTCAAAGGCTCAGGTCGCTCCAGCCTGGGTGCATCGATAAACCTTTCAGAGTCACCTGATCGGACGGTACTGATGCCCCAGTTTGATATACCCTAAGGTACGTGACTGGAGTTGTGTTTTTCATGAATGACATCGCATCTCCGAAGAGACCGGGCCACGCACTAGTGCCATGTTGGTTATATGGGACGTGCAAAGCAGTAAACATGCTAGTGGTGTGTGCAAAACAGGGTGAGGTGTGCCTGGAGCCTTTTCAAACAAGTGGGCCCATGAGCCTGATCATATCATCATACATTGATACCACATGAATATTAATCAAGATATTCAAAGCCCATTTGATTGCAATTAAAATCGAAACAAGCACGTCATACATCTCAATCAAGATCATGGCGATGTTAGATAAGTAATTAACACGAAAATCAATAATCGGGTTCGATCGTTGAAGCAAGCATACAATTCCAAAAATATTTCTTTATATGGTCCAATCAAGGGTTGCTTTGGATAACCCGAAGTAAATCACGAGTCCGAAAAATATCTGAATTGAGGATGGAATAGTAATTGTTAAGATAAGAAGTGATGACTACCCTTTTTTGAAAAAGAAACAAATTGATGACATTTTTTTTTTCGTAAAAAAAAAATCAATTTGTTTAAGGAAAATATTACTAATTGTTACAAAAAACCTAAAAAAATTCAATTCAAAACAAAAAATACTACCATCACACCAATTCATACATTCGCGATCAAAGAAAGTATTAATCAATGTCATGATGTGATATGCTCTATGTAAAAATTGGTGTGACAATAGTGCCCCCTGAAATAAAAATTAAAAAAATTCTCAACATCTCCACTAGAGAGGGCCGCTACCAAGTCCCTTCTCTTTTATTTTGAACCAATTGATTTTAAAAACAAAGAAACCATTTTTTTATATTCCAAATAGCAATAAATCTGTCAAATTTTTTTTTAATTGTGTTGCTGCCACGTGGGGAAACCTTTAGAAAGATTTCAACACTCTAAACTCCTTTTTTTTTTTTATAATGTTGCTGCTAGCACACCCAGCCCACAACACCTTTTTTTATGTTGCTACCAAAGGATGGACTCATTTTATCCATTTTTTTTTCTTATAACTCATGATGCACAATATGAACAACAAACTCAGCTTGACTGAGACTGACTTGGACCTAGATTGAGGTCTCCTCTGTGAATTGATCTTCCAAAACTCGTTCCCTTCAAAATTCTTCCAAGACCTTCATGGACATAGAGCAATGACTCTCTCTGTAATCGTTTCTAAGAATCATTGATCAATCAAGAATATTGATCGGCATAAACGACATAGTTGCCCATTCTCAATCTTTGTTGTTCTGGACTAATTTCCTTGAGATTCAAGAGTTTCATTTTGATCTCCCAAATTCGGATAACGAGACAACGGGTATTGAGTTGATTGAGTTCGGATTTGGTGAAAAACAAAAAAAACAAAAAAAATCCTTGCTTGAAGTGGTTTTCAAGTAATTTCCTGCAGAGATTTTGATTTACCACTATTGATATAAAAACGTTTCTTCGATTAGGGGCAGAAAGAAAGAAATAATTTGGGAGATTTAGGGGGGTTTGAACTTGAGCTTGGGGAGCCAAAGATGATGAAGAAAAGTGTGACTAGTCCGATTCAAGATCGAAATCACTTTCTTGAACTTAGACACTATAAAAATCAGTAATTTCTCTACAATCCAACTGATTGATTTGCTGATTTTATTGACTTTGATGATTTGAATGAGATAACATGCGGATCAGATGGTCCATGCTTCTCAATCCCTCAGCGGTTGCTCTGGAATCACGATTTATTCTTGCATCTTCGACTACCCCGGTGATCAATACCATTGAAAAAGAACTCGAACAAAAGAACAACTAATAAGAGAATGCGAGACTTCTAAGGGATCAGACGACCATTAAAGCTCCAAAGAGAGGTTTTTTATTGATATTGATTTTTTGAATTTTTTTTATATATGTAAATCAGATCGAAAACCTCGAAGCCCTTCACATCACACAGAAGTAAAAAAAATTTTGCTATACCAATAGCAGCATTCAAAAACATCTTTTTTCTCCTTTTTTTAATCATTTAGGATCGAAAGATAAAGGAAAAAAACAGCCACAATCCATGGCTTATGATCCCTTTTGTCTCTCTATCTAGAATCGAACCATGCTCAAGGACGGTCTGGTCAATTTATTATTAACAATCATCAAAAATCATGGATTGGATCGGCAAACCAGAATCGTGATTTGTGATTGCAAGTGAACGTTGGAAAGAGTAGAGAGAGAGAGAGAGAGAGAGAAGAGAGAGGCGTCTCTCTGCTGCTGGTTTTCTCTCTTCTTATTGAAGAAGAAGATGGAAAAATAAAATAAAAAAAACTACTAATGGCACACCACATCTCAACTTAAAAACATTAAGGGTTTGTCCCTTAAAGATGAGTTTCTGCTAGGGGCACCCCACTTCTACAGCCGATTTAAAAAGTTGTTGTTGGCTAACAATACCATAAAAAAAATTTGTTTTTTTTTTTCTCTTGCTTGCTGTCAACGGATAGCACAAGTTGCCTACTATATAAAAAAACTGAATACATAAATAAATAAAAAAGGAAAAGAAAAGAAAAAAAATAAAAATGAAAAAATGAAATTTTATTTATTTATTATTTTTTTTTAAATTGTCAACCAACAGATCAGACAAAAAAAAAAAAAACTATCCACATATGTCCAAATCATGGTTCATTAATCATTATCCCATCCTCAATGAAACCATCCGTCTTGAGATCTCGCATTATTTAGGGTTTTTTCGAATAACCCTTGGTTGAACCATAGAAAATCATATGCCAAATCAAGGCACTCAAAATCGAATTGAATGATGTTAATAGAGGGTAATACAGACCCAATAATCCAAATAATACAAATGGGTCATTCCCCATGTCATTAATCTTCAATATCCTGCATTATTTAGGGTCATTATGAATGACCCCAAATTGAACCATAACAAAGATGTGCCAAACAAAAATATTCAACATCCCTATCGATGATCAACCATAGAGCCAAAAAAATGATAAAAATAAAATAAAAACATAAAAAAAATAAATAACTCAAAATAAAATAAACAAAAAAACTAGGTCCTATTGGAAATGTTTTCATACTTGGGGCTTTTCAAGTCTGATCCTCAATGGTCCCCAGTGGAGTCGCCACTGAAAGCGCCCTCGATCCGCGGGATGCGCGGATCCGCTTTTGACCCTTGAGGTTTGAGAGTCGTCACCTAATTATTACGGTATAGGAACCGAATATAGACTCAAAACGGATAAAAACGACTAATCTATTAAAAAATACTGAGTTTGGGGATCAAGTTACGGGGTTGGAAGGTGTTAGGCACCAACCCCGCCCGACAAACGCCAGTCTCTACTAATTCTCAAATAAACTACATTGCTCAAAAGACCTAAGTAATAAAAAAAATTAAGTAATTTATACCTTTCCGAAGACAATGTTTTCGTTCCCTCAGATCTGACAGAGTAACTCCTTATACAGTACTCCTCGCTTCGTTTTGTCTCCGAATTTGATTTCTGATCTTCGAGACGAGGTATCTCTTTCTTAGATCTGACTTCTTTGAATTTGTTTATGAATTTCTGAGTGTTTTTTAAGGGCTTTTAGGTGTTTTTCGAGCTAAAATCGAAGTATGGGTATTAGATAAGGAGTTGGGACTTCAAAATTAGGGTTTATGGGAGGCTAGGGAAGCTTTTTGACCTACTTCTCTTAGTGTTTATTATTTGATATGAAAATAGGGTGTGGAGGCTCCTATTTATAAACTTTTTTAAGTGCATTTTAGATAAAGTTAAGGTTTAATTATAATTCTTTAAGAGAAAATTATTATTTAATTATAATTCTCTTAGAAAGAGTTATTATTTAGTTAGAATTCTATTAAATAGAGTTATTATTTAGTTAGGATTGCTTTAAATAGAATTTTTATTTAATTAGAATTCTATTAGAATTTTGACTTTTAGTCTCATTTAATTGACTTTTAATATCTTGACTTTAGTCTTATTTGAGTGACTTTAAGATTGACTTTAGTCTTACTTGATTGACATTAAGATTGACATTAGTCTTACTTGATTGAATTTAATTTTTTGGAGAACCCCCTTTATTATATCTTTAATTATTTGGGTCTCTAGATGGAGGGGTCCTTGAATAAATATCTTGGCAACCATCAACAATTTTGCCTGAGAGCCTGATTGATCGATTTTTTTGGTTCAAAATTTTAAATTAATTTTATTAATGTTTCACTTTACATTATTTAATATTTTATTTATTAATTTTAGAATTTTAAATTTTTTTAATTGAAAAATTATCATTTTACCCCTAAAGAGAACTTTTACGTTTCAAATCGGTGTTTGATGTTCCAGGATATTTTAGAATCGATTTTTCTTAAGGAATTTAATGAGAATATTGGTTTGTGTCATTTATAAAAAAATTTGTGCGAAATGGTCGTGAACTTTATGAGGGGCATTTTTGTAATTTTGTCAAATTTTGTGAAAATTGGCGAAATGATTTATTTGGTTTCGATTTGTTGTTTTATGTGTTTGAAAGGATTTTTCTAAGCGTAATGTAGGCTCTAGGGTTGTTTTAATGTTAGGGGTATTTTGATACTTTGATCATTTTTTAGTGATTTTTATCGTGAAGCTTCTTTTTGTCTACAAAATGATGATTTCTATGTTTCTAGAGTCATATTTTTCTAGCGTAGCGTGATTTTTATAGTTTTGTCAGTTCGACATAACTCATCCGGATTTCTGAAACATATCTAGTAACAAATAAAGCATTGGAATAATCATCCATCATTGGGAACCGTTGCAATCGGGTTGACGAGTTGATTAATCAAGCGGATGCAAAAATGGGGTGTCTACAGGGACTTAGGGTAAAATTGAAGGATTTTTTTCTAGTCATTTTTAATAAATTTGACCTCACCATTTGATTCAAAATGATCAGAAAACATACTTTAACCTATAAGTACGTTCAAATGCGAGTCCGAACAAAAAAGTTGTAAAATCCTCGATTTTTAACTTGGACTAGGTAAAAATAATGACTTTTACTAAAATAAGAATTTTTAAAATTTGATCACACTATTGCGTTCGTAATAAAAAATATTGAAAATTGACTATTTACTTATCATTTTTGGAGTCCAAAAAGTTGAATTATTGTCAAAAACGAAAACGACGTCAATTTTAAGGTCCCATTGGGTCGAAAAAGTAATTTTTTTTCTATAAACATAATTTGTAGAATTTAACCACACCATTAGTTCTAGAATAAAAAATTATATAAAATAAAATATTCATTCGTCACTTTTGGAGTCCGGACGGTTAAGTTATCGTCGAACGAAACAATAGGTAAAATATCGATTTCGTCCCGCACTTATATAAATAATTTTTTTAATAAAAAATACTATTCATCATTATTTTAATTCGTTAAAAAGTAGCCAAGAGGTTTTAACGAAAATTTTGATTTTTCTCCTGAAGTTCAACTTCAAATTTATCACGAACGGGTCGCCGTCGAGTTTCGACACAGAAGGGAAAAATGTTTACAACCTGGACCTCTCCAAAATCCATCCAATATCTTTTCATTTTCTCTTCTCTCTCATCTCGTATATTCAAAAATCAGCCGTACGTGATACGAAAATTTCAATTTTTAAACCTCAAATTTAATATATTCCGGGGCCAAACTATTTTACATCGTAGAAGGGGAAAATGACGACGGCATCGAGATCTTCGAAACCACCGGGTTAGATTTAAAAATTAGCTACCTCAAAGTTTGATCCACCTTGATTTTCATGTTGATCGTCTCAATTTCCTCGTACGTGCTTCAATTATGTCGCCTAGAGATTGGTAAGGACTCTCAATTTCTATTGATAATCGTAGATTGTGAAAACTGCATTTAGGCTTTTTATCAAAAATTTGTATTGGGTTTAAAAACTATAGAATTCTTTTAGTTATTTCAAATTCACACCAGAACTTGAATATTTGATATGTTTAATTTTATTTTATAACAAATTATACGTGGGTAAGATAATTCACCTGGTTATTTCCGTTAGTTGGGTTCTGTGCACTGCTCAGACCCTGTTTTGATCTAAGTTTTGTAAATTTTCAATTTAAATGATAACAATAAATTTCAAAGTGTGAAAAATGATTTGATATCGAAAAATGAATATTTGAGTGAATGAATTCAGAAAATGGATGATGTGTTTAAAAATGTTAAAAGGTTTAAGAATCGAAAAAACAGGAAAAGGGGGGATGAAATGGTAAAATGTAAGAGTTATACCCGAGGGGTGATGTCTGCATTTTACATTGTAATGTCGTGTGTAGGTTGGTGAAGGGATATTTAGGGATAATAATTGGTTGCATGTTTATTTAAATTATGTTAGTGCAAAGACTCCAAGTTATGTTATTTATTTTAGGCCGGGTGGTCACAATTACATGGTAGGAAACTAGATATCCATTCTCAACCTTGTATTGTTAATTTTTATTTTATTTTCAAATAAAAATCATATATATATATAAAACTATTTTGTGAGTTGTTAAAGAATCTGTGAATGCCTGAAGGGATAGTGCGTCATATCATCCGAAGTGGTGTATTATCTTAGGATGTACGGTAGGGACAACCAAACTCATACATGGTATGGGACGCGTATGAGACTGGAGTCACAATTGGAATCTGGGTTTATTTATTTTTATCTTTACCAGTGAACTTGTAATGTAAAGATGGTCGTATACGAATGATTTGTATATTTGGGAATCACATGCACGCCTGATAGGCATAAACGAAGATGATTAGTCAGTGATCACTAACAATCTATAGTAGTAGAACGTTTTGACACATCGAAAATAGATCTATTGCCTACAGTCACGTAAAACGGTCAGCCTGAGCTGGATAAATGGTCCCGCAAGTATGGTAAACAACGACCAACCACAAAATTAGGAACTAATACTTTATTATGAAAGACATGTCCCGACTGAGAACGATCCAGTCATGAATCCCAACTCTCTAATTCCACTACTCCACCATTGTGTATTATGTATCTATTATCTTATTTTAATATATAAAATGAAATGCATGTTTAATGTTTCCATTTAGTCAATTAGATTGGTATAAAAAGAAAATGTTATAGTCAGTATTGGTGATGATGTAATGTGATTTTTAAAATGTTTAGTTGCTCATCCTTGGTTATATGTACCAGTTAATCGTAATTTCTTCTGTAAAACTTTGCTTATGCTAAAATGATTCAGTATGTTTATTCATTTATGTTATGAGAAGTTATTGACAGAAATTGTTTGTTTCCTTAGTGGGTAGCCATTATTATTCACCATTTCCTTCTCCATTTTTTTTAGTTTCAGATCCGGAGCTTGACGAGACAAGTGTATAATACGAGTGAGAATTATCTAGTAGGTCAGATAGACGATCAGAGTCCTTTTCATGCTAAGTACTAGACTATACCTAGCGGCATTAGGCTGTCTAGGTAATAAGATAGATTTTGGTTTTAAGCATTAAAAATTTTGTTAGAGTGAGAAGTTTCAGTATAATCCTGCATATAAATTTCTTCTTCCGAACTCTGATTTATCATACGTTATTAGATGTATATAGGCTTCCACTATTATTCTATTTTGTATGTATATATGTAGGATATCGTTTATGTCATTTATCAGGTACATGTATTTAGTGCTTGGAATACTAATATAAACAGAGGAGACCATGCCAAAATTTCGAGGTGCCACCTAGTGCCTCGAGATCTGATATGGGGCTTTGTGTTAGCATTTGGCAGGGTGATACAACATAAGAGTTTATTATCATAATTGCTCATCTTATGATAGTATGTCATTTCGAACGTGATATGACAAACTATCCGTTAAGACTTTTACAAATTCTTTAACGAATCCAAAAATAGTTACATATAAACATCTTTTGTTTCGAAAATAAAATAAATCATACAAGTATGTGGAATGGACATCAAATTTTCTAACATGCAATGGCCTAACTCATAAAAATAAAATAATACTCATCTCCTTGCGATAACAGAATCGTAAATAAACATGCAACCATCATCTTACGATAATAAAAAGTAAATTAACTCTTGGACATCCATTCGCCACCACACGCAAACAATGAGAGCCCGCACTCTCTTTTAAATAAAATCAAGGACGTTGTATCTACAATACGATATGATAAGAAGGTTTATGTGAAAAACATATGCATTTAATGTGAAATAATTTAATGCTATATTGATATGGTCAATCGAAAATGGATTTTAGTTAGCTTGTATGATAAGCTCATGTGAATATCATGTGAGAACCTTAATTGATCATCACAAATCCTAATGAATTAATATAATATTATTCACAATGCAAATACATAATTTTTATAAAAATGATTAGTAGGAAACTTGTCATCATTACTAGTCCTAGAATAAGCAAAAAATATATATTAGTGTTGATTTCTAGGAGATTGTTATAGACATAATCGTTTCTTATTGATCACATTGGAGGTAACCCAAGAGCTCATTCTTTCTATAACAAAACACATTTAATTTTTTTTTCTTTTTTTTACACTTGATTTTTTATGTAAGACCTTAATAATCTTATGGGATTTTTCAGTCATGAAACTCTAATATGCTAAAAAAATGGATTGATTTACTTTTGTGAACTTTTCATTATACATGAAATTGCAAAGGTAAGGTAAAAGAAGGCATTAACGCATTATTTAGAGTAGAATACTAAAGTTGAAGGCTGAAAATTGTCGAGATCATCGGAGTAGACAAATAAAGAGACATTGGAAATCTTAGAATGAAAAGGAAAAAAAAGGAATATAATTGATCTTATTAAACCTTGGAGAATAATTTAGTTATTTAAAAAATGGGTTTGCTAATTGCACACACCCATTACCAATTGCACTCCATTACTAAAAGATCTCCATTTTCAATGGTTGCCTTCAAAAACCAAAAAATAAAATAAAGATGCCAAATAGAAATTATTGTTAGCTCATTAATTTTTGTAAGAAATATGATGAATGTCTCGAAAAATTCAATTATACGCACATTTTTTGGATATTTATTTGGATTTTTGTCCCTATTTCCCCGTATTAAGGTAATAATCACTATAAGCCTCGAAATACCATGTTGTATGTTAATTAGGCTTAATTCTACATAAATAAATTCATTTACTAGATAAATCTAATTACGTGTGTTTCTTATGCAGAAAATCAACATTTTGGAATCAAAATTTCAAGGTAAAAACATTTGGGCCCACTTTGGAATGCCCTAATCTTTAACTAATGTTCTCATCTTTTGTCTTTTTGTGCAAAAAAAAGTGGAGGCTACTTTTAGACTCTTCTACACACATTTTTCTCTATAAATAGAACTTTAATCTCTAGAGGCTCTCCCTCTCCCCTCTTGGTTCTTTTATCCAAGACTCCTTTAATCTAAGGTTCTTAGCGTATTCTCTTATTTTTTGTATTTTTATCTTTTAGTTATTTTTTTTTTACTAAAAGTCTTGTAAGAAGTAGAAGAAGGAAAGTTATAAGTTTCTCCATGAAATGAAGAAAAATTCTTTCATCTCTTATTTTCCCTCTCTTGCAATGACATTAGGCTAAGCTCCCCTCCATTGGAGAGTGAAAAAGTCTAGAGCAAGTTCTTGTGTTGTTTCTAATTTCATGCCTTTCTTTTATTTAAAATGCTTATGAGTTCTTTTTAAGATTTTTTTGCACCTTTTATTCTTAATATAGATCCTTTATGCTTAGATTATATCAATATAAAGTATGCTTAAACTAAATAATTGGTAGTAGGAAGTTTTCAAAGAATTCTACTTTATTTATGTTTCCTCATTTAATTTCATTTGCAAAACTTTTCGATCTAAGAAGCAAACACCAAGCCCTTACGATTGAGTTATAAAAAGGCTAGAGACTAGAAATTGCTCATCAACATGTTCTAGGTAGATCCACCTTCAATGGTGCTTTAATTTCATAAGTTTACTTGCTTTTAATTTCATTTACTAGTAATTTTACATCTTATAAGTTCAAAAATACAAAGAAAAACAGTTTTAATTCCATTTAGTTAATTTGAATTTTATCTTCTTAACTTAACTCTACCCCTCCTTTCTCTTGGGTTCGATCCCCTACTTGTCCCACAAGTAAGGTAAAAGTAAGATTAATATTAATTCCGGTGAGAAGAACAACGATAGTCTCATCAAAATACTTGGTGGTAAAACAAATATATTTACAACATGAGCAAAGAAGTCAAAGCCATGGAAAGTGAATAAGCCTTGAACCTTAAGTTACTATAATTAAGTGTAATTAGTAAATTAAAATCGAAGTTATAATAAAAAAGCAAAACGAAAAGAAAAAAAACTTTTTTAAAAAGGTTTGTGTGCAACCAACAACTATTGGTGTGCCCCTAGTTGATCTCCTTAACCATTGGTGTGCAACAATCGTTCCCTAAAAATAAAATTATAAATCGTAATGAACGTGGAGGATATTTAGAAAGAAAACGTTAGTAAAAAAAAGAAACTGCATGACTTGCCTATTAAATAATTGGGGAAATTACTTAAAGGACCTAGGTGGAGGGATTTCTTTCTAATTAGTCCCTAAGTTTTAGGGCTTCTCTTAATAGTCAATTTCGTTAAACTTTTTTTTTCTTTATTTCTAATAAGTCCTTGAACCTCTCCCCGCATCTCTCACAATTGAAACGTTAAATGTGTCATAACCGTTTGAACTCACTTTTTTCATAAAAAAATTTGGAATTTTGGCATCCCAATTGAATTTCAAAGACTAAAAAATTTGAGAAGGAAGAAGAAGTCATTTTCAATTTTATTACTTCGTTTTTGGATGAAAATTGATGGAGGGTTCTTTTGGTTTGAAATAATTTAAACAAAGTCGTTATGTCAAGTTATTAACCTATCTTTCCATATATTTTAGTAAAAAGAACTCGAAAAATGAAAATGGGTGGGTTTTAACAGCATTGGGTTCACCAAATTTTAAAAATTGACGAGTTCAACAATAAAAAAGGGGTGAGTTCGAGAATAAATAAAAAAACGATGAGTTTGACAATAAATAACAAGTTGTGTGAGGGAAATGTAAAATTTAGAAAATGGACTATCAAATACCACCCAAAATTAAAGTACTATTTAGAAAGAAATCCCTCCGTCAGGATCCTTTTTAAGTTATTTTCCCTAATAATTTCTGAAAAAGAAAGAAAGGGCCTGTGTGGATACATGAACCAGAAGTACTTAAAACATAAGTACTTCCAGAAGTATTTTTTGAAGTACTGTTTGAAGTAGCTTAATACATGTTGTACGTTTGGATGCAGGATCTGAGAAGTACTGTCAGAAGTGCTTCTCATAGAGTTTTGTGTTAGGAAACTATTCTGTATTTGGTTAAAATGACCATAATACCCTTATATGTAATAATTACTGTTTTTAACATTATAACTCACAACATATGCTCAAAAAAAATAACCGTTATTGTTTTTATTACATAAAAATATTATAACATCATTTTATACTCAAAATATACTTATTCTTATTTTTTTTTAAAATTCGATAGAACCTCTTCTAAATATTGGACATATGAAAAATAAAACCTGTATAAAAACATAACAACTATCATATAATAAAACCTGTATCATCATACATAAAATCATATGTAATAATCATACCAACATATGTAAAATGAAAATAAAACATTCATAAACAAAATTTATATGTGATCGTCATGCCTAAACAATAGTGATGCAACAACCATAATTAATTATGAGGGATGCTATTAGCACACCAACTTTTACTTATAACACACCAATCCATATGTGATTAATTACAAAACATTGGAGTGTTGATTTGGATTGGGGGTGGGGCTTTCACATAAAAAACATGCCAAGTTGATGAAGCTCATGTTCTTTTATGTTATATTTCTACCCATCTTTGAAACTTGGGAAAATCAACGGCTCTTTAGGGGAAAAAATCACATTTGAGTAGATTGGAAACCAAAGCATGGGATTTCTCAACATGTGAAAATTTAATAATTTACACACAAAAATCAGTGGGAGTGTTGATTTGGGATGTGTTTTTTTTTTTTTTTTTTTTTATATGAGCAAGCACATGCAAAGTAAAAAAAAAAAAAAAAGATTTATGAAACCAATGCTCAAATTTTATTCTTAAACCATTCAATTTTATCCTTAAATTAGTTGTGTATGACCCCAACCATTTAACCATATTGATTTGTGAAACCATTCAATTTTATCTTGGTCTTCTAAACATTATTATGACTGCAAGATCAAGTTCAACTATGTTCGAAAATACGAACTATATTTTTAGTCAATCGATTTTGTATAATCAGTCGATTTTGTAACAAAATTATAAAACACAGAAATTCCCCTTTGCTTTGAAAGATATGAGAAGAGAAGAGACAATCAAATGAGTGTAAGCCGATCGACTTACCTATGAGGAGAGGACGAACTCACCACTATAATCGTCGGAGACGTCGTCGCCGTAGTCGTCTAAGGGAAGATATGCTTTCGTCGTTTGGAGGAGAGAGTTTCGGGAGAATTTCTGTCGAGGATTTATGGTGAACGATAAGGGTTTACAAAACGAAAAAACATTGACTGTTTTGCCGAATTGACTCGGAGAGGTCGTCGTCATAGTCGCCTGAGGGAGGAGATGCTTTCGTCGTAAATAGGAGAGGGTTTCGATAGAATTTCTGTCGAGGGTTTCAAGCGTGAACGACGAGGGTTTACAAAATAACAGGGATTTATTTTGACGAACTGACTTGATATATATGGAGTCAAATAAAAAATTCATGAGGGTAGTTTTGGAACCGCACCTTAGACAAATTTGCTCCCTGCAAAAACAGATTTGAGAAGCACTGTTCTCACAACTTCTCATAGAAGTACTAATTTTACCTTTTTGAAAAATTATTTTTCGAAGTACTTATTTGTCCAAATGACAGGAGCTAGAAAAACTTTAAGAAGTCAATCTAAACAGGCCCAAAAATTGTTAACGAAAAAAATCCGGCGAAGTTAAGTTTGGAGTCGGGAGTAGGTACAAGGAAAATGCTAACCTCACAATGGGTAGATGCTCTGCATAAACATGATCGTTGGGATTCCCAGTGCCAATGTATCTCTAGGAGAAATGTGTTTCTCCTGAAATCATAACGGTCATGTTGATGGAGTAGTAGGTAGAAAAGTCGCTACTAGGTAATAGGTAGTCTCTTAATAGGTAGGCTCCCTTGACTTTCTACCATCTCTATAATATCATTCTGCGTTTCGGATTTCTTGACAGTCCAATTCATCATGTCTTCCATCCCCTGCAAAGGTAAATTAACATCTCTCACGCTGTGTTTATCTCTGATATCGTTGTTCTTGATTTCAATTGTTGCATCTCTTGATGTGTTATGTTTATTCTTCGTTGAATTTGTATAGCTGCGGTTGCTTGGGGACCTGGAGAACCTCTTGTGTTGGAAGATGTGGAGGTCGATCCTCCAAAACCAATGGAAATTCGTATAAAGGTCGTATGTACCTCACTCTGTCGGAGTGATGTCACGCAATGGGAATCCAAGGTCTCTTTTTTTCTTCTTCTTCTTCAAGTTTTGTAAAGAAACTCTTCAAGTGTTTTTTCCTAAATTGATTCGAAGTCCTCCATGTAATTAGTAAGCATATATATCTCCAAAATCTAACATGAATTATCCTTTTGAGTTTGATGATTTTCTTAATCATATGTGTTGGCTTTTGATTTAAATAAACAAATTTATACAATATTAAATTGAGTTTTAAATCTCTTTCCAAAGGGATGTATGGTGTTTAGAAATTAATCAAATAAGTTCATTGTATCTAGTCAAAACTTAAATTCATGAACCCATATTAATGAACCTAGGTGCATTGATTAATGTTCATGGCATTTATGTTGGTTCATAGATCAATGTTCATTCATTAATTCTAGATGAATGAATTTATAGATGAACGTAAGGTTGAAAGGTATTTTGGGACGTGTATTTAATAAATACATGTACAATGTACCTTACTTGGAAGGATTTGTGGGACATGTATTAATTAATTGTGATGCATTTCTCTAAGTTCATCTCCACCAGTATATAAACCCCTAATCCCATTCGTTTTGGTATCTCACTCATTTATCAAATCTCTCAATTTTCACTCTACTCTTTGTGAGAATTTTCCTTTTTTTCTCCATCTTTCTTTTGGGCATCCTAAAGAGGCAAAGTACAAGTTCCTACTGAGTAGTGCATACTTGTAGAGGAAAGAGATCGAGTCTAGGTTAGGTTGAATCCCGGAGATAGTGTTGTTGTGTTCCCTTGCACGAACGGGAGGCTTCGATTATCTTCAAGAAACGTTTACACGCCTCTTAGCCAAGTTGATTTGATCGGAGATTATAATTTTTTATTTGTTTCTTACAAAGAAATCAAGTTCTGTGCTCGATTTTCAACAATATGCAAGTCCTTGGCTTCTTTGAAAACCCAAAACCCAAACAAACAAAATATAGATTATTTATAAGTTACTAAATTGTGGATGTGAAAATTGTAATACTGAATTAGTACTAGTATACAGTAAGTAACAATTGTGAATCATGAGGTGATTCTCTCTCTTTTATTTTTCTTCTTGGCTGCTTTGTTGAATTTTTTAATTAATACATTTATTTAACTAATCAAAAGATAAAAGGAATAGCTATTAATTAGCAAAAAACATACTTACGAACCAAAAGGACCAAGTTCCTACCTACAATATTATGAGCTTTGACATTCCTTCCTATCCTTAGGTAAATTAAAAAAAAAAAAAAGGAATTAGAATTATCAATTACCTATGTGATTCCTCTAATTTGAATGCAAGATTTGAAAGTTAGAAGAGAAAATAAAAAAAGATTAACAACCAATTTACTTGTTCTTATTGGAGAGCAATATTTTACTACAAAAATCTTCAGTATCCCCTAAAGCTGAGAGATAATTTAATAATGTGTAGGTTTTGTTAGGGGATATGAGTGTTGGGAAACCACATGCCTTTCCTTATATTTGCAAATCAGAAAATTGGAACTAAAATAATGCAAACAGACCACAACACGAGAACTCCACCACGTGACAAAATCTTTAGTTTGAAGGAAAAAATCATGAGATCTAGTCCAGTAAAAAACTTCCACTATGTGAATAATGGGTTACTTGTTATCTCTATATGAAATCAACCTTTCCAGCCTTGGGTCCATCTATATAACCCTCTAATACAAGCTTATCACCTTCAAAGCTCCATCACACTTTGGATGTACCTCCGAGATACCTGAGAATCCACTTGAAAATTACCCATTGCATGTTGCTTGAATTTATCAGAAATCTATTATCACCATCTGTATATGTGATGTCTGGCCTCATGTACACCATAAGATGCATACAACTTCCTATGATCGGAGCATGAGTAACTTCCTTCATTTCTTTATCTCTTCCATGGTAGAAGGACATTGCTTAGAACTTAAAATCTTTTGTAAGTGGAGACTGATTTTGCTTTGTCAATTTTGAACTTTTGAAAAACCTTCTCAATGCATCTTCTTTGTGAGAACCATAGATTTTGGTTTTTCTTTCCTGATAGATTTGCATGTCTAAGATTTGTATTGCTGGTCCTAAGTCTTTTATGGCAAAGGACTTTGTTTATTTTTTTGCTTTGTTAACCAACCAGCTACTTCAAAAGACCGATCTGTTGGACAGGGGTTAAAAAGGGTATGCCACGCCTGAGTGTAGAGGAAAAACCCACTCAACATGCTTGAATTTTCTAATTTGGTCCTAAGTCTTTTATGGCAAAGGACTTGTTTATCATTCGTAACAAGCAACATATCATTAAAATAAAACATCAAAACAATAAATCACCATTGGAAAACGTCTTGCTGAATACTCAATGGGGACTGTTCTTCAACCTGTATCTCTTCATTAGCTTACAAATCGTGTTTTTTTATCTTTAACTTTGAAACCTTCTGGCTGCTCCATGTATATTTTCTTCATCCAAATCATGATAAAAAAGGTTTTTTCACAGTAGTTGCTCAATCTCTAGATCCATGTTTGTAGTCAAGCCCAACAAAACTTGAATGGATGATCTCTTCAAAAAAAATATCATCAGCATCAATGCCATTTTTTTCCCCAAAACTTTAACAATCAACCATTCTTTGTATCATGGTTGTGAGTTATTGTCTTTTGCTTTCAATATGAAAAACCCACTAGGCCTTAAATGGTTTCTTACTCTTTCTTAATTTTGCCAATCATAAGTGTGGTTCTTATCCATCTTTTTTCGCATAGTTTCATCAACTCCGCCTTATGCTCACTTTCTTGAGCTTCTAGGCAGTTTTTTGGTTTACCCCCTTTGTAAGCAAAACATACTCCAATGGAAAAATTCCTGAGATGACTTACATTGTAGACTTCCTTAATTGGGATTCTCTTGATTGAAGGGATTGATCCTCCCACTTTAGCAATTCCACATGATCTTCATTCTCAGTTTGAGCATCATCACCAACTTGTTGTACAATACTTTTGGCCCACACAGTTTTGTGTCTCCCGCTTTAGCAATTCCACATGATTTGCATTCTCAGTTTGAGCATCATCACCAACTTGTTTTACAATGCTTTTGGTCCACATAGACACATTTTTGGCCACTTTATGCACAAGCAAACTTGCAAAGTTTCAGAGCAAAATTGAAGAAATTCCATGGAAAATTGTCCAACTAAGATATAAAGCGATTTCTGATCGCTCTAGCCTAGAGTGATCGCTCCATACTTAGAGCTATTGACAAGAGCTTTTTTCCATTTTTTAAGCCCTTTTTTGTAATTTTTTGTTACTAAATCCCCCCTATGAGCCTATAAATAGAGGGGATCAAAGAGAAAAATAGGGAAGAAGGAATTGTAAGGGAAAACTTTGCCAAAGTTACACCAAAAAGCTTAAAGAATTATTGGATCTTTCTCTATTTCCGTCTAAGCCGTTTATCTTTGGTACGAGCTTCTTAGATCTTGCTTTGTTATTTATTTTCCAGCAAGTTAATGGAGTTACAACCATTGGAATTAGGGATTTAAACCAAAAAATTCATTTTTGATGCTTTGTAAGAAAATCCAAGGAATTACCCATTACTTGTGAGGTTGGATCTTTGATCCATCATCCTTGTAATGGGAACAAGAGGAAAAAAACTCAGCCACGGTCTCTCTCTTGATGTCCCTTGAATTTTGGTTGGCTCAAAAGTCTTGAAGAAAAAGAGAAAGTAATACCCCACATCTCAAACTCTAAAGGATTCTACAAAATGGATCCAAAGTGGATGAACAAAATGGTGCTTTCATGGATCCCCTTGGTTGTAATTTCTGGATTTTTGTTCTTAAAATTCACTGTTTTTGTTACTACTTCCTTTGGCTTCTCCCCATTTTCCTGCTTTTTTTTTTCCTTGTTTTTCTTTTGTTTTCTGTTTTTGCTATTGTTTGATCACTGTTTTACTGTTTTCATGCTTCTTTCTTGCTATTTTTTCAGTATTCTCTATGATCCTTTTAATGGTCATTAAATTTTCTTCTTCCTTTTCTTTGTTTCCAAGCTCTAATGGATATTCTGTTTTTATTTCTTTTGTTTTTCTTTGATTTTCCCTCAAAAATATCTTTTTCAATCATTAGTTAATTATTTTCTTTTGTGTCTACCAGTTTTTGGTTATAAAAGGAATCATTGTAACTGAATTTTGTTAGAAAGTGATTTCCGATCACTTTAGTTAGAGAAACAGAGCGATCGCTCTGACCATTGTCCACTCTTTTCTTAGTCACATTCACCCGGTCTCTTGTAGACCTACTTGGTCGTTCTCTTGAGCGACCACTTGCTCTTTTGTGCTCGAACTACCTTGAGCTCTCTTTGCAAAGTTTAGAGCGATCGCCTAATTGCTCTCTTCCAGCAACACCTTTTTCTGTTTTTTCTTCCTTATTTTCACTCTTTTCTATTTTGTCTTTTCTATTTTCCTTTGATATGTTCTGTTCTCTATGTTGTTGTGTACTACCCCCCACACCATTTTATAATTGCGATGCATTATCCCTTCTAGGATTTTGTATTTTCTCTATATCTAGGGTCTTTTTTGGTTGCTCGATTTGTGATAATTACCCCACATTTTTCTTCGGAAAAATAATATCACTTACGTGATATCATGGCTTTGCCCTTTTATGCCCTTGCATCCGAGGACTTTGCTATAATCTCGCTTATGTGCTGTGTTTCTTCTCTTAATGTGGTGTTGTACCACCCATCTATACATGCTCTCTCTTTGCACCTATTCTTTGTCTATATTGCTCATGTCACATTCATTCTTTATTTGCCCACGTTTCCATACACCCACTCTCTCACTGGAAGTTGATAAGGTTGTACCCAAACTTTCTAAAAATAAGACATTCTTTCATGACCCTTTTTGAAATATAACATCAATACTTTAATTCATTTTCCAAAAAAAAAAAAAATGCAAGAACATTTTCTTTCTCCATAGCAAAACATCATTTCTTCAAAATTTTCAGCATGGATGACTTGATTTTAAAAGCAAAAGAAATTCTAAGTCAATCCAAATGGTACAAAGGAAATGCTAGAGTATATGATTGTTTGGTGGAATTAACTAGTGGGATGGCGGATAACAAAACAATTAGGCCACCGGTCGACAATCAACAAGCATTGGATTTAGAAGCAGCGAAAGACATCTTTTATGGTTTAATGAGAGAAGAAAGGAATACCCAATAGGTACAGGCGAATGACAATATTTCAACCTCAAAAGCTCCAATAAGAGAAATTAACCGATTGTGGGAAGAAAGATTGTTAGAAGAAAACGAGGCTCTAAAGTCACAGTTTGCTCAATTAAAGGATGCTTTTGAACGAACAAGTAGAGATAAGGAAGTGAATCACATTCCTGAGAAAGACTATAGTTACACTGAAACTCCACGAAAACTTTCTTGAGATGCAGTTACTGAGAGGTTTGATTTCAAATAATATGACTGATGTTAAGAGTGCAATGACCATGATGAAGGATTTTGTCAGCGTTGAGAAAGGAGAAAGAAAGAACCATCGTAGGGTGCTTTGAAAAGAGGTCTTATTTCCCCCTTTTTTGAAAATGTTTGTTGCTCCCATTTTCCAATAGTATGATGGACCATCGCACCAGCACTAACAATCCAAAGGAAGCTCCATCTACATAAAACATACTAGTAGAGGCCACAATACTCATTCAAAATCCAATAGAAGTGGCTTCAACATCCCAGTAGGTAGCAACCCAAACACAACAATCAACTGAGCGACAAGTTCCCAAAATCATCCCACAACTTGAAGAGTGGCCAGAAGCTTCGGCAAAATACATAACTGATACAAAAGAGGATGCCCCATAGGAAGCAACCGTATGGGAATTGTTTGATGGAGAATATTGTTTTCAACCAACTGCACTATAAAAGAGGGTCAAAGTTGATCAAATTTTGAAAAAGCAAATCCTCTTTAACTGGGCTGCAAAGGATCAAAGTGTTACCCCGAAGTTTGAATACATTAGGATTTGGGAGTCGACACAATGGGCTAACTGGGTGAAAAGAGTGGTAAATAACAATGAAATGAAGAGAAGATTGAAACAGTTGGGTTTATTGGCTGTAGTGGAGATCAACATGAATGATGTCTACTAGAACAAACTGATGATGTATGTATTAACTGATCTATGGAAACCTGATACTCACACATTCATCACTGCCGGCAACAAATTCACTTTCACATTCGAAGATGCAATTAGATTTACCAAGCTACCAGTAGGGATTGAGTTGGCCTATGTGCCATTAAAGGAACTAGACAAGATAGAGAGTGGAAAAATGAAAAGGTTGAGCCGGATGAAGAGTATGTTGAATAAATCAATCAATTGAGACAAGATCTCCTTGAAGAACTGGAGGGAAAAGTACATCCATTACTACTATCAAGAGACGCATTTTGCAGTTTTTCTGGTGTACTTCTTCAGTGTATTCGTTTGCATATGTGCCTCGACATGATGCGTCAGTAACACAATATTTATCATCGTTTCTTGAATCCTAACAAGTAAAGATGTATGCCTAGCCAGCCAATGGCTTAGCTATACCAAGTCTTGGATGACTATTATTGGAAATAATCTAGTTGTTATTTTAGTTCTAGTTGTTTTCTAGTAATAACTTTTTTTTATTTATTTTTATGTAAGGGTAGTTTTGTCTTTTTTACATTTTTTTATTATTATTCTTATAAATTCTTGCCAAGATCTCAGATTGAGACTTGACTTGATTCTTCTCAAATTCTTCTTGGTATCAAAGCTTAGGAATTTCGCCCCCCCTCATCTCCTTCTTCTCTTTATTCACTAAACCTAACCTAGAGTAGCCTCATTCGATCTTCTCCCCTTCAGGGGTCTTTTAATCTTCTTTTTCTTTTATCACATGTTGCATTGACTTTTTTGCGCTGTGTTTATACCTTATGTTAGGGTTTGTTCCTTTGACTTAATTTTTTTTGGATAATAACAACAGTTGCTGTTCTATTTTGCTGTTTTTGGGGTGTGCGGCAGCACTGGGAGTGTTGTTGAGAGGATCCACAGTCCTACGACAGCCCCTCTCCTTCAATCCTGCCTTGCAACAATCCTACCACAGCAATTACTGTTTTTGAGGTGTGCGGTAGCACTGGGAGTGCTGTTGAGAGGATCAACAGCCCTACGACAACCCTTTTCCTTCCATCCTGCCTTGCGACAGCACTAGGAGTGCTGTTGGGGAGACTTACAGCCCCCCACTAGGCCTTTTACAGCCCTGGGAGTGCTGTTGGGAGCTTTACAACCTTGCGACACCAACTTCTAGCAATTCTCTGCTTTACGGCAGCACTTGGAGTGCTGTTGGGAGGATCAACAGCCTTGCGACAGTCCCTATTAGGCGCGTTTTTTAGCCTGCTCCAGTTTTTTGAAGTATTGGAAGACATGTGGTAACATCTTCACAACCCTGGGAGGCTTGCTATTGCACCTAGGGTGCTTGTAAAGTTTTTCTTCTTTGGCCCTCCAATTTCTTTCTTTAGATCTCCCTTCAAACCAAATCAATGTCTTCGGAACAAGGAATTACAACTTCCGCTACAGTCCTTAAGTCTAACTCTTTAGCCCAACGTATCACCACTGCCCTTACACCTATTTGGTCAACACTTACTTAGACATGCACACATGCCAGGAATAACTCGAAGATCTATGAGCTTTATCAAGACATTGCCCAGACTATCCAAGGGACTCAGAATATCGCCGATTACTTTGGATTCCTTCAGTCATGTTGGGAGGAACTTTCTCATTATGAATCTATTGCTGAGTTGTCTTCAGAGGAAGCCGGTTATGTGGTTAAGAAGATTACTTGACATTTGACCTACCAGTTTCTTAGGGGTCTACGTCCAGAGTTTGAGGCCCTTCGGACACAGATTCTCAACACCACTCCTTTACCTTCTTTGTATGAGATTTTTGCGATCGTTGATAGTAATGAATGTCATCGCAGGCATTCTTTTGCTCCAAGTACAGATCAGATGGCCTTAGGTGCCAATTTGAGTTTCTCTGACTCTCGTACCTTTTGATCAGGGAATCGTGATCGTGGTCGTGGTAAATGGAGTGGCCTTACTTGCAGTCATTGTGGGAAGACTGGCCATGAGAAGGCCTACTGCTTTCAGCTTTATTCTCATTTGATACCACTACTCCTCGTGTCGCTACAGTAGAGTCATCATCTATTCCTCTCACTGATCCTCCTTCTTTACTTAGCACGATTGACTTGCAACAGCTACAGACTCAGATTGCCACTATTTTCTAGGATTGGATTCATGCTTATACCAACTTCCTCCTTGGATTCAGGTATATCCCCTCGTAGTTCTACACATGTACCTGTCCTTACCCTTTTTATTTCTGACACTCACTTGCTTATTGCCATTCGCAAGTGTAAGCGGGGGTGTGTGACTGATCACCTTATTGCCCAGTTTGTTTTGTCTTTCTTCCTTTTATCAGGCCTACTTTGCAGCCACTGATTCTATCTATATTCCTCGGTCCATATCAGAGGCTTTGCGAGACCTTCAATAGACTAGAGTTATGACGGCCGAGATGGATGCTTTGCAAAAAAATAATACTTGGGAGCTTGTCACCCTTTTGTATGGGGAGCAGACTGTTAGTTGCAAATGAGTCTTTATTGTGAAATATCTCGTCGATGGGACCGTTTATCAGTATAAGGCACGCTTCGTCACTAAAGGGTTTACACAAACTCTTAGAAAATATTTTGGTGCTATATTTGCTCCAGTTGCCAAATTTTCTACTATTCAACTTCTTATCTCTTTAGTTGCATGTCACTCCTGGCCCCTTTACCAATTTGATGTGAAAAACGTCTTTTTGAATGGTGATTTGACTGAGGTTATTTATATGGACTCCCCTCCTTACTTTCGTCTTCAGGGAGAGTATTCTGGGAATGTATGCCGTTTTCTTAAATCTTTGTATGACCTGAAACAGTCTCCGCGAGCCTGGTTTCAGCATTTTTTGAGGTTATTTTATCGATGGAGTTTTCTAGATGCCACTTAGGTCATACTTGCTTTATTCGTCGATGAGTGGATGGTCGTTGTACCATTGACTTAGTTTATGTAGATGATTATTGTGATTAATGATGATGCATAGTGGATTGATAGAGTTAAGATGTTGCTGGGTCGTGTTTTTGAGGTTAAGGACTTGGGTCTACTCAAATATTTCTTGGGGATAGAAGTGGCCACTTTCGCCGTGGTATTTTGCTATCTCAGCATAAATACACATTGGATCTTCTTTAGGACACTGGGATGCTTGGTTGTTATCCTACTTCGTCCCCTATGGATCAGAATCATCTTTTTCAGGCTGGCCTGGTGATTTTTTATCGGATTCTTCTTATTAGAGACTTGTAGGTCGTCTAATTTATTTCACTAACACTAGATTGGACTTGTCTTTTGTGGTTAGTGTGGTCAGTCAGTTCATGCATACTCCGCGTATTTCTCACTTGATGCTGTTTATCGTATACTTCGCTACTTTAAGTCGCGTCCTGATCTTGACATTTTTTACTCTTTCACTGCTTATTCACATTTGTCTTGTTTTACAGATACTGATTATACTGGTTCTCTCATAGATAGGAGATCTATCTCTGGTTTATGTGCTTTTGATGGTGATAACCTTATCTTGTGGAAGAGCAAGAAACATAATACAGTTTCTCGTTCTTTTGTAGAAGCTGATTATCGTTTTATGGCCCTTGGCTCATGTGAGCTATTTTGACTTTGATCTTTGTTGATAGAGTTGGGGTTTCCTGTTTTTGGCTTTTCTACTCTATTCTGTGACAACAAGTCTGCTATCATGCTTGCTTCTGATACAGTTCTTCTCAAAAGAACTAAGCATATTGAGGTTCATATTCACTTTCTTAGGGAGAAAGTTCGATTTGGTGATCTTCAGATAGTCTTCGTACCTTTTTCAAATCAGTTTGCCGACATGCTTACAAAGTCTATTGGTCCTTTTATCAGTAATTCTCACATTGTCAAGCTGGTTTTAGTTAATATATTTTCCCCAGCTTAAGGGGGAGTATTGGAAATAATCTAGTTGTTATTTTAGTTCTAGTTGTTTTTTAGTAATAGCTTTTTTATTTATTTTTAGGTAAGGGCAGTTTTGTCTTTTTACTCTTTTTATTATTTTTATAAATTCTTACCAAGATCTCAAATTGAGATTTGACTTGATTCTTCTCAACTTCTTCTACTATCACAAAGACAATACAAGTAGAACAACCAAGAGGGCTGAGGGGCAGAAGTAAAGTTAACAGCGGATAGCGCATACAAACCATTTCGGGTGCTGTACTTATGGGCATACCCACGCTTTAAATGAATTGCACCAGCACTCGTGAGAGGTCCGCCAATAGCATATAGGGCTTGCTGCTATGGCATCAAGAAGCCAAGATTAAGGAAGACCATGGATTGTTTCGAAGAATTTTGTACAAAGTTGAAGTTGACATAACGGACATATCAGAACAACGAAAATAGAGTGGAGCCCTTTTTTGAACTAAAGAACAATGTGAATGAAGGAAGGATATAAATGGATGTACATCTATTGCATCACCACCCTTGGGTTTTTGATAGTGATGCCCTCGTACGCCTTGAAAGTACAAATGAGAGAAATGGACAACTTAACAACTCACGTGGTTTACAATCCTCACAGAGTGTCCTAACAGTTGGGGTATAAACAAGAAGTCCCCCATGCATGGGCGAGGATAGAATATGCATTGACTGCAACAATTAAGAAGCGGTATTTTGATATCCCGGAGATCAAGAGAAGGATATGGATTGCTGGAGATTAGAGGCAATGGAAGGCCACCCCAAGATATGAAAGATACTTCAAAGAGTATGTGCAAACTCGATGTACCACTTATTCCCCACTTTTGGCTAATATCATAAACACTACAAGGGATTGTACTAGTGCAAATAGTGCCCCCTACCATCAAATGTGGCTTTCAGAAGGGAGGTTCCTTACCATAGATACCATAATGGATCGGGGATGTTATGTATTAGTTGTAGGGAGGCCCAGAGAAATTAGAATTTTCAAAGAACCAACCAATGTAGATGAGTTGAATTTTGAGGAGAAAGAGAGAAGAGCGAGGGAAAAGGAACTAAGAAAACAACAGGTGTGGCAAGGCAAGGCAATGAAAATATTGAAACCGGGGAGGCACAAAGTGCAAAAGCTCTAAAAGAAAATAGGAAGAGAAAATCCAAGATAACAGAGCTAGAACAAAAGAAAAGGAAAAATAAAGGGGCAAGAGGCCACAACTTGTGGATGAGGCTATTGTCAAAGGTTCGTAACTAAGTAAACAAGAGCCCTAAACATCGGTTAAAATAAATAGAAAATGAAAAATTGTTTAGGCCAATGCTTTTCTAAACTCTTGGTACTTGATTGATTGCACTGGGTAAGGAAAAATCAAAACACTAGTTAATAAGGAAAAATTAACTAACTAAATGCAAAAAATTCAATGTCTTTTAGATACAGTAATCTGAGCGTCATAGGCGAATTACCCATCTGTGAATTTTGAAAGAAACGCAAACTTGGGAGAAAATAAAGTGCAATGTTCTTACAAGGAGGCATAAGGGAAAATAATGAGAGCTCATATACTTTTTCAACGCTAAAGACTATAGGGTTAGAAAAAGAGGCTAAATTCACAAAGCTAGTAAAATAAAACACTCACACACCCATAATGTAATAATGAGAACCTTGGAAGAAAATAGAAGGAAAATCATGCAACAGATTCTCATTATTGCCAGAGTGTATGTTGGACTACCTAGTGCAATTGCCGGAATGTATGTCGGACTACCTAGTGTAGTTGCTGGTGTGTACATCAGACTGTAGGGGGTCGCATTAGGGCTTCTCCCGTCTGACATCGGGGTTCTTGAGGGACTATTCGGTACATAGGTAGGGTTATTGGGAGGACTTACTATTTTTCTGCGGGAGGAGGATCCCTTCTTGAATTGCTTGAAGGGGGTTTTTGACACCGTTGTTGGAGCGTCGGTCTACTCGAAAGTGAGTTTGCCCTTGTCCAGGAGATTCTGGACGGCATGCTGAAAGGTGTGGCATTGGTACATATGATGTCTGGTAGCGCCCATGTGGAAGTCACAAGTGGTGTCCTGATTGTAGTTGCAGCATGTCTCCATATTCAGGCTTGGCCTTTGCAACTTGAGGAGGTTGTCGTCCAAGAGCTTGGGGAGTAGTTGCTCCACTGTCATGGGCAGTGGGGTGAATATAGTCGGGCAGGCAACGGCGGCGTGGTAGCCGTGTGACTCGCTGAGCCTCCGTCAGTACTCTATGGCCTCTAGGGGAGCTTTTGGAGGCATGCTTCGAGTAACCTTTCTCCCTTATATCTCCTTAAGAGTCTTTTGGAGTGCACCCAGGTAGATCTGCATGCGCTAGAGATTGAAGGTCAAGACTTCGTGGGTGGGGGGTTAGGAGACATGTCGGTGAATACAATGCATGTGAGTGTGTGTGATTATCCCTTTTTTAGGATGCCTTGGTTTGAGAAGTACATTTCATTACTCTGCGTTTGTGCAGGGTAACAAGATGTCTTTGAGCCTTTGAATTGACAATTGAGAAAGTTTAAGGTCTTACCAGGGATAGTTTTTTATTAAGTAGAGAACCCTGCATTGTTAGACCAACTCATTTTTTGTTTAGGGTTTGGTCCAACCACCCTTAATCATAAGAGGGTGACGGCTTGGTTGATGATATGTTAGAGGCCATGCTTGCAGCTCTGGGTAGGATATATAAGGTTTCATAGTCTTCAAAACTCCGTAAGTACTAAAATACAAACATCTCAGGTTGGTGAGACTGGGCTGGATACTTTTTGCCTCTGTTACCAAAGGTAAATGAACTCAGGGCGCTAGGTTACTTATATTCAGGGTTTGATTGTTTTATAGGAGGGGGGCGGCTATGCAAATTGGCAATGAATATGAATGTGAGCAATGAAAAACTTCAAGGGTTAAATATGGCAATAAATAATTTAAAGCAAATATATACAAAGCTTGAATCTTAAATAACTTAACAAAAAAAAAAAAAAAAGTCTATTCCCAGCATAATCGCCAATTGTAGCGCCTGTCGTCGCGATGGGTCCCTGCCCTTTTTCTCTTTTCTTTCGGCGCCTGGCCTTTTGGTCGGGTTTGACACTTGTTTAGGTTGGGGTCCTGCCCCACCTGAAGTTCAGTTGAAAAGGGGAGTCGCTCGGTGTACTACATAATTGATAGTCGTCACTGTTCATGTTCAAGGGGTGTGAACACTCACTTGTCGATTGAGATGACTCTCAATTTAGTTTGTGTGATCCAGAGATGTGGGTAAGCAATTCAATTGAGAAAGAAGGTGTTAGGTACCCCAATCCCCAGTCCTAAGGGACACTGCTTTATATTTACTTTGACCAATGCCTCGTGCTTTACTTTGCAAATTTGATAGTCTGAGAGGTGAGTGAGTGTGATTCAAATTGAATCGTAGTTTGTATAGGGGTAAGTGAGTGAATTGAAGTGATCTCGATTGATTGATTTTGAGTAGAGGATTTGATGGAGCGGCCTCTGGTCTTTCGTTTGGTCTTTCCGAGTGTGCAATGCATGAGGAGGTGTTTCAATTTACTCCGCCAGAGTAAGAACTAAAACTGGTACCAAAAATTTTAATTTATAAATGTAAATAACTTATTTATTTACAATTTTATACTTGTACGCTTGTCGGACAATCGAGCAGAGCTTCAGTGTGGTTCTCTATCCGAGTCAAGGTTCTGGCAGAGCTTCCGCAGTGTCGGGATGAAGGGGATCATGAATTGGGTAGCGGTTCAATACTATAAGGGAAAAGTGGGAAATGGTTCAGCCAATTTGAGTAGAGTTTCGGTTACATGGGAGATGGGGGAACCTTTGTATGAAGGTTGGGCGTGAAGGGATTATGGTTTCGGGTTCTTCTAGTCAGATTGTCGGGAAAACGAAAAGTATCAAGGGAGTAGGTGGGAGCTCAAGTGAGTACTAGGCTTGAGAAAGTGAGAGAGGTGTGTTGAAAATGATGGGTGCCCTTTTTATAGGTGGGAGCTCATGTGAGTAGTAGGCTTGAAAAATGAGAGAGGTGTGTTGAAAATGATGGGTGCCCTTTTTATAGGTGTGTTGAAAATGAGAGAGTGCCTTTTTTATAGGGCACAACACAAACCTACTTGAGGTAGTTTGGGGTGGTTGGGCTATCATTCTGGATTGACCAGACCGATGCTGCCGATTGGTTTGGGCAGTCCCTAGTCATATCAATAAGATTTGACTTGGGAAGTTGGTAAAAGGTTGACCTGGTGCGTGGGTTGGGCTTTAAAGGCCCAATGGGCCTGTTGGTGGGCCCATTAAGGTTTTGGGGAGTTTTGGAAAGGTTTAGGAGGGTTTCGAAAATTTGGGAAAATCTCTATTTTTGGGAAAAGTTGGGGGATTGATATGGGAATCAATGGGGGGTGTTTGAGGTTTGGGAAAGCTGTGGGAAGGTTCGAGAAGGGTTCTTAGGCTTCTGGAAGGGTCGGGAGTGTCTGAAAAGGTCTAGGGTTTTCAGTTTCAGACAAGATTTAGGTGCCTGGGAGGTTTTAGGATTAGGCTTAAGGGTTTTGGGAAGTGGTTCGGGGAGTAGGTTTTTGGTTGCTTCTTTGTCTTTGGACCTTATTGGATAGAAGGAACCTGCCAAAGTGCGGCCACTTTGTATTGATAAAGATCGGTGCGCAATTTTGGGGTGTCTATAGAGTGTAATCACTTTCTTTAAGCGATCACAACCATTTAAAAAGCGATTGCAATCGCTCTATGGGGTATTTTATCGAACACTTCTGGAGTGTTCACCCTTTTCGTCTCCTTAGCTTGCTATTTCCCACTTTTATGGTTGCTCATTAAGGTTTTGGGGAGTTTCAGAAAGGTTTAGGAGGGTTTCGACAATTCGGGAAAACCTCGATTTTTGGGAAAAGTTGGGGGATTGATACGAGAATCATGGGGGGTGTTTGAGGTTTGGGAAGGCTGTGGGAAGGTTTGAAAAGGGTTCTTAGGCTTCCGGAAGGGTTGGGAGTGTCTAGAAGGGTTTAGGGTTTTCAGTTTCAGGTGCTTGGGAGGTTTTAGGGTTAGGTTTAAGGGTTTTGGGAAGTGGTTCGGGGAGTAGGTTTTTGGTTGCTTCTCTGTTTTCGGACCTCACTGGATAGATGGAACCTGCCAAAGTGTTGCCACTTTGTACTGATAAAGATCGGTGCGCAATTTTGGGGTGTCTATAGAGTGTAATCACTTTCTTTAAGCGATCATGGCTACTTTAAAAAGCAATTGCAATCGCTCTGTGGGGTATTTTACCGAACACTTCTGGAGTGTTCGCTCTTTTCGTCTCCTTAGCTCGCTATTTCCCACTTTTATGGTTGCTCAGGTTCATCTCCTACAACAACCCATTATTTCGGTTTCAACTTTTTTTTCCCCTTTTCTACCAGATTTTCCTTGGGTTTGTGTCGTTTCTTCATTTCAAATCATTTCCAACAATTTTAGTACTCTCTCATGGTCTTTTACACGATTTAATTTGTGAATCCTAACTACACCCACTCTCGATTATTCTTTGAACTCTACCATTGTTTACCTTGACAACAATCGAAGGTCTCGAGTTTGATGACAAGTAGTAATGCTTGTATACGGTTTGGGCAATTGAGAAGATGAAAGACAAAAGGTCTGATGATAAAATGATCATTCAAATGAGAGTTTTCCCCTTTTTAAGCGAATTATGAAAATTCCTCAAGATAAGCATGACATGATTATGTGCGTTTTAGACCGTTGGACTTCTTTCTCGATCTTAATTTCTTATTGTGGGCTTGACCCTAGGAGCTCTTCCTACAGATTTGACTCGCACAATATAGCAAGCAGATGATTTGTATTGGGCTTTTCTTACCTTTGGACTTGGATAACTTCTGATGAGCCTGATATCCTTGCCCATTGATTTTGGTTCTATGGATCTCTTTTGCTTCACCAATTTTGATTTTGATGGGAGCAATGATGTACATTTTGGTTTGATGTTCACCCTTGAGCTTCTCTCTAGTGGGCAAGCATCAAGGGGACTTTATGTTGTATAATATTTTTGGCTCACAGAGTTTTGTGTCTAAAAATAAGACACATTTTTGGCCATTGAAGGTGGCATAAGCAAACTTGCAAAGTTTTAGAGCAAAATTGAAGAAATTCCACAGAAAATTGTCCAACTAAGATGTAAAGGGATTTTTGATAGCTCTAAGTCAAGAGCGATCACTCCACACTTAAAGCGATTGACAAGAGATTTCCATTTTCTAGCCCTTTTTTGTAATTCTTCGTAACTAATCCCCCTATGAGCCTATAAATAGAGGGGATCAAAAAGAAAAAAAAAAGGGAGAAGGAATTTTAAGAGAAAACTCTGCGAAATTTACACCAAAAAACTCAAAAGAATTATTAGATCTTTCTCCATTTCCTTCTAAATCCTTTGTCTTTGGTAAGAACTTCTTAGATCTTGCTTTGTAATTTATTTTCTAGCAAAATGGAGTTAGCCATTGAAATGAGGGATTTAAACCAAAAAATTCATTTTTGATGCTTAGTAAGAAACTCCAAGGAATTACCCCATTACTTGTGAGGTTGGATCTTTGATCCATTATCCTTGTAATGGGAACAAGGGGGAAAAGAACTCAGCCACTGTCTCCCTCTTAATGTCTCTTGAATTGGTTGCCTTGAAGGTCCCGAAGAACAAGAGAAAGTAATACCCCACATTTCAAACTATAAAGGATTCAACCAAATGGATCCAAAGGAGGGAGAACACAATTATATTATAATTTGTTATATTTTTCCCATCTTCATCATTTTCTTGCACCATGTGCGAATGAATTGTGAGTCAAGACCAATGAGATCATCATTGTAAGGTTGTGGCTTTTCAACCTTATGGTCTTTAAAGAATCCACATTTCTACTTTTAAACCACCTTTTCAACTAGATCCCAAAGCTTGTAACTGAACTTTTTATCTGTAATTGTGAGTCAAGACCAATGAGATCATCATTTTCTTGCACCATGTGCGAATGAATTGTGAGTCAAGACCAATGAGATCATCATTATAAGGTTGTGGCTTTTCAACCTTATGGTCTTTAAAGAATCCACATTTCTACTTTTAAACCACCTTTTCAACTAGATCCCAAAGCTTGTAACTGAACTTTTTATCTGTAATTGTGAGTCAAGACCAATGAGATCATCATTTTCTTGCACCATGTGCAAATGAATTGTGAGTCAAGACCAATGAGATCATCATTATAGGGTTGTGGCTTTTCAACCTTATGGTCTTTAAAGAATCCACATTTCTACTTTTAAACCACCTTTTCAACTAGATCCCAAAGCTTGTAACTGAACTTTTTATCTGTCCAACCTAAGAAGATACATGGAATTAAGTGTAAGAGGTGAATAAATCCTTCCCAGAAGTAGCATGGAATGAAGCACCTGTGTTAATCACACAGTCTCTATCCTGACTTATGAAGCTCAAACGTTCTTTCCCACAACTTGAGAAAATGAAGATATCACTATTTGTCACAGCTGTAGTAATATCATTGTCTTCTTTCTCATCTTTTCCTTTTTCTTCTTTTGCTCTCAATTGAGCTTATTGCACTCTCTCTTCATATACCATTTCTTATCACAGAGGTAACGTGTTATATATTTTCTAGAAATTGACTGCTTATAGACTTGGAACAGTTTTCTTCATCCCTTGTCTACGATCTCTCTCGGTTTTCTATATGCCAAGTGCTCCGATTGTGAAGAATCCAAGGATTTTATTGTTATTTCTTCATTCAACAAACTACTACTTCTCTCATGGAGACAACCCTATCTGATGCAGATTTAATTAGACACCACCAAAGTCTCGACTTTCTGACAAGGAACTAAGAAATAACAGATCTTTCAACTCATCATAAAAAATCATCTTCATAGGGGAGAGCTGTACACGGTCCATATAAAGCTACACAATTGACAATGAGGACATGAAAACCTCCATTCCGTTTTATTATTTTGGTTAATTCCGTTTATAAATTTCACATAGTTTTGATATAATTAAACTAATGTTTCACGTAAACTACATATATTATTATTATGTGTGAATGTTTTGGGCTTTTGTAATATTTTGATGCTAGTTTTCTGATTATGATTGGCTCTAATGAACTGCTAGTAGACCTAATCTCTTTGATTAAACTATATGCCATTGTCTCAGTTCATTCATTTCCTAATGTGATGATGCCTATTCTTGTTTTGGCAGGCATTTGCTCCTCTATTTCCTCGGATTTTTGGGCATGAAGCATCAGGGTTTGTTCTACATTTGATCCCTTATTCTACTTTGGTTCTGCTATAGTTGAGAAATGATGAGACCTGAGTAATATTATATTATCCCAATTTGATACTCTTAAGTCTAGTGCATATGTGGTGAATCTCCAAATTCATCTGGACCATTCAATTGATGGCCCAACTCTTGGATGAAACATAGCCTAAAAGTTTCCTTAAAAAAAAATTACATGATGAGTCAGATATTGAATGTTATAGCAACTTACAGGATTGTTGAGAGCATAGGAGAAGGAGTAACTGAGTTTAAAGAGGGTGACCATGTGCTTACATTATTCACTGGAGAATGCATGACATGCAAGCATTGTTCCTCTGGAAAGAGTAACATGTGCCAAGTATTGGGATTGGAAAGGAAAGGCGTAATGCATAGTGATCAGACGACCCGTTTCTCGATAAAAGGGAAACCTGTTTTTCATTATTGTGCTGTTTCAAGTTTTAGCGAATATACGGTAGTGCACTCTGGATGTGCCGTTAAAATCAGCGCATCTGCCCCGCTCGAGAAAATATGTCTCCTCAGTTGTGGAGTTGCAGCAGGTAACATTCTTGCTTATGATATTAATACAGGTAGGGGTGTCAATGCGAGCCCCATAGGATTGAATTTGAATAAGATGGTTGGGCCGGGCCTATTAAAAAATTGTTATTTTTAATAAGTTAAAATTTTATTGAAAAAAAGGGGTCGAGGTGACCCCTAAGAGTGCAAGAACTTATCAAAAAGGAGAAAAAAGAATGAAAAAAAATAACCGATTAGTCCGCCTCCAAATTACAGATAAAGTCCCACCTTACAACAAAATCCTCAAAAAAAGGTCCAATTATTAAAAAATTATGAAAAGCCAAGTCCAGGCTCTACCCATTGACACCCCTTACTACAGGTTTAGATACTTGGTGCTTTCTCCCGCCTGTTGTTCAAATACTTTATCATGTTTAATATGGAGATTGAGAGAATCAACCATGCAATACACAATAGGAACTATCTAATAATAAATAAAGGAAATGCTTGAAAATAACCAACACAAATTCAAGTCAAAAGAGGTACACATCTTTAAAGGTAAAAGACCCAAAAACCTAAAAAAATAGAAATAATTATATTAAAAAATGTTTCCAAAAGAAGAAAAACGTTTTTTCTTTTCTCATTTTAAAGCATTAGATAAGATAAGCTTAGCATTAGACATCCCAACAACAGCCCCCATTTTCTTTCCCATGGCAAAGGTCCCTGATGACTATTCGAAAAGCAAGAGTCCTTTTTTTTAATCCCCTTTATTTGTCTTTTGTGTAGAAAACAGTCTCGTGGATCGGTCACTGTTAGTGCTATAAGTAGCAGCTAAATGAGATAAATAAAAATAACGCAATGATTAGTAGCCTGTTTGCTGTTGCCAGCTACTAGTCCTCTTACTCCCGAAAGGGACTCAGCTCCTTATGGACCCTAATAAGCCCAAAAGCTCAATTACAATGACCCTCACTCTGGTCTTGCATGCCTTTTTTACGGCTTGGGTTCACATCACTCCTATGTAATGATCGACCATCAAACTGTTATTCCCACCATACCAGAATCCTTACAGACATCAAGCTTTACTTGAAACAAGCAAGACGAGGAAGCTAAAGCTTTGTAGATATGTGTAGGTTTCATTGAAGAAGCCTTCACTCTACTTGGGTTTAGGAGTCGCCACCATTCATGTATTTTAAGGTGTGATGGCCACCTTAAAACAGTTTTCTGAAATCTGCTTTGTCTTGAAAGTGACTCCAAACTAACCTTAACCAAGAGGTTTGAGTAAGGAGGTTTGGTTGAAGGATGGGGAAGGTGTTAGGCATCCCATCCTACTCACTAAGTTGGTGGTTACCTAGTCTTGACCATGTATGAGGACTTTTAGATATTTTTGAAAAACAGTTATGAGATTTTGAAAGGATAACTCTCAACAATTTTGGACTATAGCTTGGTTGTCCCAATGAGTTTAGGCAACCTTGTCCATGTCCTGTGATGCATGCATGCATGAGATTCTTGATGCTAATGTGCATGGAGTCTAAGATGAATACATGTATGTAAACTAAACATTCCCTTCGAAAATGTTTTTTTTTACTTAGAGTTGGGAAGGATATCTTGTAAGAGGGCCTTCTTAGATTCTATCACTCTTTTGGATATGATGCATGCTAAGTATATGAAAGCTAGGGGGATTTTTGTTGGTAATTAGCTCTAAAAAAAAACACTCCATGAATTAGGTTGTTCCTTGCATAGCTTTACCATTTCATGCTTAAATCTATATGATGAATACGGCAAGTTGGATGTGTGTGTGTGCAAGTGTATGCATGGATCATGCTCCAAGGGAGCTTGTTATGGACTTACAATGGTGAGGATCACCTAATAAAGATGGTATACTTCCTATCCCCAAATTTGTCACCATGGTTGCTTGGTATGGAAGTGCTATGAGAATGCTTTTAACTATCATGAAGGGTATGCAAGTATGTTTCTAATTACAATTGTCATGCTAATGCTCTCATGGAGCTTATTATGGACTTACAAGCGTGAGGATCACCTCAAGAAGAGGGTGTACCCTCTAATCCTTATTTTGCCATGATGGATGCTTACACTACATGATGGTGTTTTTATTATGAACTACATGATTTGGGTGTTCTAAAATTTTTCCTAGAGGGTCTTACTTACTCTTTCATCTGGGTTCTCACATGGAGGTAAAAGTGGGAGAGAGGGAATGCAGTTAAAGTAAAGATGCACTTAAGAGTATTCCTACCTTGGTCTTCTTCTTTTTCTTTTTGTTGTTGTTTTTCTTCTTGAACCTTCAAAACTTGACTTCAAAATGGGTTGAGATGGCACTTGGACAGAGTTTTGGGGTCTTACAAGCTCTTGAGAGAAGAATTGAATAGAATTTTGGGAGGAGAGAAGACTTGGTACTCAAGTCTTGGGTGCCTCTTCTATTTATAGGCTTTTGAAGACCCTTGGGGATGTCCATACATCACTAGTTCAATTTAATTTCAGTCCATCAAAGAGGACTTGATGGTTATTTACCTCTTAATGAGTCTTACAAATCATGATGATCAAAGGATAAGTGTGTGTAAATCTCACTCAAGGTCTCTAGAGAATTCTTTGAGGGATTGAATTGTCCATACCATTGAGAAGAACTTGAATTTCATAAAACCTTAATTGGTGGCATGCAATTATTCACACTTGGAAGGTCTTAAGGGTCATTTACTCTACGTTGAGCTCTAACAACTTGAGGTTAAGAGGGTATGCTCCTTAAGTTCTAGAGAATTCTTCTTGACGGGTAAAAGGTTCCAAAACTTTTAACTTAGTCAAATTACATTGCACTTTTAATAAATGGAAAATAATTAATCAAAAGAAGAGGGTCTCAAAGGTCAATTACCTTGCTTTGAGTCTTGACAAACTGAGGTTAGAGAAGTAATTGGACTTTGAGAGGGCAAGAGGAAATTACTTTTAAGGATACCACAAATACAAGAAAACCTTGGTAGAAACATGCATGGAATGATTAGGGGATGAGTAGAGTGGGTACTTTACCTTCATTCTCTCAAGATAAGAGGGTAACAAAGTGATTAGTGAAGGTGTTAGATTAATTCATTATTATTATATTCTTAGTTTGTAGGCCCTTTTTAGTCTTTTCCTTATTTAAATCTTTGTAATACTTTAAAACCTAATTAGGGCTAATTAATTGAATAATAAGAAATTCTCTAAGTTTAATTTGGTATCGAGCCAAAAACTCTTTGCCTCCATCGAAACCTATTGCTACAAACTCCATTAACTGATTCTTCGTTAAATCATCCTCAACTTCTCTCGTTTTCAATTTCATATCACCCCTACGGGGGTCTTCTGTCACTACAAACCCTAATCGCATCATGCGATAGGGAGTTAACACCTATTCGAAGCCTACATTCAGGCTATTCTCACAGCAATGATGCTGTTTGGTGCCTAAAATAGCAAGGTGACTTTCTCTGAGCCTTGCGACACTCAAGATAGAAGTTTCGATCTTGTGCAACCATTGTAGGTGGCTGTATGAGACCTACGATCACATCATGTACCATTTTTTGAGTTTTTTAACCGTCGTGAGTGGCTGCTCAACCTCGTGCGACCATCGTAGGTGAGTTTATAAGACCTGAGATCACAGCAGTAGGCTGTTTTGGAGCTCACGATCACAGAAGATCATGGTTATGAAATCTGCAACACAACAGGATACCTCCACAGGACCTTATGATTGCAGTAGATTATTGTTTTGAGTTTGGCGACACTTTACGATCATAGCAGAAAGCTAACGACTACTTCAGATGGGGATTCTTGTATCTGCGACACCTGTGATCACTGCAGAAATACAGTTTTGAAGCTTGCGATCAGTTTTTGAGTCTTGGTTTGAGACCTACGATTACTGCAGAGGTGCAGTCAGAGGTCTACAACCACTCGAGTGATGGTGGTCACAGAAAACTCCCTGTTTTTTTTTTTTTTGAAAACTAACTCTTTGTTTGGGAGGATCACAGTAGTAGTCGCAGATTTTTTTTTTCTTGATCTCCCTTTCCAAACCAAAGTACATATTTTGTGTTTGTTATGGCCTCTGAGATGTCTTCTTCCTCGATCACCGATGATAGTGCTGAATCAGGAGGTCTTCCCTCTCATTTGATAGATTTTCCAGGCATTCAAATCACCACCGTAAAATTAGATGGTCCTAATTATCTTCTTTGGGTTCGTTCGGTTGAAATGTTTATTGGTGGAAAAGGGAAGATTGGTTACCTCACAGGGGTGGAAAAACAGCCGGCATCAACGGCCACTACTTACCCCCAATGGTTTGCTAATGACTCTATGGTCCGTTCTTGGCTAGTTACATCTATGCAATCACACATTGCAGTTGGTTTCATGTTCTCCAAGACTGCAAAACAGATATGGGATTCCACAAAAAATATCTACTCGCAACGTCAAAATAATGTCCGAATTTTTAACTTGGAGCGTGAGATTTCCCGCCTTTCGCAAGGAGACTCTTTAGTCACCTTCTATATATCACAGCTACGGGCTAGATGGGAATAGTTGACCTTCTACTCCTCCTATGATTGGAAGGACTCGGGTGATGAGGCATTATATGCGTCGATTCTGGATAAGAATCGAGTTTTTCAGTTCTTAGCCGGACTCCGGGATGAGTTTGAGTATGCGAGAGTGCACTTATTGGGTATGGATCCTTTTCTGTCCCTATAGACCGCATATTCCTATGTTTTGGTTGATGAGAGTTGTCGCGCAGCTATTCTACCTCATTCTTTAGGAGAACATGCAGCTATTCTACCTCATCTCACTACTAATCTTATATCTGTTAGTAGTATTACCAAAAACTTGAATTGTAGTGTAATATTTTATCCCTCTCATTGTGTCTTTCAGGATCTGGGGTCGAAGAGGACGATTGGTACTGGACGTGAAGTGAATGGACTGTATCTCTTGGACGTACCTGGTTCCCTTAGCATCCATTCTGTCTCCCAGCTTAGTAGTAGTAGTTGTTCTAATAAGGCTCTTGTAATGCGTTGGCATTTACGCCTAGGCCATATTTCTTTTAGATATTTGAAACACATGTTCCCTACTTTATTTAATAATAACAATTTGCTTGATTTTTCATGTGAAACTTGCCAATTAGCTAAACATGTGCGTTCCTCTTATCCCATTAGTATGAATACTACTGCACCTGCTATGTTTGACCTAATTCATTTTGATATATGGGGTCCTTCCCCTGTTACATCAACCCTTGATTTTCGTTATTTTGTTCTGTTCATTGATAACCATAGTCGTATCACTTGGATTTATTTAATGAAACACAAGAGTGAAGTTTATGGGATTTTCAAGCAATTTCTTGCTATCTCATACCTAGTTTGGTCGTACCGTCAAGACCTTCCGTTCTGATCTTGGTACTGAGTACACCTACAGTGAGGTCTTGAAACTTTGTTTAGAATCTGGCATTGAGCATCAAATGTCTAATGTTAAGACTCCTCAGCAGAATGGTCGATCCGAACGTAAAAATCGCCATATTCTAGAGTTAGCTCGTGCCATTTCTATTGGAATGAACGTGCCCCAATCCTATTGGGCTGATGCAGTACTTACTGCTGTCTATCTTATTAATCGAACCCCATCCCAAGTTCTTCAGTTTGTCACACCCCTTTCTAAGCTCTATCCAGATCGTCTCCTTTTTCTACTTCCTCCACGTGTTTTTGGGTGTGTCTGCTTTGTTCAAATTCTTGACCAAACTCGTACTAAACTAGACCCTAAGACTGTAAAATGTATTTTTTTGGATTATTCTTCTACCCAGAAAGAATACCGATGTTACCATCCTCCTTCTCGACGGCGATTCATTTATCGGGATGTTTCATTTTTTGAGCATACCCCGTACTACAATGGGTCCGTTGGCATTCAATCTGAATTATTTACCCTCGATTCATCTATTGATCCTTTCCCTTTTTTATTTCCACTTCCCATACCTGTTCCTCCATCTCCACCCCCCGTCCGTTCGTCATCTCCTTCTTTGCAGGTTTACTCTCGGCGTTTTCGCAATACTCCATCACTCCTATGCCAGACCAACTCGCTTCCTCGCCTTCAACTCCACCTCTTGTTCACTGTGATGACCGTCCCATTGCTATTCGTAAGGGTAAGCGCACTTGTATTTATTCAATTTCTAATTATATATCTGATTCGGTCCTCTCACCCTCCTATCAGAGTTTTCTTGCTTCTGTGTCCGCTGTTTCTCTTCCAACTACTGTTGCAGATGCTATTACCCATCCTGAGTGGCGCGTCGCTATGATTGATGAGTTGAATGCACTTAAAAAAACTCAGACTTGGGAAATTGTACCTCTTCCACCTGGTAGGAAGGCGATGGGATGTCGCTGGGTTTTCAATCTTAAGTATAATCCGAATGGCTCTATTGCTCGTTATAAGGCCCATTTGGTAGCCAAGGGTTATGCTCAGACCTATGGTATTGATTATCAGGAGACATTTGCTCCGGTTGCCAAGATGACCACCATTCGCGTTCTTCTTTCTGTTGCTGCTATCAGAGGGTGGTCTCTCTTTCGGTTGGATGTCAAGAATGCGTTTCTTAATGGTGATCTTCAGGAAGAAGTCTATATGGTCCAACCTCCTGGGTTTCTTACATCTGCTTCTCCTGCACATGTCTGTCGCCTTCGTCGTTCTCTTTATGGCCTGAAACAGTCGCCTCACGCATGGTATGAGCGCTTTACTAAAGCTATGCGTCAATTTGATTTTCATCAGAGTTCTGCTGATCACATTCTTTTTTTGCATCACTACCAAGGCAAAATTGTAGCTCTGATTGTTTATGTGGATGACATTATTCTTACTGGAGATGATGCTGTTGGCATTGCCGAGGTAAAAACCTCCTTAGGCCGTCAATTTGAGATTAAAGACCTTGGGCATCTTCGCTATTTTTTGGGTATTGAGGTTGCGCGGTCTCAATCCGGTATATTTATTTCTCAGCGAAAGTATGTTCTTGATTTACTCAGTGACTTTGTTCAGCTTGGTTCTCGTCCCACTGATACTCTTATTTAGCAGAATCACAGGTTAGCTGATTCTGAGGGGGAGTGTTTGGAGGATATTGGTCAATATTAGCGTCTTGTGGGACAATTGATCTACTTGTCTATGACTCGCCCTGATATTGCCTATGTTGTTAGTGTTGTAAGTCAGTTTATGCACTCTCATCGAACATCTCATTTTATTGCTGTCTATCGTATTCTTAGATATTTTAAGGGATGTCCTGGTCGAGGTATCCTGTTCAGTAATAATGGTCATCTTCGCCTTGAGGCATGGACAGATGCAGATTATGCTGGTTCGGTGACTGATAGACGGTCTACTTCTGGGTATTTAACTAAGGTTGGTGGCAACTTGGTAACTTGGCGCAGTAAGAAGTAGGATGTGGTTTCTCTGTCCAGTGTTGAGTCAGAATACTGAGCTATGGCACTTGAAGTGTGTGAGTTATTGTGGCTGAAGATCTTACTAGCAAACTTGTGTCTTCTTGTGCCAGTCCCGTTCTTACTTTATTGCGATAATAAATCAGCTATTAACATAGCATCAAATCCAGTTCAACATGATAGAACGAAACATATCGAAGTTGATCGTCATTTTATTAGAGAAAAGATTCTTTCTGGACAGATTTGTACTCTTTTTGTACCTACATCTCAACAACTCGCTGATATTCTTACTAAAGGTGTTAGTAAAATAGCCTTTGAAGGTGTCTTGTCCAAGTTGGGTGTTGTTGATATCCACGCACCAACTTGAGGGGGAGTGTTAGATTAATTCATTGTTATTATATTCTTAGTTTGTAGCCCTTTTTAGTCCTTTCCTTATTTAAATCTTTGTAATACTTTAAAGCCTAATTAGGGCTAATTAATTGAATAATAAGAAATTCTCTAAGTTTAATTGAAGGGTTATGGTGTAAACATACCTTAAGAAAATTTGTAACACATGGGGTAGAGATCCAATAAAAAAACAGAAACTGTTAGTCCTTCCCTAAGACCTACATGTGCAAAATTACCATGGTCCTTGCTCCTAGGACGGACCATGCAAAAATAGGTCTAGTCTATGCTTGAACCAAGTCTATTTCAGGCTTTTATTGGATGGGGGCTTTGGGCCAGGATTGCACCTTGGATTTTTTGATGGTTTTGGGACTAGGCTCTATCCTGCAAGATTCTAAGAGCTTTCGGGGCTTGATCCAGACAAATTTGTGTGTTTACAAGCTTCCTAGACAAGGCTTATTCCATACTTAGCTTACTGTCTTGTGTAGTTGCCCCTATCTCTAAAGAGCTTATGCACTCCATTCATTGACTAAATGAGCATTACAATGAGTGAGCAAAGACTTCAATTTGGTGGCTTCCCTACCAACATACAACCATAACATGACAAAACTCCACCTATAAAGTCTTTGGCCCAGCAAGTGGATATAGGAAAGTCTACTTGTGCACTAGCTCCACCCCACCCCCACCAAAAAAAAAAAAAAAAACAATCTTTAGCTCTTTGGGTGGCCAAAGCGTGGGCCCCTTATTAAGGAGTCAAAACACCAAGGTGGTTGTGTTCCAGGGGCCCTACACTTGTCGGGCTAAAACACTAAGGGTGAAGTGTTTTAGCCCTTCACCCTTAGTGTCATGGGAAGTGAAGGAGGGGGGAGGTGAGAATTTGAGTAGTCTCTCTTGTGAGCATTCTACTAATATCTTGTTCCGGCCATTAGGCTCCTTCACTCCACTCCTTCATTTTCACATAAGATTCACCGATTTGGTTCGTTTTATAGATTATTGATGGGATACTCGAGAAGCATAATATTTTTTAGGAACAACTTGTACGACAATAGATAGGGATCCGGTTTGGTATTTATGCCCCATGCTCCTCCAAACAATATGGTAGCCTTTCAACTTGTACTGCTCACACTCCTATATCCACAATCACAAAGTCAGGGTTCGGGAATAAGTTGGCAAGGAAAAACAAAACAGATAAAAGGGGGAAAACATTGGAAAAAATTGTGAAAAATCAAAATAGGGTTAGGACTGAAATTATTCCTGTTAAGTGGTGTTGTTATTTATATCATCAAATCCGTTTTAAACTTTAATAATAAAAATGAATGAAAAAAATCCTCCAAAATTTTCACGATTTAATCGCGAATTTAATTGTGAAGTTTGTTACAATCACGACTTTTTTAAAACAAAGTTGTGATCAAATCATGTTTAATCAACAAATGAGAAAGTCGTGATTTAATTATGATTTTTTTTTTTCGAAAAATCAGCAACTTTAGCGACTGTAGCTATATCTTCATGGCACCTTTTCCACCATACTGTGAGCCTTTCAGCTCATACTGGTTAGACTTCATGACTGTAGTGATGGTTGCCCTATATTCATGCTCTCACTTTCAACAATTGTAGAGAAAGGAAGATATGATACATCTTGATTTGTTATTTACTTGGGTGATCTCTAGGTTCTCCAAAGCTCTGGAATGGAAGCAATAAGAGCCTAAGGAGCTCAAATGTTTGTCATAAGAAAGCCTAAGCCCTATCTCTAAAGAGCTTCTAGAGCTCAGTTACTCACTCATTTGTGATGATTGATTTTTAAGAGTTCATAGAAGTTGGATCTGATGCAACAAGCCAACTTTGCGAGTCACTAGAAAATACTAAAGCATGCATAACTGCAGTCACCTTTGATGACGTGGAGTTGATGACAACAATCCCCTGTTGTTCATAAATGGCGAAATAAATGGAAAAAGTATTCTCAAACCCTATACGAATCAATTTATATGTTTTTTCATATGAAAGGAGGAACTAATTTGTTTTGTTTATGAGTGAGTGCAAGGAATATAAATCATGATGTATAGATCTTGTTGAAACTAATCCAATGAAACCAGTTTCGGTTAAATTTGTTATGTTATTTTTCTCTTCATTGTTCCACTCATGTTTGTTTCTTTTATGATTTGCTTATATCTATCATCTTACATTCGATTCAGCTATTGGTTTGGGGTTCATACTTTTTAGGTCTTGGTGCGGCTTGGAAGGTTGCTGACATAGATAAAGGATCAAATGTAGTTATTTTTGGTCTTGGAACTGTAGGCCTCTCTGTAAGTGTGAGAACTTAGTAAAATTGTGTAACACATTTTTTCCCAGAATGTTCTCATTTCGTATCCCTCAACACATTTTTGATCAATCACCATTTCTTCTTGTATAAGTAGGTAGCTCAAGGTGCCAAGCTAAGGGGTGCATCTCGAATAATTGGTGTGGATACTAATCCTGAAAAGAAAGAAACAGGTAATCATAATTTCTGTTGATAATTATGGTTTGATCCATTTGGAGACATGTACATTGTTGATGGCCATCTTTTCTTGGTATACAGGGAAGGCTTTTGGGGTAACTGAATTCATCAACCCAGATGATTGTGATGAACCAGTTCAGCAGGTATTTCATTCTCATTGAACTCCCTGGACAATTTTTTTTATCAAAGAAAATTTTACTGGTGAAAGAATGATATAAAGCGATGAAGGAAAAACACCACAATATATATAGGGACCGATACCTACAAGATATAGCGACAGGAGCCAAGCTTCACTAAGGCAGTGTGATCTCTCACCCTACTGGAAGAGCCACATGATTGAAGCCTCCTTAAATAAGGGACTAGCTTTAGTTGTTTCTTTTTCACAGGTTAAGAGTTGTTTTGGAAGTTATATTTTGATCCCTGAAATTAGGAAGCTTCTAATAAGTTTAATTTTTTAGTTTTTTCAACAATTTCTTTTTGTTTTTGTTTTTTCTGATCTGTATTGACTCAAAACATAGCTGGAATTCAAACAGTTGAGATGAATAGTACACAGAGATCCAATCATATTGCCTCATTGCTTTACCCTGGAGAAATTCAAAGCCTCAAAGGTGGCTCACTCCCTTCATAAATGTGTTTGCAAATCCCTAATTTTGTTGAGCTCAATGCCTCAAGAGGGATTGTTCCATTTTGATGGGAAGGCAAGTTATGTTTTCTGCACGAAGTTGAGTTTTTGAAGAAAAGTTGAAGGTTTGGAGCAAATGAGGTTCTTGTATGTATGTAAAGCAAGACAACTGGGCTTCTCAAAAAGAAGGTTTTCAGTCATTGTGAGGAAATTAAGTTATTTCTTCTGAATATGTGAAATAAAAGTTATAACAAGAAAGGAGTTTCTTAATATGGTTATAATGGAGATCGAGTGGAGGCAAAAGTTGATATCGAGATGGCTGTAAGAAGTGGACAGGAATATCAAATTCTTCATGGAATTGCTAATCCTAGCACATATCACGGCTTTTAATCAATGGTCAAACTTATAGAGGAAATCAGAAAGGCAGTAGTAAAGTTCCCTTCAAATTTATGCTTAGAACCATGTTTAGTGCGTCGTACCCTAAATGGGCTTGATTTCGATTTGTATTAGTTAGGCTCAATGGCCACAAGTTAGAGAAGCCAATTATAGAGGGAGGGGTGCTTGGTGAATTGATTGGAGATTTTGCTCCTTGCTTGGAAATGTTTACATTAAAAAATTGTTAGTGATCATCAAGTGTGATTTCATCAGTGGTTGTGGTGATGATGCTTACCTTGATTGTAGTTTTGAAAGTACTTCCATCACTATAATCCCAAATACAGGCGGAACTGAAACTAAAGGTTTCTAACCAATTAGCCTCGTTGAAGTGTAATAACCTGAATTTTCATTGTGAATCTTGAGGAACAATTTGAATATTAGGTCCTATTAAATACCAATTTTGATAGAAATGTTTTGAAGAAAAATTGACTTCTCCATTAGACTCAAAATAGCCGAGAAACATAGTTTAGACTGCAAGCATGCCTAAATTTGAGTTCAATCGAAGAATCAAGAAAATCTCAGAAAGCACGCAACTAGCAATCAAATAGTGATTTTTTTTAGAAGAGGTTTTGGGACAAGTAAGGAATACCATTAGGTTCGTATCGAAAAATTGTCCGGTTAGAATTTAGGCTTGCTTAAATATGAGTTTAAGTGAAAAAAGATAAGAAACCTTGAGATATTTTTTATTTATGACGGGGGTTTCGGACCTGTAGGCCCGAGACTAGCAGTGGCGAGGCAACTGGCCTCTTAGAGTACCATATCTCGCCCAAATCCCCCAGGTACATGCAATACCCCACAAATCACACATATCAGGTAAGCAGGGATAAATCCAGGGGGGGGGGGGCTTGAACTAAATACCTCTCCATTTTTGGAGGGATGCCTTGGCCACTGCGCCCAACGCTCATTGGTTAGAAACCTCGAAATATGTGTATGTAATTGTTGAAAATGAGCTTTTTTCTAGAAGATGTTTCTGAACAATGTAATCACATGGACTCGTAGATCTCGAAAAAAATACTACTAATTGACTGTAAATACATCAAGATTGGAGACTTGATGATAAAAAATGAGAGCTAGCAAATAGCATTGGCCGAGTTTGACTAAGTCAACCCATGTTGACCAGGGTTAGAAGGTGACTCACCTGCTTGTGATGAGTCACACCATCAGACATAAGGTTTTGACACCTTCACCACCCATGTGTCCTCTCCACATTTAAACCTTATAAAATACATTTTTTTTTTTTTTAAAACAGAAGAAAAGTTTGTTTATCATTTTCATTTTATTGAACTAAATACCTCTCCATTTTTGGAGGGATGCCTTGGCCACTGCGCCCAACGCTCATTGGTTAGAAACCTCGAAATATGTGTATGTAATTGTTGAAAATGAGCTTTTTTCTAGAAGATGTTTCTTGAACAATGTAATCACATGGACTCGTAGATCTCGAAAAAAATACTACTAATTGACTGTAAATACATCAAGATTGGAGACTTGATGATAAAAAATGAGAGCTAGCAAATAGCATTGGCCGAGTTTGACTAAGTCAACCCATGTTGACCAGGGTTAGAAGGTGACTCACCTGCTTGTGATGAGTCACACCATCAGACATAAGGTTTTGACACCTTCACCACCCATGTGTCCTCTCCACATTTAAACCTTATAAAATACATTTTTTTTTTAAAAAAACAGAAGAAAAGTTTGTTTATCATTTTCATTTTATTGAACTAAATACCTCTCCATTTTTGGAGGGATGCCTTGGCCACTGCGCCCAACGCTCATTGGTTAGAAACCTCGAAATATGTGTATGTAATTGTTGAAAATGAGCTTTTTTCTAGAAGATGTTTCTGAACAATGTAATCACATGGACTCGTAGATCTCAAAAAAATACTACTAATTGACTGTAAATACATCAAGATTGGAGACTTGATGATAAAAAATGAGAGCTAGCAAATAGCATTGCCGAGCCGAGTTTGACTAAGTCAACCCATGTTGACCAGGGTTAGAAGGTGACTCACCTGCTTGTGATGAGTCACACCATCAGACATAAGGTTTTGACACCTTCACCACCCATGTGTCCTCTCCACATTTAAAACAGAAGAAAAGTTTGTTTATCATTTTCATTTTATTTTTTCGATCTTCTTCTCCAGATTTTTTTTCTCTAGCAACCTGTCTTCTCCATTCTTTTTCAAATTCTGCATCTTCTCTAACTCTTCATCTTCATCTTCTTCATTTTCTCAAATTAGCCATCTTCAATCAAGTTTTCTTCTTAATTTGTTTTTATTTTTCAATTATGTTTTTTTTCTACTGTTGCTGGTCCAACAAAAAACACCAAGCAACCATTATCTTCATCTTCAATTTCTTCTTCAATCTTCTTTAGTCCATCTTCTTCTAACACACAAACCAATATTTTCTTTTCCAGCTTGTTGCTGGCCAAACAGCATAACCAGCCATATCCTTCAACTCACATCTACCCATCTTCAAGGAAGAAAACCAATTCATCATCTTCCATAAACTCTACTTGAAAAATCAGCTACTTGGAAACCTAAATTCCTCTACCCATCTTCAAGGAAGAAAACCAGTTCATCATCTTCCACAAACTCTACTTAAAAAATCAGCAACTTGGAAACCTAAATTCCTCTATCTTAGAATAGAAGTTTGAAGGTAATGCAAGAGATAGAAGTTTTCATCACTTCAATAACTCTAAGAAGCACTTTTCCATATTGAGTTCTGGGAAATTATTTAATTTCGAAGGCAATCTCCAGCAGGTTTAGGGAAGATGAAATCATTAATCGGGTTAACCTTCATCATCTTCAGCTCTCATTCTTCATTATCTACTCTTTAATCATATCATAATTCAAATCAAGATCAAAATCAGTTCAACCTAAAGGTCATTAGAAGGTATTGGAAATAATGAAGTTTATTATGAGTTTTCTATTTCTATATAAGGGCATTTATGCCCATTCACACATTAGTTATTATAAAGATCTGCCAAGCTCTCATTATGAGACTTGACAATTACTCTTCACAATTCTTCTTGGTATCAAAGCCTTTCAGAGGACGCATTGATCTCTTCTTGGGATTTTTTTATTCCTCTTCACTTCTTGGAGTCTTGAATCTTTGCTTCTCTCATTTTTTCTCTTCTTCCCTTATCAACACCTTAGATCTTGAAAACCTAATAATCTAGCAAGAGCTTCATTAGGAGGTCTCCCCTTTGGGTTTTGTTTTGTTTTTTTCTCTGATTCATGATCCTTAATCACATGTTGCGATAAGGATTGTTCCCGTTTTCACATGATGCGATTTTTTGCACTTTGTTTATACCCTATAATAGTGTTTTCTACCTTTCGATAGACTTTTTTGGTCTATCCCTAGCCTACGACAACAATTTGGTGTCTCTTCTAGGGTTCATTGATCTATTTTGTGGTGGCTTGTGACAACAATAAACTGCTGCTGGGTGACCTGCGACAATAGTAGGATTGTTTCTGACAACAATAAATAGCTGTTTGACATCAATAAATAGTAATAAACTGCTGTTTAACAGCAACAAACAGGTCTACACAAGACCATAAATTTGTTTGGTGGTTTGTGACAGTACTGGTGGCTGCTTGGGTACCTGTGACAACACCATAGACTTGTTGGGAGGCTTGTGACAGCAATAAACTATTGCTGGGTGACCTGCGATAGCAAGGGAGGCATCCTTGGTGACCTGCGACAGCAGTAAGATCGTTTTTGGTTGCCTGCAACTGGGCTGGTGATTGATTGGGGGCTTGCAACAGCATCACAGCCTTGTTTGGCGGTCTACTACTCCAGTTTGGTGGCTGTTTGGTGGTCTGCACATCCCCACAGTCTTGTTTGGTGATCTACGACTCTTGATTGGGGGCTTCTTGGAGGCCTGCAACAACAAAACAACAGTGGTTTGCTGTGTGTTTGTGGACTAGGAGTTGTGCTGTTTGGGTTGTGTGAAGGTCTGCGACAATAGCAAACATCCCTGTGGAGATTTGCGATAGCAACAACAGTGCTATGTGTGTTGTGTGCAGGTCTGTGACAACAACTGGGGTGTTGCGACAAGGCTATGGTGCCACTTATTTGGGTATTGGGTTGAGATTATGAGATATCTCCTTTCAAGCCAAAGTCTCAAGTCTGGATTCTCACACCCTAAGTGTATGTTAATTTGATCATACATTTTTCCTCATCAAATGGTAGTCTTTTTACACTTGATTATTGGTTTTCTTTTTATCCATTTGTTGTTGAAAGGTATGATGTCGCATCAGTCTTGGTTTCGGTTCGTGAGACTATTTGGGAACTAGAAGCAAATTTGGATGGCTTTTGAGTACTGTTACTACTCGTTGTGGCCGAGGGGGCCGCGGTCATGGTCAAGGGAGTAGTTTTATTTGCAGTCTTTGTGGGAAGACAATCCATGAGAAGATCAGATGCTTTTCGCTCTATCCTCATTTGTTGAGTTGTACTGCCACTCTTTCGTTGGGGCATTTTGTTCCTTGTGCTACCATTATGGATTTCTCACTTATTCCCACCACTGTTTCTCCTGACACTATTGATTTACAATAGCTTCAAACCTAGATTACCACTTTTGTTCGTGATAGAAGAATTTTAGAAGAGAAAAATTAACTCTCATAATGAGAGCTTGGTATATATTTATAACCCAACAAAAGGGAATGGACATAAATGCCCTTACACAGAAAGAATAATAGAAATAAATCCATATAAAGCAAACTAGAACTAACTATCTATTCTAATATTTTCAATACTCCCCCTCAAGCTGGGGCAAATATATCCATTAGGCCTAGCTTGGCGAGATGAGAGTTTGTGACATAAGGTCCAGCAGACTTTGTAAGTATATCAGCTAGTTGATCTGAAGAAGAAACAAAGATTGCCTTAAGTACACCAAATCGAATTTTCTCCCTGAGAAAGTGAACATCAACTTGAATATCCTTAGTCCTTTCGTGAAGGATTGAGTCAGATGCCAATATGATAGCAGACTTGTTGTCACAGAACAACGAGAAGGAACTAACAGTAGGAAATCCCAACTCTATTAGCAAAGATCTAAGCCAAAGAATCTCACATGTGCCAAGGGCCATAGCATGATACTCAGTTTCAGCAGAGGAACGAGAAACCACACTATGTTTCTTACTTTTCCACGAGATAAGATTACCACCATAGAAAGTACAGAAACCAGATGTAGATCTCTTATTTGTAAGAGAACCCGCATAATCAGCATTAGTGAAACATGACAGATGTGGCTGAGCAGTAGATGAATAAAATAAGCCTAGACCAAGACGAGACTTCAAATAGTGAAGGATACGATACACGACATCAAGATGAGAGGTACGCGGAGCATGCATAAACTGACTGACTACACTAACTGCGAAGGTCAAATCCGGTCTAGTGTTAGTCAGATAAATCAAACGGCTTACGAATCTCTAGTAAGATGAAAGATCAGATAAAAGTTCCCCAGATTCAACGTGAAGACAATGATTCTGATCCATTGGGGAAGAGGCAGGGCGACAACCAAGCATACCAATGTCCTGAAGAAGATCTAATGTGTATTTATGTTGAGATAACGAAATACCACGGCATGAGCAGGTTATCTCTAACCCCAAAAAGTACTTGAGCGGATCTAAGTTCTTAACCTCAAAAGCACTACCCAATTGCCTCTTAACCTTATCAATCCACTGTGCATCATCTCCAGTTACTATAATATCATCCACATAAACTAAACAATAGTATTGCGGCCATCTACTCCTCGTCTAATAAAGCAAGTATGGTCAGAGTGGCATCTGGAAAATCCCATAGATAAAATGACCTCAGAGAAACGTTGGAACCAGGCTCGCGGAGATTGCTTGAGGCCATACAAAGATTTAAGAAGACGACATACTTTCCTAGAATACTCTCCCTGAAAATGAAAGCCAGGAGGGGGATCCATATAAATGACCTCTGTCAGATAACCATTTAGAAATGCATTCTTCACATCAAGCTGGTGAAGAGGCCATGAATGACAGGCCGTTAAAGAGATAAGTAGACGGACAGTAAACAGTTTGGCTACAGGGGCAAATGTGGCTCCAAAGTCCTTTCCCGGAGTCTGCGTAAATCCCTTAGCGACAAGTCGAGCCTTGTAGCGATCAACAATACCATCTGCGAGATACTTGACTTTGAAAACCCATTTACAACCAACAGTCCGCTCCCTAGAAGGAAGATAAACAAGATCCCAGGTGTGATTTTTCTGCAATGCATCCATCTCAGTACTCATGGCTCTAGTCCACATAGGATCACGTAAAGCCTCAGATATATACCGAGGAACCCGAATAGAGTCTGTGGTGGCAAGATAGGCTCGATAGGAAGGATATAGACTCTGATAAGAAACAAACTGGGCAATAGCGTGATTAGTTACACACCCTCGCTTACCTTTGCGAAGTGCAATCGGTAAGTGAGAGTCAGAAATAGAAGGAATAGGCGTAAATGTAGAAGGGGATATACTTGAGTCCAAGGAGGAGGTTGGCAAAGTTTGAGAGGGGGGAGGGCGACGAGAGTAAACTTGTAGCGGTGACGGCGAAGATGAAGATGGAGAGAAAACTAGAGATGGTAGCACTATTGGAGAAGAATCCTGTAAAGGAAAAGAGTCCTGCAAAGAAGGTGAAGTACGAAAATATGAAACATGTTCAAAAAAAGTGACATCCAGGGAATGAATAATACGATGAGAGAGGGGATCATAGCGCCGATACCCCTTTGACATAGAAGAGTAACCCAAGAAGACACAACGAGTAGCTTTGTCATCTAGTTTGGTGCGATGAGGAGTTCTATCCTGAACAAAGCAAGTACACCCAAAAACTCTAGGTGTAATAGGGAAGAGAGTGCTATCAGGGCTAAGAACATGAAGAGGTACCTGTCCCCCTAAAGTGCGGCTCGAAACACGATTCAGGAGGAAAGCAGTAGTAAGAACTGCTATATTCCAATATGACTTGGGAACATGCATCCCTCGCAAAAGGCAACGAACGATGTTCATGAGGTGGCTATTCTTACGTTCCGCCACCCCGTTTTGTTTAAGAGTATATGGACAGGTTAACTGATGAAGCATACCACGCTCATGAAGATGGGAGCGAATCCCATTAGAAATATATTCCCCACCATTATTTGTTCTAAGAGATTTGACTGTAATGTTGTATTGAGTTTGAATCATTTTAAGGAAATTAACAAAAATAGGTAAGACCTTAGAGCGATAACGGATAAAATAAAGCCAAGTACAATGAGAATAGTCATAAATAAATGTAACATAATATCTATGACCATTAAAAGCAGTAACATGGGAAGGCCCTCACACATCAGAATGAACCAAATAAAAAATAACATTAACTCTATGCATGCGAGTAATAGAAGAGGTACGTGTGTTTAACAAACTCACACACAAAGCACTGAAATTTATGTCCACTACAAGATTATTTTAAAGTAGGAAATAATGAACATAAGTGCTGAAAATTAGCATGTCCTAAATGAACATGCCATAAGTCTAATGTCTGAAAAGAAAAAGTGTGATTTCCAGTGAGTGGGAATACGGAAACTGGGGCAGCAGTAGGTGGAGCTTCAAACAGGTACAACCCATCCCTCTCACATTCCTTGCCAAAAATCTTCTTCGAAGTCAGGCCTTGAAAGACACAGTGAGTAGGAAAAAATGTTACAGAACAATTAAGCGATTTTGTAATACTACTCACAGACAGAAGGTTAAGAGATAAGTGTGGAATATGGAGAACAGAATCAAGAGGAAAATCAGGGGTAAGAGACCTATCAGCAAGGCGAACCTCTTTATGAGTAGGAAAAATAGAAAAAATAAAATGATTGGACTCACTGGTCATGTGATCAGAAGCACCAGAATCAATGACCTAGGTCAGAGGAGCAGAGTTAGACTGAGTGACATGGAATGGAGAAGAGGTACCTAGAGGAGTGGTAACAGATGCGACTGTTGAGGATGAGGGAGTCTGAGCTTGGAGTTGATCCTGTACAATAGCTGTAATCTGTGTCTGAAGATGTTGTAGGAACACAGGCTTGTAGGAACCTGTTGCTGTCACAAGTCTCCAAGCAAGACTTTTTTTGTTGTCACAGATCTCAAATAGCCCTCTGTTGCTGTCGTAGGTCTCCACACAGCCCACAGGTAGGAACACAGGCCTGTAGGAACCTGTTGATTGCTGTCGCAAGTCTCCAAGCAAGACTTTTTTGCTGTCATAGATCTCAAACAGCCCTCAGTTGCTGTCGTAGGTCTCCACACAGCCCACAGTTGCTGTCGTAAGTCTTCACACAACTCAACAACACTCCTAGCAAGACTTTCTTGCTGTCGCAGATCTCAAACAGCCCCCAGTTGCTGTCGTAAGTCTCCACACAACCCAATAACACAGTCGCAAGCCTCCAGTCCACTATCGTAGGGCAGCAACAAAGGCAAAGATACCTATCGTAGGTACCTAACAACCCTCCAAACGTTAATCGAAGAGAGAAACCCTAATGTAGGCATAAATCGAACAAAAAAAAAAAACTTATACAAGGCAGAAACCCTATTGTAGGGCCAAGAAACACAGCGCAGAAAACTCTCGCAGCATGTGAAGAATTGATAAAATTCTTATCGCAACATGTGATAAAGGGAATTAAGAAAAAGAAACCCCTGAAGGGGAGACCTTACAACGAAGTTGCTGCTAAGTTATTAAGTTTCAAGATCTAGAAGTGTTGATGAAAAAAAGAAGAGAAGGGAGGTCAATGGATCCTTTTTGGCTCTGATACCAAGAAGAATTTTAGAAGAGAAAAATTAACTCTCATAATGAGAGCTTGGTATATTTTTATAACCCAACAAAAGGGAATGAACATAAATGCCCTTACACATAAAGAATAATAGAAATAAATCCATGTAAAGCAAACTAGAACTAACTATCTATTCTAATATTTCTAATAGTGATTAGATCCGTACTTGCTCATCTTCGACTATGGCCTCAGGTATATCTTCTGCATTTTATGTCACACAGTCTGGTCTAGCTTCCCTGACATGGGTTATTGATTCTGATGCCTCTGATCACATTACCGGTGAGTCTAGCCATTTCACTTCATCTATTTTTCTTGATACTCATAAGGAGGTCGCCTTGCTGATGGGTCATTTACACCTATTCACAGCAATGGTACCATTCCCTTATCATCTGGTTTTTCTCTGGACTCTTTACTCCATGTTCCTTATTTATCTCTTAATCTTTTATTTGTGATTAGTCTTACAAAATCTCTAAATTGCTCAGTGACCTTTTTTCCTACTCATTGTACTTTTTAGGAGTTGACTTCGAGGAAGATTTTTGACAAAGGGTATTAGAGGGATGGGTTGTACCTATTTGGATCTCCGCATACTGTTGCTTCGGCCTCTGTGCTATCCTCTTCTGAGGGTCATACTTTTTCTTCTCAATCCTTAGATTGGTGGCATATTCACTTAGGACATGATAATTTTTAGCACTCATGTTCTTTATTTCCTACTTTAAAAAATTCTTGTAGTGGGCATAAGTTTCAGTGTTCTGTGTGTGAGCTCTCCAAACATACTCGTACTTCATATATCCTTCGCATGCATCAGTTTAATATTATGTTCGATTTAGTTCATTCTGATGTATGGGGCCCTTCCCCTATTACTGCTTTTATTGGTCATCGGTATTATGTTACATTTAACGATGACTATTCTCGTTGTACTTGGGTCTATTTGATACGATTTCGATCTGAAATGATTCCTATTTTTATTAACTTTCTTAAAATGATTCAGACCCAGTACAATATTACTGTTAAAGCTCTTCGGTTTGATAATGGAGGTGAATATATTTCTGATGGGATTCGTTTTCACCTTTATGAGTATGGTATGCTTCACCAGTTAACTTGTCCTTGCATTCCGCCACCTTATGAACATTGTTCACTATCTTCTTCAAGGCATACATGTTCCTAAGTTATATTGGAACATGGCAGTCCTCATCGCGGCTTTTCTTCTTAATCGTGTTCCGAGTTGCACCTTAGGGGGACAGGTGCCTCTTCATGTTCTTCGCCTTGATAACACCCTATTTCCGAGTATACTTAGAGTTTTTGGGTGCACTTGCTTTGTTCAGGACCACACCCTTCATCGGACGAAATTTGATGACAAAGCCATTCAGTGTGTTTTCTTGGGCTACTCATCTATGTCAAAGGGGTATTGATGTTGTGATCCTATTTTTCATCGAGTCATACATTCTATGGATGTCACTTTTTTTGAAAATGTTTCCTACTTTCGTGCCACATCTTCTTTACATGATTCTTTTCCTTGGAAGGATTCTTTTTATGCTCCTTCTATAGTGCTGCCTACTCTAGTCTTCTCTACAACTTCGCCAATACTTAAGGTTTATTTTTGTTGTCCTTGCCCCTTTCCAACCTTGCCAACCTCCTCCTTGGATTCAAGTATATTATTTCCTACCCCTGCTCTTATCCCATCTGTTTCTGACTCTCACTAACCTATTGCACTTCGCAAAGGTAAGCAGGGGTGTATTATTGATCATTTTGTTGTCCAGTTTGTTTCCTATCAATGGCTCTTTCCTTCTTATCAGGCCTACCTTGCAGCCATAGCTTCTATTAGAGTTCTTCGGTCTGTTTCAGAGGCTTTACAAGATCCTTAGTAGACTGCAACCATGATTACTGAGATGGATGCTTTGTAAAAGAATCATACTTGGGAGTTTGTTTTCCTTTCCCTTGGGGAGTGGACTGTTGGTTGTAAATGGGTTTTTACTATCAAGCATCTAGCAGATGACACTATTGATCAATACAAGGTCCGCTTAGTTGCTAAGGGATTTACGCAGACTCCAGGAAATGATTTTGGTGTTATATTTGCTCCTGTAGCTAAACTTTTTACTGCTCGCATTCTTATCTCTTTAGTTGCATGTCACTGATGGCCTCTTCACCAACTCGATGTGAATAATGCTTTTCTGAATGGTGATCTGACTGAGGTTATCTATATGGACCCCTCTTGAATTTCTTCTTCAAGGGGAGTATTTTGAGAAAGTATGTCGTTTTTTTAAATTTTTATATGGCTTAAACAGTCTTCGCGAGCCTGGTTTCAATATTTTTCCGAGATTATTTTATCTATGGAGTTTTCCAGCTGCCATTCAAATCATACTTGCTTTGTTTGTCGAGGATTGGATGACCGTTGCATCATTGTTTTGGTTTATGTGGATGATATTATCCTGACTGGAGATGATGCACAATGGATTAACAGGGTCAAAATGTTATTGGGTCGTACTTTTGAGGTTAAGGACTTAGGTCTCCTTAAGTAGGACTTGGGGATAGAAGTGGCCCGCTCTTGTCGTGATATTTCCTTATCTCAGCGCAAATACACATTGGATCTTCTTCAGGACACTGGTATGCTTGGTTGTCGTCTTGCTTCCTCTCCTATGGATCAGAATCATCTTCATGTTGAATCTGGTGATCTATTATCTAATCCTTCTTTTTATCATAGACTCGTATGCCATCTGATTTATCTAACTAACACTAAATCAAATTTAACCTTTGCGGTTAATATGGATAGCCAGTTCATGCATATTCTGTGCACTTCTCATCTTGATGCTATTTATCGTATTTTTCGCTACTTGAAGTCATGTCCTGGTCTTGGGCTATTCTACTCGTCCACTGCTCAACCTCATTTGTCTTGTTTCATTGATTGCTGATTATGCTAATTCTCTTATAGATAGGAGATCTACCTCTAGTTTATGTATTTTCCATAGTGGTAACCTGATCTCGTGGAAAAGTAAGAAACAGAGTGTGGTTTCCCGTTTTTCTGTTGAAGCTAAGTATAGTGCTATGACCCTTGGCACATGTGAGCTTATTTGGCTTCGATCTCTACTGACGAAGCTGGGATTTCCTGTCTCTGGTTCTTCCACTTTATTTTGTGGCAAGTCTGCTATTATGCTTGCTTTTGACTCAGTTCTTCACGAAAGAACTAAGTATATAGAGGTTGATGTTCACTTTCTCAAGGGAAAAGTTCAATTTGGTGCTCTTCAAACAATCTTTGTATCTTCTTCAAGTCAATTTGTTGACATGATTACGAAGTCTGTTGGTTTTTCTGTCACTAACTCTCATCTTGTCAAGTTAGGCTTAGTTGATATATTTTCCCTAGCTTAAGGGGGAGTATTGAAAATAATGTAGTTTATTATGAGTTTTCTTTTATTTCTATGTAAGGGCATTTATGTCCATTAACACGTTAGTTATTATAAATATCTGCCAAACTCTCATTATGAGACTTGATAATTACTCTTCACAATTCTTCTGAAGGAAATAATAAGAGTTTATTTAAGAAGCTTAGAAGAAAAGAAGAAAAAAACTAAGGAAGAGGAGAAGAAGTCAATCAAAAAGAGATTTCCAATTCAATTTTCAGTAAAGGAGGAAAAGGGATTTGTTTAGAAGCTGCCTGATCCATTCAGTAGGTAAAATTCCTCACATCAACCTCAATTATTTTCTTACTACTTTTCCAAAACTTAGCCAAGTTGAAATTAATTCATCCAAAAATCTTTTTGGAAGGGAAAAATAGAAATTGAAGACTCGTGTACAATCTATGGGTTAAGATTGTTGTACAAATCCAACTAATGATCCTATTTGAAGAATTGGAGAGGAACCATTGAAAAATTAGGTGAATCATCGAAGAGTGAATCAACCAAACAAGGTAGGTAGTTTGCAATTTCTTTTGAATAGTTATAGAAGTTTTATTGGTTTTTGAAGGAAGTGCCTGATCAGTAGTCGACTAAGAGACAACATGAGCTGAGGACCGGTCAGACAGTTGACGTTGCTGATTAGGATGACCATGGATTGCATAGCAACGGGTCTTCACGTGACCCAACTTTCCACAATAATCACATTTATGTCGCTGATGTGGAAGCAGTGATTTGCTAGAAGGCTGTGGAGAAGATATGCGAGCAAGCATAGCAGAGTGGTCTCTTGAAGAGTAGGGTAGGATAGCTGTATGATGACTTTCATTAGCTAAGACATAAGAATATGCAGTTTGTAAGGATAGAAAGGGATCCATACCCAATAAATGAACTCTTGCATACTCAAACTCATCTTGGAGTCCGGCTAGAAATTGAAAAACTCGATTCTTATTCAGAATCGACGCATATAATGCCTCAGCAACATAGTCCTTCCAAGCATAGGATGAGGAGTAGAAGGTCAACTCTTCCCATCGAGCATGTAGCTGTGATATATAGGTGGTGACTGAAGAGTTACCTTGCGAAAGGCGGGAAATCTCATGCTTTTAGTTTAAGATCCGGACATTGTTTTGACGGTTCGAGTATATACTCTTTGCGGAATCCCATATCTGTTTTTCGATCTTGGAGAACATGAAATCAGCCGCAATGTGTAGTTGTATAGATGTAACTTGCCAAGAACAGACCATAGAGTTATTAGCAAACCATTTGGGCTAAGTAGTGTCAGTCGATGCAGGTTGTTTGTCCGCCTCTATGAGGTAACTGATTTTTCCTTTTTCACTAATAAATATTTCAACCGATCGGGCCCAAAGAAGGTAATTAGGACCATCAAATTTCATGGTGGTAATTTGGATGCTTGGAAAGTCGGTTGAATGAGAGGGAAAACCTCCCAATCCATTACTATTACCGGTGATTGAGGAAGAAGACGTCTCGGAAGCTATCAAAAAAACCTATGAGTTTTGATTTGAAGGGAATTCTAATAAGAAACTGATCGCTACACTCTAAAAGTGACAATACATGATCGTAAGAGACTTGGAAGGTGATCAAACACTGCTGAAGGTGACCCGAACACCCATCAACTCAATCGTAGGGCCCCAAGAAGCAATCTTGCGGTTGCTGTAATCCTCAAACAGCAAGGCTGCTGTGATTGCAGCCTCCAAACAACAGATTTGCTGTTGTTGGAACTCTCAAACAGCAAGCTATTGTGATCGCAGCCTCCAAAAGTGGGTCTGCAGTGATTGCTGCCTCCAAAAATTAAATCTGCAGTGATCGCAGCCCCCAAACAGCACCATTGCTGTGGTCGCAGGCCCCAAACAGCACCTCTGCGGTGATCGCAGGTCATATAGGTGTCAAACAGCCAAGGATCTGTTGCCGTAGGTCTGTGTAGATGGTCCAATGGCCATCGTTTGGCTTAACAACACCAAAAAACAGTAACTCTGCTGTTGCCTTAGGCTGCAGTGTATTCTAACACTCCTATGGCATGGTGCGATAAAAAAAAAACCCCATAGGGGTGATGTTTGAATTTAAAGACTAGAGGTGTTGAAGATGGATGTAAGGGGGGAGAGGGTCGATGGAGGTAGAAGTGGTCGATGGTGGTAGTCTCTGATACCAAATTGAATTCAGAGAAATCTAACTTAATTAATTACAAAGCCCTTATCAGGCTTTAAAGGGATTACAAAGTCTAAAAAGTGAAAAGACAGAAAAGGACAAAAGACATAAAATACTAAATAAAAAGAGTTATTCAACACCAATCTTCACTGTGCACTTGTCAAGGATTGTTACATGAGGTAAAAAAAAAAAAAAAATTTATGCATAATTTGGACCAAGTAAAAGTCATCAATGATTATGGAATGGATGATATTTGGATTTAGGAAATTCATCTTTTTCAACGATTTTTTGATTAGAGCAATGTTCCTTACCGATATCCTTTTTGTGGTGCTTATTTGCACCAAGTTGGGAGATTTTGGCAGAATTCAATTACTTTGCGAAAAAGAATTGTCTGATTCATTTAAAAAACTAATCAGATATCACAGATTCTTGCTTGCATCGGTTTAACTTTAAATTAACTAAATCTTACAAACCTAATCTATGATTTTAGACTTCATACCTATTGATTGATCTCAGTGATCAAACAATTGATGCTCTGTTATGAAGTTTTATTCTGCTTTCTGGATCTGTTCCCCTTCCCAACTTTTATCATGATTTCACAATGTACCTTTCACCATCCTGGCCATTTACACACACATACGTAGCACTCATTTTCTCAAAAACTGATATGAGTTGAAGCAATGTGATTGCAAATGCACATATGTGATATCATGTTCAATTTTTGGTTTGGTTGGGTCGTTGTGCTATCACATACTGTATTGTGTGATCGTATATACAGTTTGTGATTGTATATTGCTGTTACATTCAGATTTTTTACCGTTGGAACTTTACGTTAATTTTTTTAACCCATCTTCTCATTTAAATACCCTATTCCCCTCCCACTCCTTCCTACAACACTCTTAAGTTATTTCTTCCATTCTTCTACTCATTTACTCTCTTTGATTCCTATTTTCACTCCTATTCTTCTATGCTATCATCTATAACTACAAGTCTACAACTGTTCAAAGTCAATAATTGAAGAAACAAGTCTACAAGTCTTTCACTTCATCTTCAAGAAGCAATATTCAAGCAACCTAAAAATCAAGAAGCAACATTCAAGAACCTTAAATTGATTTATTTCATCTTCCATAAGCAACATTCAAGGTTCAAAAAGCAACAAACAAGAGGCTTAAATTGGTCCACTTCATCTTCTCTAACTTTAGATCTTCATTTTTCATAAGGTGTTTTGCTTTTTAAGTTAATTTAATTATAATATTTCCATCATTTATCATCATGTTTTCTTCTTTGGCTGTTTCTTCTCTAAAGCCTAAATCTAATAACCTTGATTTCAGTAGCTTAGAGTAAAGAACCCAGAAATTTCATGAGATGAAACGTTTAGAGCGGTATTATTTATGTTTTGCGGACATTACGGTCACTAAGATGAGATCTCTAGAGAATCTAATTGCCAATGTGATTGGTGCTTTGTTAGATAAATATTCTTGATGCATTTGGATGCAGTGGGGGTCATGTGCTTACTTACGTAACTTTTAGGGGAAGTGGGAGATTGTTAGAAATATTTCCCTAAAAAATTCATTCAAGTAAATAGTTGGTATAAGTTGGATACGCCAATAAAGAAAGAATGTTGTGCTCTTTTTAGGGTAGTTCTTGGAGCTGTTTAGTCATCATTGGAAATTGCTCCCTTTTGTGATTTGTTGGATTTTATGTAAGTAAAGGAACAACCTCATATTTTAGTCTTAAGGAAGGGAATGTACAATCATTCACCTTGAAGATTAATCCATGCTTTTCTACTGGTCTTCAATGTTGAAGGGGATTCAATTTGTGGATGTAGCTTTTATTTTTAATGCTCAGCTAGCCTATGCCTAGCTGTGTCATGTAGTTGGTCATGGCCCTCCTCATTATTTCCTTCCTTGTATTTTGGGGATTCTTTCTCCTCCATTTTAACAAAAACTCATTTGCCTATTATTGAAGTGGTACAATGGGCATTAACACGATGAATCCCACGGGACACAATGGTGTAACCATGCTGATCAAGCAATCTAAATTGCTGATTGCTAGTGTAGTCATGGTTCAACTGCTGTGAATTTCTTAATTCATGGGTCAAACCACCAAATGTGTGTCATGAGATGCTATATCTGCCTCTGATTCTAGTTGTATTGTGATACCTTCTACGGCTTGGCCCGCAGCAGTACCTTGACCAACTCCAGGTCCAATAGAAGCAAGCCCTACGGCCAATCCAGCAGCAATAACGGAAGCGGCAGAAACCAGTGGATTCATGGTAAGCTCCTTGCACAAAAAGAAAGAAATGGTTAATGATACAATCAACCAATAAATATTGTATACAATGAAATCGTTATTAAGTTGATGGTGAAGATGACGCCAAGAACTTTTTACGTGTTTAATGCTGTTCTTGTTAAAGAACACTACCAAAGTATATAGACAGTGCAGTGATGAAACTCACTGAGCTCGAGATTGTATCCACGGGGACTGTTGGAACACTAACACGTATAAAATACCACTAAAAAGAAAACTACGAATCCTAAAATCTAACAATATCAGGTGTCCACACCAAAGTACAGAGCAGATGTAAATAAAAAGCAAAACTAAATAAAAAAAGTTGCTAAGGCAACAATCTATGATTTTATCTTTTATCAACTTTTTTTTGTTGGTTAGATTTGAATGAAGATTCTCTCTAACTAGATGATTTATCTATTAAACCAAAAATAACAATAAAAGTCATTGATACCTTCTACGGTTTGGCCTGATGATTCAGTTTATTAGATTGTTACTATTGGCATACTTATTGTTTAGCAGATTTTTTATGGGTTTTGAGCATTAATGGTGAAACAAACTTTCATTGTTAGGTTATTAAGCGTATTACTGATGGAGGGGCAGATTATTCTTTTGAATGTATTGGGGATGCTGGAATGATAACTACCGCATTACAGTCATGTTGCGATGTAATTTCCGTTCTCTCTGTGATTCATATATATATTTTTAGCTATAAGGGTGGTTTAATTTTTTGAATTTTTTAATTTCTTCAGGGTTGGGGCCTGACGGTTACTCTTGGTGTACCAAAAGTGTCGCCAGAGATCAGGGCTCATTATGGATTACTTCTATCTGGAAGAACTTTGAAAGGTTCTCTATTTGGAGGGTGGAAACCCAAATCTGATCTCCCACTGTTAGTAGAAATGTATTTAAGAAAGGTAAAATTTACTGCACCAACTGCTTGACAAATGTAAAGAAGGAATGGGATTTACACCTCTTTCTCTGCTTTTATAATTTTTGTTATCTTGTAATCTGGGTGCAAATGATAATCTCCATACTTTCTTGTCTTGTCTTTCATGGGCTGGGAATCAGTTTCTACTATGGCTGTGTTTGATGACTTTTCTCATCTCACAGAGGGAATGAGATGGGAAATGTGGGACTCTTCTCTAAAGGATGTAAAACAGTTCCATGTGTGGACATTGGTGTCTTTATGTTCAGGTTAACTATCTTGGCAGGTCCTAGATAATTCATAAAAAATTCAGAATCAAAATGGATAGAGATCTTTATCTTCTTATAAGTAGAGTGAACTGATACTCTGAGACAAGGAGTGTTGAACTTATAAGTACATCAAAATGGGAAATGGTTGTCAATATTCAAGGGTAATAATTACAAGCATAGACATGTTTGCAGCTGAAGGTGCCAGATTGCTAAGTCAGTTGGAGTCTCTAACTATTGCTACCATGACTTGGGTTCATAACCCTCCTTCACCAACTAGTTACAAGCCACTAATCTAGCTTAACTAGTAGAAAGATAAATAAACATGTTTACAGCTTTTGCACATATGACAGTCATAGTAAGTTCGCATTAATAGATTCTGATTGGCTGGGTAATAGATTTGGTTATTACTTATGCTGTAGTTCATAGTCTGATTGTTTTATTAATCACTAGATTCCCTAACATCTTCATGTTGGTCAAGGACAATCTGGATTTTAGGTATTGTTAGCCTTCTATGGTGTTTGTTAGAGTTTCAGATTTATCTTTATTATTTTTATGTGGTATGCATTATTGGGCCCATAGCTTTACATGGTATCAGAGTTTTTCTAATCCGTGGTTTGTCGTTTTGTTAAATTCGTTCTTCTTCTTTTCTTTCTTCTATTATTCGGGTTGCTAAATCCTAAGGCTTTGCCACAAACTAAGCATTAGGGTTTGTTTGTTTGAACCTTGTTTAACCGTAGATGGTTATTTAGGGTGGGCTTTATGTATGCCTAGTTGTTTTTCAATGTTTGGAGACTTTCATTTGTATGTTTGAAGTTGTTGGTGCATGTCTCGGTTTTTTTGCTCGTAATGAGAGATTTTGATGGTCTTCGCATTTCTTAAGATTCTTAAGGGGACTTATTTGGGTTTTTTCTGTTTCAATTTTGTTCAAGAGTATAGGGGAAATTTTTGGTTGGGTCTTCTCAGGAGTTTATGGTTTGATTACGAATGGGGAAAGAGCTCAATTTTGGGATGAATTGGATGATGTTGGGTAATACTGGGACGACCTATGGTATATTGGTGGAGACTTTAATGTCATTTGATTCCATTTCAAAAAGTTGGGTTGCTCGAGATGGAATGCTAAGATGAGGAAGTTTAGTGAGTACAAATGAGTTGTTGGATATCCCTTTGCGTGGGAAGGCTTTCACTTGGTAGGTGGACCCATCCTTCACTAGACTTGATAGATTTTTGGTCTCTTGTGAGTGGGAAGAGAATTTTGGGATCATAGTTCAAGAGACGAGCCCTAACTCCGCTTCTAGTCATTGCCCTATTTGTCTGATTGTAGGAGAAGTCAGAAGAAGACCTCCTTTCTGCTTCGAGAACATGTGCTTTTTCCAAGATGGTTTTGTGGAGTTGATGGAACGAACTAGGGTGTGAGGGAGACCAGGTTTTGTGTTTAGAGCTAAGTTAAATTTCATCAAGGAGAATTTGAAGAAGTGGAACCTTGAGAAATTTGGCCGGGTAGAAGTCGTGAAGGGGGAGTTGCTAGGCCAGGTTGATGCCATTGACAGAAAAGAGGAAACTAGCAGGTGGACAGATGAGGAAAGAACAACTAGATTGAACTACAAAGCTAATTTCCAAAAGTTGGTGGAGGAAATTTGTGTGGTGGCTTAAAGAAGGTGATAGGAATTCGAAATTCTTCCATAGAATGGTTAATTATCACAATAGAAGAAACTTCATATCCAAGCTTAAGATCAATGGGGATTGAAAGTCCGATGAGGAACGTAGTAGAAAAGGGATTGTTGAGCTCTACACAAAGCTTTACTCTGAAGACCATTTGTTGCGGCCACTCCTAGATCAATTGGGATTTGATGCAATATCTTTAGATCAAAAGGCACCATTGGGGCATCCTTTTGAGGAGGAAGTTCATCGAATTGTGTCAGTTATGTGTATTGATAAATCTCCAGGGTTGGATGGTTTTTCTATGGGATTCTTCAAGGCTTGTTGTAGGTGATCAATGAAGACCTTATGGTGGAGACTCACGATTTTTATAGGGATGGTTTATTGGACTTTGGTTCAAATGGGACTTTCATTACCTTAATCCCTACTAGGGGGTAGAGGACATTTTTTATTTGAGGCTTATCAATCTTGTGAGAACTACCTACAAGATAATTTCAAAATTGTTGGTAGATAAATTGAAGTTGGTTTTGGAAGGTGTTATCGGATCTTAGCAAGGTGCTTTTGTAAAAGGCAAACAAATCTTGGATGGAATTATGGTCGCTAACGGGTACATTGATTCAAGGTTGAAGTTAGGAATCCTCGGGATAGTTTGCAAGGTAAACTATGAGAAAACTTACGACCATATGAGTTGGAATAGTTTGAGGTATTTGTTGGATCATTTGGGTAGATTTGGTTATGAAGTGTGTTTCCATAGCGACATTCTCAATTCTAGTAAATGGGTCGTTGGCTAGCTGATTCAGGAGTTCGTAAGGCAAGGAGATCCTTTGTCCTATTTTCTCTTCATTATTGTGGCAGAGGCTCTTGGGAGGATGGTGGGCAAGGTAGTGGCGAACAGGGAATTGTTAGGTTTAGTGTGAGCACTCAAGGAGTGTTAGTTTCGCACCTTCAATTTGCAGATGATACCTTGATTTTTCTAGACATCTCTTTGCAGCAATTCCGGTTCTTGAATGGGTTAGTTATTTGTTTTGAGGTTTTTTCTGGAATCCCCCTAAATCTAAGAAAAAGTAAGGTTTTCGCAGTCGAGAGGGTGGACACTATAGATGAGCTTGGAGCGAAGATGGGTTGCTTACCCGCTACTTATCTAGGTCTCCCATTGGGTGCAACCTACAATAGTAAGGCGATTTGGGACCCAGTGTTGGAAAGAGTTGGGAAAAGGTTATCCTCATGGAATGTGCGGTATTTTTCAAAAGGGGGGAAATTAATGTTGTTGAAAAGCACGTTGGCTAGTATACCGATTTACTACATTTTTCTCTTCATCATGCTAAACTCTTTGGAGAAAAGTTTGAGTCTGTTATTTAGAGATTTCCTTTGGCAGGATAGAGATGGGAGTAGGAAATTCCATTTACTTAACTAGAAGTGTGTTTGCCTTCCTAGAAAGTTTGGCAGCCTTGGGGCTTGGAATTTAAAGAAGATGAACCAAGCTCTTCGAGGAAAGTGGTTATGGGGATTTGGAACTGAGAGTACTAGTCTTTGGAGAGCAGTCATAGCAATGAAGTTGGGGGAGGGGTTATTCGGGTGGCTTAGTGGCGGTTCTCGAGGGCCTTACGGTTATGGAGTGTGGAAATGTATTTTAAAGGTTCTCCCTTAGTTTCAGGAGAAGGTCAATTTTCATATTGGGAACTGCTTAAGGTTGAGATTTTGGGAAGATTGTTGATGCAGCTCGAGACCCTTAAATGAGCAATTTCTAGATCTCTTTTTTTGCTTTGTCTTTGAAAAAAGGCGCTAGTGTTTCTTCTTTCATTACTTCGTCAGACTCTGGTTTGGCGTGGGACTTCGGTTTCAGACGAGCCTTTAACAATTGGGAAGTAGACTTGGCGGCTAGTCTGGTCGTGGTTGCTGATTCGGTGGTCATAAACTTAAGGGAAGTAGACTTGCCCATTTGGGATCCGGGTAAGAATGGGGTGTTTTTAGTCAAAGCCTTTTATTGTGGTTTAGCAGGGGAGCAAAATAGGACCTTTCCCATGGTACAAGTGTGGGGCCCCAAAGTACCTTTGAAAGTTACCTTTTTTATTTGGGTAGCATCCTTAGTGTAGATCTTGAATTTGAATAATCTAATGAAGGTAGGCATCATCTTGAACTTTTGCGGGTTGTGTAAGGAGGATGGTGAGCCAGTGGATCACATACTTCTTCATTGCAAGGTGGCCTCAGAGATTTGGTACTACTACTTGAGACTTTTTTGGGGTGGTGTGGTATGCTTCGAGCTCTTTTAATGATCTAGTGGATGGTTGGTTAGCCATTGGAATGAGTTTTTTGGGTTTTAAGAGAACTGTGGAGCCTTACTCTGTTTGCAATTTGTTGGGAGATTTGGAACCAAAGGACCCTTAGGAATTTGAGGGGAAGGAGTCTTCGGTTCAAGGAATCCCACTCTCCATCTTGGGTTCTTTATTTTTATGGAGTATGGTTTGTCAGGAGTCTAAGGGGTCTTGTTTGAAGATTGTGGGAGTGGGTGTGTAATATCTCTGATTAAGTTGGGTTTTGTTTTTTTTCCTTTTTTCTTGTTTATAGTTTGTTTTGTTCTTTGCTTCATGGTCATCTTGACCATGCTTTTAATAAAGTTCTTTGACATATGAAAAAAAAGGAGGATTTATTCTCTATCCTTGCCGCCCCTATTATTGGTCTATAAAGGTTGCTGAATATCCACCACGGTTGATGATAAGAGGTATGAACGCTAGTAGGGTGAAATTTTTGTGGTGTTGACTAAGCAAATCACTACTGTGTTCATCAAGTCGGAAAATCAGTTGGGAGATGCCCGCATAAAGGCGTTGCCTAGGAGTTCACTTTGCATATTATGTACAAAGCTAGGCATGTTTGATTTGTGTATGCTCCAGCTTGAAGGGGAGTGTTAGGAGTTCTAAATTTGTTTGTATTATTTTTATGTGGTAGGTAGTATTGGGCCCTTGAGCCCGTAACTTCACAGTGTTGATTAAAAAGTTTGATGCAATCCAATTAGAAGGATTGGAACCCAAGCTAATTTGACACTAGGAAAAGAGGTCCCATATCTTGAAATCTCTTAGAGATACGGAGTTGGATTTGAGAGGTTAGAAATTTCTGCTTAAGGGTCCTATCATTACCTGTCTAGTGTGTTGGAAAGCTTATTTCAAGATTGACAACAGTTCTTTTGATTGGTGACATTCAACATTTATTGTAAAATTTTTTCATCTCAAGTTCCACAAGGAAGGCTGAAAGTTTAGGTAGGGTCACTTACAGGATTTTAGGCAATTCAATCCTTGTTTGAATTAAATTAATAGATGACTAGGCATATTTAGTGACTAAATTGGCTTTGGGGTTTCCTCAATACCTGCCTCTTTTTTGGGAGAGGGGGAGGATTTATTACTGATAAGGAAAAGATGACAATTGAGGATATCCTTTGGTTTCAATTGTGATGCTCAATGTGCATGTGTTGTATTATGCTTATATGAGGATTGTTTTTTTCCTATTAGATTATTGTTTGCTAATCAATCCCTTTTAGTGTCTTCGATTTTTTATTTTTTTTCTTCATATTTTGTTCCTAGTGTCAATGTTGTTAAATTTCAAAAACTGATTTGCTAATACCTTCAATTGAATACCACAAAGGCATATGTGGTATACAGGAATGGTTACAAGAAATTCATAAATCATCCATGTTTTAGTATTTCAGTAAAGCTAAAGCAGTCTATATGTTTGATTCATAAAAACAAAATTCTAAGTTTGAAAAAAGATACAAAAGCAATCTGAGCACCATCTCCTGTAGTTTATGTTCATATTATTCCTTCTGTACTTCAACTTGATGAAGACACTTTTAGTTTCTTGAATATATTAGCTGAGTCATTAATGGATTGCACCTTTACATTCTATCATAATGAAATAAACAAATAAAAAATAAAAAATAAAGAAGAAAAAAGCTCAGTACTGATGGTTTAGTTCTAATGTTGCAATTTTATGTATACAGGAAATTCTAATTGATGAGCTTGTCACACATAATCTGCCATTTGAGGATATCAACAAAGCCTTCAACTTGATGGGAGAAGGGAAGTGTTTACGGTGTGTGATTCACATGCCAAAGTAATATTCTTTGAGGTACAAGTCCGATAACAAGTAGTGTTACAAACATGCACATAAGTGCACATAAAAAATATGCCTTCACATTCTTACTTTTTTCCCCAAACCAATTGGCAATAACTTGTATGATATATAATTAGCTGTCTCTTTTCTTTGGTTCATCTATTTGTTTCTCTTTTTTGCATTCTTTCTAGCACCTTTAGTGGGGACATGATTTTCTTCTGTTATTTGAAGATTAACATTTCTTTATTTTACAATTTACAATTTACAATTTATTCTGTCTTCTTAAAATCATTCTCTTCTTCTCGACATAGCAGTATTAAATCTTTTACTTTATTAAAAAAAATTTAGAGAAATATCTGTTGTTTCTTATTTCTGTGGAATGAATTTATCATTTTATTGTAAAATAATTGTTATCTGGTCATCTCCAGGATAAAGGAGTTTCTTTATTTGGGGTTTTAAGGACTATTCAAAGCTCAAGTGCTCAGCCGGGGTGATTTTGGAGAAGATAACAATGCTATTGTTAACTGATATCTGAGGTTCTATCAACATTAAGGAATCGAATGAGGTGTGACTGTCTCTCTTTGAAGATTTCTATTCTAAAACTATTGTTTGCACATGAAGAGGTGCCTAGACAGTATGTATGATTATCATCTTATTTTCACGAATTAAATTGACTTTGGGCATTTCTTTGGTTTCTTCTATCAAGTTATGTTTCGATTAGAGAGTTGTTTTCTTTGGAATATAAGTAAAAATAAAAATATATCATGGCATTGAACACTTGTAATTTGATAACTATGGAGGTCCTGATTGGATATGTGGAGGTTGACTTTCTGTGTGCATTCGGATGCATGAGTACATTTTTGCACGTATTCGATGCATTGGTGAACTCACTATTGTAATGCCATGAAAAATGACTAAAGATGAGTGTTTTCATTTTAAATGCTTTTGATTTTTTTCATAATATAAGGATTTGGAAAGTGCTATAAGGCATATTTGTACCAAATTTTTAGAATCCTGTGAGAATACAAGATTCTTTTTTTCCATGAGGATGACGAATTCTAGTTCTAGTGGTTCAAAGACATTTTCGATTTTTTACTGGGTCTCCAATTCAATATCAGACATGGTGATAGTCTTAATATGCAAATCACAACTATGAAGTTGGATAGTACAAACTTCCTCGATTGATCTGTATCTGCTAAGATGTATATCGATGGGAGAGGAAAACTAGAAGAATTTGAGAATAATTGTGTCAGGTCTCTTTGTGAGAGCTTGGCAGGAATTTATATTAATTACATAAAGGTCCTTATAAATAAGATTTAAATAAAAGACTATCACTATTAAGTAATTAAGACCAGAAAACAATTATAGAAACTAATTAAATTATTTTCAATACTCTCATTCAAGCTGGGAGAATATATCAACTAAACCCAGCTTGACAATGTGAGAATTAGTGATAGACGGGCCAACAGACTTCGTAAGCATATCGGCAAGTTGATTTGAAGAAGGTACGAAGACTGTCTGAAGGTCACCAGATTGAACTTTCTCCCTGAGAAAGTGAATATCAATCTCAATGTGCTTAGTTCTTTCATGAAGAACGGTGTCAAAAACAAGCATAATAGCAGATTTGTTATCACAAAGTAGAGTAGAAGAACCAGAAATAGGAAAACCCAACTTTGTCAACAAAGATCGAAATCAAATTATTTTACATGTACCAAGGGCCATAACACGATACTCAGCTTCAGTAGAAGAACGAGATACCACATTCTGTTTCTTACTTTTTCACGAGATAAGATTATTACCATAAAATGTATAAAAATCAGAGGTAGATCTCCTATTTATAAGAGAGCTAGCATAATCAGCATCTGTAAAACAAGACAAATGCAGCTGAGCAGTGGACGAGCAAAAAAGTCAAGACCAAGACGTGACTTCAAGTAGTGAAGAATGCGATAAATTGCATCAAGATGAGATGTACGCGGAGTATGTATGAATTGGCTGACCATATTGACCGCAAATGACAAATCCAGTTTAGTGTTAGTCAGATTAATCAGATGGCCTACAAGTCTCTGATAAGAAGAAGGGTCTGATAAATAATTACCAGAATCAGCTTGAAGATGATGATTCTGATTCATAGGAGAGGAAGCAGAATGATAACCAAGCATCCCAGTGTCTGAAGAAAATCCAATGTGTATTTACGCTGAGATAGTGATATACCTAAGTCTTTAACCTCAAAAACACGACCCAATAGCGTCTTAACCTTGTCAATCCACTATGCATCATTTCCAGTCATAATGATATCATCCACATAAACTAAAACAATGGTGTAACGACCATCAACTCCTCGACAAATAAAACAAATATGATCTGAGTAACATCTAGCAAACTCCATAGAAAGAATAACCTTAGAAAAGCGTTGAAACCAAGCTCGCGGGGACTGCTTCAAGCCATATAAAAACTTAAGAAGGCGGTATACATTCCCAAAATACTCCCCCTGAAGACAAAATCCTGGAGGATGATCCATATAAATCACCTCAGTCAAATCACCATTCAAAAATGCATTATTTACATCAAGTTGAAGAAGTGGCTAGGAGTTATATGCAGCTAGGGAGATAAGAAGGCGAACAGTAAAGAGTTTGGCGATAGGAGCGAACGTGGCACCAAAATCTTTTCTGGGGTCTGTGTAAATCTCTTAGTAACTAGTTGTGCCTTATATCGATCAATAGTACCATCTGCGAGATATTTCATTGTGAAGACCCATTTACAACCAATAATCCGCACCCCAGATGGAAGATAAACAAGTTCCTAGGTATTATTGGTTTGCAAAGCATCTATTTCCGCAGTCATAGCTTTTGTCCACTAAGGGTCTCTTAATGTCTCTGAGACAAATCGAGGAACTTGAATAGAATCAGTTGTGGTAAGGTAGGCCTGATAAGAAGAAGAAAGACTTTGATATGAAACAAACTGGGCAATAGGATGATCAGTAACACATCCTCACTTACCTTTGCGAATGGCAATAAGTAAGTGAGAATCAGAAATAGACGGAATAAGAACAAGAATATGTGTGGAGGTAGAAGATGATATACTTGAATCCAAGGAAGAGGTTGGCAAGGATGTAGAGGGGTGAGGACGACGAGTGTATACTTGAAGTGACGACGAAGACGGAGGAAAAACTAGAGAAGTTAGTACGATAGGAGATGAGTCCTACAAAGTAGGAAAATCCTGCAAAGTAGATGTATTATGATAGTATGGAACATTTTCAAAGAAGGTAACATCAAGAGTGTGGATGATATGGTGAGAAACTGGATCATAACACCAATACCCCTTGGACATAGAGGAGTAACCCAAAAAAATGCATTGAATGGCTTTATCATCCAATTTCGTACGATTGGGGGTCTTGTCCTAAACGAAACACGTGCACTCAAAGACACGAGGTGTAGTAGGAAAGAGAATGTTATCTGGTTGAAGGACATGATGTATTCCGCGAAGAAGACAATGGACAGTGTCATTCTGCTCAGGAGTATAAAGACAGGTCAACTTGTGAAACATACCATTCTCATGAAGATGGGAGCGAATACCATCAATATATATTTCCCCCATTATCAGACCTAAGAGATTTAACAATGATATTGTACTGAGTCTGAATCATTTTAAGAAAATTAACAAAAATTGGGAGCACCTTAGAACGTGAATGCATCAGATAAACCCAAGTGCAATGAAAGTAGTCATCTATAAATGTAACATAATAGCGATGATCATTAAAGGCAGTAACAGGGGAAGGCCATCACACATTTTTTTTTGTTACTTGTGTTAGAATTGGGCCCCGACCAACTTCTTACTTTGCTAATTAATGTAGAAAAGACTCATGTAGGCCCAGATCCAAGTGGGATCCAACTTCAATGCTAAATCCATGCGTAGAGTAGTGGCGATCAAAAAAAATTCTTTATTGATAATATCTTTTCAGGTTACATGTATTCCACGGTCTAGGCAGCTCTTGATCGATTATTGTTATTAAATAATAGATTCCTTTCTGGCCTACCCTTGCTACTCTATATGGCCCTTCCCAATTAGCGCCTAGCTTGCCACTATTCTGCTTTTCTGTGTTCTGGAATACTCTACGTAGCACAATATCTTTTTTAAACTGCATATGGCAGGCTCTCTTGTTGAAGTAACTTTGCAGCTTCTTATGATAGCTCTCTAACCTTACCAACGTTACTTCTCGTTTTTCTTCCAACAAATCTAGTTATGCGATTATCTACTAGTTGTTCTAGTCAGTTTGCACTATTCTAGATCTTCTTGTGGGAAAGTTATTTTCTGTAAGAATCACTGCCTACATTCCATGGGCCATAGCTAATGGCGACTGAAAGCGCCCTCGATCCGCAGAGTGTGCGGATCCACTTTTGACTTTTGAGGTTTGGGAGTCGCCACCTAGTTATTACGGTCTAGGAACCGAACATCGATTCTAAAAGGATAAAACAACTAATCTATCAAAAAAAACTAAGTCCGGGGATCAAGTTACTGGATTGGAAGGTGTTAGGCACCAACCTCGCCCAGCAAACGCTGGTCTCTACTATTTCCCAAGAAGACTACATTGCTAAAAAGACCTAAATAAAAAATAAAAAATATTTACCTTGATGATCGCAACGGTAGTTCCCTTAGAGCTGGCTGAGAGATTCCCTTGATTAATATTCCTTACTTCGTTCTGTCACCGGATTCACTTCAGATCTCCAAGACGAAGTAGCTCCTTCTTAGATCTGAATCTTTCTGATTTGTTTATGGATTGCTGGGTGTTTTTGAAGGGTTTCTGTGTGTTTTTTGAGCTAAAGTTGGGTATGGATGTTAGGTAAGGAGTTATGGCTTCAAAATTAGGGTTTGGAAGATGCTAAGGAAGCTTTTTGACCTACTTCTCTTAGGGTTTATTTTGACCTACAAGATTAGGGTGTGGAAACCCCTATTTATAGATTTTTTAAAGAGCTTTTTAGATAGAGTTAAAGTTAGATTATGTTTCTTTTAGATAGTTATAGAGTTTAATTAGAATTCCATTAGGGTTAGGGTTTGACTTTGGTCTTATTAGATTGATTAGGGTTTTGATTTAAGTCTCACTTGATTGACTAGAATTTAGGGTTTTGACTTAAGTCTCACTTAATTAACTAGATTTTAGGAATTTGACTTAAGTCTCACTTGATTGACTAGATTTTAGGATTTTGACTTAAGTCTTACTTGATTGACTTGACTTAAAAAAAATTTAATTTTAATTAGGATTTCACTTTACATTACTTAATGTTTTAATTATTAATTTTAAAATTTTTAATTATTAAAATTGTAAAATTACAGTTTTGCCCTCAGAAAGGATTTTTGTGTTTTAAGTCACTTTTCAATGTTCCAAGATGTTTTGGAATTGATTTTTCATAATGAATTCAATGAAAATATTGGTTTGTGTCATTTATAAAAAATTTTGTGCGAAATGGTCGTGAACTTTATGAGGGCCATTTGTGTAATTTTTTCGAATTTTGTGAAAATTGGCAAAATGATTTATTTGGTTTCAATTTGTTGTTTTATGTGTTTGAAATGATTTTCCTAAGCATATTATGGGCTCTAGGGATGTTTTGATGTTAGGGGTATTTTGCTAATTTGGTCATTTTTAGTAATTTTAATCATGAAGTATTTTTTTATTTGAAAAATGATGATTTCTATGTTTTTGAGGCACATTTTCCCAGTGTAGCGTGGTTTCTACAGTTTTGTTTGCTTGAGATACCTCATCCGAATTTCTGAAACATATCTGGTAATAAACAGAGCATTGGAATAACCATCCATCATTGGGAACCGTCGCAATTGGGTTGACGAATTGATTAATCAGGTGAGTGCAAAAATGAGGTGTCTACAGATGCCCCTCTTTGGCAGTGGGTTGAAGCAAATTAGATAGCAAATCTATTTTGATAGATAGTGCGATATCCGAATGCCAAAGCTAGTAACAGTTCATTTTGCAGCCTGATTTAACAATTCGTCGGAACATTCGGATCCTTGAGGGTAAAACTCTCCCCGAATAAGTTTGTCAGGTCCTCGAGCTTGAGCTCTCACTAACGATGTCAGATCCTCGAATTTTAGAAAATTCTCCCTGACTAATGCAAAAGTGCACGTGTGTGCAATGGTGTGATGCTTACTGAGTAAAAATGTGTCAGATCTTAGAGATCTTCTCTTACTGACAATAATGATTCAAAATTGAAATGTGTTTATGCAACGCAAGCAATCATGGTAAGGTTGAACAATGAGGTAATTGGAGCCATAACATTGTAGGAACTTTGTTAAATCCTATTTGAAAATCTTTTTTAGAGTTCGAAAAAGTTTGAGTCTCGTTTATCGGACTCGAGCCTATTGTAGCCACGCTTCTCGGGCTAAGGAACTTAAACAATCATGTTAATTCATTCTATGATTCAAAAAAAGTTGGAGTTTCGTTTCTCGGACTCGAACTTATTAGAGCCATGCTTCTCGGGCTAAGGTTTACAGGAACTTAAACGATCCTATTAATTCATTCTATGATTAAAAAAAAATTTGGATTCTCGTTTCTCGGACTCAAACTTACTAAGCCACGTTTCTCGGGCTTAGATTTATAGGAACTTAAACAATCCTATTAATTCATTCTATAATTCAAAAAAAGTTAGAGTTTCGTTTCTCGGACTCGAACTTACTAAGCCACGTTTCTCGGGCTTAGATTTATAGAAACTTAAATAATCATATTAATTCATTCTATAATTCAAAAAAAGTTGGAGCTTGGTTTTTCGGACTCGAACTTACTAAGCTACATTTCTCGGACTTAGATTTAAAGGAATTTAAACAATCCTATTAATTCATTCTACAATTCAAAAAAAGTTAGAGTCTCGTTTCTCGGACTCGAACTTACTAAGCCACGTTTCTCGGGCTTAGATTTATAGGAACTTAAACAATCCTATTAATTCATTCTATGATTCAAAATCGAGCTCAAAGTTTGAAAGATCGGGCCTTTATTGGCTTATCATGCATCTGAATTCATAATTATCATTGGACTTCATCGGAATTTTAAGATCATGTGATTAAGAACAAAACTTTGGAATTAAATGACTTTCAAAAATGCCTATAGTTTCAAGGTTATCTTTTACTGGAACTTGACTACGAGATTGATGGAATGGATTACGCTTGAAAAATATAGTCTTTGATGTATGACAGATAGAAGAACTAACATTCCCTTAAATTTAAGACTCTTAAGATTATTATATGTGCAATAAGGGATTGATAATTTTCTTTTGAAAAATGCTTGAGTTAGATTTAAAAAATATTGATAAATATTAGAATAGAAGATCTTTCTCTTCAAAGTGATTGATGATTGTAGACATGAAATGTTCGCCATGAACCTCAATGTTACAGTGTTTGGAGTCGCCACCATTCTTTTTTAGAAGTGGGTGTGAATGGGCACCTGAATTGATTTTTTGAAAAATCATTTTTTCAATGGCATTGTAGTGACTCTCATTTGTTAGAAAGGGCAAGGTCTACCTAAGATCTAGGTAAGGAGGTCCGATTAGAGGATGAGGAAGGTGTTAGGCACCCCATCCTCTCCACCAAAAGTGCTTACCTTGCTTGGCCATTTTGTTTTGTAAAAATTTAAAAAAATAAATACTAAAATGCATGAGGATGCATGATAAGGGTGGTGTGTGCATTAGAATAAAATGTCCCATTTTCAAAGGGTTTTGATTTCAAAGTGACATTAATGGCATTCTATGGAAAAGAATGACTCACGTAGTCACATTAAATTTATGCATATGAATATAGGTTTGAGCTTTTTAGAGAGACTCCATGATGGAGTTCCCTTGAAGCCACAACCTTGATGCATGTATGCATGGCTAGAAACTTAGTGTTTCACCCCATCAAGAAGGTGACACATTTCTTCGTCATTGTCATGCATAGGTGAGTGTGTGTATTGTGTACAATATGATACATGATTGAGGTGAAAAGGGCTTCAACCCCCATCCTTTCGATCGAACCTTAGTCTAATCTACCGGGGATGGGAGAGGGTATGCATTACATCATAAGACTTTCTAAAAAGAAAATAAAGTAGAGGGTTCGAAGAAGAGAATGCAAACTTTGAAACAAATAGACTACATGTTAAATCCCACCTTGTCCCTTGATGAACTTGAACCTTGAAAAGTAGGCTTGGGAGTTGAGTGAGATGGTTGAGAGTTGAGTTGAAGTTTAGAAGATGAGAGAATGAGTAGAGATTTTGGTAGAGTTTTAGGTTGAGAGATGAGGGCTTTTGAGCATGAGTTGTTCATAGAAAATAAATGTATTTATAGAGTTTTTGGAGAATTTTTAGGGATAAAGTGGTCCAAGCCTAAAAATAAAGAGAATTGACACAAAATTTAGGTTATTTCTTTTTGGATTTTTCATTTGTATGAAGGGCAAAGATGACATTTGTGAATAAACCTTAAAAGCGTTATTTGATCCTTGGTTTTTTGGTAAATAGAGGTGAGAGAACAAAAGTACTTTTGGGAAGGTGAATAGGGGAATGACATCTGTAAATGTGGAATGGTAGGTAAAAAGTAGATCTTGGTTTATTTGTAAATAACACATAAAGCAAAGGGTGGAAGTATATTTCTGAAATGGACCAATGGGAGAACAAAAGTACTTTTGGGAGGGTGAATAGGGGAATGACATGTGTAAAGGTGGAATGGTAGGTAAAAGGTAGATCTTGATTTATTTGTAAATAACACATAAAGCAAGGGGGGGAGTATATTTTTGAAATGGACCAATGGGAGAACAAAAATACTTTTGGGAGGGTGAGTAGGAGAATGACATGTGTAAAGGTGAAGTGGTAGGTAAAAAGTAGACCTTGGTTTATTTGTAAATAACACATAAAGCAAGGGTGAAAGTATAATGCATTGGGTATTGAAGGCTTATGAGAGATCAATATGTGTCATCTTTTGGGAGGTGTGAGAGAATGGACTTAGAATGGGTTTGGTGTTGGGCTTATAATGGACTTGGTTTTGGGCTTAGAATATGGACTTGGGTTTGAGCTTAGAATATGGACTTGGGTTAGGTTGGAAAATGGATATACGTTCGGATCGGATCAAGGAAGTAAGTAGAATTGGCTTGGATTAGGGATAAGGTATGGATATGCGAAAATAATATGAGATGATGCATGTATGCATGACTAATGTTAACAAGTGGCAATGCGGGCCCGTTGAGAGGCTCGAGTTCTAAATCGAAATCAATTCGAGGAAATTCGAATTTTTCTAATGGGTTCGTGCAAATTGGGGTGTCTATAGCTGTCCCTCTTTGCAGGAGTTGCTTGTAAAGAACTGCAAAGAATAAATTAGACCTTTCATTTGCACGAATCCGAAATAATTTATTGCATGATGATTAAAAACGTCGGATGAATTGAAGATTTTTTTTTGCGGATTGTGGCTACCCAAGCACGGGGTCTGAAAGGGTTAACCTTTTTTAAACCTTAATTTCGTGGCATGGAGCTCGTTTGAAATCTTGGATATAATTTTTTGAAGATTTTTAAAAGTGATTGATGTTTTAAATCATGCAATGCAATTTTGAGATATATTTTTTTTCTTTTGTTAATTCCAAATTTTGAACTTCCATCTTCCCTTTTCATGGAAGTTACAAGATCGTCCTTGAGGGAGACTTGCATGATGGTATGATATTTGAGTATTTGGTCTGTCGTCATGCCTCGAATATAGAGAGAATCATCGTTGACCAAATTGCTCAGATCAAAACCTTAGAGGATGACTTGATGCCTACTACGCTTTCCAGGAAAATGCTTGAGTGGCTCTTTGCCCGTTATTCCTTCTTGTACCCTGCTTTTAATGAGAATGATGTAGCACTATTTGAAATGAATGAAATATGATTTTTTTTTTTTACGTAGTAGCTTCAGATATATATACTGCTTTCGAAAACTCTTGATTTTAAGAAAAGTCCTAGATTCTTTGTCATAGGCCAAAAATAGTAATTTTGATGGTGCATATTTTTATTTTTTATTTTAGGTTTTAAAAGATTGCCTTTGTCGAATAATCTGTGACAGACTGTGTTTGAAAACTCTGAAAGTTAACGATCATGGTGCCTTTGCCAAATGCCGAGGATACAAGTATCGGCTAATCCTTAGCCTCTTTAGAGTCATCCCCGAGATTGAGAATTTTGACTGAGTTATCTTAGTTGCATCTGTTGGAACATTGAGGACTTCAAGATTTTTACTGTTCACAGTTTATACTCTTGTGGGCCAGGAGTTTTTTTTTTCTTATTTATTATTATTTTTTTTTGTATTTTCTTTTTCATTTTTGCCCTTGGCGCCAGTTACGGTTTTCACCAGACCTGATTTCCATATTGTTGCGCATCGACGCCCTTTTTGGGTTTTCATTCTGCCGGTGGTTTTGGTCTTGCCATAGATTGATTTTTTTACTCACAGTGCCCTGACGGGTTTTCACCATGCCCTTTCAGTCTATGCTTACTTTATAGATTTTCACTTTAAATACCTTCTCAATTTCTGTGTGCCCCTTGTGGCTTGGTGACTTAAGTTGAGCTGCGAGATCGACCACTCTACTCTTCTAGTGGCGCTCTTTCTTGAGTAATAGATCTGGACTCCCCTCTCGAGTTACTCTAACGATTTTTATGGTGCGGTGACTCAGGTTGAGCTTCGAGATCAATGCCTCTATACTTTGAGTCGTTTTTTTTTTTCAAATATTCGATCTGACCTCCCCTCTCAGGTCTTCCAACGACTTTGGCAGCTTGAAATCCTATTTGAGTGGCAAGATCGACTGTACTTGACAATATTTCTTATGACATGCTTCCACCGTAGTTGAGTTGCCTTGAACCATTCCCTGATCTAAGATGACTTTAAATAAGACGAAATGTAGGCTTAGGTTAGGGTTATGGAAGGATAAGAAAGGCTGAATCTAGATTTATTTAGGTAAAGGATGGACACGGGGTTGGTCTATTTTTGTTTCGAAAATATGATCTATGTTTACTCCCAGCGTCTCACGAACTCATTTAGGTAGGAGATTTGGGTCGAGCTTAAGAACAACTATTCGAGATTTTCGACTTTTTGATTTTTTTGTACTTTTAGCCGTTCACAGTTTATCCTCATGCGAGCCAGGAGTATACTTTGGTATTTTTGTTTTGACTTTTGATTGTTTTTTTTTTTTTTTAATTTCCTTGGTAGCGGTGATTTGCCCCGGTCCTGGGTTAAGAAATGAATGTGATGGCTCAAAAAGGGTTAATTAAGGGTAGATGGTTGTTCAGTAGTAGAAAGATTCTCTTCATTTCAAAGGATGACTTTTAGGCGTAATATTTTTTAACGGTGTTGGCATTGATGGTTGCGGAAAGACTTCCCCGTCCATCTCTGTGAGAACCAACGCTCCTCCGGACAATACATTTTGTACGACGAATGACCCCTCGTAATTTGGACGAAACTTTCCTCTCGCATCTTCTTGTATTGGTGGAATCTTCTTTAGAACTAAGTCTCCGGGTACAAACTCCCGAGGTTGAACCTTCTTGTTATAAGCACGTGCTATTATTTGTTGATACGTTTGACTATGACAAATTGCTGAAAGTCGTTTCTCTTCTATTAAGTTCAACTGATCAAATCGGGCTTGGACCCATTCTGCCTCATCCAATTCAACTTCTTTTAAGATCCGAAGGAATGGAATCTCGACCTCAACAGGCAAGACCGCTTCCATTCCATATACCAATGAGTAGGGTGTTGCCCCAGTCGAGGTTCAAATTGACGTTCGATAAGCGTGTAGAGCAAATGGTAACATCTTGTGCCAATCCTTATAAGTGACAGCCATTTTCTCAATGATCTTCTTGATGTTTTTATTAGCGGCTTCAACTGCTCCATTCATCTTTGGTCTGTAAATGACTGAGTTGTGATGGGTGATCTGAAAATCCTTGCACATCTTAGACATGTCTTTGTTCTTGAGATTTTTGGCGTTATCAGTTACTATTTCGCTTGGGAGGCCGTATCGACATATGATGTTGTTCTTCACAAACTTCAAGACATTGCCCCTTGTAACATTGGCGTAAGATGTTGCTTCTACCCATTTCGTAAAGTAGTCGATGGCAACCAAGATGAAGCGATGCCCATTAGAAGCTTGAGGATTGATCTGCCCGATGACGTCCATGCCCCAGAGTGAGAAGGGCCAAGGAGAAGTCATATTGTGCAATTCTGAAGGTGGTGCATTGATTTTGTTGGCATAGATTTGACACAAATGACACTTCCAAACATGTTGGTACCCGTCGCTCTCCATAGTCATCCAGTAGTAACCCATTCTCATAATTTTTTTTGCGAGCATATGTCCATTCATGTGAGGTCTACAGACTCCTCCATGCACGGTATCGATTAAGTGTTGAGCTTCTGTTTGAATACCAATCTCAAGAGGGTCAACTATGATATCTTCAGAGATGCTGATCATTGAGGCCAGAGTAGCCAATGCGTCTGCAAACTGGTTCTTAGCCCTCGGCATATAAGTGAATGAGATTCAGGCAAAGTTTGAGCTTAGATCCTCGAGATACTCATGATAAGGAACTAGTCTTTGCTCTCGGGTCCTCCATTCTCCTGTTGTTTGGTAGACTGCCAGACTTGAGGCTCCAAATACATCTAGTTCATCCACTTCGAGGTCAATTGCTGCTTTCAACCCCACAATGCATGCTTCATACTCAGCTTCGTTGTTCGAACATTGGAACCTTAGTCTGACCGCAATAGGGATATGAGTCCCATCTGGCTTAACCAGAACTGCGCCAATTCCATTTTCCTTTTGATTTATTGCTCCATCGAAGTACATTTTCCAACTAGACTCTTCGTCGTTACTCTCGGCTTCAGCAAACAAGATGGCTTCATCAGGAAAATTTGTCTTTAATGGCTCATAGTCGGGCAGAGGGTGTTCCGCTAAGTGGTCCGCAATAGCTTGTCCTTTAATGACTTTTTGAGTGACATAGGTGATGTCGAACTCAGATAATAGTAACTGCCATTTTGCGTTGCGTCCCGTTAGTGCCGGCATCTCGAAGAGATACTTCAAGGGGTCCATCCGAGCAATAAGCATAGTCGAGTAACTAAGCAAGTAGTGACATAGTCGTGGTGATGCCCAGACGAGGGCACAACATGTCTTTTCGAGGGTTGAATAGTTTACCTCGTAACTTGTGAACTTCTTGCTAAGGTAATAGATGGCTCGCTTTTTCAGACCAGTTTCATCGTGCTGCCCCAGTACACAGCCTATGGAGTTTTCTTGCACGGAGAGATACATCAGTAGTGGTCGACCTGGTGTAGGTGGAATCAAGACGGGTAGATTAAGCAGGTATCTCTTAATCTTGTCGAAAGCTTCTTGACAGTCTTCATTCCATTCTTTCGGCTCATTCTTCTTTAGTAATGTACTGAATTCTCCCTAGGAATCTCCTGATCTCTTTTTCTGATTTAGGTGGCTCCATATTTATAATGTATTTTGCTTTAGCCGGATCGATCTCAATGCCTCTTCTATTGACAATGAACCCAAACAGCTTCCTTGATATGGTCCCAAATACATACTTTGTCGGATTAAGTCTTAAACTGTACTTCTTTAATCGATCGAACAATTTCTTCAAGTTTACCAGATGATCCTCATTGAGATTGGATTTAGCTATCATGTCGTCCACGTCTACTTCTATCTCATTGTGGATCATGTTATGAAATAAGGCTGTCATGACTCGTTGGTAAGTTGCTCCAGCATTCTTGAGACCAAATGGCATAACCTTATAGTGAAAGGTGCCCCAAGGTGTGATGAACGCAGTCTTCTCTTAGTCCTCTTCTACCATTTTTATCTGATTATAACCCGAGAAACCATCCATGAAGGAGAACATACCGTGTCCAGCTGTATTATCAACCAGAGTGTCGATGTACGGTAATGGAAAGTCATCTTTAGGACTGGCTCTATTCAGATCACGGTAGTCCACACACATGCGTACTTTCCCATCCTTCTTTGGTACAGAGACGACATTAGCGAGCCACTCAGGGTAGGTGGATATTGCAAGAAACCCTGCTTGGAACTCAGGGTAGGTGGATATTGCGAGAAACCCTGCTTGGAACTGTTTCATTACTTCATCATTGACCTTAAGTGTCCACTCTGGTTTCAACCTTCGTAATTTCTGCTTGACTGGCTTGCTTCTTGATTTGATAGGTAACTTGTGGACGACTAGATCCGTGTTTAACCCAGGCATGTCTTGATAGGACCATGCGAAGACATCCTGGTATTGTTGTAAGAACTTTGTCATCTCTTCTTTCTGCTCAATCGTTAATAGGGTTCCGATTTTGATGATCCGTGGGTCATCTTCGATACCTAGGTTCACCGAGTTTGTATCTTCTATATTTGGCTGAACACCCTTCTCATGGCGTTCTATGAGTTCTTTGATTTCTTTTGGAGGATACTCAATCTCTTCCTCTGACTCTTCTTCGATCCCCTATGAGATAAAAGTCAAGCTCGATGTCAAAGTTGTATTCATCTTTTTCATACTCTGTTCTGTCACAAGGTTCATTCAATTGAGGAAATTCTTTGAAAACCTTTGGTATTTTGAAGATTTCTAATTTTTTTGAGTTTTTGAAGTTATTTGATTTTTTTGAGTTTTACAGAATTTTTGATTTTTTTGAATTTTGAAAGATTTTTTATGTTTTTGGATTTTGCGGATTATCCGTATGCCTGAAACAAGATAAAGAAAAATCATGCAAATTCATTTGCGACGAAGGTGAGCCCCCAAAACAGTCTTGCTCCGAGGATGAGGGATCATTATGGTCCTCGGGTAGACGAGATTTTGCTAATGGCGTTTTTTTTTAGGTCGTAGGGATTCTGGACCCTATGGTGGCCTCGTAAGTTATTAGGTATTCCTCCCAATTCTTGAAGACTTGCCCTTCCTCTGCAGGGTAGATAGGTTGGGAGAATGGCTCCCTTGATGGTTCAGATATGACCATCACTTCCGGATGACTGTCGTCAAATCCGAATGCAGGCATTTGTAGGGTGGGTGGAATTATGACAGATCCCTAATCGATTTGAAAGGGGAACAATGATTTTTCTTCTTTGCATATCGCGACTTCCGCCTTGGCGGGCTTTCTTTCTTCTTTTTGACTTCCTTCGGAATCCCCTCCGAACAAGATGTCCATGCCATCTGTAAAGGAATGTGGGGACTCAACAAATAAGTCTTCTTACGATTGAACGGGCTCGATACTTACAACACTTGGTTCTCCTGTGTGACTTATCGGTGGTATTTCTGATAAGTCACCTGGTCTCTTCAAGGATTGTGGGAAGCTGATGCTGATGTGTGGTACTTTGCCCAAATTCCATACATTAGGCTCTCGGTTCTGTCTTCGTGCCAGTCGAAGCTCCCTCTTTTTATCATTCATATCAGAGATGTCCTTCCTCGTAGGCTTGAAACCAAGACCAAAGTAGGGAGTGTGTTTTTGCATGCTGATCAAAGTGGCCCTGTTTTTTTCCTTTATGTCCTAGTCTTTGTTTCGGACGGTATCCTGCCTTTTTCATTACTCTCCCGATCATCAAATTTGCCTTTGACAATTTTGCCCTTGTTTTCTCCTTACCTCTTCGGATATGATTGATAGATGTGAACTGGAAGGCATGAAATCCCTCGTTTTCCCCGGTCATTTCTACATCAATGTAAGGTACATCTGGCAATCGATCAACGGATATGAGATTCTCTGCGAGGACGGAGATAACCCTTTGTCCCATAATGAATTTGACCCGTTGATGTAGGGAAGAAGGAACTGCTCCAGCAATATGAATCTAAGGTCTTCCTAGGAGGAGGTTGAATGCCGAGGGTATGTCCAAGATCTCAAACGTCACTTAAAATGTGCATGATCCAATGGTGACTGGGAGATCCAATTCCCCTAACTACTCAGTCTTCCTACTATCAAAAGCTTTGACAGTTCTCCTAGTCGGTCTGATGTGAGACATCCGCATTGAGCTTGTGTAAAGTTTGTAAAGGACATACATTTAGAGCCGAACAATTGTCGATCAATACCCTTGCTACCATCATACCTTTGCACATTACCATAATATGTAATGGTTCAATGTGACCATGCCCTCTACTGATAAATTCATCTTCTGTGAAGGTGATCGGATTGGGGGTCATGATCTGACCCACTATTTTTTCTAACTCTTCGACGAGGTGGTCTTAGGCACAATTGCACCACTAAGAACCCTAAGTAGTGCTTCTCGATGTTGCTTTGAATTTAATAGCAGGTCGAAGATACTGATTTGAGCTGGCATCCTGTTCAACTGTTCCATTATATTGTACTCACTCTTCCAAATGATTTTGAGGAGATCGGCTACTTCCTTGTCGGTTATTCTACTCTTCTTCTTCTCAAGCTCCTTCGACGGTATTTGTTCTTCTTCCACCAGCTTTCCTTTCCCCTTTTCTTTCCTTTTTTCCTCATCCTTTGTTTGTTTCTTCTGTTCCTTTTCTGGTATTTTGTAACATCTTCCCGATCTGGTCATATGACCAATGTCTGTTACCATGGCCTCTTTCGCCTTCTCAACCATTGCGGATGTCCCAATCATCGTCTCATAACTCCATTGGACGGTTTGATTTGAGCGGTACGGAAATGGTTTGGGAGACATGATGGTCATGGGTTGAGGGTCCGATTTTAGATGAAGGATGAGAGGTGGTGGATTGGGTTTGACGGTTGGTGTAGTGATATTTGGGATTTGTGGATTCGTATAAGATAGGATGAGGGGTGGTCGGGAGGAGAAGCTTGAAGTTTGAGGGGTCGGTGCAGTACAGGATATGATAAGAGGTGGTCGGGAAGGAGGGCCTGAAGTTGGTATGGTGCAAGGTATAATGAGAGGTGGCCGAAAGGAAGAACTTGAAGTTGATAATGTGTAAGGTATGATGAGAGGTGGTCGTGAAGGATTTGAGGTTTAGGAGTTTGAGTGAATAGTGAGATTGGCCAAATTGATTGGAAGTTGGGATGATGATTGGTGGGTTGTATCTGGTGGTAATGCATTGATGCTTGATGATGTTGGTTCTTTCCTCAGATTGACTCTAACCTTAGAGCCAATTGGTGTTATCAGAACTGAAGGATTGAAACTCGGTTCATCCTTCTTTATGGCATTGACTGTAGGCCCACTGCCTCCTCCATTATGCATTGGTAACGGGTTCTGATTGATATTCTGTTGAGGTGCTTGAGTTGTCAGACTATCTAAGATGATCGTTTTCCTGTCGATTAGATTCTGAACTTGGTGCTTGAGTTGCCAACATTGGTCGGTGGCATGCCCTTGGTACCCCCATGTGAAACTCGCAGAATTGAATGGGGTTGTACCCTGGTCCCTTAATCGCCTCAGGGTTCAACTGTCTTTTAGTAAGATATTCTCTGCTGAGTAGTGCTGGGAGTAGTTCTGATAGAGTCATAAGAAGACGAGTGAAGACTCGTGGGATCCTGTTGGGTCTACGCTGCTCGGTTTGATGAGTTTGGACAAACTGTGGGTTCTGACCAAATACTGGATTTTGCCCAAATTGAAAGGCTTGCGGAATAGGTGTTACTTGAGGTGGATTAACTCTGAACGGGATCTGAGGAGCTGGTGGCCTTTGGTTCGTTGTGGGTGTAGGGATGAAAAGAGGTCGAACAGGTTGTATATTGTTAACTTGGGCTTCCTCCTTCTTCTTGTTCACAACCACCGGTTTCCGTTGGGTGAACCCCCCTGTTGGTGCCCCTAGATTGGACAAGTCATAAATCAGACCTGACTAGATACCATCTTCCACCCGATCAGCCACTTGGACCAATGACGAGAAGCTTACAATTGTATGACTTACTAAATGTGTGTAGAATGAGTGGCCCAACGTTGAGATGAATATGGTATTCATTTCTTGTTCCGTCATTGGCGGTTTCACTTTGGAGGTCGATTCCCGCCACCTTTGGGCATATTCTCACACTTTCCTTTGGCTTCCGAGTCATATTGGCCATGTCATTCCTGTCCAATCCCATATATGTATTGAATTTGTACTCTTCTAAGAAAATCGTAGCCAGATCCTACCAGCTCTTGATTCAAGAGTGATCCAATTGCGAAAACCATGAAAGAGCCGCCCCTGTTAGACTCCTTTGGAAGAGTTGAACCAACAACCTGTCGTCATCCCCAAATTGGCACATGGATCCACAATAAAACTTTAAGTGTGACAGAGGGCATCCGATGCCGTTATACTTCTCAAAATCAGGACACTTTAACTTTGGTGGTAATGGTGCATTGGGGTATAGGCAGAGGTCTCTGAATCTCATTCCACTTACGGAGTCCTTGCCTTTCATCTTTCTAATCTCCTCCTCAACTGCCTCGAGCTTGTTGGCAAGTTTCTCTTCTGTGGTACTCCTTACTTCAGCCGTCCTGAATTCACATTCTTCCTCTTAAATGACCTCAGGTCGTTGTGGATTACAATGGATGTGAATTGGGGGCCCCTGATTGATAGGAGCTATGGGCGGTAAGGTATTTTGCGCTAGTGGCAATTGTTGTGGTTGTTCTGGCATGGCCTGATTCGAATCGGATTCCTGATGTTGTACAGCTTGAATGATGTTTGGATTTGCCATTAGCAGATCTAGAATCTTGTTGTGTTTTTCTAATGCCTTCACCATTATATCTAGCTTTGAAGTGAGATATGTTATTACTTCTGTCACTGTCTGTTGAGGTTGCTCTGAAGTGCTCATGATTGGTTGCGAGCGTAGAAAATATGGAGGATTGTCAGGTGGTAAGTACTTCTTTCTGGGTCGTTTGGCCACCTGGATAAGAAATTAGGTGTTAATATATCATTTTCATAATGAAGATGCATGATGATTTATTAGGTTAGATTGGATTAATTGGTAAAGTTGTATTAAGAAAATCTTGAATTTGGTTGAGGTTGGATTTTTTGTCAGCACGGAGCTGCAGGTTTATTGACGCGGAGCGAAAGGTTTGTCAACAAGGAGCAGGAGGTTCATCGGCACGAAACCGGAGGTTTGTCAGCACAGAGTTGGAGAGTTGTCGGCACGGAGCAATGTTTTGTCAGCACGGAGCTAGAGGTTTATCAGCACGGAGCCGGAGGTTCGTCAGCACGGAGTTGGAGGTTTATCGGCACGAAGCCGAAGGTTTGTCAGCACGGAGCTGTAGGTTTATCGACACGGAGTCGGAGGTTCATCAACACGGAGTTGGAGGTTTGTTAGTACGGAGCTAGAGGTTTGTCAGCACAGAGCTGGAAGTTTTTTCGGCGTGAAGTCGGAGGTTTGTCAGCACAGAGCTGGAGGTTTATCGACCTGGAGCCGAAGGTTCATCAGCACGGAGCCAGAGGTTTGTCAGCACGGAGCTGGAGGTTTATCGGCACGGAACCGAAGGTTCATCAGCACGGAACCGGAAGTTTGTCAACACGGAACTGGAGGTTTATTGGCACGGAGCCGAAGGTTCGCCGGAGGTTTGTCAGCACGGAGCTGGAATTTTATAGACACGGAGCCGAAGGTTCATCAGCACGGAGTCAGAGGTTTGTAAGCACGGAGCTGGAGGTTTATCGGCGCGGAGTCAGAAATACATTTTGTAAAAAACGGGTTACTGTAGAAAGATTGAGTTGAAAAACCATTTTGTTAGCCCCTCAATTCAATTCTCTGAAATCAAGATCGGCCAGTCAAATTCCTAAGGAAAAGGTGGCGCACAATGGTATTCTTAAGTCACCTCATTCCCTTGAATAGACGTAGTCTATCCCCCTCGTATCAACAGGGTAAGATCGTTCTTAGGTACCGACTTTGATCAAAAATTGTAATCGGTACTTTAAAATTTCTTTGTTATTTTTTTTTTTTTCAAATCTAGTTTGTTGGAAAATGATCAGATTTATTTGAATTGATCCACCAATTGTTGATCTTGATGGTTCACACATAGATTATGGACATAGTTGAGATTGAAGGATAAATCTGATTTGGCTTGGGTACGGGTTGTGGATCCGACTCGAAATGGATATGGGTTGTGAACCCATATGAAAGTGGGTATGGATCGTGGATCCCTTTTGAAATGGATATGGGTTATGGACCCATTTGGAAGTGGATATGGGTCGTGGACCCATTTGAAGAGGATATGAGTCGTTGACCCATTTGGAAGTGGATATGGGTCGTGGACCCATTTGGAAGTGGGTATGGGTCATTGACCTATTTGGAAATGGATATTGGTCGTAGACCCAGTTTGAAGTGGGTATGGGTTATGGACCCGATTGAAGTTAATCCTCGATGATGGATGATGATAATGTTGATAGTACGCCACATTGGGTCGGGATCAATTTCGATAGGTAGAGTGTAGGCGACCTCCGTTTGGATCAAACACAAAGTAGCAAGTGGTAGGCCCTAAGTTTAACGATAGAAATGGTATATTTAATAATTTCAAGTCTTGAAACTCAAAAGAAAAATAAAGTCCAAGAGAAAAGTTGTCAGGACTGGTGTAAATGACAAAATGAGCAAAAAATTTTTTTTTTTTTTTTAGGGTCCGTTTTTAATGAATGGACCGAAGAGCTTTTTATACTGGTCCAAACTTTAAAAACGAACCAGAACCTTAATTTTTGCAAAATTTTTTTTTTAGATTTTAAAGCACATAACCTCTGTTTTTTGGCTTGGGGTACAAATAAATTTTTTTCTTTTTTTTGCAAAGCATAAAAAATATATATATATAATTTCCCCCTTTACCTAAGGGGACAAGTAAGGAAATAAAGGAAAAAAAAAAACAAACCTAAAATCTATACAACTTTGCTTTTAAGGGCTAAAAAAAAAAAGAAGATTACAAGATACCCAAGGGTTGATACATCTTGATATTTGTGTCCTATGTCTCTAATCATATTTTGATGCATGCGGCTATAGGTGGTTTAAGGTTACTCAATCTTCAAATCTCCATGCATATTGGAATGTACACTTCTTAGGTTGGTGATTGAGGTGGATGTTCTCCTCCCTGCCTCCCCAAATGAACGATCTAGGGACTTTAGAGTACCGGCATCCGGGGTTAAATTTTAAAATAGGAGTAGGTGGTTCTGGCATTGTAGTGACTCTCATTTGTTGGAAAGGGCAAGGTCTACCTAAGATCTAGGTAAGGAGGTCCGATTAGAGGATGAAGAAGGTGTTGGGCACCCTATCCTCTCCATCAAAAGTGGTTACCTTGCTTGGCCATTTTGTTTTGTAAAAATTTAAGAAAACAAATACTAAAATGCATGAGGATGCATGATAAGGGTGGTATGTGCATTAGAATGAAATGTCCCCTTTTCAAAGGATTTTGATTTCAAAGTGACATTAAGGGCATTCTATGGAAAAGAATGACCCACGTAGTCACATTAAATTTAGGAATATGAATATGGGTTTGAACATTTTAGAGAGACTCCATGATGGAGTTCCCTTGAAGCCATAACCTTGATGCATGTATGCATGGCTAGAAACTTAGTGTTTCACCCCATCAAGAATGTGACACATTTCTTCATCATTGCCATGCATAGGTGAGTGTGTGCATTGTGTACAATATGATGCATGATTGAAGTGAAAAGGACTTCGACCCCCATCCTTTCGATCGAACCTTAGTCCAATCTACCGGGGATGGGAGAGGGTATGCATTACATCCTAAGACTTTCTAAAAAGAAAATAAAGTAGATGATTCGAAGAAGAGAATGCAAACTTTGAAACAAATAGACTACATGTTAAATCCCACCTTGTCCCTTGATGAACTTGAACCTTGAAAAGTAGGCTTGGGAGTTGAGTGAGATGGTTGAGAGTTGAGTTGAAGTTTAGAAGATGAGAGAATGAGTAGAGATTTTGGTAGAGTTTTAGGTTGAGAGATGAGGGCTTTTGAGCATGAGTTATTCATAGAAAATGAGGGTATTTATATAGTTTTTGGAGAACTTTTGGGGATAAAGTGGTCCAACTCTAAAAATAAAGAGAATGGACACAAAATTTAGGTTATTTCTTTTTGGATTTTTCATTTGTATAAGGACAAAGATTACATTTGTGAAGAAATCTTAAAAGCATTATTTGATCCTTGATTTTTTGATAAATAGAGGTGAGAGAACAAAAGTAATTTTGGGAGGGTGAATAGGGGAATGACATGTAAAGGTGGAATGGTAAGTAAAAAGTAGATCTTGATTTATTTGTAAATAATACATAAAGTAAGGGTGAAAGTATATTTTTAAAATGGACTAATAGGAGAACAAAAATACTTTTGGGAGGGTTAATAGGGGAATGACATGTGTAAAGGTGGAATGGTAGGTAAAAAGTAGATTTTGATTTATTTGTAAATAACACATAAAGCAAGGGTGGAAGTATATTTTTGAAATGGACCAATAGGAGAACAAAAGTACTTTTGGGAGGGTGAGTAGGAGAATGACATGTGTAAAGGTGAAAAGTAGACCTTGATTCATTTGTAAATAACACATAAAGCAAGGGTGGAAGTATAATTTTGAAATGAACTAATGGGAGAACTCCATGTATGTACTTGAAGATTCTCACATTTTGAGGGTATGATTGGAAGTTCTTTCAACTTTATGGATTATTACCAAAGATCAAAGTATCTTTTTGATATGACTAACCTTTTTGGAAAGGACATTCTTGGATTTTCACAAGGAAGAGTTAACTGTCCAATTAGATAATGCATTGGGTATTGAGGGCTTATTAGAGATCAACATGTGTCATCTTTTGGGAGGTGTGAGAGAATGGACTTAGAATGGGCTTAGTGTTGGGCTTAGAATGGAGTTGGTTTTGGGTTTAGGATATGGACTTGGGTTTGGATTTAGAATATGAACTTGGGTTAGGTTGGAAAATGGATATACATTCGGATTGGATCATGAAAGTAAGTAGAATTGGCTTGGATTAGGGACAAGGTATGGGTATGCAAAAATAATATGAGATGATGCATGTATGCATGTATGCATGACTAATGTTACCAAGTGGCAATGCGGGTCCGTTGAGAGGCTCTAGTTCTAAATCGAAATCAATTCGAGAAAATTCAGATTTTTCTAACAGGTTCGTGCAAATTGGGGTGTCTACAATGATTCTACATCTTCTATTAGTGAACACTTGAACAAGTAAACATACTCTTGAATATCTTACAATGTTCAATATGACTTTTGATTTTTTCGACTTTAACACTGTTTTCGTAAGATGTGAGCTCTTGGCTGAAAAACTAATATTGTGGCTTGAATGATTTTGTATTTCCTCGTTTCTGCATAAGTTTCTTTCTGAATTTTTCTTCTTGATGAGACATTTCCTCCCATTTGATGATATCCTAATTTTTGCTTAGGTTGTTTTTCCAGGTTTTCAACCAAGCGGATTTTTCTTTTCTTTTTCTAAAGATGCCTTGATTTTTGTATAGGTTGCCTTTTAAGGTTTTCAACCTAGCAGGCTTTCTTTTTTATGGTTATGCCCTAACTTTTACCTAAGTCACATTTTCGGGTTTTCGACTTAGCGGACTTCTTTTTTTTTTTGATTATCTTGAATATTTAATTCGATAGCTTCTTTGTTCCCTACACCTTAATCGAGTCAATTAGCATTCATGAGGACTTAATAAGTGGGCTTAGGACATGGTTTAGAAAGAAAAAGTAAAAGGCTCAACTTCCCAAAATGCCCCTAGCCTAATATTATATTTTTTTGTCATTCTTTTCTGTAAATTCTTTTGACTCTTTTTTTCTAATGCCCCTGGTTTGGCATTCTCTTCTTTTGAACCTTTCAATAGGGGATTTTCTTTTTGGATGACACTTTTCTTAAGAGAATACATTTTTTTGCGTGATCGGGCCTGTAGTAACTTCTCAAGTTGTCTATGTACCCCAAATATTTCTTTTTCTTTTGGGATTAGGTCAAAACGTAGTTCATACTTAGGCTTCCCTCCCAAGGCTGGTTGGTGTGGTTTAGAAAGAAGATGTTATTGATTTTTTTTTAAAAGGCTACGAGGGGCTAAAAAAGGTTTTTTTTTTTCTTTTTTGGTAAGATAGGAAAATTGTTCGACCAAAGAAGGCCTCCTTTGGTGAATGCTGCTTGATTGGGTCAAAGTTTCAGGAACTCGGTATCTGGATTGCTCTGTCAAATAAAGTCTTTTTTTTAAAAGGAAAAATCTTCAATCTTTTTCTACGAAATTGAGTGTGATTGAGTTCTTTGTATTTGATATTAGCTCGTTCAACCATTTCCAAACTTCGAAGAAAATCTCATATTCTTTTACGAATGAAAACTTTTCTCTCTTGAGTGAAAAACATGATAGATCCCTTCTTGCGGATCTTAGCACTTTTGTCGATGATTTCACTTACATCATTCTTGACCGATAAACTTCGACTTTGAAGTTCACCCTCGACTTTATGTCTTGATTTATTTTGGTGCAATCTATTCTGATGAGACCATGCAGAAACATTGTTGAATTTCTCAAGTAAATTTATTATTCTCTCATGTTCCCCTGAGGATAATGTATCACCAATTTGCACTTCTTGATTGTACTTTTTAATTCCAATATTTATTAAGTTTGATTAGTAAGTTCTAAGTCAATCCTCATGTTAGATATTATGCTCAAATCATTATTACACGCATGATAATCAGATGCTTCTTTATTGTATTAGAATTAAAAAAAACATAGATTGACAAACTTGACTAAAACTCAAAAATAAATGAGAGACTAAAGTAACTGAAAAGACTGACGAAAACTGAACTGAAACTAAAAGAAAACTCAGGGATGCTTATCTACAAAGCGGGGAGATCCTTATGGGCGGATGGACATAATACTATGGTGCAAAGGTAGACTTCTTGGACTTGACATTAGTACTTTGCCTAAATGACTCTTTTGACGGACCCAAAGTGACATAGACAGGGGTTTAGAACGTCTAGGAGCAATTCTTACTTGAGTGGAAGTACACAAAGATTAACATTGATTTTGAAGGTTTGACTCTTAACCACATGATTAAAATTTTGAAATTAGCCCAAGTTCAGTGGGAAATATTAAATCCAAATGCACTATAAGTCTATAGTGACCAAGATGGTGAAAAAGGTTAGAAATGGGTTTACCCCTGATTGGGATTGAGCCTTTGATCAGACAAAATAATTTGACCCTAAGATCGAATCTTTTTTTATAAAATAGTCTGAGTCTTTGAAAGTAAAACCAATTAGTCCAACAGGTTTGATGTTGATCAATTTGATCCATTTGTCGATAGGGCCAATTGACTTACATTTCACACATTGGGTCGGATCGATATTGCGGGTCTAGTTTGAACGGTCTGGATCGGTCCACCCACTTACCTGTTAGTTGGATTGATTAGAGCAATCCGGGAACACCCATAGTCGGTTCGGGTCGTGACCTATAGGAAGGTTCATAAACTCTAGGTTCACTACGTGTAATGCAATTTATCTGGCTACCCTTCTCCAAGTGCACTTATTACCTCTCGAGCATACTCAATCAGACGGTACGTGGTGACTTGGTTTGATATACCGTATAGGTGATAATCTAAAACTCCAACCCACTTCTCTGAAGTCAAAAACAACTAGTTTAATTCCCAGTTGAGAGGTGGTGCACAATGCTAAGTAAGGGCCCTCTTAAATACCTATCTTCTAGAATAGAAGTAATCTATCCCCCTTGTACAGTAGGGTACAGCGGGGGAGAATCTTGCTTAGGCACTGATTTTGATCAGGAAGTGCAATTGGTGAACTTGGATTATCTTTGATATACCGTATAGGTACGAGTCTAAGGTTGTAGCTTTCATAAATGATTTAGCATCCTACGAGGGGACCGATCACATACTAGTATTACGTTGGCAATCGCGACCTCAGCGTGGGTGCATCGATATACCTTTCAGAGTCACCTAATCAAACCGTACTAGTGCCCCAGTTTTATATACCTTAAGGTGCGTGACTGGAGTTGTGGTTTTCATGAATGACGTCGCATCTTCGAGGAGACCGGGCCACGCACTAGTGCCACGTTGGCTATAAGGGACATGCAAGCATGCAATGCAACAAAATAAACGTGCTAGTGGTGTGTGCAAAATAGGGTGGGGTGTGCCCGGGGCTGTTTCAGATGAATGGGCCAGATCAGATTATCACAATATAGATTTCAAATATTAAATAAAATACAAACAATATCCATAATATTCGATTCAAGATCAAAGCATGTACATCATAAAGATATATCAGATCATGGGATATCAAATGGGTAATCACAGAATATTCAATCAGATTTAACATTGAAACCGGCATAGAATGAATCAAAACAATTTTTTTTTTTTTTATATTTATGGTCTAATCAAATATCATTTTGGACGACCTTAAAAAATTTGAGATTTCAAAGAATATATTAAATTAAGAATGAAATGATAATTGTCGGGATAATAAATTATGATCATTCTTAAAAAAAATTATTTTTTATTATTTCTTTTAAGAAAACAAATTGATTTTTATTTTGTTGAGGAGCACCAAAAAACTTCTATCTTATTTGAAGAAATTGATTTTTTTTTTAATAAAATAAACTTAAAAGAACTCTTTTTTTTTTTGTATATGTTGCTGCCATCAATACACAATAGCAACAACACAACAGTAACAACAACACACAACAATCACACACAACAGCAACAACAACACAACAACATCACATAACAACAACAACACACAACAACAACATTCAGAAAAACTGAACTCTGTTTTATATAATAAAAAATTATTTTTTTTAAGAAATAAAGAAAACTAAATTCAGTTTTAAAAAAATTATTCCTTTTTTTAAAAGAAAAATTGAATATTGTTTAAAATAAAAAATTTTGAAACAAAGAGAAATTTTTAAATTTTTTTTTTTTTTAATTTTTTAAAGGAATTTACTATCAAAGATCAACGCATGTACCCTAAAAAAATTAAATAAAAAATAAAAAAATAAAATAAAAAAAATAAAATAAAATAAAATAAAATAAAAATAAAATAAAAATAAATAAATAAAAAGTTTTTTTTATTTAAAAAAAAATCTTTATGATCTAACAACCTTCATTCTATTTTACCTCATTATTTTCCTTTAAACCATTAGATTATTTGGGAGTCTCCCAAATCGACTTTTAATTGAGACCAGAAAAAAAAAATCCAAGAATATGCTTTCCAAACTTTTATAGTCAATTTCAGCATCATCCCATCCTCAATTCATATGTCAATTTGAATATTTCATTATTTAGGGTCACCAACAAGTGACCCTCAATTGGATAAAAATAAAATAAAAATATAATATCCAAAATCCAAATAAATGATCCATAATCAAGTAAAAAAAAATAAGCAAATAAATAAATAAAATAAATCGAACTAAATAATAAAAAAAAACTAGGTCATCCTGGCCATGCTCCCATACTTGGGGTTTTTCAAGTCTGATCCTCAATAATCTCCAGCGGAGTCGCCACTGAAAGTGCCATCGATCCGTAGGGTGTGCGGATTTGCTTTTGACTTTTGAGGTTTAGGAGTCGCCACCTAGTAATTACGGTCTAGGAACTGAACATCGATTCTAAAAGGATAAAACAACTAATCTACCAAAACAAAAACTAAGTTCAGGGATCAAGTTACGGGGTTGGAAGGTGTTAAACACCAACCCCGCCCAACAAACGTCGGTCTCTACTATTTTTCAAGAAGACTACATTGTTAAAAAGACCTAAATAAAAAATAAAAAATATTTATCTTGATGATCGCAATGGTGGTTCCCTCATAATTGGTGGAGAGATCCCCTTGATTAATATTCCTTACTTCATTCTGTCACCGGATTCGCTTCAGATCTCCAAGACGAAGTACCTCCTTCTTAGATCTGAATCTTTCTGATTTGTTTATGGATTTCTAGGTGTTTTTGAAGAGTTTTTGTGTGTTTTTTGAGCTAAAGTTGGGGTATAGATGTTAGGTAAGGAATTAGGACTTCAAAATTAGGGTTTGGAGGAGGTTAGGGAAGCTTTTTGACCTACTTTTCTTAGGGTTTATTTTGACCTACGAGATTAGGGTGTGGAGACCCCTATTTATAGATTTTTTTAAGAGTTTTTTAGATAGAGTTATAGTTAGATTATGTTTCTTTTAGATAGTTTTAGAGTTTAATTAGAATTCTATTAGGGTTAGGGTTTGACTTTGGTTTTATTAGATTGATTAGGGTTTTAACTTAAGTCTCACTTGATTGACTATAATTTTGACTTAAGTCTTACTTGATTGACTTGATTTTAGGGTTTTGACTTAAGTCTCACTTAATTGACTATATTTTAGGATTTTGACTTACGTCTTACTTGATTGACTTGACTTAAAAAAATTTAATTTTAATTAGGATTTCACTTTACATTACTTAATGTTTTAATTATTAATTTTAAAATTTTTAATTATTAAAATTATAAAATTATCGTTTTGCCCTCAAATAAGATTTTTGTGTTTTAAGTCATTTTCCAATGTTCCAAGATGTTTTGGAATCGATTTTTCATAATGAATTCAATGAAAATATTGGTTTGTATCATTTATAAAAAATTTTGTCAGAAATGGTCGTGAATTTTATGAGGGTCATTTTCGTAATTTTTTCAAATTTTGTGAAAATTGACAAAATGATTTATTTGGTTTCAATTTGTTGTTTTATGTGTTTGAAAGGATTTTCCTAAGCATACTGTAGGCTCTAGGGATGTTTTGATGTTAGGAGTATTTTGGTAATTTGGTCATTTTTAGTAATTTTAATCATTAAGTATTTTTTTTGTCTGAAAAATGATGATTTCTATGTTTTTGGGGCACATTTTCCCAGCGTAGCGTGGTTTCTACAATTTTGTTTGCTTGAGATACCTCATCTGAAGTTTTGAAACATATCTGGTAACAAACCGAACATTGGAATAACCATCCATCATTGGGAACTGTCGCAATCGGGTTGATGAATTGATTAATCAGGCGAGTGCAAAAATGGGGTGTCTACAACGACATCCCTATAAAGGTCCAAGCAGTTGTCTTGTAGGTCCATAAGCCATGCAAGACTACTGTCTATTTTCCCTTTATTTCTCTCAGACTTTTCTTTAACATATCTATCAGTACTTTGTTGGTAGCTTCTGCCTATCCGTTACCCTGCGAGTATTGTGATGTGGAAAATAACTACATTATCGCATGGTCTTTGCAAAAATCTCTGATCTACTCTCCTGCAAATTATCTCCCATTATTTGATATTATAGTGCGTGGCAGACAAAATCTATAGATTATGTTCTCCCATAAGAACTTCTAGACTTCCTACTGTTGTATTTTGGCTAGAGGGAATGTTTTTGCTTACTTGGTGAAGTAATTTATCGCTACTAGCAGGAAAGTCAAGTTACCTGGTGCCCTAAGCAACGATCCTACTATATCAATTCCCCATTGCGCAAACGGCCAAGGGATAATGAGAGAGTTAAGTTGTACTGCTAGTTGTTGAATTATTCTCCTATATCTTTAGCAATCGTTGTAATGCTTCATGTGTAGAGCCACGTCTTTCTGCAAATATAGCCAGAAATACCCTTGAGAGAGTACTTTGTGGGCCAATAACCTTGTCCCTAAGTGGTTTCCACAATCCCCTTCGTGGATCTTACTCAGCACGTCTTTTGCTATTCTGGTGATAGGTAACGTAGGAGTGGTCTTCCAATCGATTTCCTATATAAAATCTCGTCCAAGATAGTGTATCTCTCTACTCTGCTACTGATTCATTTAGCCTCCTTAGGATCGTTGGGCAACTCTCCTTGTTACAAGAAGGTTAAGATTAGGTTCATCCATCATTGATCCCCTATTGCTACTACCATGCTGACTAATTCTGGTTCATCTATCGCAGGACTTTCCTGGTAGCCCAATGGTAATTCTCTCATGTCTTGTCCTGCCAGCATTGAGGCTATTAATGATAGGACATCTACATGCATGTTGTCTATCTGCGGTATGTGTTCTACTTTGATCTCTTCAACTTGAAGTATGGTAGGCCTGATTTTCTCCAAATAGAGTTGCATTCTAGGACCTCGTGTTTCAAACGTCCCATTGATGAGATTGACTACTAGCTTTGAGTAAATGTAGATTGTAGCCTAAAATACCCCTAGCACTGTTAAAGAATTGAGGCCGAGCAGTATCGCCTCATATTTTGCTTCATTGTTCGATGTCCTAAATCCTAGTCTAATTGTCTTCTCTATCCTAGATCTGTCTGGAGTAATCAACACCACTCATATTCCCGACCCTTCCAGGTTCGAGGACTCATCCACGTAAACCTTCCACCTTAGATGGTTGTGAGTTTCTTGCCCTTCTTCTGCATGCTCCAACTCATCTACCAACATATTTGTTTTCTCTTCTACTAAGGAATCTACCAAGAAATCTGCTACTGTTTGGTCTTTCAGTAAAACTTAGGGCTTATACTCTAACCCAAACTCTACTAATTATACAGCCCATTTTGTCATTTTATTTGTTTATTTCGTCTTCCCTAAGACAGACTTCAGGGGGTATTTTGTAATAACTTTTACTCGATATGCCTGAAAGTACGGTATTAGGCACAACGTTGTATAGACTAAAGCCAATCCCATCTTCTCGAGTCTGGAATAGCGTGTCTCAACATCAATGAAGGTTTAGCTCAATAAGTAAATAGCATGTTCTACCGTTGTTCTAGCCATGATCAAGGCTGAACTGAGTACATATTCTGAAATAGCTAGGTACGATCCTAGTTCCTCTCTTACTTCTGGTTTGGAAAGTATAGGCAGTCTACCCAAGTATTTCTTCAGCTTTACGAAGGCTTGCTCACACTCTTCTGCCCATTTGAATTTAGTATTCTTTCTCAATAACTAGTACAATGACCTACACTTATCTGAAGATCTAGAAATGAATCGGCTTAAGACTGCTACTCTTCCCAGTAACTTCTGAACTTGCCTCTGTATTTTTGGGAAGGGAATCTCTAGTAACACTTTGACCTGGTCTGGGTTGGCTTTTATACCCCTCTTTGTGACCAGGTAGCCCAAGAACTTCCCCGAAGTTAATGCGAAAATGCACTTCTCCGAATTGAGCTTCATCCCAACTTTTCTTACCCAAGAAAAAATCTCTTCTAGATCAGCAATGTGATCTTCATTCTTTTTACTCTTCACCAGCAGACATCAATATAGACTTCTGCAGTCTTGCCTAACAGATCCCTGAATAATTTTATTACGAGTCTCTGATAGGTTTTCCCTGCATTTTTCAACTCAAAAGGCTTAACTTTGTAGCAGTAGAACCCTTGCTCAGTGATGAAGGCTATCTTCTCCTGATCTACCAGGTTGAGTTGTATCTGATTGTAACTAGAATAGCCATCCATGAAGGACAACCTTTCATGGCCTGACATGACATCTACTAGTTGGTATATCCTTGGCATACGAAAACTATCCTTAGGACAGGCCTTGTTTATGTTCGTAAAGTCAATACAAACTCTAACATTTCCATTATTCTTTGGTATTGCCACGATATTCGCTATCCACTTAAGAAACTATACTTCTCTAATGAACCCTGCTCTGATCAACTTGCTTACCTCTTTGTTTACTACTTTTCTGAACCTCATTGGCTTCTGTTTTACTGGCTTGAAAGTTGATTTTACGTTCAAGTGGTGGCAGATCACTTCTAGGCTAATCCCCGACATCTCTTCTATGGACCATGCAAAAACATCCTGGCTTCTTCTTAGGCAGTTTGTTAACTTTTTCAGTTCTTTTGATGCCAGCTCTGCTCTTACTCCAATCTGCCTACCTTCTCCTACATTCACCATCTAGACAGTTTCTAGGTACGAGGGTTCTCCAAACTCGTTCTCCCCCACTGTAATTGCTATTGCTGGACCTTAACTTCGAAGGGCTCCTCCCTGTCTAGCGTACATACTTGGGCTACTACTTCATCCCCTCGTATATCTCACATCCTTTACGGTATTGGGAACCTTAGGACCTTATAGTATGTAGAGGGCATGGCACTCGTCTCATGCGTCTACCATCTGCCCAAGCTGGCATTTTATGGAGAGCCCACCTCGACAACATAAACTTGGTCGTCAAAGTCGTCAGTCCTGCTTGCACAGGCAAAACTATCTCCCTCCATGGTTAGTTTGTTCTCCCCTCAAACCCAATCAAAAGTGTTCTTTTTAGGGTAAGCACACTTCTACTAAGGCCCATCTTCAAAAGGGCCAAATCATATAGAATGTCAACAGAATTACCATTATCGATTAGTACCCTCTTGAGAGTAAAGGTGCCCACCTGGAGGGCTACTACAAGTGCATCATAATGGTGTCTTACTGCCCCTTTAAGTCATTTTTCGTTAAGGTCACGGTCTGCTCTTCGTAGGGCTCCATCTGTTCTGTAGGCCCACTTTTCACTATGTAGACGTGAGCCAGGTGCTCTACTTGACATCTGTTGATACTTTAGCCAGTCATGTTATGGCCTGGCTTTTTGCTCTCCTACTTGAAGACAATATGTGTCACTGTTGCCCTCCCATCCTGCCTTTCAACATATGGCTGATTGGCGTTTAGTTTTTGTCTCTAGATGGATTCTCCTTCTGTCTTCTAGGTAGGTTTATCAATCTGCCCTGCTCTGCCAACCTCTGTAAAAACTTTCTCAAAGCCTGGCATCTATTTGGTGGTATATGTCCACACCTTATGATACTCGCGATATTGCTCATCTCAATTTATCTGATCTCGAGGAAGTGGTGTTGGTCATTCGAAATAAGGCTCATTTGCAATAAGCAGCAAAATCTCACTAAGTGGTGTAAAAAAATATGTCCTTTCTCTCTTCCACTTTCTGTCATGCTCGAGATGTCTCTTTCTATTCTACTGTTGTGGCTAATATTGCTTGCTAAGCTTTACCACAGTGTGTATTACTTTACTCTTCCCAACTGAATTCCGAAGATCATCTTCCAAGCGAATATACTTCTTTGCTCTTTCGAACAGTTTGCTTAACGCTTCTGGTCTCTTCTTCACCATAGACCTATACAAACCCGAGTCAAATGTCAAAGAGTTCCTGAACTCCACTACGGCTGTTATCTCATCACAACTCTCCAAGGACATTGCTTCTTCCTTGAATCTTCTCATAAACTCTCTAAGACTCTCCCCAAACTGTATTCTCATGCTAAGCAGCGCATCAATGTCTCCACCGCTTTTCCTGTTGCCAATGTAACATGTTATAAAGGCAATGCAAAACTCCTCAAAAGAAGCTATACACCCACATGGAAACTTATGGAACTATGTTCACGCGTTCCCTTACAAGCTTAAAAAGAACAATCTGCACACCAGTCCTTCGTTTCTTTTCCACAAGGTAAGCATCTACCATAAATGGAAAATGTGTTCTACCAAGTCTTTCGTCCTTGAGTAAGGGGTGAAGCGTGGCAGCATGAACATCTTCAGAATTTCTTCCGCCAAGATTTTTGCTAAAAAGGGAGACTTCTGAATCCTCTTGACAGCTTACGCTGCCGCTGTGCCTATATCAGCACTCTTCTTCGTCTCCTTCTCCTTTATAATCATCTCTCTGATCTCCTCTCATGTCAGACCCATTACAGGCTCTGTACGTGTAGTTGCAGTAGCAACTTCTGTCTCTCCTTCCCCCGTTGGGATCAACAGCGAAGCGCTTCCTTCTATATTTGAAGCGCGATCATTTTCAACAAAAGGCTGATGATCTCTTGGTGGGATATCTTGTTTCTCTAGCTATTGGTTATCGAGACGTCGACTCAAATCTTGATTCTGTTCAGCTAAGTCATCCATCTTTTTCTGCATCTTCTCTTGTTACTTACTCATGACCTCTAGCATCACCAAGAGTTGAGCATCTGCAATTGGTGCCACTAGTGGGGGTGCATTGACTTCGATGGTTCTTATGGATCTCACTATTGTTTCGACTGAAATCAATATGTTATTGGTTTCCCACGGACAGTGCCAATTTTGTGCGGTCAAAATCTGGTGGATGGCTTTAATGGACTCTGCCTCACTAATCCGAAGTAACTCCTGTCACCTCCATCTTCGTGCCGGCATGGTGCCTGCCAAAATCACTTTGATGCTCAAGTTAGAAAAACAGAGGATTAGTCTAAAAAATTGGTTAGACCTCTTATCTGCCAAAAGATCATTTCTATTGTGCTATTTATGGATCCTTACCACAAATCAGGATTTCTCCCTTTCTCGATCAGAAATCCTGGGGAATTCCTTGATTCTGTGGATTCACAAATGAAAAGAGGATTTTCTGGGTTGGTAGTACTATATTGCAGAGATCTCCTCCAACAACTTTAGGATTAACGTGCGCATATCAGGATTACAGTTATTTTATGACTAGGTCTATCCTGCTTGATAGACCAAGTCTCACTAAGTGTTGTGCTTTCCTTCTACTCAGACTAGGAATATCTCTACTTTGACCTGTTTTAATAAAGGGTAGTGCCTGTATGATGATTTGTGGATGATACCACTTAATTTTCTTGGACATGTGTACGGCTTCGATAACTACGTAGTTATTTCCCTCTACAGTAATGTAGTGAAAAATTGAAATCCTTCAAATATTTTTTCCAACACTTTTGTCTCATATTCAATTCCTTTTGAAAAAAAATATATATATTTAAAGTTCTTAGGATTAGAGCATACTTCGAAGGTCTCCATATCTTTAGAGTAAGAACAAGTGATGCTTCCAATCTAAATTATGAGTCGAGTAATTCTTTTTATGAGATTTCAATTTTTTTAAAGCAAAAACATAAGTGACATCATTTGACAGTTTTCTCGTAATTCTATCTATATTTTATAAAATTGGTCCTAACTCTCAACATAAAAACTTCTGTATCTAGACTTCTCTACCTAAGCCTGTGTATATCCATATAGACTTAATGTTGTGTTTTGATAACATGTTGTAGTATCAGCTAAATCTTCAAAATTAAGCGGATCTATGTTCCATATGGATCTAATGCTATGCTTTGACACTACATTGTGGTATCAACTAAATCTTCGAAATATAATATATTTATATCTCATACGAATCTAATGCCATGCACTGATACCACATTGTGGTATTAGTTAAATCTTCAAAATATAATAGATCTATATCCCATGCGAACCTAATACTACACTCTAATAATACATTGTGGTATCAGATAAATCTTCAAAATATAATAAATTTATATCTCATACGAACCTAATACTGCACTTTGATACCACATTGTCATGCCCCCGATTTAGGATATTGATTTCCCTAAATCTCAAGGGTGGAGTAAAACATAATTAAAAAATCCAAATGAAGATCTTCAAAGCTTAAATACGATATTGATTTCTTTCAAATAATTTCGGTAAAGTTTTCCTTAAAAATTGGACTTATGAAAAATTTTCACATGTAGAAATATACCTATATAATCAAAATCCATATATCCACTACCTTCCAACCACCATATCATAACGAATATAAATCACTTAAAAACATACTATAATTACAATCCAAAAGTACACATAGATCACCTATACATCTCATATCAATCAACAATTGTTCACGTTATAACATTAATTCACACTATCTAATACATATACATACAAAATATACAACACACATGATGTTAATATATACAAGAAACTGAAATCTCAGCTCACATATAATAAAAATAATGTTTATCATCCTGATATTGTGATCTTTCTATATAAGGTTTTTCATCAAAAATAGGCATCTAGGTAGCTGGGACATCTGTAATATTTTGTTAGTAGAGTGAGTAATAAGGAAGTTACTCAATGATAAACTCACATTTCAAATTAATAGTCTTAATATGAATGGATATACAAACTAATTTATTATAAATAATACAGGTTTTTAAATAAATAAACATAATGAATAACACTTGAAACATGCTAATCTTTAATAAAATAGTAACAAAATATCTCTATCTTATAATAAAATAAAAAGAAATATAAATATGTCATAAGAATATCAATCCGAATGGTGTATTTGATAAAAATGACGAGGTACATGGCCGATACAAAAGTACCGATCTGAATATCGATGCTCTCGTACTTAACCAGTGTGGAACTCACCATTAGTTCTTACTTTTATAGTTGATCTAGCAATTTACCATAATTGGTTGACCATATTTTTTGGCTTAAGTTGATCGTTGAATCCTAACGGAGATCAATCATTTGACAAGCCAGCTTCATCGTACTTCAATGATATGTATGTGTCCTTAATCAATCTAGTTATTTACAAACCATATTTACAATACAATTTATTATTTTTCAATAAAGATAAGATAGGAATTTTTTGAATAGTAGGTATAAAAATATTCTCAAATGGTATTCCATACTACTGAAGAGAAAATCAAAGTCCTATTATTCTAAATTAAATTGTTGCTTTTGGAAAAAACTACCAATTAATCTTATAGGCATTCATTACCTTTTTAATGGATAACAAAAATAATAATTCTATTTTCAAAAATTCATTTGAAATAAATTAAAACAAATTTACAAGTGTGATGATATTCTCGATTTGTTTCAATTGTTTATTATGGAGAATGGGATTCTCGATTTATTGGAATTGAGAATAAGATTCTCGGCTGTATGTGCTTGTGTTAAGAAATTTCCAAATTTAAAGTGTTTTTGAGCATTGTGTAATAGAGCATGGGATACAATTAGGATGTTGTACCTGTATGTTTACTATTTTCGATATACTACTGTATATTTATAATTCTAGAATATTTGGGAATATCGTCACATTTGTAAATTTATTTTAATTTATTATTTTCGATATACTGCTATATATTTACGAACCCACTTGATTTCTATTTCAGATTCAATGTCACAAGTATAATGAAGGTCGACTTACTCTTACTTTATATTAATATAAAATTTTATATTATATTATATAAATTAATACAGTAATTGTATCACATATTCTAATACCTTTTAATTTATAATATTTTATTATCTAATATAATATAATATAATAATTTTTTTTTATTTTAATTACATTATACCCCTTTAATATTTTTAAAATTTCAAATCTATCTTCTTTTTTATAAATAATTATAATTCAATTCAATTTTAATAGAAAATTTTATTTTAATATTTTAAAAATATAAAAATAATTAAATAATATTATTTTTTTTGCATATATTTTTCTTTTCTCGGTTATGTTTGTTACATTAGATCAATTCGGACTGTGGATTTCAGATTTTCAAAATTTCTCACCGAATTTCTTCTATTGACTAAAAATTCTTTATGCCCTAAATTTTCTTAATAAAATTAATATTTTCATAACTTATCATATTAAATTTGGATTTAAGTATATTGACAGTCTAAACTATTTTTTCGATGTTTTTGAATTCAATAGTAATGTTTATGTGACCAAAAGAATTTTGTATAAAATTTTGAGTTTTATCTACTTCAACTAAATGTTTTAATTCTTCGATCATAATCATGATAAGATTCTTCAAATTGTACATTTCATTTAACAAATTCTCCTTCTAAAAATTATTATTTTAAATCGATAATAGCACAATTTATTTTTAATAATTTATTCATTTATTTTTTAATAGGAAAACAGGTTAATATAATTGACTTAATTCCTCGATATATACAATAAATTTCATGGCGTTACAAGAAATCAGAAATTATTATCAAATTGTGTTCTTTCTCATTTTCAAACTCTAAATGAGAAACACTGTCCAAGTGATCAGATTTGTATCTTCTCTTTGATTGTCTTGAGAAGGAAAGGCATCTTCGAGTGACCACTAAGCTATTTAGAGTCCATTGGTCAATGTAGTATTCAAAGGTTTGTCTAAGTTCAGGGTGATCAGTATCTTTAGGAGCTCCGTTCCAAATTTCACAGAATTTTTGGCTGTGTACCTAAGATACAATGCCAATATATATGAATGTGTAACTCAATTATATGAGACATACATCAAACATAACTTTCTGGAGAATCAAAGATAACATAAATCAAACCAAATATATATATATATCCCTAAAGTTTGCCAAGTTTGGTGCCAAACATTTTTCAAAATATAGGTCAGAAGCTTTGGAATGAGCTGATTTTTTGTGAGGATGATCTATATGATGAGGAGATCATCATCACCAAAAATCAGCCTATTTCAAAACTTCTAACCCCATCAAAAGTGATTTACAAAAATTGGACGGTCCACGATTCTTCAACTTGTAAACTAGGGTTAGAAGTTTCAAAATGAGCTGATTCTTTGTGAGGATGATCTCTTTACCGTAGAGATCATCCTCACCAAAAATCAGCCTATTACAAAACTTCTAACCCCATCAAAAGTGATATACAAAAAATGTTTTGCAAGCTTTAGGGCTGCCGAACCGCCCTAAAGCTTGCAAAACATTTTTTGTATATCACTTTTGATGGGGTTAGAAGTTTTGTAATAGGCTGATTTTTGGTGAGGATGATCTCTACGGTAAAGAGATCATCCTCACAAATAATCAGCTCATTTTGAAACTTCTAATCCTAGTTTACAAGTTGAAGAATCGTAGACCGTCCAATTTTTGTAAATCACTTTTGATGGGGTTAGAAGTTTTGAAATAGGCTGATTTTTGGTGAGGATGATCTCCTCATCATAGAGATCATCCTCACAAAAAATCAGCTCATTCCAAAGCTTCTAATCCATGTTTTGAAAAATGTTTGGCACAATGTTTGGCAAACTTTAGAGCTGTTGAACCGTCCCCTATATATATAGGGTCCTGTTCAGCACCAAACATTTTAGCCAACCATTTTTGTCCTACATGGGTTAGCAGTTTTGGAATGGGCTGATTTTTTGTGAGGATGATCTCTACGGTGAGGAGATCATCCTCACCAAAAACCAGTCCATTCCAAAACTTCTAGCCCCATGTTTACAACTTGAAAAATTGTGGACCGTCAATTTTTTGTAAACCATTTTTGATGGGGTTAGAAGTTTTGGAATGGGCTGATTTTTGGTGATGATGATATCCTCACCGTAGAGATCATCCTCACCAAAAATCAGCCCATTCCAAGACTTCTAATCCATGTTTTGAAAAATGTTTTGCCAAAATGTTTGGTGGTGAACATTTCCATATATATACATATATATGGAAATGTTCAGCACCCAACCATTTACCCAACCATTTTTGTCTTACATGGGTTAGAAGTTTTGGAATGGGTTGATTTTTGGTGAGGATGATCTCTACGGTGAGGAGATCATCCTCACAAAAAATCAGACCATTCCAAAACTTCTAACCCCATCACAAATGCTTTACAAAAAATGGACGGTCCACGATTTTTCAACTTGTAAACATGGGGTTAGAAGTTTTGGAATGGGCTGATTTTTGGTGAGGATGATCTCCTCACAAAAAATCTGCCCATTCCAAAACTTCTAACCCATGTAAGACAAAAATGGTTGGGCAAATTGTTGGGTAAATGGTTGGGTGCCAAACGAGACCAATATATATATATGAAAAAACATATGTAAAAACAATGTACCGTTAATAAATTTTCAAAAGATAGGTTAGAAGTTTCGGATTGAGTTGATTTTTTGTGAAGATGATATCTATGATGGGAAGATCATCTGAAAAAAAAAAAAATCAGTCCAATCTAAAACTTCTAACCCCATTAAAAGTGATTTAGAATGTGGACCGTCGACTTTTTGCCAATTTTTTTTAATAATTTGTAAATCACTTTTAATGGATTTAGAAATTTCAGATTGAGCCGATTTTTTGTGAGGATGATCTTCTCATCATATTGACCAAACCTCACAAAAAATAAGCTCAATCCAAAACCTCTAACCCATATTTTGAAAAATCATTGTTTTTACGTATGTTTTTTCATATGACCTTTGAACCGCCCCATATATAAGCATCATGTCAACGACATAATTAAAAGTAACTATAGAAGTTTTGACTGCTACCTTCTTGGGCTTGGAGGCAAATTACGAGAAAAAGCATAAAATGTATTAGAGTCCAAAAGTCCACCCTACCATGCGGGATAGCCTTGACATACATGCATTCTCCAACGGCAGAGAAAGATGGATTTGCTTGCCCCATGGCAAACATATCCCATCATATGAAGAACATCTATCGTTGCAGCATTTGCCCATCCAATCACACTTACTAATATTCCCTAGACAAAGAGAAAAGGCATACATAGAAACAATAGACCCAAAGCCTTCTTAAATCCAAATTGAAAAATAAGGAAATAGTAAATATACTTTTAGATTTCTCTAAATAACCATATTGATGGAGTGGTTTCCAGTTAGGGAATTACATTCAAGTGATAATAAATCTTATCACCTCAAAATAAATTTATATATTAAAATATAACAGCAACTAATATATATATATATATATATATAAATTACATTCAATTTATATATTATATTTTGGGAACATAAAATATAACAGCAACTTTATTCAAGCCAAGACCTAAGCTCAAATACCTCTTCCATGCCCTTCTAACTCTTAACAATTTCTGAACTGTCGATATAAGTTGGAACAAACACTGCAATGACGGTGTCACTAAACCATTCCTCCTTTTGAGTACAATTTTTCAAACCCCACGACTAAACAGTAAGCCTACATGTCAACCATTACCACCACTGCTTCTCCTACAATCAGGAATCAGGAGAGAACCCCATTTGAATAAAATTAGAAAAAGAAAACTTAACTTACTACTTATTTTAGTACATTTTGGATTCTGAATATAGAAGAATCATTTTATAATGTAACATCAGATTCTAGAATTGATTTAAGGCAAGAATCGAAATCTACATTCCAAATCAAACATCCTACTAGTCAAGTCGACTTGAAAATCAGTTGATCGAGTTGAATTCTAGTAGTGTTCCCTTTCCTATGATTCACAAAATGAAAGATCATTTTGTATGTTTGGAGAGTTAAAAACAGCTCATTTGACTTTATAGGGATAACCTTAACTTGGGTAAGAGTTCAAGTGGTGGTCAATTTTTTCAAGTCTAGACTTTGTATTCATGAGAGATGTTCATCTCAAAATTAGCGAGTCTTCAGCTCTAACACCACCGAGACTCTTTGTCATTTAAGAAGGATGGTCTAGTAATTTCACAAAGTGCAATAGTGTTAATTTTATTGTAGTTCTAAACAAGAATGTCTTTAAATGAAATAACTTTAATAGCTCCATGTGGTACTCAAGGAGATCTGAATCGAATACCCTGTGGTAGAAATGTCTAAATGTTTTTTCTCAATTTCTGATGGAAATATTTTTTAATACTACAATCCAACGATTTGAATTCAATCCCATTACTTATGATTTTATTTTATGATCCAATTTGATTTTATTTATTTTTGTTAAGTAATCCAATTCGATTATGTAAACATTGCTTGAAACCATCAATTTTAAAGGATTACAATTTTCTCCCTTTCATCACCAGCCACCCTTCAAGTCTTGAATAATCAAGTGGTTCGTTAAAACTTTACCAAAAATTGGTATTCTATCATTTTTAGGTCATTGGTCCATAAATTTTAATCTTGACATGAAGACCGAATGTTGTCGGACAAGTCCACAATGCAGTCCACTAAGTCATAAAGAAATAAATTCTTGGGTATAATTGGCATGAATGTGACTTATTGGAAGGCATGTCCATATCCAGACAATGTCAAACCTCACTGAGCCATATTCTTATTCCAAATATAACTAAAATTGGGATAAGAAATATAAGGACTAAAATTAAAGAAATATCTACTAAAAAAATTAGAGATAAAAGGTAGAGACCATATCAGCACTTAAAAGTATCAAATTGCATCTTTTCAACTAAAGAATGGGGTGTCAGAAAATTTCAATTTGCTTTCCTTACTGTCCAAGTTATCAAGAGTTAGAATATTCTATTATCATCTTTAAAAAACTTTATTGGTTTTTCAATTATTTTAGTTTATCATATATTGTTTTTTTCTATTTATTACAAGAGATTGTAAATAGAATATATCATTTTTTGTACTAAGAAATCACCTGATTTGTATTTATAGTCAATATTGGAGAATGCAATCAATAGATTGTCTCATTTAAATTCGAAATAATTGAAAAATAAACAATTTGAACCAATCGAGAGAAATAATGAGATTACCATGGACATGGTTTCTTCGTAGGATCCGCAATCTTTAGAACGACAAGGTGCTGCATTTTTGTGACATGCTCTGCATCTTTCTGGATTGTTCCTTGAATGATTCTAGAATTTTCTTCCATGTTTCTTGTTATTCCTCACTTCTTGCTTCAATCTTACTCTTTCTCTTTTCCACTTCAATCTCTGAATGTTGATGAAAAAAAATTGGAGATATATAAAAGACTCCAAACTAGGATCAAGTAAGGTAAATTGCTAAAGATTGGAATTAAGACAAAAATATATATATATATATTTAAACGAAAGGGAGTCGAGACTAAGCTAAAACCCTGATATAAGGGTATAGTGAGCCTTCAGATTCCAAGAGATTAAAAGGGTTCGTGCCACTTTTGTCGATGAGTGGATTGGCAATATTTGGCACTCGCAAGAATAGAAAAAAAAAAGTGAACCAAAAAAGAAAAAATAAAAATAAAAATCAATCTACACTACTAAATTCCTAAAAAAGGCATCTCTCACCAAAATCTGAATTTTCAAACAGACACCCAAATTTCTATTTCTGAAGAAGCTAACAAAAGAATAAAAAATGGAGACAAACTTAAAATACTTAATGAGACTTACCACCATCATTCGTAAAGATGTCAACAACCTCTTGATGCTTGTCTTCTGCTCCGAAGTCAATCTGGAGGGGAACTTAATGTTGAACTTGATTCTCAGGTAACCTTTCCTCGTATGATCCTTCGGGATAAGCATCCCTTCTCCTTTGACAACCTCTTCATAGGTGCTACGGATGATAGAGGTGCTGGGGGTGGTAAGATTCCGCCCATTACCTGTGCAGTGTAACCTGTCGATATCTTCTTGGAATGAAACAAGGTTCCTGATTCAGCTATTACTTTAAATTCAACATTGGTATAACATTAAATAAAATGGTGTCATGTGATTAGCAACAGTTCAAACCATTATGAGAAAATTATTGCACAAAAATAAAATTTTCATACATCTAGTCCATGTACTATGGGCCTTAGAGCTTCTAATTTCATAGTGAGCTATTTCAAACTAACCAGAAACATTGAATTGCCTTAATCTTCAAATAAATATAGTTACCATAACAAACCATAAAGCTTAAAAAACATAAAAATAGTAACCAAAACTCAATACTTACTCTTCAAATAAACAAATCATGGTTGTAGACACCTCAATTTGAACGGGCCACTACTCGAAAAGGTCCAAAAATATCGATTTTCCAAATAAATGGGCCAATGGGCCTTAAGGGCTCAAGTCATTGAAAAGTGACATTTTGACCAAACCGATGCCCCTAAGACCTCTCAATGGTCTAGGAGGCCCACCAAAAGGACTCGGCTTACCCTACGCTTTCCCAATATTCACCGCACCATTCCCAAAATCGAAAATAATGAATTCTCAATAAAATTTACCGACGGGCCTTAAAAAGCCCGATTTGCCAACACGTGGCATCTTTGATCAAACCAATGATTTCAAAAATCAGAAATAAATAAATAAAATTAAAAAACGAGACTTGGGACGCCTACCACACCTATCCCTTCACCGTTTCATCTCCGAATTCGAAAAAAACCAAAGCCCACCTAAGGCCCATAAACCCTTAATTCTTCAAAATCTATCTTCCTCATCTTAACCCTAACCTAAACCTAAACCTAATCCCACACCACCTAAAATCTAAAACCAACCTAGACCCTCAAAATCCATTCCAAAATAACTCTCAACCAATCCCTAAAACCTAAAACCATTTCTAAAACCCAACCCCAACACTACAAAACCCACAAATCATTAATCATATCCAATTCATTATCCAAACCACAACCCTAACCCATAAACCACAACCCACATCAACCAATCACTCTTTTATCATCAAAAGATGACACATGTCATCACCCCATCTCACCTCCCTCACCCAACTACCTACCCCATTACTTTTCTTTAAACCTCATCTACCCACACATCAACCCATCACCTTTTCTCTCAAATCAAACACATCTACCCACACCCCTAACCTATACCTCCCCTAATCTACCTACATCAACCCATCACCTTTTCTCTAAAAAAATCTAATCTACCCACATCCTTAACCTATACCTCCCCTAATCTACCTACATCAACCCATCACCTTTTCTCTAAAAAAATCTAATCTACCCACACCCCTAACCTATACCTCCCCCTAATCTACTCTCATCATTCCCTACAAAATCCACATGTACAACCTAAACCTACAACCATCCTTTCAAGTCAAACACTCAACCTCTCCCATCAACCCATCTCAACCCTTCATCTCCACCCATTTTGACACATGGCATCATCTCCCACACCCTCCCAAAATATCATCAACCACCTTCTTACACAACCCTTCTTTTAATTAAAATCCCATCTCCTCAACTTACTTCACCAATTAATTACTCTCTTACACAATCCCATCCTCTCAACCACTCTCATTTATTTTATTCCAACTAATACTCAATCCAAATGGGTTGAAAGATCCAACCCATTTACCCTTCTTACACAAATGCCCTTCAATCATCTCTAATTTACCCCCACCTTTCTCTTAAACTTCACACCATTCTACCACTTCTCTTCATTTTACTCAATTATATCCCTAAAATAACTCCTCAACATCTATAAATACCCTCATCCTCTTCCCAAAAATTCTCCCAACTTTTACTATAAAAAAATCCTCCCAACTTTCACTACTAACAATTATTACCATTCTCACTAAGAAAAATCTTACCATTTCTCTCTCACTAATCCTCCCCAAGTTTCACACAAAAAAATCACATACTACACTCATCTCTCTCATCATCTCTTCTCTACTCCTTCAACCATACAAGAGTTGTATTTTCTTAAATTAGTAAGGACTCAAGAAGACTCAAAGAAGAAGAAGAAAAGAAGAAAGAAGATACAAGGTGGGTGTAACAAAAATAACCCACTTCTCTTCTACACCCTCTCCTCCTCCCTCTTCTATCATCCCCCTCATCTTCACTTTGTTCAAATGGATTTGGGATGAATGGACCTCAAGGCAAATGATCCATTAGGATCATCTCTTTCAATGAGATGATCCTATGATGAGCCGAAAGTAAATCCCTATTTAGGGTACAAATGCACACACGTGGCACTTTATTTTTCGTATTTTCTTAAATCAAATGACCGAGTTGAGTTGAGGTTACCACTATTTAGTGGGGAGAAAAGGGTGCCTAACACCTTCCCTTTTCTCCAACCGAGCCGCTTACCCCGAATCTCAAGGTTCGATTAGTTCTTATCCACCGAGAGTCACTAAACGCCAAAAATGTCACTTTTTTCAAAAAATGCACATCGGGTGACCATTCACACCCACTTACAATATGAATGGTGGCGACTCCTAACCTTAGTAGATGTGGTCATTGTAATGATGAAATCACGATACAAAATGAGTAGGAAAAAAATGCATACAAATAAAAAATAATTTGGGCCAAGCCAAAAACCAGAGGCAATGTGCCTCAAAATGAGCACAAAAAAATATTAATTAAAAAAAACTTAATTAAAAAAAAAATTAGTTTAAAAAAAAAAAAAATTTTGCTCAGCTTGTTCCTTACTTCAGTCTTGGAAACTTTCCTCTTGGAATTTATTTTTATTTTAAGTTTTAAAGCTTCAAAAGATCAAACGGATCATTTTTTTTAAACTCAAGGCGTACCACTCGCCACTATTTGATTGATCAAAATGAAAATTCAAAGCGATCATCGATTGGATCATAAAAAAATAATAAAATAAAAAGAGAAGTCTTTTTGTTATTAGTTCATTCGTTAAAAAAAATTGAAAAAAAAATGATGAAAAAATAAAATCGATTGGTTGATGCGTAACCATGAATGTGCTATCCTTGTGGACTGATTATCTAAAAGGTCATGGTCTCTATAGGTATATTTTAATGTGCCTACATGATTGTAATGTGGATGTAATAGATATGGTACTCTTCGAGATATGTGGTATCTATGTAGAAATGATTTGATCTGGCCAACGGGCCCACTCATCTGGAAAATGCCCCGGGAACACCCTATCCTATTTGCACACACCACTAGCACGTTTACTTTACTGCATTGCACGCTTGCATGTCCCTAATAGCCAACATGGCACTAGTGCGTGGCCCGGTCTCCTCGGAGATGCGACGTCATTCATGAAAACCACAACTCCAATCACGTACCGTAAGGTATATAAAACTGGGGCATCAATACCGTTTGATCGGGTGATTCTGAAAGGTCTATTGATACACCCATGTTGGAGCGACCTGAGCCTTTGTCGTATTGTAAGCCGCACGGTCACATGTCCCGATTGCCAACGCAGTATTAGTACGTGGTCGGTCCCCTCGCGGGATGCGAAAATCATTTATGAAAGCTACAACTCTTGACTCGTACCCGTAGGTATATAAAAGATAATCCAAGTACATCAATTGCACTTCTTGGTCAAAACCAGTGCCTAAGCAAGATCCTGCCCCGCTGTACCCTACTGTACGAGGGGGATAGACTACGTATATTCTAGACGAGAGGTACTTAAGTGGGCCTTTGCTCAGCATCATGCGCCACCTCTCAACTAGGGATCAAACTGGCTGTTTTTGGCTTCAGAGAAGTGAATTGAAGTTTTAGATTATCACCTATGCGGTATATCAAACCAAGTCACCACGTACCGTCTGATTGAGTACGCTTGAAAGGTATATATGTGTGCTTGGGCAAGGGTGGCCAGATAAAAATGCATTGCACGTAGTAAGCTTAGAGTCTAGAAACCTTCCCTGTAAGTTACGACTTGAACTTATCATGGGTGTTCCCGGGTTGTTCATTGAATGGAACCTGATGATTGATGTATGTGAATGATAAGATCAGAGTTTATGATTGTCCTCAAGGATCAAAATTTCATTTTCAGAAATTAAAATGGGTGCACCAACCCAATAAAGAATCCATTTCGTACAAAAATTCAATAATGACCCAGTCCATCTCGATCCAATAATCATGATAGGCCGGGCCATTTAAATCAAAATGGAAATCAAATTTTCAAAAAAAAAAAAGTGATTTACAAAAGAGAAATATTTTTCAAAAAGTAGGTTTTCCAAAAGGAGTGTTCTCTAGAAATAATATTTTCAAAAAAGAAAAGTATTTTCAAGAAGGTGTTTTTCATAAGAACAAAAAATTTTCAAAAGAAAAGTAATTTTACATGGACCTTGGAAATGTACTGAACTATTCTTTTGTGTCAACTCAGGATGCTAGCTGCAGGCAATAACCCAATCGACCAGTTGGTCAAAACAACCATCACGGGATGCACACCGTAGAGAAATTCAACTTTGAAAAATTCATGTTGAGAGGCGTCCTGTACTTCCATGAGTTTGAGATAGATTGGAACCTTTTGCGCGCTATGGCTAAGCGTTAGAATCCTTATCTTCACATCTTCCACATTGGGCATATGTACTTGTGTCCTACTCATGAAGACTATTGTGGCATCATGGGGATATCTACTTCTGGTCCTCTAGTCAGGCCTTCATTGAAGACAGGATATTCTGGTGACCTCGCCACAGGCCTAAACATTTCAAAGGAAGAAGCCAAGGCCTTAGTCCGTAACGGGAGATTGGATTTAGTACCCTTATTGAGTCCATACCACTCTCGTAGTCATCCAATCAATGTAAAACCAGAAGCTTGGAGAGCCACTAGAGACTATCGATTGTGTTTAGGAATCTTAGCCCAATACATACTGACCTCCAAAAGTGAGGGTCAAACTGTTCCTGAGTCTTTCATAGACATAGCTTCTCAGCTCTCTAGAAAAGCCAACCCTGTACCTCTCATTCTAGCTGAAACCTTCTCAGGTTTGGATGCCATAAAAAATGATGAGGGAAGGGATTTCAAAGGAAGCCCTCACTTACTTTATATGTGGCTTTGCGATCGTCTTAAAATTATGGACATTCCTTCAACCCTCGAGTATAGGCCAGAGCACTTTTCCAAGAGAAACATGTTAGTACGTCACAACTTAGTTAAGGCTTGGAGCAAATGGTTGGATTCTCGCCTTGCTCGTCATATTGGTTTGAGATGCCCTTGGTGGATGACGGACTATCCTGTTTTAGGTACTAAAGGATCCTATTATGTCCGTTTGATTGGACTGGAGGAGACATCTTTTTACCAACCTGCCTTGATCCTAGAACAGTACAGAGTACCTATAGAGTTTTCGCTACCTCAACACAAATAATTCTTTTCTCCCGAACCATTGACTGAAAAGTTAGTGCATCTCATTGAGAAGGCTTGGAACAAGCGCACCTTAGGGTATCCAGATGGACCAGCAGGGTTCAAGGAGCTAGTTGTTAGAACCAAGAGAAGCAAGCCTAATTGTCCTAGCAATCCTGATGACGATCAAAACAAATCTAAGCGTCCATGTAAAAAAATCTAAGTCAGAGTTATTGAAAGCTGTTATTCAATGAAAATCCTATTTGTCAAACAATTTTCAATAGTTCAATAAAATTTCTTTTAGTTTCTTTATGGATAATCATTGCTTAAATGAATCGTTTAATGGGTTGGTGTACAAAATTCAAAATGTAATCTTCCTTTTCAAAATGTCTTACCGACTCCATGTCAATGCCAACCCCGTGCTGATGAAATTTCTTTTTCAAAATATTTTACCGACTCAATGTCGATGCCAACTCCGTGTTGATAAAATCTTTTTAATTTTACCGACTTCGTGTCGATGCCAGCTCCGTGCTGATGTAATCATTTTTAAATTTTACCGACTCCATGTCGATGCCAACTCCGTGCTGATGAAATCATTTTTAAATTTTACCGACTTCGTGTCGATGCCAGCTCCATGCTGATGAAATCGTTTTTAAATTTTACCGACTCCGTGTCTCCGACTGATGTAATTCTTTTTCAAAATCTCTTTTACTGGCTCTGTGTCGATACCAGCTCCGTGCTGATGTAATCATTTTTAATTTTACCGACTCCGTGTCGATACTAGCTCCGTACTGATAAAATCATTTTTAAAATTTTACCGACTCCGTGTCGATGCCAGCTCCGTGCTGATGTAATCATTTTTAAATTTTACCGACTCCGTGTCGATGCCAGCTCCGTGCTGATAAAATCGTTTTTAAATTTTATCGACTCCGTGTCAATGCCAGCTCCATGCTGATGAAATTCTTTTTCAAAATCTCTTTTACCGACTCCGTGTCGATGCCAGCTCCGTGCTGATGTAATCATTTTTAATTTTACCGACTCCGTGTCGATGCCAGCTCCGTACTGATAAAATCATTTTTAAAATTTTACAGACTCCGTGTCGATGCCAGCTCCGTATTGATAAAATCATTATTAAAATTTTACCGACTCCATGTCGATGCCAGCTCCATGCTGATGAAATCGTCTTTAAATTTTACCGACTCCGTGTCGATGCCAGCTCCGGCTGATGTAATTCTTTTTTTAAGATGTTTTGCCAGTCTCGTGTTGATGCCAATTTCGCGTTAATGTCGGCTTTAAGCTGAATAACTCTTTTCTTTAAAAATTGTTACTTTAAAATAAATAACTTTACCCGACTTAATAAAACGTCATGCATTTTTCTTTTTGTAAACAAGATAGTAATGCTTGATCTTCTTTACCCAAAGGTGGCCAAACGAAAGAAATATAAACAACCAGAGGAACCTCCGTATTTTCTCAGATCTTCCACCGTCATCATGAGTTCTTCCGAACCAGCACAACCCCCAGTAACCGAAACGTCAGATATCGATCCACAAATAACAGCACTATTGAAAATAATCGAAAGGCAAGAAAAGATAGTAAGTACCGTGTTAACCAACGCCAGCATCCTACAAGCCCAAACGATACAACAGCACGCATCCGGGTCGAATCAGGATTTACCCGAGCAACCTCCACAGGGACCACAGACCACAATGCCTCCTGCAGTGCCTGAATACCAGGGGCCCCCGCTCTATATTCCACAGAATCGACCACCCCCTGTGGTCATTCTTGATGACGAATGTGAGTACAGGGCCACATAGGACAAGAGCGCAACAGACGAAAAATTGGCTCAACAAATCGAGTATTTGCAAGAAGAAATGAGGAAGATGAAAGGCATCAACACTATGAGTGGGACACGGTTTAAGGACCTCTGCTTTTACCCAAATGCACAGTTGCCGCCAAGTTCAAATGTTCGGAATTTGAGAAGTACAATGGGGTGGGGTGTCCTTTGTCACATCTAAAACTATACTGCGGATCCATGTGCCAATACAGCGAAGATGACAGGCTATTGGTGCAGTTGTTTCAAAGAAACTTGACAGGGCCAGCACTCAAATGGTTCTCCGGATTGGACCATACGCTTATCAAAAGTTGGCAAGACTTGGCTGAAATATTCTGGCATAATTATCGGTTCAACACAGATGTGGGTCTGGATCGAAATGATATGGCCAAGATGACAAGAAAGCAACGGGAAACGGTGAAAGAGTATGCACAGAGGTGGCGAGAATCTGCCTCACAAGTAAGGCCCGCAATGACCGAACAAGAGATGAACACCACGTTTATCTCAACACTAAGGCATGCCTTCTATATTCATCTGGTGGGACACACCACAGGCACATTCTCGAATCTGGTACAAGTGGCAGATCGGGTCGAGGACGGGATCCGAACCGGCCTGATCTTTGATTTCACGAGTATAGGGGCAACAACAGGAATCCCTTCTCAGAGAAAGCCAGTGCCTCTAGGAAAGAAGAGGGAAGAAACACAGGTCAACGACGTACAGCCGAATCGACCCCTCTTCATTTCTTCACCAGCACCATCAACTTCATGGGCACCAGTACCACCAGCTTGGAATCCTCCACCCGAAAACCAATTCAGGGCAAACCCCCCACCGGTTGCACAGCAGGCACCATTATATGGACAGAACTAGCAGGCACGACCTAACAGGATAAACAGAGTATTTACCAGATTGCCCATGACACTCTCAGAATTACTGCCACTCTTACTAGAGGCTAATATCTGGTAAAACGTCCACCAAATCCTGAGGCTGCAAAAGGGCCAGGGTACAACCCTAACCTGTTATGTGAATTCCACATGGGTGCACCAGGGTACTCCACAGATCAATGCTGGCCGCTCAAGCATCAAGTACAGAACCTGATCGATAAAAAGGCCCTCATCCTAGATGAGCCTGCCAACCCGCCCCAATAACAGAATATCAATCAAAACCCCCTACCTACTCACAATAGAGAGGGGAGTGGGCATAGGGTAAATGTCATCTGCGGAGAACTCGACTTCAATCCCTCGGATTTGATAGCGCCTATCGGAGCAAAAATCAGGGTCCACTTAACAAAGGAATCAAAAGCACCTGCGATTAACACAGTCAACCATCACACAACAAACTCATCCCAAAATTCACTACCACCTCTCAGATTGTCTGACCTCACCATCCACCCCACTCATTAAAATATTACTACCCGACCACCTTTAGTTATACCTTACGGACTACCAAGCCATCAAAATTCGACCCGACCTCCTCTTATTATACCTTACACACTATCAACTTCTCAGGGATCAACCCGACCCCCCCTTCATATACCATACACTTCACCCTCACGTCCACCGCTCGTCATTCCATACACGTCATCAACTTCTCACGCAACTCCTCCTATCATCACCATATCCAAATCATCACCACCACCCCTCATTCTCAGTGTAAAACCTGACCCACCTCCAATGACCATCCACTCACCTAAACCATTCCCCTATAGCTCCGACCAAGCAATTCCTTGGAGCTACGAGACCACCATCACCACAACCTCAGGAGTTGAGACCATGAAGAAAACGATGGTGGCTGATATCAGTCATATGACAAGGGCAGGACGATACAAAAAAATATCAAAAAAGGGGGTAAGCATCAGGGAAGAGACTAAAGAAACAATAAAAGGCATGACAGATGAAGAGAAAAGAAAAGTAAAAGGAAAGGACAAAATGAGTGAGAGTGACCGGAAAGAAGATAAGGTGAAGGTGTCAGATAAGGAGGCTGCAGATTTCATTGAGCTCGTTCGCAAGAGTGAGCATAATATAGTGGACCAATTAAATAAACAGCCAGCTCAAATCAGTATTCTAGGTCTGATGCAAAAGTCAGAAGAACACTGAGAGGCATTACTGAGAGTTTTGGGAAAATCGCATGTACCTGCAACCACTTCGCCAGCACAGTTAGAACAGACAGTTGGCCAGATAATGGCCCCCAATCCCATTATTTTCACTGAAAATGAATTTGTGCCGGAAGGAACGGGACACGTCGAGCCACTAAACATCATGGTCATATGCAAGGGCATGATGGTTGCCAAGGTACTGATTGATAATGGCTCAGCGCTTAATGTTTGTTCGCTTGAGACCTTCCGGAAACTCAACGCTAATTGGTCACATGTCAAGCCAAACAACAAGGTTGTTTGAGGCTTCGACAGTTCAAGAAGAGATTCCTTGGGAGAAGTGGATTTACCGATCACAATAGGTCCTTGCACCTTTGAAGTAACATTTGAGGTCATGGAGATACCGACAACCTTCAATTTATTACTGGGCAGGCCATGGATCCATATAGCAGGGCCTGTACCGTCTTCGTTGTACCAAAGAGTCAAATTAATTATGGGGCAGAGAATGATATCGGTACTGGCAGAAAATCTTATCCCAGTTGGGAGAGCTTCAGATGTGCCATTCATCGACATTGAGATGACGAAGGATAAGGCGATGTACCACTCTTATCAATTCGCTGCTGTCAATCATATTGAGAAGGGGAAAGAGAAGGTAAGGGCAAAGCTATCGAGAACAAATCTGATGGTTGGTCGAGTTATGAAAAAAGTAGGTTACCGACCCAAGCAAGGGTTGGGACCGGGAGGAAGAGGGAGAGCTACACCGGTCGAAGCCAAAAAGCACGATCCTTATTTTGGTCTGGGATTTAGGCCCACAAAAAGGGATATTGCATAAATGAATGACAAGAAAAAAGAGCTTCGACTAGCGAGGAGGCAAAACCGTGAACCAAATGTCTGGAATCTAGGCAGAGTTCCACATATTAGCGTTAGCTTCCCAAAATCACATATCAGACCCGACAGCTTATCAGAACCATCACCAGCAAAAAAGTCAAAAACGGTAAATTTCGCACCGGTGCATAGTCAAGAAGATTTAGTTATTGAGTCCCAATCATCCTTCATAGAAGGCATTGATGTCTTATTCTATGGGGATTCCGATGAAAGTCTATCAGAAACGACTCTAGAATCAACCAACATGGAAACCACCACGAGCCAAGAGAAAAAATCACCTCCCCACTGGCATCGACTGGGCATCAGTCGTCATCCCACCAAGCTTGGGAGGGACTATTTCCCAACTTGACAAAGATCAATCGGAGATCATGGTCATCTCTGAACCACCAACCAAATCATCCAACAAATCACTTGCTCATCTCATTCGCCCCCTCAGAGAAGGGGAAGCTCTAAACAATTGGGAAGAATTCCCGTTAACCCTTGAGGCTGTTGAGATCTCAAAAAAAATGTCGTTAAACGAATCTAGTTTTCCCGAAGATCATAACGAGCCCTCGTCCTCGGGTAAAGACTGTTTTGAGGGTTCCCTATCTTTATTAATGAATTTGCATGATTGTTCTTCTTATTTCAGGTATTCGAAAAGCAACAAAAAAATAAATATTACTCAAAAAGCAAAAAAAATCAAAAACTTCTCAAAAGACAAAAAAATCAAAAAGTTTTCAAAATTGCAAAAAAATAGATATTTTCCAAAAGCCAAAAAAAGAGTTTTCAAGGGATCTGTCTCAATCAAATGAGTATCTAGATAAAACAGAATTTGAAAGGGACGAGTATGACTTCGATCTTGAACTCGACTTTGACCTCATGGGAATCGAAGAAGAGTCTAAGGACGAAATGGAATACCGCCTAAAGAAATCAAAGACTTGGTAGAACGTCACGAGAAAGGTGTTTAGCCAAACATTGAGGATACAGATTGAATCAATCTTGGTATCGAAGAGGACCCACGAATTGTCAAGATCGGAGCCTTATTAACGTCGCAACAGAAAGAAGAAATGGTCGAACTCTTACGAAACTATCAAGACATTTTCGCATGGTCGTACAGGGATATGCCGGGATTGGACACAAATCTTGTTGTGCACAAGCTACCAATTGCCTCCGGAAGCAAGCCGATTAAGTAAAAATTGAGAAGATTAAAGCCAGAATGGACCCTCAAGGTCAATGACGAGGTCATGAAACAGTTCGAAGCCGGATTTCTTGCAGTCTCTACGTATCCTGAGTGGTTGGCTAATGTCGTCCCAATACCCAAGAAAGATGGGAAGGTACGCATGTGTGTTGACTATCGGGACCTGAACAAGGCCAGTCCTAAGGATGATTTTTCACTTCCACACATCGACACTCTAGTCGATAGTACAGCAGGGCACGGCATGTTCTCGTTCATGGACGACTTTTCAGGCTATAACCAGATAAAAATGGTGGAAGAAGACTAGGAAAAGACTGCATTTATCACACCATGGGGTACTTTCCACTACAAAGTCATGCCATTCGGACTGAAGAACGCAGAGGCGACTTACCAACGGGCAATGACTGCACTATTCCACGATATGATCCACAAGGAAATGGAGGTCTACGTAGACGACATGATTGCTAAATCCGACATTGAAGAAGATCATCTGGTGAATCTAAAGAAGTTGTTCGACAGGCTGAGGAAGTACAGTTTAAGGTTAAATCCTGCAAATGTGTATTCGGGGCAACATCGGACAAATTACTAGGTTTCATCGTCAGCAGAAGAGGCATCGAGATAGATCCGGCAAAAACCAAGTATATCCTCGAGATGAAAGCACCCGTTTCAGAGAGAGATGTTCTGGCATTCTTGGGGAGAATACAGTATATTAGCTGTTTCATTGCTCAGCTTACGCCTATCTGTGAGCCAGTCTTCAAGCTACTCAGGAAAGACACACCAAAAAAGTGGAACGAAGACTGTCAGGAAGCATTCGATAAGATCAAGCAATATCTGCTCAATCCACCAGTCCTAGTCCCTCCTACTCCAGGACGACCCCTACTTATGTACATCTCAGTGCAAGAAACGTCAATGGGGTGTGTACTAGGGCAACACGATGAATCGGGACGGAAGGAACAGGCCATTTACTATCTCAGCAAGAAATTTACCGAGTATGAAGCAAAATATTCGATACTTGAGAAGACTTGCTGTGCATTAGTCTAGGCATCTCAACGACTACGTCATTATTTGCTGAGTTACTCGACTATGCTAATCGTCAGGATGGACCCCCTGAAATACCTATTCGAGAAATCAGCATTAACAGGTCGCACTGCAAAATGACAACTACTATTATCTGAGTTTGACATCACCTATGTCACTCAGAAGGCCATCAAAGGGCAAGTCATCGCCGATCACCTCGCCGAGCACCCATTGCCTGATTACGAGCCATTAAAAACGAACTTTCCTGATGAAGCCATACTGATCACTGAGGTTGAGGACGATGATGAGAAGCCAAGCTGGAAAATGTACTTCGACGGAGCAGCCAATCAGAAAGAAAATAGAATAGGGGCAGTTCTGATCAAGCCAGATGGATCCCATGTGCCAATCGCAATCAGACTAAAATTCCAATGTTCCAACAATGAGGCTGAATACGAAGCATGCATAGCAGGGTTGAAGGCAGCACTGGATCTCGAGGTAGATGAGATCGATGTTTTCAGAGATTCAAGCTTAGTAGTCTATCAGACGACTGGAGAATGGAAGACTCGAGAGCAGAGACTGGTCCCCTACCATGAATATCTGGAAGAACTAAGCTTGCGCTTTGATAGGATTTCATTCACGTATATGCCGAGAGCTAAGAATCAGTTTGCAGATGCACTAGCTACACTTGCCTCTATGATCAACATCTCGGAAGACCTAATCATCGACCCTACTGAGATTATAATTCAAGATGAGCCAGCCTATTACTTACCCGTTGAAGTAGAAGAATCTGAAGAAAAGCCATGGTATTTTGACATCAAGGCATATCTTGAAGATCGAACGCTCCCCTCAGATGCAACGCCAAATGATAGAAGGACCATTCAGAAGCTAGTAGGACAATTTTTCTTGAGCAACGGTATTCTGTACAAGAAGTCGCACCATGAGATCTTACTTAGGTGTGTGACAGAAACAGAAGCGAAACGACTAATTGAAACTGTACATGGGGGAGTCTGTGAACCTCACATGAATGGTCATATGCTTGCTAAAAAGATCATGAGGATGGGATATTATTGGTCGACAATGGAGAGTGACTGCTATAAACATGTCCGCAAATGCCATCTATGCCAGATATACGCCAACAAGATCAACGCCCTACCTTCAGAACTACATAATATGACCACTCCTTGGCCCTTCTCACTCTGGGGCATGGACGTCATTGGACAAATCTCGTCAAAAGCTGCAAACGGGCATCGTTTTATCTTTCTTGCTATCGATTACTTCACCAAGTGGGGAGAAGCGGCTTCATACGCTAATGTCACTAAGAGCAACGTCATGAAGTTTGTCAAGAACAACATCATTTGCCGGTATGGACTTCCAAGCGGATTGGTAACTGACAATGCTAAGAACTTCAAAAACAAAGATATGATCAAAATGTGCGAAGACTTCCAGATCACTTATCACAACTTTGTACCCTACAGACCTAAGATGAATGGAGCAGTCGAGGCAGCCAATAAGAACATCAAGAAAATAATCAAGAAGATGACAGTTACATACAAAGATTGGCACAACATGTTGCCATTTGCACTACACGCCTACCGAACCTCGTTCAGAACTTCGACTGGGGCAACTCTGTATTCATTGGTCTACGGAATGGAAGCAGTCTTGCCCGTAGAGGTTCAGATTCCCTCCCTCCGAATCTTAAAAGAAACTGAGTTAGATGAAACTGAATGGATTCAAGCTCGGTTTGATCAGCTGAATTTGATTAAAGATAAACGCCTTGCAGCCATTTGCCATGGAAAGATCTATCAACGACGAATAGCTTGTGCTTATAACAAGAAAGTTAAGCCTAGGGATTTCTCGCCAGGAGACCTGGTCTTAAAGAAGATTCTGCCAATCCAAGAAGACGCCAGAGGAAAGTTCAAACTGAATTATGAGGGACCATTCATCGTGCAGAAGGTAATGACGGGAGGAGCTCTGATTCTCACAGAAATGGACGGACAAGTCGTCCCGCAATCGATCAATGCTGACACTGTTAAGAAATATTACGCTTAAAATCTGACCCTGAGATGACGAAAGGCCATCTTTGCTATCCCAAACAAACTATCACACCCTATTCAACCCTTTTGAGCCATCACGTTCATTTCTTAACCTAAGACTGGGGTAAGTCAACAACTACAAAATGAAAAAAAAAAAAAAAAGATCAGAAAGAAATAGAAACATCAAAAGCATCAAAAGTACTCCTGGCCTACATGAGGATAAACTGTGAACGGCTAAAAATACAAAAAAATCAAAAAAGTCAAAAACTCGGACACTTATTCTAAGTTTGACCTAAATCTCCAGCCTAAACAAGTTCGAGAGACGTTGGGAGGAGACATAGATCACCTTTTCGAAATAAAATAGATGAACCCCATGTCTATCTCACTTTAGATAAACTAATATCCAGACCTTAAACCTTTTGTATCCTTCCACTACCATTAGTCCGAACCAACGTTTCGTCCCACCAAAAGTCCTTTTTGATCAAGAAATGTTCTAGGGCAACATAATGACAGTGGCAGCACCAATGATCTTGCGACTTGGTCCGGATCTCAAAGTCTCATTAGTCGTTGGAAGACTCGAGAGGGGAATCCAGGTCAGATATTCGAAAAAAAAGAGTACTCGAAGTGTAGAGTAGCCGATCTCGCAGCTCAACTTGAGTTGCCAAACCACGAATAGTCGTCAGCAAACTCGAGAGGGGGATCTAGATCTATTACTCAAGAAAGAGTGCCACTACAAGAGTAGAGTCGTCGATCTCGCAGCTCAACTTGAGTTACCAAGCCACAGAGACACAGAGACTCCGAACAGAATTGTAATGTAATGAAAAAAAAATACAAGCATAGTCTGAAAGGGCATAGTGAAAATCTGAAAGGCCGCTATGAGTAAAAGAATCAGACTATGGCAAGATCAAAGCCACCAGCACGATGAAAATCCTAAAAAGGACGTCGATGCATAAAAATGTGGAAATCGGGTCTGATGAAAATCGAAATTGGCATCAGGGGCAATAAAGGTTAACAAAAAAATAATAAAAAAAACTCCTGGCCCGCAAGAGTATAAACTGTGAATGGCAAAATCTCTCCAAATTCCTGAGACCCAAACAGATAATAGTTTTCCAATACTAGGGTATTGGGAATGACTCTAAAGGAATCAAAAGAGCAATTGACGTTTATATCCTCTGTGATTGGTAAAAATACCGAGATCGTCGCAACTAAAGATTTTACAAACTCTGAATTTATCGTACTCATTTGATAAAGATATTTCATAAAATTTCAAAAAGAAAAACTACTATTTTGGCCGATGATGAAGATTCTAGGACTTATTCAAACTTCAAGTTTTCAAAGCATTAGATACACCTGAGGCCAAGTAAGTACAAAACATATTTTCTTTGCATTAATCTTTCAACATTTTGCATACATTCAAATAATGAAAAGAAAATACAAAAAGAGTAAAAGAGTCAAGGCGTTCCTCCAAAGCATCGATCCAGACAGCCTGACTCAGCATCCGAAGCATCACGACTTACTAGACAAGACGTGAAGGCATCAAAGTAGGGACCCCGAGCAAGCCCCTCCGGGCATCACTCTCCGGGTCTACTAAGGCAGATAAACCATTGATCATCGAACTCGTATTTGCAGCAATGGAAGAGTTTATAAGAATGGCCCAACTAGGGAAATCGTTGTGAGTGCAAAGTCTTGATCATGCTTATGAGATTCTAAGTGAAGATGACTACATGCAAACATTCCCGAGGGGAATTGGACCAAAACCATTTGGATTGAAGTCAGGAGCTTCTCGAGAAACTCTCATTGTTATCATGAATCACATTAACCTTGTTGAGATCCTTATGGATGTGAATCAGTGGTCCACCGTGTTTTCTAGCATTGTTTCAAAAGCAACGAATCTTGAGGTCGTATCAATGGGCTAGCAGAAAATTATAAATGAGCCCTTCAAGTGATGACAGCAGAATTTCAAGTCCCACCAAAAAGAGTTTTCAATTTCCTTCGTGATGAAAACTTTAGAAGTGAGTGGGACGTTCTTTCTAATGGCGGTGTTGTTGAAGAAATAACACATATTACTAATAACAGAGATCTTGGTAAATGTGTCTCTCTTCTGCGAGTTAATACTCCAAATTCCAGCTAGAGCAACATGTTGATATTACAAGAAAGTAGTACCGATACAACAGGCTCTTTTGTAATCTATGCTCCTGTTGATATTGTTGCAATGAACGTGGTTCTAAATGGGGGAGACCCAGACTGTGTAGCACTCCTTCTCCTTGGTTTTGCTATACTCCCCGATGGGTTAACAGTAAATAGAGGTAGAATTACTGAAGTTAGGTCTGGTGGATCTCTATTGACTATCGCATTCCAGATCTTGGTCGATTCGGTTCCAACTATAAAACTCTCTCTTGGATGTGTGGCGACTGCTAAACAACCTCAGTGCTTACACCGTTGAAAGGATCAAAGGTATCATTACAAGGGACAATGCATGAATTGGGAAGGTTAACTTATGATAGAGCAAAGTCAACAAAAGAAGGCAATGAAGAGAGATTTAAAAAAAAAAAAAAAAACTTCAAAAACCTTTCGAGTTGCACTCAATTCCAATTTGTTAAAATGCGACTGAAGAAATATCTGAATTTTTAAACTCATCAAAATCCAAGATCTCACACGAACTCCGCGCCATCGAGATCAAGGAATTAATAAGGCAAAACTCTGTTAGACCCCATGCTTGACTAGCCATTTTCCACAAAAATCTTCATACAATCGATAATTCAAAATCGCGTTTTTACAGAATTTTTTTGGCCCATACAAATAGGGGTTTAGTCTATTCTTTGCATGCAATTCCTGCAAAGAAGGGCAGCTGTATACACCTCAATTTGAATGGGCCACTACTCGAAAGGGCCCAAAAATATCGATTTTCCAAATAAATAGGCCAACGGGCCATAAGGGCCCAAATCATTGAAAAGTGACATTTTGACCAAATCGAGGCCCCTAAGACCTCTCAATGGTCTAGGAGGCCCACCAAAAGGACTCGGTCTACCCTACGCTTTCCCAATATTCACCGCACCATTCTCAAAATCGACAATAATGAATTCTCAATAAAATTTACCGACGGGCCTTAAAAAGCCCGATTTGCCAACACGTGGCATCTTTGATCAAACCAATGATTTCAAAAATCACAAAAAAATAAATAAAATTAAAAAATGAGACTTGGGACGCCTACCACACCTATCCCTTCACCGCTCCATCTCCGAATTCGAAAAAAACCTAAGCCCACTTAATGCCTATAAACCCTCAATTCTTCAAAATCTATCTTCCTCATCTTAACCCTAACCTAAACCTAATCCCACACCACCTAAAATCTAAAACCAACCTACACCCTCAAAATTCATTCTAAAATAACCCTCAACCAATCCCTAAAATCCAAAACCATTTCTAAAACCCAAGCCCAACACTACAAAGCCCACAAATCATTAACCATATCTAATTCATTATCCAACCCACAACCCTAACCCATAAACCACAACCCACATCAACCAATCACTTTTTAATCAAAAGATGACACATGTCATCACCCCATCTCACCTCCCTCACCAACTACCTACCCCATTAATTTTCTTTAAATCCCATCTACCCCACCACACACATCCCCCACACACCCACATCAACCCCTCACCTTTTCTCTAAAAAAATCTAATCTACCCAAACCCCTAACCTATACCTCCCCCTAATCTACTCTCATCATTCCCTACAAAACACACATCTACAACCTAAACCTACACCCATCCTTTCAAGTCAAACATTCAACCTCTCCCATCAACCCATCTCAACCCTTCATCTCCACCCATTTTGACACATGGCATCATCTCCCACACCCTCCCAAAATATCATCAACTACCTTCTTACACAACCCTTCTTTTAATTAAAATCTCATCTCCTCAACTCACTTCACCAATTAATTACTCTCTTACACAATCCCATCCTTTCAACCACTCTCATTTATTTTATTCCAACTAATACTCAACCCAAATGGGTTGAAAGATCTAACCCATTTGGGTTGTAAAATAACCCATTTACCCTTCTTACACAAATGCCCTTCAATCATCTCTAATTTACCCCCACCTTTCTCTTAAACCCTACACCATCCTACCACTTCTCTTCATTTTACCCCATTATATCCCTAAAATAACTCCTCAACATCTATAAATACTCTCATCATCTTCCCAAAAATTTTCCCAACTTTTACTACAAAAAAATCCTCTCCAACTCTCACTACTAACAACTATCACCATTCTCACTAAGAAAAATCTTACCATTTCTCTCTCACTAATCCTCCCAAAGTCTCACACAAAAAAATCACATACTACACTCATCTCTCTAATCATCTCTTCTCTACTATTTCAACCATACAAGAGTTATATTTTCTTAAAATACTAAAGACTCAAGAAGACTCAAAGAAGAAGAAGAAAGAAGATACAAGGTGGGTGCAACAAAAATAACCCCCTTCTCTTCTACACCATCATCCTCTTCCCAAAAATTCCCCCAACTTTTACTACAAAAAAATCCTCTCCAACTCTCACTACTAACAACTATCATTATTCTCACTAAGAAAAATCTTACCATTTCTCTCTCACTAATCCTCCCCAAGTCTCACACAAAAAAAGCACATACTACACTCATCTCTCTCATCATCTCTTCCCTACTCCTTCAACCATACAAGAGTTGTATTTTCTTAAAATACTAAAGACTCAAGAAGACTCAAAAAAGAAGAAGAAAAGAAGAAAGAAGATACAAGGTGGGTGCAACAAAAATAACCCCCTTCTCTTCTACACCCTCTCCTCCTCCCTCTTCTATCATCCCCCTCATCTTCACTTTGTTCAAATAGATTTGGGATGAATGGACCTCAAGGCAAATGATCCATTAGGATCATCTCTTTCAATGAGATGATCCTATGATCGAGCCGAAAGTAAATCCCTATTTAGGGTACAAATGCACACACGTGGCACTTTATTTTTCGCATTTTCTTAAATCAAATGACCGAGTTGAATTGAGGTTACCACTATTTAGTGGGGAGAAAAGGGTGCCTAACACCTTCCCTTTTCTCCAACCGAGCCGCTTACCCCGAATCTCAAGGTTCAATTAGTTCCTATCCACCGAGAGTCACTAAACGTCAAAAATGTCACTTTTTTCAAAAAATGCACATCGGGTGACCATTCACACCCACTTACAATATGAATGGTGGCGACTCTTAACCTTAGTAGATGTGGTCATCGTAATGATGAAATCACGTGTCTACAATGGTAATCAAGTTGAGATATTTTAAATAAACTAGAAACGAACAATTATCTTACTCTACAAATAATTATCAAGTTGAGATATTTTGAAAATTGAATCCAAAGTTTGTGAAGCTTCGGCTACGTGGCTCCTCTTTGATTTTCAAGTAGAAGAAAAGCAATGCAAGTTTTTTTATTTTTGGAATGCAATGGTAACAATGGAGTTTACGTGATTTTTTTAAAAGTGATGGAATGCAATCGGTACTAGGTGATGTGCAACTAGTTTGTCCCATAATAATTCTCATATATTATTTTTCACCCTCCATAAAAGTAAATTTAAGAAAGAAAGCACACAACCAACATGTTACAGAACCTACAAGTGTTGAACCAAATAGGAGGGAAAAATATTAGAATATTATATAAGAGAAACAAAAACACATAAAAATCCCTTTTATTTTCCATGTCACCTCAGTACCATGGTTCATCAAATGAGAAAAAAAATAAAAAATTAAGAGTAGAGTGGACCACTACTCTAAAGTGAAGAAAAAATTCCAATAAATTAGGAATATGGATAGAACACTACTTTGATCT